>NC_082724.1:11490704-12171954 GCF_030144855.1 Hypanus sabinus
CTGCAGTCCCGAAAGATGTAGGGAGCTCAAGGCTAACGGAAAGCCTTTATTTTCCACAAAGATGATCTTGGGGCTGTAGCCTTCACCACCAAAAATGAACAAAAGATATAATCATAATGAGATTCACAGCCCAAATTTTAATGCATAGCTGTGCTGTGCAACAGGATTCAGGAGTTATTTATCATGTGTACATCGAAACATGCAGTGAAATACATTTGTTCTGCCACATCTGTTCCCAGGACTTGGCTTTCCATTCCAGGACATCAGAGATGTCCTCCTTTTTAAAATATAACTTAAATAAGTAGTACAAAATGAGCAAAGGTAGTATGGAGGTGTTCATGGGGTGGTTTATTGTCCGTTCTTGCCAAGGGGAAGAAGCTGTTTATAAAACATTGAGTGGGTCAGAAGTGAGGTGCCATCATGTTGTCCCTACCCTGGGAAAGGGGACCTGGAATATATCCTCAGCAGCTCAGCTGCCCAAAGGCCCTGGGAGAAGGCATCTACCACTGCCATCAATAGCAGGTTCGGAAGGTACCTTGGCCATTAACAGCAGTAGGCACCTGTGCCAGCCCAGAAAGCCCATAGGCTTTGTCAAAGCTGGAGATCAACCACAGCCTCAGACCTGAGGCCTAACATGGCCATTCTGTCAAAAACCTTTAATCAGGTGGTCATGGTGGAGCTGACAGTTCCTTGGGAAGACTGGATTGAAGAGACGTTTAAGAGTGAGAAAGCCAAATACCAGGAGCTGGTAGAGCAATGCCAGAGACTGGGGTGGAGGGCATTACCCTTGCTGATGATGTGTCCCAGGGTATCACAGCATCATTATAGCTATAGCTATAATGTTATACTGCAGTCATCCAACATAAACCCAAGGTTATAATGCTGCACTGTAGCCAATATGCACACAAATTCCCAGAAACAGAAATATGAGAGTGATCAGATAAAGGACAAACATTAGCCAGAGTGGCATTGTCACACATTTGTGAGGGGTAGTGACCTGAGTTTGACCTTGACCTTTGGTTCTGTCGGCATGGAGTTTGCCCCTCCCCCCTGTGATCCTATGTGGGATCAGAATACGGTTTAGTATCACTGGCAGACCTTGTGAAATTTGTCATTATGCGGCAGCTGTACCATTGCAATACATAATGAAAACTGTAATTACAGTAAGATTTTTATATATACTAAAAAAGATAAATAGTACAAAAAGAAAAGAAAAATCTAGTGAGGAAGAGTTCATGCGTTCAATATCCATTCAGAAATCTAATGACAGAGGGGAAGAAGCTGTTCCTGAATTGTTGAGTGTGTGCCTTCAGGCTCCTGTACCTCCTCCCTGATCGAAGCAATGAGGAGAGGGTATGGTCTGGGTGATGGTGGTCCTTAATGATGGATGCTACCTTTCTGAGGCATCACTCTTCGAAGCTGTCCTAGATACTGAATTTACAACTTTCTGCAGCTTATTTCAATCCCGTACAGTGACCCTCCCCCCACCCCTCCATACCAGACGGTAAAGCAGCAAGTTGGAATGCTCCCCACGGTACATCTGTGGACATTTCTGAGTATCTTTGGTGATACGCCTCCGGATATGCCTGTTTCCTCACACATCTCAGCAGTGTATGGGATGGGCTATGTTAATTGGCCCCTGATGTGTTGGCTGAGCTGTAGAATGCAGGAAGAATTGATGGTCATGTGGCATGAATAAATTGGGTTAGAGTAGGTGTAGTGGAAAATGGATGATGATGGTCATCATGGCTAATGGGCCAAAGTGGAGTAAGATTCAGATCAAAGATCTTTCCTCACAAGTGGTTGGTCCTGCTATAAAAGGAAAAGCAGACAAAGAGACCACCTGTTCCACACAAAATTAAAATGCAAATTCATATAAATAGGATACTTTGATATTTCTCTCTCACCTTCCTATCAGCATGGTGGCCACCACTCAACACATCACAGAAACCACCAACACAAGAAAATCTGCAGGTGCTGGAAATCCTAAGCAACACACACAAAATGCTGGAGAAACTCAGCAGGCCAGGCAGCATCTACGGAAAAGACTAGACAGTGGATATTTCAGGCTGAGACCCGTCGTCAGTTCTTCATCAGTTGAATGTAAAGTGTTGAGGTGTGTAAGAGAGAGAGAGTTACAGAGTATCTCACACAAAATGCGAAGAAACTCTGCAGGTCAGGCAGCATCTATGGAGGGGAATAGACTGTTGATATTTCATGCTGAGACCCTTCATCAGGACTGGAAAGTAAGGGGATAAAGCCAGAATAAGAAGGTGGGGGGGGGGCAGGGAAGGAGTACAAGTTGCTAGGTGCTCAGTGAAGCCAGCTGTAGAGGAAGCTGAGTGAGCGAGAGGATGAAGTAATAAGCTGCATGGAAAAGGTAAAGTGCTGGAGAAGAAGGAATCTGGTAGGAGAGGAGAGTGGATCATGGGAGAAAGGGGAGGGAGGTATTAGGCAGGTGAGGAGAAGAGAAGGGATGAGAATGGGGAATGGAGAATGAGAAAGGGAAGAGGGGGAGAAGTTATCGAAGTTAGAAAGCTACAGTGAATGTGTGGTGACCTTTCTATTTCCATTTCACTCCACAGTGAATGTTGTGATGGGAGTGAAGTGGAATTCTACTGAGCTTGCTCTTTTGACCTGCACAAGGGAATGGATCTCTGCTTGTCTGTTCCTATATTCTTCCCTGTGTGCTTTCTTTGGCAGTAATGATTTATTTTTGTTTCTGTTGGAGACGTTGATGAGCGTGGGAGGGGTTCGTCCAGGAGTACAGATGTGTGTTCCTCCGAGTAGCAGCCCAGGTGTCTCGATGGTGTTTGATATTACACAGGAACACACAATGCTGCAACAAGAGGTGATCCAATCCCTGCCAGGATGCAGGGCAATAGGAAGGAGGCCTGCTGACTTGAGAGCATCAAGTCAAGCCTTAAATGGTAAAGGGATTTCAGACAAGGGGGCTCAAGGAAGCCCAAGATACAAGGAGCTGACTGTGGAGCAGTACTGGCTTTTCTCAGAGGCTCTGTTGCTTCCTTTATTGCCTGTTGGGCTGCGAGACCACAACAGCTAACGAGGAATCTACTGGGCCGCTCATGCGCGACTTAGAGGCAGCTGTGCTAGATCAGAGTCATTATTATCACTGATGCATCTCATGAAATCCGTTGCCAGCAGTGCAGTGCGATGCATAGAAAAATATTCTAAGTCATATATAAAAATATAGGGCAGCACAGTGGTGTAACATTGTTACAATAGCAGGGTCCACGGTTCAGTTCCTGCCCCCGTCTGGAAGGAGCTTGTGACCACGTGGATTACTCTCTGGGTGCTCGAATTTCCTGCCAAACTCCAAAGACGTACAGGCCAGCAGACTAATTGGTCTCCTCGGTGTTACTAGGCGATGCAGGTTCCTTAGGGCAGAAGGACCTGTTACATCAACTTACAATCAGAAACTGATACTCAAAAATAAGCCGTTCAAACGGAGAGCAGAATAGTGAGGTGGTATTCACGTGCTTGTGGATTGTCTGGAAATCTGCAGAGACCATTTGGGTTGGAGAACCTGTTTCCGTGTTGGATGACTTTGACTTCATGAGTTCAGTATAGGGTTAGAGCAAATGGGGACTTTTTTGAGCTACAGACTTAGATACAGGCCACATAGCCCACTGAATGGGACAACTTAACGACACTGAAACCAACTGCGGTTCCATTGGTAGCCTTGCCTCCAGATGTCGAGAACCCCCGCTCTGGATTTTGCTCTCAATCCACTCCTCTCAACCTTTCCCTCTTCCTTAAAAATGCTACATTAAAATAACCACATTGAACTAGCCCTTTTCTGTCCAAATATTGCCCCTTATATTGCACCACATTCAATTTGGCATGATGGGACCCCTGTAAAACTCCTGTAAAGATGCTGTGTGAATACGTATTGCTACACTGCGTTGAACACAATACTTAAAATGCTCTTGAGGATTATTTAGTAGTAAGCTGTTGCTATGGCTGGCATCCTGCAGAAATAATGCAATTCCCATGTTAGTGTTTGATGTTAATGCTAAATATCGTAGAGTTATAGACTAACACACCAGGGAAACAGGCCATTCGGGCCAACTGCTCCATGCTGACCAAGATATCTGTCTAAGCTGGTTCCACTTACCAGCACTTGACCCATATCCTTCTAAACCTTTCCTACCTATATATGTCCAAATGACCTTTCGATATGCAAAGGTACAAGAAGTCAATTCCTTGTTCTCCGTTCTTTTACAGAGTGACTGTGCCAACTTTGTGCGGGTCCTGCATCCATACAACAGGTCCCATCTGCTGGCCTGTGGGACAGGTGCGTTCAAGCCATTGTGTGCTTTGGTGTACGTGGGCCACAGAGGAGAGGTAAGCCACTGCCCTGCTCCTTTATCTATTTCTTCTTAAGATTGGCTTATATTTGTCACATGTGCATTGAAATTCAAAACATACAGTAAAATGCTTCATTCATGTCAATGACCAACACAGTCTGTGGATGTTCTAGTCACAGTCCGCAAGTGTCACTGTGCTTCCGGTGCCATGCCTACAACTTACTATAACTAGTATCTCCTTGAAACGTGGAATATGAAAACACCCAGAGGAAACCCTCGCAGCCACGGGGAGAACGTGCAAACACAGACAGCAGTGGGAATTGAACTTTGATTGCGATCACTGGCACTGTAAAGCGTCACACAAACCCCTAAACTATAGTGCTGCCCGGCACAAACGCCAGTCCCCAATACCACAAATTCTGCAGTCAAATATCCCGTACTTGGGGGCTTTGCAGGGGTCAGCACCCTCAGAGTGCAACGCGATAGCCTGATCTGAGGACCTTGGTCCTGTTGATCACAGATGGTACCCTAATGGGCAAGATCCTCAACGGTGGATGGAAATGGAGAGGTGCATTGGAGTCGGTTTGTTATTGTTACATGTGTCAAGGTGCAGTGAAAAGGCAGATCATTCCATAAATAATTACATCTTAGTAGTTGAATGCAAAACAGAATGTAGAATGTAGTGTTGCAGCTACAGAGAATGCACAGTGCAGATGACAATTAACGTGCAAGTGTCGTGACGAGTTTTATTGGGAAATAGAGAGTTCATCCTTTAATGTTTAAGAGGTATGTTCTAGAGTAGGCGTTTCCAACCTTTTTTATGCAATGGACCCACATCATTAACCAACGGGTCTGTTCAGAACCCCCTGTTCTAGAGTCTGATATAAACCGTCCTTAAGCCTGATGGTTCATACTCCCGAACGTTCGTACCTTCTGCTGATGAGAAGGAGGAGAGAAGAGAATGAACAGGATGGATGTTGATGTTGTCAGCTTTCCTGAGGTACAGTATATGAAGTCAATGGAGAGGGGGCAGGTTTGCCTGCTGGACTGGTCTGTGTTCACAATTCTCTGCAACTTCTTGCAGTTTTGGGTAGAACTGCTGCTGCGCTGAAGTGTAATGCACCCAGGATAGGATGGGATGCACTGAAGATCACTGCAGGGGTAGGTACTGGGGGATGCGCTGAAGTGTAATGCACCCAGGATAGGATACTTCCTGTGGAGCATCTGTAAAATTGGTTGAGGGTTACCAGGAATGTGCTGAATTTAAAGTTCAAGCTCAAGTTTATGGTAATTTAACTATATACATGTATACAGCTAACTAAAACATCATTCCTCTGGGATCGAGGTGCAGAACACAGCACGTATATTCACACATACCACATACAGCTATGCTCCAACACATACAATCACAAACACAGATTAGCAGAAGTCCCTGAGTGACATGACTTGGGGATTCACAAAAAGCACTAAGTGCATGTTTATGTAAGACAGTGTAATGTTACTGACACTGTTATGATGAGATCTTATAAATCTTCACAGACCAAATTTATGTAGAAGCTTTGACTTGATTTAATATACAATTGGACAGTCTCAGTGTTGGCTATCCACACTGGACGGCCCACAGCATTACTGCGACCTCTCCCTGAGCCTGATTATAATATTTGGCCCACAAAACTACTCACATGTCTAACTGTACATAAACTAATACTTCTAATAACCTGGCATGAGTATTAATTTCTTTAACTTTAGGTAATTCCTCCACCAGCTCCCCTCTTCCTTTTTCCATTCCCCATTCTGCCTCCCTCTTACCCCTTCTCTCCTCCCTACATGTCCATGACCTCCCTCTGGTGCCTCTCCTCCTTCGCTTTCTTCCTGAGTCCACTCTTCTCTCTTCAACCCTTTTTCCCTTCCATCTATTACCTTCCAGCCTCTTACATCATTCTCCCCTGCCCCACCAACCCGGCTTCTACCTCACCTAACACCTGCCAGCTTGTGCTCCTTTTCATTCTGGCTTCTTCCCCCTGTCCTTTACAGTCCTGAAGAAGGGTCTTGCCCAAAATGTGTTCTGTTTATCGCCCCCTACCCCATAGAAGCTGCCCGTCCTGTTGAGTTCCTCCAGCATTTTGTGTGTGTGATTCATTTCGGATCCTGTGCATCTCCCAGTTCTCAAACTCAGAATCGGGTTCAATATCACTGGCATATGTCGTGAAATTTGTCGATTTGTGGCAGCAGTACATTGCAATATATCATAATATAAACTGTAAATTACAGGATGTAAATATACTCCTTTGGCACCCTAGTGATATATATGTGCTAAGACTTTTGCACAGTACTATATGTATAAAGTTAAATACGTCGTGCAAAAAGAGAAAAGAATGTATGGAGGAAGTGTTCACGGGTTCAATGACCATTCAGAAATCGATGGCAGAGGGGAAGAAGGTGTTCCTGAATTGTTGAGTGTGGGTCTTCAGGCTCAGGTACTTCCTAGCCAATTGGAGTAATGGGAAGAGGGCATGTGCAGGGAGGTGAGGGCCTTTAATGATGGGATCCACCAACGTGAGGCACTGCCTCTTGAAAATGTCTTCAATGGTGGAGAGGTTTGAGCCTGCGATGGATCTAGCTAAGTCTGTAGCTCTCTGCAGCCTCTTGTGGCCCCCATACCAGGCTGTGATGGAACCAACCGGAACACTCTCTATAGAAATTTTCAAGTCTTTGGCGAAACACTGTACCAATTCTTCTCAAACTCCTAATGAGGAACAGCTACTGACGAGCCTTTTTCGTGATTGCATCAATGCATTATGCTCAGGACAATGATATAAATTATTGATATAAATATTCTCAGCCAATGATATCAAAGAGGATACAAAAAGTTTTCTCAGGTATGTAGTGTGTAAAAGAGATGTGAAAGTGGATATTGGACCAATGGAGAATGACGCTGGAGAGGTAGTAATAAGAGACAGGGAACTGGTGGACAAACTTAGAAAGTATTTTGCATTAGTTTTCACTATGGAAGACTCTAGCAGAATGCCAGAAATGTGAGAATGTCATTGCTATTTCTAAGGAGAAGGTGCTGGGAAGCTGAAAGATCTGAAGGTAAGGCACCTGGACCAGATGGACTACACCTCAGGGTTCTGATAAAGGTAGCTGAGGAGACTGTGGAGGCATTAGTAATGAATTTTTTTACAATCATTAGATTCTGGAATGATTCTGGAGGTCTGAAAAATTGCAGATGTCACTCCACACTTTAAGAAGAGATCAAGGCAGAAGAAAGTAAATTATAGATCAGCCTGACTACAGAAGTTGGAAAGATGTTGAAGTCTATTATTAAGGCTGAGATTTCAGGGTACTTGGAGACACATAGCAAAATAGGCCAAAATCCGGTTTCCTTCAGGGGAAATCTTGCCTGATAAATCTGTTGGAAGTAACAGGCAGAATAGATAAAGGAGAGCCAGTGGATGTTGTTTATTTGGATTTTCAGAAGGCCTTTGACAAGGTGTCACACATGAGGCTGCTTAACAAGATAAGGGCCTATGGTATTGCAGGAAAGATACTAATGTGGATAGAAGACTGGCTGACTTGCTAGAGGCAAAGAGTGGGAATAATGGAGGCCTTTTCTCGTTACAAACAAGAGAAAATCTCCAGATGTTGGAAATCCACAGAGTCTTGGCCCAAAACGTCGACTGTACTTTTTTCCATGGATATTGCCTGCCTTCCGAGTACTTCTAGCATTTTGTGTGTGTTGCTGGGCCTTTTCTAGTTGGCTACTGGTGCTTGTTGTGTTCCGCAGGGGTCAGTGTTGGAATTGCTTCTTTTCACATTATATGTCAGTGGCTTAGAAGAAGGAATTAATGCTTTGTGGCCACGTTTGTGGTTGATACTAAGATAGGTGGAGGGGTAAGTAGTGTTGAGGAACCGAGACTTAGACAGATTTGGAGAATGGGCAAGAAATTGCAGATGGAATATAATGTAGGGAAGTGTATGGCCATGCAATTTGGTAGAAAAATTAAACCCATGGGCAATTTTCAGAATGGGGACCAAATTCAAAAAGCAGAGGTGCAAAGGGACTTGGGAGTGCTTGTGCAGGTTAATACTTAAAGGTTAACTTGCAGATTGAGTCAGTGGTGAGAAAGGCAAATGCAGTGTCAGCGTTCATTTCGATATGACTAGAATACACAATCACAGCTAAGGCTTTATAGGCTAAGGATGTACAGCTAAGGCTTTATAAGGCATTGGTCAGACTGTAGTATTGTAAGCAGTTTTGGGTCCCTTATCTAAGAAAAGATGTACTGATATTGGAGAGGATGCAGAGGAGGTTCATGAGAATGATCCCAGTGATGAAAGGGTTAACATATGAGGAGCGATTGATGGCTCTGAACATTGAAGTCTTGAATATTGAAAACCCTAGAGAGAGTGGATATAGAGAGAATGTTTCATATAGTCAGGGGAGTCCAGGACCAAAGGGCTTCAGAATAGAAGGACATCCATTTAGAACAGAGCTGAAGAAAAACTTCTTTAGCCAGAAGTTGGTAAATCTATGGAATTCATTGCCACAGATGGTTGTACTGATCACATCAATGGGTATATTTAAGGTGGGGGTTGATCGATTCTTGATTAATCAGGGCATCAAAGGTTATGGGGAGAAGACAGGAGAACAGAGTTGAAGGGATAACAAATCAGCCATGATGGAATGGTGGACCAGACTCAATGGCTGCTTGGCCTAATTCTGCTCTGTTACCTTATTATCTTATGGTCTTATAGAACAGATCCTTGGAGATGTTGAAGCCCAGGAATCTGAGGCTGCTCATTGTTCCCACCACTAACCCATCAATGAGGATTGGTGAATGCTCTCCGGGCTCCCCCTTCCTGAAATCCACAATCAATATCTTGGATTTCATAGCACTAAAATAGCTCACCAGGACAGGAGTCATTTGGTGATGAAGAATAATTTGCTAGGCTGAGATTGTTTACTTTGGAACTCAGGAAGCTAGGGGGAAGATTTAACTGAATAATATAATGAAAGTCCTGGATGTGTTGAACAGGAAAGAACTAGTTCCCTTAGGAGGCAGGTCAGTATCAGTGAGAGGAATTAGAAGGGAACTTCTGGAAGTTTTCGCTGACAGATTAAGGTGCATTTGATTATGAATATGGGGTATTGTGATTGCAATAGCATGATTTAAATATAGTACATTTTGTACTGTTCTATATTTTTTTGATTCATAATATGTATCCTTATGAACTCTGTATTTTCCTATGTGACATTTAATAAAAATATTGGATGGATAGACAGATTGGGGTGATGAAATGGTGGTGAAGATGAGAACTTTCATAGATATTGAAAAAATTTTGGATGAGATTGGAAAAAGTGAAACCGATAAAGGCCTTCAACAAAGAGCACGGAAAAAGGGTGTGTTTGGAAAGGATTTTTGTGGCCAGTATGCATCAAATGGGCTCTGGAGAATGATGAATTATCTCTGAACTTGATACTAAGGGCATGCTGCAGTCTCACAGATGCTCTATTTCCATGAGAAACTAAACAAAGAAGTGAAACTTTAAGGTGATTGGAGGAAAGCTTATGAGGGTTTCAGAGGCAGGTTTTTTTTTTACCCAGAGTGTTGGTAGAGCCAGATATTTTAGGGACATTTTAAAAACAATTAGTTCGGCACATGGATGAAAGATAAATGGAGGATATTGTAGGAGGGAAGGTTAAAGGGTCAGTACAATGAAAGACCACCCAATTAGGGCGTTCAACCAGAGTGCACCTAAATGTGCAAATACAAAAAGAAAGAAATAATAAAAATAATAATTAAATAAACAATAAATATTGAGAACATAAGTTGAATACTTGGAAATGAGTCCTTTGGTTGGGAGAATGGTTCGATGATGGGGCAAGTGAAGTTGAGTGTAGTTATCCACTTCGATTCAAGAGCCTGATGGTTGAGGGGTAGTAACTGTACCTGAATCTGGTCGTGTGAGTCCTGATAATCCTGTATCTTCTTCCTGATGGCAGCAGTAAGAAGAGAGTAGGTCCTCAGTGGTGGGGAGTCTGATAATGGATGCTGCTTTCTTGCAACAGCATTTCATGTAGATGGGCTCAGTGATTGGGAAGGCTTTTCCTGTGATGGTCTGGGGCATATCCATTACTTTTGTAGGATTTTCCATTTAAGGGCGTTGGTGTTTCCGCACCAGGCTATGATGCAGCCAGTCAATACGCTCTCCACTACCCACTTGTACAAGTTTCTCAAAGTTTTAGAGGTCATGCTGAATCTCTGCAAATTCCTAAGGAAGTAGAGGCGCTATTGTGCAGTAGTGTGGAAGATGATGTAAATCCCATGCAGCTCCTCACTGACTCCTGAGGTGCAACGTGAAGGTAGAGAAATGAGGTATCGTACGTGCTGACCCACATGTTACAGCTTGTGTCCTATAGAACCTCACACTGGCAAAAAGTGTGATGCAGCTCAACAATTCGTGTCATTCATCTTTCTAGTGAAACACTGGCCCTATTCCTACCTCCACATATGCTGCCTGACTCACTGAGTATTTCCATCATTCTCTATCCTTTTTTTTATTATTGATAATCTCACTTTGCTATTGGGTGTGGTGCACTATCCTCCCTTTGTCCCCTGCGAGTGAAGCAATGGTTCGTTTTGTGAGGATCTAATTGTACAAAACTTGGCTGTGGAGTATCATTCAACCACATTCATGTTTACTGTTGTTAGCAGTTGACTGCTGTACTTTGTTGGAATGTGTTGTGTCTGTAAATGAGCCAACTTGTAAGTTTTATTGTGCTGTTCGACATTAACTATGAAGTCCCATCAGTAATCTTTATCAGGAATGTGTTGACTGAGTGGTCTGCACAGCTATTGCTTGATTCTACATAGAAAGTGGAATGGATACCTGAGAACAGGTAGCAAAGTTGTGTAATCATTCCTTAAAGATCTCCCTGTAGACTGTCACAAGATAATCATTAGTCCTTAAGATAAAGGAGCAGAATTAGATCATTTGGCCCATCGAGTCTGCTCCACTGTTTCATCATGGCTAATCCATTTTCCCTCTTCTCCCCAATCTGCCTATTCTCTATATCCCTTCATGCCCTGACAAATCAAGAATCTATCAACCTCTGCCTTAAATATATTCAATAACTTGGCCTCCACAGCCATCTGTGACAATGAATTCCACAGATTCTCAAGCCTCTGGCTAAAGAAATTCATCCTTATCTCCATTCTAAAAAGACATCCCTCTATTCTGAGGCTGTGTCTTCTGGTCCGAAATTCCCCCCACCATAGGAAACATCCTCTCCACATCCACTGCATTTGATAGGTTTCAATGAGGTTATCCCTCATTCTTCTGAATTCCAGTGAGGCCCAGAGCCACAACCACTCCTCATAAGACAAGCCTTTCAATCCTGAAATAATTTTCATGAACCTCCCTTGAATGCTCTCCAATGTCAGTAGTTCCTTTCTTAGATAAGAGGCCCATAGCTGCTCACAATGCTCCAAGTGAAACCTCGCCAGTGCTTTATAAAGCCTCAACATTACATTCTTGCTTCAACCTTATAACCTTGGTGGATACCTATCCTTTCAACTCCCACTCTGTGAACTAGCTGTCAGTTTTCCAGTGATGAGGAGAGTCTGAGATTGTTGGCTTTTGAGCTGAGAAAGTTTAACGAATGTGTTAAAGATCAGATACAGATACATGTTTATTTTTCACATTATATCAAAAGATACAGTGAAATGTTTTGTTTGTACTGGCAACCAACACAACCTAAGGATGTGTTGTGGGTAGCCTGCAAATGTCTCCACACATTCCAGCACCAACAAAGCATTCCCACAATGTTCAGCAGAATAACACAAGTGACGACAATAATCACAAAACCACTTAGCAAAACAAGCTGCTTTCCCACCCTATCACCCACACACCCACACATACACATAGACAGGCCTTCAGGCCCAGGCCACCTCCATGCCTCCAGGCTAGGCCATGGACTCTCAAACATATAGACATCAGGACTCTAACCTCTGAACAAGCAGACCCAGGGGCTTCAACCTTGAGGCCTCTACCTCTGGACTAGCTCACCTTGGTCTTTAGCATTTGGGCTTCGAGAATCAAGAATGATATCAATAAAGTTAATGGAAACTGACAGAAACTAATGGTGGAACACATCATTACCAGAAGACACAGATCCAAGATCAAATGCAAAATAACCCATAATATGAGCTAAAGTCTACACATTGAGATTGGGAATTCACTGTCTGGAGTCTAATTCATGGAGATCTTATAAAAGCAACCTATCTTATAAGATATACCAAATGTCTTATATCTTAGGAAATACATCACACCTGGGAAAATACATGGAAATGAGGAAAGATCAGCGGAGTTGAATGTCTGTTTCAAAGTCAGAGCCTCTACGTGCTGCATCACATAATTCAAACGAAAAACCTCCAGAACTGCCACAGACTCAGTCTTAAATCCAATCAACATTGAAGGAATGTTTTTTATAATCTGACTCTATGTGCACAAATTCAAAGGCTCTTTCACATCTAACAGTTTGCCTGCCCTCATTTGAGCTTTGCCAATCCTTCTAGTTCATACTTCATCAACAGATAGATGTCAACCTTCAATCTGGGACCAGTTAGAAGTATTAGTTGCCAAGAGCAATGAACAAGGATCATTGCCCATCACTGGGGCAGAAAATCTGCCATCTACGTCAAATGCATTTTAGAGATGAAGGAGGAAAGTAAAGCAAGCCAAAGGATCCCTCAGAGACGAGAGCTGGAAAAAGAGGCCCAGAAAGAAAGATAGAATAAGAGAGTGATGGGGAGGGGGAGGGAGACACATTGGGATGGATCGCAGGATGAGATGAGAGAAGGACCGCATAGAGTGGCCACAGAGAGAGGCCTAGACAGGTAGGAAGGTAGAAAAACTCATCAAAAGAAGCCACTGGAAGGCCACAGAGTGAGTGGGGTTAGAGCAAATGGCTTATAAAAAAGGCTTAGGGAGGGACAGAAAGGGGCTGAGAGGGGGAGAGAGAGAGATAGGGAGCGGAAGAGAGTGAAGGAGAAAAGGCATCAGCACAGAAAGGGATGCAAGAACAACAAACGTGTAAGAAAAATAATTTTAATAATCTTTAAACCTGCACTTCGCTATGGTAATGAACACATAGAGGAAAGAACAGAGTGAAATGTGTGGAGTCCAAGATGATGTTATTGACAGCCTGTCACAATGAAACCAAGAACCTGCAGTTCACAAGAATTTAGTTGTGTTATCTGATCGATCTTTATCTGAATTAATTTCTCTTGGGAGCTGGGACTTCATGACAGCAGCTTCAATCAAAGCTTTGGTCTGGATTGTTAGGCTGTGTGCACACAGGCATTCATTTGGTGATCAACGGCCTGAATATGTAATCTATCTGCTTTTGATACAAAGCCAGTTTAGAAATGTGCATTCTATAAGATGCACGTGTTCTTGTGGATTTGTGAAGTCCAACAATCAATTGTGGGGTGAACAGATTGAAAAGTGTGAAGAGTCCTAACAAAGAACATTCACTCTATTCAAACTGCATACGTATGCACAACGCCTCATAAGACTGTAAGACGTAGGAGCAGAATTAGACCATTCAGCCCATCAAGTCTGGTCTGTCATTCTATCATGGCTGACTTATTATCCCTCTGAACCCCATCCTCCTGCTGTCTCCCCATATCCTTTGATGCCCTGATTAATCAAAAACTCATCAACCTCTGCTTTAAATATATCCAATGACTAATCACAGGTCAATTTACAATGACTAATTAAGCTACTATTTGGGAAATCTTTGGACTGTGGAGGAAACCAGAGCACCTGGAGGAAAACCAAGTGGCCACATGGAGAACTTATAAAAATTTTACGTTTCACCCTAATTATTATCCCTCTGAACACCACTCTCCTTTCTTCTCCCCATAACCTTTGACACCTTTATTAATCAAGAACCTATTGACTTCTGCTTTAAGTATACCCGATGACTTGGCCTCCACAGCCACCCTCAGACTCATTACCCTCTGGCTAAAGCAATTCCTCCTCATCGCTGTTCTACAGCAATGTCCTTGTATTCTGAGGCTGTGCCCTCTGGTCCTAGAATTCGTCACTATAGAAAATATTCTCTCCACATCGACTATCTCAGCATTTCAATATTCAATAGGTTTCAGTGAGATACCCCCTCATTTTTCTAACCTCCAGCGAGTACAGGCCCAGAACATCAAATGCTCCTCATACTTTAACCCTTTCGTTCCCCTATCATCCTTGCAAAGGCCACCACACTTCTGGCACCACCGTACCACAACTTACTAAGCCTAACTCGTATATCTTTTGGAATGTGGGAGGAAACCATTACACACAGAAGAAAGCCACACGGTCACGGGAAGAATGTAAAAACACCTTATAGACGGCAGTAGGAATTGAACCCAGATCTTACAGATGGCACTGTGAAGCGTCGCACTAGCTGCTGTGCTAGTGTGCTGCCCAGAATTCCTCCTCCATTTAGGCCATAGTGAACAAGGCCCAGGCCATCAGCCATGAAGACTTGAACCTTGAAGTACGTGGAGTGGAAATAAGAAGGGTGTGGTGGGAGTATGGCAGGGGTTCCCAGCCTAGGATCCAAAGACCCCTCAGTTAATGGTAGGGCTCCATTGCATAAAAAAAGTTTGGGAACCCCAGAAAGATGAGAGATGCAGGAACAATTACAACGTTTAAAAGACGTTTGGACAGATGTACAGGTAGGAAATATGTTGAGCAAATAGAACTAGCTCAGAAGGAAATTTTGGTTGTGGTGGACCAGCTAAGTTAGTCAGCAGAGATAAGTTGTGCCCAAAGGGTTTGTTTCCATTCTGTATGTCTCAATGACTCTATTGTTCACTCATTCATCTCTGCCTGTCCTGCATACTCGAACAATTTAGCACCTTTGTTAGTAACTAAGTGGACATGTTGTCCACCAGTATAGCCAAGACATAATACTGTCCTTTCATTGCTCTAGCTGTTAATTTCACATCCAACCAACTTTTAACTTTTCTGTTCAACCTATAGATGCACCAGTACCCAGCTAAAGAGAGTAAGTGTAACATGATGGGAAAACACAGAAGGAAGCATAATATCTTAGACCAGTAGTTTCCAACATGTTTAATGCCATGGATCCTTACTGAGTGGTGCATGAACCCCAGGATGGGAACTCGTGCCTTAGACTTTGGTTTATGATCTTCGAATGGTTCTGTTGCTTGATTTACTGTATGTGTAGGTTTCAGTGAAGATTTAATGGCCCACCTAGGAGGGCTTACCTTGTACAGAAAGTAATCGATAGCCGCTCTTCGGCCTCTTGCCTCTGGGACAGAGTACGTGGACTGAGGGCCACAGGTTATCTAAAAGTCAGTCAATACACTCTTGGCTGACTTGCAGTCACAAAACAATGGATTAGGACAGAGGTCGGCAACCTGCGGCTCCAGAGCCACATGCGGCTCTTTGATCTCTGTGATGCGGCTCCCCGTGGTTTGTTAGCTTTTGAAATGTAATTCGAAATTTGAAGATTATGGTGATCTTGTACAATCTGAAAACTTTGCGGAGACACCGTTTCCTGGCACATCCGAACCGGCTCACAATTAGCCACCGTTCCGGCTAAGGGAGATAGCCTACGGGGGTTTGTGAGTACGTGTCTTTTGGAGCATCCGCGCCCACGGGGACAGGTTGAGGGAGGCTTTAAATCAAGGCTGTTTAGTTCAAATAAAGTTACCTTTGACTGCAGTCTTTATTTTAGCGCTGCGTGTAGCGCTACACCGCTACAACGTGTTTTTTAACGCTATTAATATACATCACCACTGCCAATGCCTGACACCCGCCAGTGCGCGCTTTCTTTTAATTCTTCGATCCAAGGTAGGCTAACTATGGAGTAACCTTCAACCCAACGTCTTTTTTTTCGGAGTTCAAAATGTTTTTGTTGCACGCAGAAATGTAATTTCGTTTTCTCTGCAGGAGTTCATCAATTTCATAAATGCAACACATTATAGTTTGTTTATACATAGCATAAAGGCAAAAAAAACCCCGTTGTATGCAGTGTTATTTCATTTTGTGGCTCCCAGTGTTTTCTTTTCTGTGGGAAATGGGTCCATATTGGCTCTTTCAGTGGTAAACGTTGCCGACCCCTGGATTAGGAGATTTGAATCCCGTGAGAATGGCATCTGTTCTGCTTGAGGAGATAGAGATGATCAAATGTATTTGTCTATCCTGGGGCACGGTTGACCTGTCTGAATGATTGTCAAGAAAACCCACGTTCATTTCATGAAAAAATTTAAAGATCCAACATTTCATAGCTGTAATGTGGACAATAAAGCATTGAATGATGGAATGAAGTGGTGGAGAGGTGGATGGGGGGGGGGGGGGGTTGGTGTTCAGTAAACAGCATGTAAATAGCCCCTGTCTTCTCTTTTAGAACCATTTAGTTCAGAGCATTATTTTAAGTCCAATGTTGCTTATGCCACTGGTTCATAATATATATTTTTGCACCAGACTTACCAAGGTCTGAATGGCATCTTAGAAGTATTCGGATATTAAAAGTCAACACGGTAGCATATTGGTTAGCATAACGCAGTCACACCGCCAGCAACTCAGGCTCAATTCTGCCACTGTGTGTAAGTCCATTCCCCCCATGACAGAATTTCCTCTGGGTTTTCCTCGCTAGTTTCCTCCCGCATTACAATGACATATGGGCTAGTAGGTCACATAGGTGTAATTGGGTATTGCCCTTTGATTAATGACCTTCAAAAGGTCTTTGAAGTGCATCATTTGCATCCATGGTCTACAGAGCTGGCCCAGAAGGGCCTGTTACCATTCTGTATCTCTAAATAAAATTAAAATGTAGACACTGATTTTTGGAAATGTGATTGAAAAACTAGCTGAGGGAAGGACTAGGGGTCATAGAAGTGTTATGGGGAAGTGGGGATGATCTCTTCTCAGAGCAAGCAGTAATGACCTGGAGCCCACTTAGAAACACAGGCAGGGAATGTTCCCTGTGTGTACGACTCTGCAAGCCCACTGCAAAAATTTTTTCTGCGGTTTCTATTCTTGGAAAACTGTAAGCATGTCCTTATGTTCTTGTAAGAATATACTTACCTTAGAAGGAAAGCAACGATAAGACTGAAGGCAGGTCAGTCCAATGAGCAAGATTGAGTCAACCAGGTCTAGAGTCACTAGAATTTAAAAGCATGAGAGGGCATCTAAAGAGGAAAAGATAAAGATTAGCTTTCTTTGCAACATGTACATTGAAACATACAGTGAAATGCATCATTTTGCATCCATGACCAACAGAGTCTGATGATGTGTTGGGGACAGCCTGCTCATATCCATGATTCTGGCACCAATGTAATATGGCTGCAACTTACATCTTTGGAATGTAGGAGGGAACTGGACACCCATAGGAAACCCTGGTAGTACTTTACAGGCTGGATGTGGAGAGGAGGCTCTATAACAAGAGGTCACTTTCTAGGACAGGTGTTCCCAGCCTGAGGGCCACGGACCCCTTGCTTAATGGTATTGGTCATGGCGTAAAAAAGGTTGGGAACCCCTGGTCTAGGGGTCTGATATAAGAATGAGAAGAAGAGAAATTTCATCATGAGCCTTTGGAATTTTTGATCATCAGAAAGCATGGGGGCCAATTCACAGAAAGTAGATCTGGAATTGGAATTGGTTTATTGTTAGAAATAAATCTGAGAAAGTGTATTCTGGGTGGTTGATGGTTGGGTTGAGTTGTTCTCAAACCTTGGCAATTTACTTGCAAAAATTTCATCAGCATATAAGGATATATTATCAGAGCACTGTTCGTGTGTCCTCCGAATGCTCGGATTTGTATACTTACCCATCAGTTGATTGGCCATCATTGGAGAAACCCAATTGTGTTTATTATTGTCACACGTACCAATGTAAAATTGCCCTGCATACTACTCATATGAATCAAATCATTACATAGTGCATTGAGGATGAACAAGGTAAAGCAATAATAATGCAGAATAAGTGTAAATAAAGAATACAGTACATGTAACCGATAAGGTGCAAGATCATAATGAGGTAGATTGTGAGATCAAGAGTCCAGCTTATTGTTTCAGGAAACTATTTTACTAACCTCAACAGTGGAATGGAAGCTGTCCTTGAGCCTGGTGGTACGTGTTTTCAGGCTTTTGTATCTTCTGTCTGATGGAAGAGGGAAGAAGAGAAAATGTCCAGGGTGGGTGGGCCTTGGATTATCCTGAGTTATGGTTAAATGGTTTGACATTTTGAGACACAAAATATATCAAGGCATGTGGAGAATGTGAGACAGAGAGATTTAGAAGATTTAGAGATTTAGAAGATTTAGAGATTTAGAAGAGAGAAACAGTGAGTAAATATGATCAAATCAAATCATTGCAAGTTTAATTAACATTCAACCAGACATAAGTACACATGAATACAGTCAGATGAAACTGCATTCCTCTGAGGCCAAGATGCAAAACATACACAGCACACCGCAACACAAGACAGACTACACATTCAATATAGTGAGCACACATACGATCACACGCGCAAAAAAGTATATATATATATATATGTAGACCAAGTCACTGAGTAATTTGTCCCTCAAATTGATGCTAATAAGTTGCAAGGTCAGATACAACCGTATTGAATAGACCCAGAGGACTAAACCTACACCTGCTCCTATTCTATGTTCTTATGAAAGGTTTGCAAGAAGCAGGAAGTATTCCTGGACACTTCTCCCTCAATAAACAATTTCAGTGATTGTCTGGAGAACCGTGAACTTCCAGCAAAGCAGTGGTTCTGATGTTCATACTAATGTGGCTCTGAGTGCTAAATGCCAAGAGGAAACATCGGATTCAACCAATGACCCAACTTGTCCAATGTAAACTAATAGCTGCACTGAGATAACCCATTCAGAGTTCTTTAAAGTCCTTTCGATGGTTGGTTCAGCTGACTTGGTTCTTGGTGTATTGGACCACTCTGGAGTCCAGAAGGCAGCTTAACAAGCAGTAATTCTGTACGGCAGTGATCTGTATCTCAACACGACTAGAGTTTCTTGCTCAGATAGTGAGACACATCAGTTGGTTTTGTCAACTGAAATCACTGCTGTGCACTCAGAATTGAACACTGTACCTGCTTTCTCATGCTGGAAAGTCTAAAATGAAAAGGTCATGGCGAGGGCATTTAAGGTTCATATTCCTTCAGTCTTCATAGACTGAGGTAGAAAGTCTTAAGAATTCCTCATGAGACCATAAGATATAGGAGCAGAACTAGGCCAATCAGCCCATTGAGTCTGTACCAAAAAGGGAGAAAGGAAAGCTGCAGAGAGGGATCACTATCCCAACTGGTATAGGGACACATCACTTTCCTCTTTACCTTCAGAAGATTGGTCAACCCCAGTGCACTATGTAGATTAGAAACTCTTTCTGGTCCACCAGTTTAGTTTCAGTCACGACGCATTCTCCTCTCCTCCTCCATCCCTTCTATCAATCTGTCCAGTAGAACCCATTAGGCTGGGGGTTTCCAACCTTTTTTAAGCTATCGACCCCTACCATTAAGCAAGGGGCCTATGGACCTTAGGTTGGGATCTCTGCAAAAATGGAGCTCCCTCCTCTTGAGTGGCTGGTAGCAGAAACCTGGTCCCGCTGTTCCTGGGAAGCATTCACTTGCTCTGAGCAGCCAGTGGGTAAATGCCAGACTCTAAATAGGTCTTCCACCAGTGATACTGTGGCTCAGGCATCTCCGCTGCTTCTGGGCATTCTGCAGGGTGGTTCTGATCAGCACCACCCTTTGCTAGATGTTCAGCAGCTTCTTCGCATATAGGTACAGGTCCAGGGACACCTTCCGCTTCTCGGTCAGTAAGTAAGTTCAAAATTAAGACTGATAGATAGTTTTGAGCTGAGAATCAAAGATAAAGATAAGATTAGCTTTATTTGCCACACATCCATCAAAACATACCATGAAAGGCATCGTTTGCATCAAATCAAATCAGCGAAGATTGTGTTCGGAGAGCCTGCATGCTTCTAGCACAAACATAGCGGGCCTAGAAATTACTAACCGTAACCCTCAACGCATGTCTTTGGAATGTGGAAGGAAACTGGAGCACCTTGAGAAAATTGATATGGTCATGTGGAGAACATGCAAACTCTTTACTGGCAGCAGTGGGAATTGAACCCCAGTCGATGATGGCTGGAGTTGGAAAGTGATTACTCTAACTTCTACACTACTGTGCTGCCCATGCTGGGATGGGCACATGAATGCTAGTATAGATCAGGACCTTGGTTACTGTAGACACAAGAGATTGTAAGTGTTGGAATCTGGAGCAACATTCTATTTGCTGGAGGAACCCAGTTGGTTGAACAGCATCTGTGATGGGAGAGGGTTGCTGTTATAGAACGTAGAACACTGCAGCCAATGATGTTATACTGGCATTTCACCCTGCTCTAAGATCAATCTAACACTTTCCTCCTGCCAAGCCCTCCATTTTTCTGTGGTCCTCTTATCTATCTAAGAGTTCTTTAAATGTCCGTAATGCATCTGCCTCTACCACTACTCAGGGCAGCACATTCCACGCACTCACCACTCTGTGTAAAAAATAAGATTATTTCTGACATTTCTTTATACTTTCATCCCAAAACAAACTTATGCCCCTTTGTAAAAGCCACTTCCGCTTTGGAAAAATGTTTCTGGCTGTCCAACCAGTTTGTGCCTCTTATCAATTCTGGCAGTCCACTCGATTTGCATCTGTTATCATTTTGTACACCTCTATCGTCACCTCTTATCTTTCTTCTGTCCAAAGAGAGAAGCTCTAGCTCACTTAAACCATTCTCATAGACTTGCTCTCTAATCCAGGCATTGTCTTGGTTAATCTCCTCAGCACTCTCTCTAAAGCTTCCACATCCTTCCTCTAATAAGGTGATCAGAAATGAACACAAGATTCCAAGTATGGTCTAGGCAGAATCTTATAGAGGTACAAAATTATCTCAAGGCTTTTGAACTCAATTCCCCCGACTAATGAAAGCCAACATATCATATGCCTTCTTAACCATCCTATCAACGTGCACTACAACTTTGGGCGTGAATTCTAAGATCCCTCTGTTTCTCCAGCCTGATAAGAATCCTACCATTAACTCTATATTCTGCCATCAGTTCGAGCTTCTAAACTTTTCTGGACTGAACTCCATCTGCCAGTTCTCAGCCCACATCTGTATTATATCAAAGTCCCACTGTAACCTACAGCAACCTTCTACACTATCCACAACATCACCAGCCTTCATATCTTCTGCAAAGCTACTGACCCCACCCCCCACACTTCACTTCCTCATCCAGGTCATTTATAAACATCAGAAGGAGCAGGCATCCCAATACAGAGACCCTGCGAAACACCACCCGCCACTGACCTCCAGGAAGAATATGATCTATCAACAATTCTCTGCTTTCTGTAGACAAACCAATTCGGAATCCATGCAGCCATGTTTCCATGGATACCATGCCTTGTAACTTTTATGATAAGTCTACCTTGATGAACCTTTTAGAACTTAGAACATAGAACAATACAGCACAGTATAATACTGAACCTTTTAACTTTCTCCCAAGATCAATCTAACCCTTCCCTTCCATTAATCCTATCTCAGAGTCACTTAAGTGTCCTTAATCTATCTGCCTCTATCACTCTAATCATCTTGTGTACATTTTAGCTATCTTTTATGAGATAGGATGCTGTTTCTCACTTATATAAAAAATTAGAACTGGTGTAACCACATATGCCCAGGTGGACGCTTCCCCATTCAGTAACATAATAGTTTGCCTTCCGATTTTCCTGTCTCATCCACGGAGCTCGAGATTCTCCTCTAACCTCAAAAATCTGTGAGCTACAGCTTTGCACAGATTCATTGACCCAGCATCAATGGTTTTGTGGGGCAGAGAATTGTACAGTCATGACCACCGAGAGGAAGAAATTCCTCCTAATCTCTTTCCTAAATGGGTGTCCATTGTACCGAGATCGGTCCTAGATGGCCCCCTTAGGGGAAATATCCTTGCTACATTTACCTTGACAAGACTCCTTTGAACCTTGTATCTTGGGAGTACTTTGTGGAGAATATATTCAATTCTGATGTACGGTTTTACACTCTTTTTCTTCGGCTGAGGGCGTTTTGGACAGGAAATATTTGACACTGACATCTGTGAGGAAGAGAAAAGCAGTGATATTAGCAGTCAACTGGGAATAAGTGGGCTCTCTCAGTTCATATGACTGCAGACAAAATAGCATATTTGGTGAATATTTGCCTGAAGTTTTAATGAGTAGACAGGACTTCCTTCCTCTTTACAGAGCTTCACAGTGGTGACTAAATTCTGCATATGGGTCTTGATTTTGTTCAAAATTCAAAATAAATTTATTATCGAAGTACAAACCCCATTTCCAGACAAGTTGGGATATTTTCCAAAATGCAATAAAAACAAAAATCTGTGATATGTTAATTCACGTGAACCTTTATTTAACTGACAAAAGTACAAAGAAAAGATTTTCAATAGTTTTACTGACCAACTTAATTGTATTTTGTAAATATACACAAATTTAGAATTTGATGGCTGTAACACACTCAACAAAAGTTGAGACAGAGGCATGTTTACCTTTGTGTTACGTCACCTTTCCTTTTATTAACACTTTTTAATCGTTTTGGAATTGAGGATATTAATTGTAATAGATTTGCAATTGGAAATTTTGTCCATTCTTGCTTGATATAAGACTTCAGCTGCTCAACAGTCCATGGTCTCCGTTGTCTGATTCTCCTTTCATGATACGCCATACATTTTCAATGGGAGATAGATCTGGACTGGCAGCAGGCCAGTCAAGCACACGCACTCTGTGTCTACAAAGCCACACTGTTGTAGGCTGTGCAGAATGTGGTCTGGCATTGTCCTGCTGAAATAAGCATGGACATCCCGGGAAAAGACGTTGCCTTGATGGCAACATATGTCTCTCTAAAATCCTAATATACGCCTCAGAGTCAATGGTACCTTCTCATACATGCAACTCACCCATTCTGTGGGCACTGATGCACCCCCATACCATCACAGATGCTGGCTTTTCACCTTTTGCTGATAACAATCAGGATGGTGGTTTTCATCTCTGGCACAGAGAACTCGACGCCCGTTTTTTCCAAAAACTAGCTGAAATGTGGACTCATCTGGCCACAGCACATGGTTCCACAGTCTTTCGGTCCATCTGAGATGAGCTCGGGCCCAGAGAACTCGCCGGCGTTTCTGCATAGAGTTGATGTATGGCTTCCTCCTTGCGTAATACAGTTTCAAGTTGCATTTCTGGATGCAGCAACGGACTGTGTTAAGTGACAATAGTTTTCTGAAGTACTCCTGAGCCCAGGTGGCTATAATTGTCACAGTAGCATGATGGTTTCTTAGGCAGTGCCGCCTGAGGGCTCGAAGATCACGCGCATTCAACAGTGGTTTCCGACCTTGCTCTTTACACACTGAGATATCTCTGAATTCTCTGAATCTTTTCACAATATTATGTACTGTAGATGTTGAAAGACCTAAATTCTGTGCAATCTTGCGTTGGGAAATGTTCCTTTTGAACTGACTAACAATTCTGTCACGAATTTTGGCACAAAGGGGTGAGCTACGACCCATCCTTGCTTGCAAAGACTGAGCCTTTGATGGACGCTACTTTTATACTCAGTCATGATACCTCACCTGCTACCAATTAGCCTGCTTAATGTGGAGTCTTCCAAACCAGTGTTACTTGAATATTCTGTGCACTTTTCAATCTTATTTTAATTCTGTCCCAACTTTTGTTGAGTGTGTTGCAGCCATCAAATTTTAAATTTGTGTATATTTACAAAATACAATTAAATTGGTCAGTAAAACAATTGAAAATCTTTTCTTTGTACTGTTGTCAGTTAAATAAAGGGTCATGTGAATTAACATATCACAGATTTTTGTTTTTATTGCATTTTGGAAAATATCCCAACTTTTCTGGAAATGGGGTTTGTACATACACATACACACACACACACACACACACACACACACACACACACACACACACATATATGTCACCATACACAACACAGAGATTAATTTTCTTGTGGGCATACTCAATAAATCCAATAACCTTAATCGAATAACACCAACAGGGCTAACAACCAGTGTGCATAAGACAACAAACTGTGAAAATAGAAAAAGAAATAAAAAAAATAATTAAATAAGCACTAAATATCAAAAACAGGAGATGAAGAGTCCTTGAAAGCAAGTCCATTGTTTATGGGAACAGTTCAGTGTTGTGGCGAGTGAAATTGAGTGAAGCTATCCCGTTTGTTTCAAGAACCTGATGCTTGAGGGGTGATAACTGTCCCTGAAGCTGGTGGTCTGGGTCCTAATTCTCCCATAGGACAGTCCATTCAAGGGCATTAGTGAGACTTGAAGGAAGGACCATTAATTTCAGATGGAAGAATGTGTCAAATTGAGTAATATTTTACCTGTGGAACTAGTTAAGGAGTGGTCGATGGAATGAAATGCTCTTCAGTCTGAAGATGGGTGTCAGTCTTTATGAACAGTGGCCAGTGCTGGTGGATCTAAAGCTGAAATTAGTTTGGTGTTCTGTTTGGTTGGGGGGGTGGGTGGGGAGGAGGTTAGGAAGGCATATGGTGTGTTTGTCAGGGAACTGAGTTCAAGAGCCATGAGGTAATGTTTCAGCTCTATGAAATTTGGGTTAGACCACACTTGTTGAGTTCTAGTCATCTCATAGGAAGAATGTAGAAGATTTAGTGTAATCCTGGAGGTGCATTTACCATGAACCATATAGTTTGGTTTCTTGTCGCCAGACTGGTACTGACCTCTTTCACTTCTTTGTGTTTACCTTTTCAAGCGTGCCTTCAGGATGGAGGTGAACAGCATGGAAAATGGGCGAGGCAAATGTCCATATGACCCCAGCCGACCTTTCGCAAGCATCTTGATTGGTGAGTAGAAAGTTCCAAAGTAATCAAACAGTCCGATGTTGGGAGTTCCTCGGCAATTTGTTCCACTTCCAGCTGTCACTTTGAAAAGATTAGTTGCTCCTCTCACCTTCAGTCAAGGGTTCATGGCACCAGAATAGACAGGGGTGAAGGAGAAGAGTCCTTCAAGTCGAGTCCGCCACTTGGTACAATCATAGCTAACCCTCACTCTCAATGCCGTATTCCCACTCTTTATGCCTTTTTGCATCTAGAAATCCATCTACCTTTTTCTTAAATATATTCAGTGGCTTGTCTTCCATGGTGTTCTTCATCAGCCTCTGAGTGAAAGAGTTTTCTTCATCCAAGTCTTAAAGATCACTCTCCATACCCTGAGATTGTGATCTTCAGATTCATTTGCTTTATCACACGTACATCAAAACAAAAGTGAATTGCATCATTGGCGTAACAACCAACTAACGATGCCCACAAGTGTTGTCACACATTGCATTACCAACTTGATAAAATTATTGACTTGCTGATCAATGAATATCCAGACAAAGTATGCTGAATATGCAGTGATCAGTCGGAAAGAACGTGACAGAAGATCACTAATTCAAGGAATATTGGATTTGTACAGGGAGGGGGCTGAGTGATGACTTATCGCGTTTAACTGTACTTAATATATAATTCTTTGTTCACCATCTGCCCCACCATAGTTTCATGCTGAGCCATTTCAAAAGCAAAGGGGGAGCTTCTAGATGCATATAACATTATGAAAGGCAGTAAAGTTGTTTCTACTAATAAGTGAAACTAGAACTAGGGGACATAGTCTCAGATTTGCGGGAATAGATTTATGATGGAGATGAGGAGAAACCGCTTTTCTCAGAGAGTAGCAAATTGGGTATTCTCTGTCCAGGGAGCAGTTGAGGCTACCTCATTAAATACATTTAAGACACACTTAGATAGATATTTGCATTGCAGGGAGATTAAGGGTTATGGGGATAAAAAGCTTGTCGATGGAGTTGGTCCATGGCCAGATCAGCCATGATCTTACTGAATGGTGGAGCAGGCTCGATGGGCCAGATTGGCCATTCCTGCCCCTATTTCTTACGTCGAGCAGCTACCTTGCATCCAGTTGGGACAGCCTTGTCAGAATTTTGCAAGTATCACTGAGACCCCACTCATTCCTCTGGGCTGCTTTCATCCAGAGGGTAATTATAGACAATAGACAATAGGTGCAGAAGTAGACCATTCGGCCGTTCGAGCCTACATACAATTCTTGTATGGCATGAGGAGCCGGAAGAAGTGGTTGAGGCAGCTACATTAACAACATTTAAAAGACATATGAGCCAAGTGCGGACAAATAGGACGAGCGTAAATGGGCCTTTTGGTTAGTGGGGATCAGTTGGACCTGTTTCTATGCTATTTGACTCGATGACTACAATCACAAGTTTAGGAAATGCTGTTGAGGAATGACAGGTCAAATGCTACAGAATATCTTGTTGCCAGTGCACAGCTCAGACATTGCATATTTTGGCAGGGGAATGGTATTAGTAGTGTAGACTGGTGTTATGTACATAAAGTGATGCTAGGTGCAGAAGTGCCTGAACATATGTAGACATTGCTGAACTGGGACTTTGGGTGAAATGGGAGCTCTGGTTTCTGCTTACATTCCAGGGGTGTGCAGGTTAGAAGGTTAGTCTACAACAGTAAATTGCAACTGGTGTGTAGGTGAGTGAGAAAATCTAGGAGGAGTTAGAATACAGAACATAGAACACTGTAGCACAATACAGGCTCCTCGACCCACAATGTTGTACCAAGATCAATCCAACCCTTTTCCTCCAACAACGACTTCCATTTTTCTGTAATTTACGTGTCTATCTAAGAGTTTCTTAAATTTCCCCAATGTATCTGCCTCCCGCACCACCCCTTGCAGAGCTTCCCACGCACTCACCCAGCTGTGTGTAAAAAAATTCCCTCTGACACCTTTCCTCCAACCACCTTAAAATTGTTAGCCATTTTCGCCCTGGGAAAGGGTCTCTGGCTATCCACCCAATCCATGTCTGTTATCATCTTGTACACCTTTATCAAGTCACCTCTCATCTTCCTTCACTCCAGAGAGAAAAGCCTTAGCTTGCTCACCTTTCCTTATGAGACATGCTCTCTACTCCATGTAGCATCTGGTAAGTCTCCTCTGCACGCTCTCTAAAGCTTCCTCATCCTTCCTATAATGAGGCATCCAGAAATGTATACAATACTCCAAGTTGCTTATGCCTTTATTTTATTACTTATTGAGATACAACAAAGAATAGCCCTTCTGGTCCTTCAAGCCATGCCACCCGGCAACCCCCAATTTAATCCTAGCTTAATCACTGGATAACTTACAATGACCAATTAATCAACCAACCAGTACCTCTTTGGACAGTGGGAGGAAACTGGAGCACTCGGAGAAAACCCACGCAGTCACGGAGAAACTGCTTACAGGCAGCAGCAGGAATTGAACCTGGGCTGCCTGTACTGGAAAGTGTTGTGCTGAACACTACGCTACCATGCTACCCCACTGGGAATGTGGGGAGAATAAAGTGACTTTAGTGCAGAAATGGGGTAGAAATGGTTGACGGTCATCATGGACTTAGACTGAAGGGCTGCATAATTCTCTGGCACTATGACTCTGGACAATGTCGACCCAATCTTTTTTACATCAGACCACCACCTCTGGAACTAGACTGGTGAACTTCTGTTGCACTTTCTTTATGACAAGTATCTCCATACACTTGAGCAGTACTTTTAACCTGATGCTCTTGGGGGAGTAGAAGCACAGATGCTTTTTGAAACAGGTATTAAACCAAGGTCCCATCTGCCATTTTAGATGAATGTAAAAGATCTTGTAGCATTACATTGAAGACAAACAGGGGAAATTATCTCCAGTGTTTTGGACATTCTGTATCCTCCAATTAATTTCTCTTACCTCAGAGTTGTCTGTGGAAACATATAAATTAACAGTCATGTTTTCTCAATTACAACACTGCAAACATAACACCTTAGGCTGCAAGGGGCTTTGGATGATGTGAGGTCAGTGAAGGTTGTTATGGAAACACATGCCATTCCTTCCTCTTGATGATGCAAATCCCTCACTGAAGCCGCCTCGGTAGCGAGAATTGAACCTTAAGAGCAGCCCTGCTGTCAAAATCCCTGTTTCAAGTCTCTGAGAGACCCAGACATGCCTGGATTCCCTGCACCATGTGTAATCCTGAATTCCACTATGCTGCTGTGTAGTGCTTCTCTCTCTCTCTCTCTGTCTCTTCCTGGTTCATAATCCAAAGTGTTTAATTCTCTCTATAAATCACTGCTCAAAATCCCTGTGCTGGGAAGGTGTTAAAAGGTTTACCACATTTTTTGGAAAGAAACATGCTTTTCACCTAGTTTATTGGTTACTCCTAAAAGTCAAATCATTGTACTGAACTCAGTTGCAAAAAAGTAAAAAACGGTGTAATCAGCTTGTCAGCAGCATTTAAAGTTAATTTTTTATCAGAAGTAGGTACAGAGATGTCAGGGGTAAGTTTTTTACGCAGAGGGTGGTGAGTGCGTGGAATGGACTGCCAACGGCAGTGGTGGAGGTGGAAATGATAGGGTCTTTTAAGGGACTTCTGAATAGATACATGGAGCTTAGAAAAATAGAGGGCGATGGGTAATCCTAGATAATTTCTAAGGTAGGGACATGTTCGGCACAGCTCTGTGGGATGAAGGACCTGTATTGTGCAGTAGGTTTTCCATGTTTCTATGTTATATAAACTGTACGACACTGTATACTATATATGGGATTCATTTTCTTGCAGGCATTTGCAACATTTAAAATAAAGAATACAATAGGATATCATAGGGGTGGCATGGTAGCCTAGTGGTTAGCACAATGTTTTACAGTTCCAGTGACCGGGGTACAATTCTCACTGCTGTCTGTAGGGAGTTTGTATATTCTCCCTGTGGGGTTCCTCCCACAATCCAAAGATGTACTGGTTAGCAGATTAACTCTTTGTTATTTCTCTCAGCACCTTGTGGCACATTTGGTGGCAACCTTGCCATTTCTTTAGCATTTGTCTGTTTTTGATGAGGCCGAATTGCTAGCTTGACGCTCAACCCAGCGCAGGTGGAAAGCGTGCAAGGTGCCGCCAGATCTGAACCTGGGACCACTCGCCTTGAAGTCTGGCGTGGTTGCTTCTACACTACCAGTGCCACAGTGGTCATTGTAAATTGTCCCGTTGTTCGGCTAGGGTTAAACGGGTGTTTAGCTGAGTGGTGCAGCTCGGAAGGCCAGAAGGGCCCGTTCTGTGCTGTTTCTCAATCAACAAAAAGAACTTATGAAAACTACACATGAAAACTGACCAACAACCAATATGGAGGGGGAGACAAATTGTGCAAATAAAAAACATAAATAATACTGAGAACGTAAGTTCTTGCAAGTAAGTCTATAGGTTGTAGGATCAGTTGGGGTTGAGGTGAGTGAAGTTATCCACACTGGTTTAGGAGGCTGATAGTTGAAAGGTATTAACTGTTCCTGAAGCTGCTGGTGAGAGACCAATAGCTCCTGTCCCTCCTTGCTGATGGTAATAGCGACAGGAAAGCGTGGCCTGGATGGTGGGGATCCTTGATGATGGATGCTGCTTTCTCCTGGCATTGCTCCTTGTATGTGTGCTCAATGGTGGGGGTGCGGGGTGGACTTTGCCTTTGATGGACCGGGCTTTGTTCACCTCTTTCCGTAGACTCCTTCCCATCAGTGTGTGTGGGTTTCCTCTGGGTGTTCGGGTTTTCTCCCACTTTCCGAAGATTTACCGGTTAGTAGGTAAGCTGGTCATTGTAAATTGTCCTGTGATTAGGCTAGGGTTGGATAGGTGGGTATCTGGGTGGTGCGGCTTGTTGGGTCGGAAAGGTCTGTTCCATTCTGTATCTCTAAATAAAATTAAGAAAAATAATAATAATCCACTAAATTGCACATCTATGGTGTGTGAAAGAAAACTAGAGCAATTAGAGGAAACTTGTGATCACAGGGAGAGTGTGCAAACTCCACACGGACAGCACCAGAGGTCAGGTGGAACCCAGCTCTCTGGAGCAGCTGTACAGCCCATACCACTGCTATTGTATATCAGCTCAACTGGGATGAAGTTTAATCCTTTGCTTTATATACAGGAACAGTAGAGGTCAGGACAAGCAACTCTGCCCCTCCCTCTTGCTTCACAAAGACCTTCAATAGGTTTTGATAAGACAACCAAGGACAACTAGTCATTTAAAGAGAGGGCGGAACAAATGATCAAAATCTGGTCAGGAAGATTGGATTTTTGGAGCCATAGGATGGATTGGTGAAGGAATTCTAGAGCTTAGGGCCCAGAGAGGTCAAACTGAAAACCTTATCCAAATGAGAATCAAGGGGAGGTTGATGTCACGTGCAAGAGCACAGGTTCAGTGAGATGTGGTGAGATTATATTGATGGTGTGGCTCTGAGAACTGGCATAAATATAATGGGCCAAATGCCCTTCTTATATATTGCAAATGAAATATAGAAATTTGCCCCAATTTCCCATTATATTATTTAAAATGGAAGTGATTAGTCACAGGCCGGGAGGGTTTTTCTGCAGAGATTGACTGTCTTGTCTTCATTTTCCTCCAATGTTCAGATGGTGAGCTGTACTCGGGACTGGCAGCCGACTTCCTGGGGAGGGAACAAGTGATCTTCCGCAGTCTAGGGACCCGTTCCGCCATGAGGACTGAGCTTGATGACCGACTGTTACAAGGTAACCAGCATCTTACTGTACATCAGCAGTCAACTTGATGACACAGACTGCAGAGGTGTATATATAGGCCACTCCTCCAGCTCACATCTAGTCCTCCAGACCCCAGCTGGTGTCCAGGAGCCACCCATTCTCCAGCATACACAGATTCTTCAGAACTCAGCCTGTCCATCCCACACCCCCCCCGCCCTGCAATCCCAAGCATGAAGTGTTAAGCGCTTCAAGTTGAGAGTTAAAATTGTCCATATTGTCTGAGACTGAGATGCCTGTAATACACAGAGGAATAAGCCCCCATCTCTGAGAAGTAGAGACTCCCTCCTCCACCTCCATCTCTGCATTCTTGTTCTATCTCCTTCTATCACAGATCCCAAGTTCGTGGCGGCTCACCTCATCCCAGACAACATTGACCGTGACAACGACAAGGTTTACTTCTTCTTCACGGAGAAGGCCATGGAGTCGGAAGGCAAAGTCCGAGCCATATACAGCCGGATTGGCCGTGTCTGTGCGGTAAGTCGGAGGATGAAGGGTGGGTTGGTGGAATGGAGGGAGATCCCATTGGCCAGGATGTTCTGAGCCTATTGATGCTCTCGAGACTTGTTACAGAATATACCAATGGTAAAGAGTTGAATATAATACCAACTCTGCACATTAGATGACCTTCTGTAGGTCATACCTGGAACTCTTGTACTTTCCTGGATCACCGGTCTTAAATGCCGAAGGTGTAGCAGCTTCTGTACTGGACTTCAAGGCGACTGGTCAAAGTTCGAACCCAGCCGGCTCCTAGCATGCTTTCTGTCTGTGCTGGGTTGAGAGTTGAGCTAGCTACTCGGCCTTGTAAAAAACAGACAAATACGAAAGAAGCGGCAATCTTGCCAACCAATGCACCACAAGGCACGGAACGGAACAACAGTCCAAAATGATACCGATCTAGCCCTCTGCAGATTACACGTCTCTTGTTTAGTACTGGGCTTCTGGTTGGGGAAGACAATGATTTTGTGGGGAAACAGTCGTATAAGCATGTCTTTATGAAGTCCATGGTGCTGTGGCTTATTCAACGACTTGAAGCAGTCCCATATCTGTTCCTGTGCCTCCCATGACGACTTCTTCGTTGCTCTTTGTTTCATAAAATTCTATTGTAATTTTTACTGTGAAAGCCTACAAGAAAATTAATCTCAATGTAGTATTTGGTAACATGTTTGTATGCTGATAATAAATATACTTTGATACTTGCTTTAATGTAGCATCTCCTGGGATAACTCATCCCTAACGAGGGATCTCCGCCTGGAAGTTTGATTGTTTATTCCTCTCTGTGGACGCTGCCTGACCTGCTGAGTTCCTCCAGAATTTTGTGTGTGTTGCTCTTGATTTCCAGCATCTGCGGAATCTGTTGTGTTTACGAGTTACCAACATGCACTGTGACCTAATGCATTTCTGTCTTCTGGATCTAGGACAAAGCCACGTGTGGACACCGCTGGTTAGGAATGTGCTGATACTGGAGTCCATCAGTCCGCTACTCCACTCTCCCTGCTGCAGCTGGGTAACTCAGGGAATGGGGCAGTTTTCCCTCTAACCTCATAGGCTGCAACATGGGCTTCAGTAGTGAAATTCCACACTGCTTTAAGACCATATGACATAGGAGCAGAATTAGGCCATTCAACCCATCAGATCTGCTCCACCATTCATTCAAGGCTGATTTTTTATTCCTTGCGACCATTTTCATCCTGCCTTCTCCCTGTAACCTTTGGCACCATTTACTAATCAAAACCCTCATCACCCTCTGCCTTACGTACAGCCAGTGACTTAGCATCCACAGCCATCTGAGGCAATGAATTTCATGTTAGTACATCTACTCTGTCATTCTCTAGCTAAAGAAATTCCTCCTCATCTCTGTGCTAAAGGACATTCTTTTATTCTGTGGCTGTTGCCAAGGCTGCAGAGGGTGCAGAGGGTATTTACCTGGAGGCTGCATGCCTTGTGAAGATAGGTTGACTGAGCTAGGGCTTTTCTCTTTGGAGAGAAGGAGGATGAGGACTTTTCAGAGGTGTACAAGACGATAAGAGGTATAGACTGAGTGGATGGCCGGAGACCTTTTCCCCCAGGACAGAAATGGATAATATCTGGGGGCATAATCTTAAGGTCATTGGAGGGAAGTATCAGGGTCAGAGGTTAGTTTTTTATACAGAGAGTGGTGGGTGCATGGAATGCCCAGCCATGGGTGGTGGTACAGTCAGATACATAAGGGGCATTTCACATGGATAATAGAAAAGTGGAAGGTTATGTAGGAGGGATGGGTTAGATTGATCTTAGAGTAGGTTAAAAGGTCGACACATCACTGTGGGCCGAAGAGCGTGTTGAGCTGTAGTGTTCTATGTTTTATGATATTATTTGAGAGTATAAGTGTTAGTTTACAGACTGGTCATAACTTCCCTGCTTTCTGTGGAATAGTGTTTTCTACTTTACCTTAGAATGCAAGCGACGGTCTAAAGTTTATGCCAAGTCAAAAAAGATGGCACCTCTGAGACAAGTGCCCTCTCTTACTGCTGCACCAACATCACATAGATTATTGTGATCAGGTGTCTGAACTGCTACAGGGACCAACAGCCTTGTAGTTCAGAGCCAAGGTCGTGTGAGCTCGTGGCTCGTAGGAGAAGAGGAAAGCTGGGGTGAGGAGAAATGGGTTGGAAGAGCGATCTGCAATTCAACTGAATAAGGAGACTCCCCCTACTTCCCTCTCCTTACCTTGCTCCATCTGCCTCTCAATAAATTTCTCTACCTCTCTCTTTATCTGTCCCCTCTCTCATCCACCTGCCACAGTCTCCCATCTCCACACTTTCTAAACTCCTCAACACAACCTGCCAATCATCTTGCACTCCTCTGCAGTCCATCATACAAGCTTAATTCACCACTTCCGTCTCCCCTTTATACTAGCCGTTGAGCACATTTACATGCAGCAGCATCCATCATCAAGGACCCCCACCATCCAAGAGATGCCTCTTCTCACTACTACCATAAGGCAGAAGATACAGGAGCCTTAGGTCCCACACCATCAGGGTTCAGCAACAGTTATTGCCCTTCAACCATCAGACTCATGAACTTCACTCACCACAACACTGAAATGATTCCACAACCTACAGACTCACTTTTGAGGACTCTTCAAGTTCTCCAATCACAACCATAAAATCTGCAGATGCTGGAAATCCAAGTAACAAACATAAAATGTTGGAGGAACTCAGAATGCTAGGCAGCATCTATGGAAAAGAGTACAGTCGATGTTTCAGGCCGAGATCCTTTGGCAAGACTGGAGAAAAAGTCCTGTCGAAGGGTCTTGGCCTGAAACGCTGACTGTACTGTTCAACCCCTTGTGTTTTATTAATGTTTTCATATTTTCAGTTTTATTTATTTTTTTATTTGCACTATTTGTCTTCTTTTACAAATCGGTTGCTTGTCTGTCTTTGTTTATGTACAGTTTTCATAAATTTAATTGTATTGCTTTATTTTCTTGGAAACTCCTGCAAGAAAATGAATCTCAAAGAAAATGAATTTCAAGAAAATCAATCTCAAATATATGGTGACATATACGTACTTTGATAATAATTTACTTGAATTTGACTTTTGGTCATCTCCTCTCTCCACTCTCAGTTCTAAATCATCGACAATTCCTTCAACTCCCCAAGCCTTCTCCCCCCACCAACAGAAGCTGCTCAACCCACTGTGTTCTTCCAATAGATTGTGTGAACATTTCAAAGATGGGGCAAATTAAGTTATCACTTTTTGTTCAAGACCCTGATGGTTGAGGAGTAATAACTGTTCCGAACCTGGTGGCTTGAATGTGCGAGGCTCTTGTAGCTTCTTCCTGATGGTAGCAATGAGCAGAGGGCATATCATGGGTGATGGGGGTCACTGATGATGGATGCTGTTTTCTTCAACAGTGTTTCACGTAGATGTGCTCAATGGTCAGGACTGGGCCATATCCATTACTTTTTGCAAGATTTTCCATTTAAGGGAATTGGTGTTTCCATACCAGGCCAGTCAGTATTTTCTCCACCATATATCTATAGAAGTTTGTCAAACTTTTAGATGTCATGCCAAAACTTCAGAAACTCCTGAGGAAGTAGAGGCGCTGCTGTACTTTCTTTGTAATTGCACTTATGTGCTAGGCCCAGGATAGGTTTTGTGAAAAGATAACACCAAAGCCAATTTAAGGACTGAATGCAGAAACTAATGATTTTGGTCCAAGGCCCATAGTGTCACCATGCACCTGGCACCAACAGAGCATGCCCACAACATACTAGCCCTAAATCTGGAATGTGAGAGGAAACCAGAGCACATGGAGAGAAACCATGTGGTGAAGTGGGGAGCGTACAAACTCCTCAGAGACAGCAGCAAGAATTGAACCCCAATCAGTGAATCACTGGTACTGTAAAGCAAAGCGCTAACCACTGTGATACTGTGCTGCATGCATGTCCTAGATGGTGAGAGTCTTTAATAGTGAATGTTGCCTACCTGAGGCTAACCTCTTGAAGATGCCCTTGATGGTTGGGAGGAATGTGCCCTTGATGGGGCTGGCTGAGACTGCAACCTGCTGTAGCCTCTTGTGATTCTATGCGTGGAAGCCTCCAAACCAGGCGGCAATTCAGCCAATCAGAATGCTCTTCACCACACATCTGTAGAAATCTGTAAATGTCTTTATTGACATACTAAAATAGGCAGTCTTCTAGAGAATCATAAGGGTATGACAAGCAAAATACACAAAATGCTGGACTGAAGGACTGAAGAATGGTCTCAGCCTGAAATGGCAACTGTTTATATTCTTTTCCGTAGATGCTGCCTGACCTGCTGAGTTCCTCCAGCATTTTGTGTGTACTGCTCTAGATCTCCAGCATCTGCAGAATCTCTTGTGCTTATTACAAGCAAAATGTAGTGATGAAAGGTCTTGGACCTAAATCATTAAATTAGTTTCTGCACCATTGCTGCCAAATCTGATGTTTCCTGCAGTTTTTGCTCTTATTTCAGATTTCCTGCATCAACCATTTTGTTTTTGAATTTCACAAGTTGAATTATCACATAGTCCCTCATCAATCCCAGCTCACCACCCAGCTTGCCCACTCCTCTGGGCTCTCTGCGTCAACTAACATCGGCCAGATGTTTGCTTATTGCACTTTTCCATTTTCTTAAGGTTTAAGTCTGAAGATGATTAGATTCCTCTCGCAGCCAAGCTGTCATAGCTGGAAACACACAGACTGTGAAACCGAACACACAAGTCCCATTTTTAATACAGGAAATATTTCAGTAGATGTCACAAAGTCTTTTATGAATTTGACAAGAGTTACTTTACTTTTAATGGGTCCTTTTCTGTTCAAGTACGGGTTCTTATTCAGCAGTTTTGACGGGATTATTCCTTTCATGGGATTTTCTAGGAAACATGTGAAACTTTTCCCCAACCCCTAGACGACCCTTTCAATGAATGTTAAGAGCCCTGTTTGTGTCTCATTACATGGAAGCACGAGCAAAAGAAATGTTTCTGGAATGTTCCCCAATGCTGAGGGATGTAGCGGAGTATTTCCTTTTATTTATGCCTTGCTGTCTGGAGAAAAGGTAGCAGGCTCTTAAGCAGTCTTGCGTATTAAAATTGCCTTCAACTAATCCATCTCTGGAGGCTACAGACTGAACCTATGCACAAAGGACCTTGTACAGTTTAGGGAAAAAACATTATGTTGCATTTTGGCAAATCAAATTCAGGTAAGATTTTCTCAGAGAACACCAGAGCCCTGAGGAGTGTTAAGAGCATAGGGATCTTGGAGTATAAATGCATAGTTGACTGAAAGTGGAGTCACAAGTTCAAAGTAAATTTATTGTCAAAGTGTGTATCAGCATATACAGGCACTACCTTGAGATTCATTTTCAGGACTGGTAGAGTGTGTGTGTTCCCCCTTTTTTTCTGGATTCTGCCCCCTTCCTTTCAGTCTTGATGAAGGGTCTCAACCCAAAATGTTGGCTGTTTATTCCTCTCCATAGATTCTGCCTGACCAGCTGAGTTCCTCAAGCATTTTCCGTGTGTTGGTTTTCAGCATCTGCAGAACCTCCTGTTTCTGTGCATAGAGTGTGTGTATATAAAGCCTATGTGTGTATAGCGTGTGCGTGTGTGAGAGGAAGTAATGCCTATGCATGGCAGATTGATGAATCCCTTCATTACTTGATGAACTAACTAACTTAACTGATAGCCTTATCAGAGGGTGAGCGAACAGCTTTGCAGGGATGTTGTTGATAACCCATCCTTGATAACTCGTTTCTCATCAATCACAATAGCTAAAATAACAAACCTTCTTGCCTGTGAACTCAAGAATAGAGTAACACAGCAACAGAGCAGTCTGATGTCTTGGTCTATATCAGTGGTACTTGGTGTCATTAGAGGTTGTAGAAGGAGTACGTGAAATAATACGAAGAGTGAGACTGCCACTGAATTTGAAATCACCTTTCCACCCCCAGTTTGGGAACCCCTGGTTTTGAGGAATATGGGCCAAACACAGGTAAATCAGACTAACTCCATTGGGCAATATGGCTGGGTTGGATGAGTTGGGCCAATGTTCCCATATAACTCTTATCTAGACTATCTGGTCAATGGGCTAGTAGAGGCAGCATTTAGACAAGGTGTTACATAGAACACAGAACATAGAACAGTACAGGGTCTTTGGCCCACAATATTGTGTCACCCCTTTAACCTGCTTCCCTCCCCACAGCCCTCTATTTTTCTTTCATTCCTGACCCTATCTACAAGACTCTTAAATGTCCCTAATGTGCGTGCCTCTACCAGCAGCTCTAGCAGTGTGTTCCACACACTAACCACTCTCTGTGCAAAATATCTACCTCTGACATCCCCCTATACATCCCTCCAACCGCCTTAAAATTATGCCTTCTCATATTAACCATTTATGCCCTGGGAAAAAGTTTCTGGCTTTCCACTCTATCTATGTCTCTTATCATCTTGTACACCTCCATCAAATCACATCTCAACCCTCCCACCCCCACCTTCATTCCAAGGAGAAAAGTCCTAGCTGAATCAACCTTTCCTCATAAGATATGTTCTCTAATCCAGACACCACCTTGGTATATCTACTCTGGTATATCTACCCTCTCTAAGGCTTCCACATCCTTCCTATAATGAGGTGACCAGAACTGAACACAATACTCCAAGCGTAGCCAAGAACATTAGATTGAAAAGATTCTAGGATGTGCACAAAGTTGTTGGATTAGTCTAAATAGTTATTTTTCTTTTCACTTAACTTTCTTTATGTTTATATGTTTGTATGATCACCTGTTTGTCTAAATGTTCAGTGCATTTTCAATAATTCATGGTATATCTGATTCTGTATTTTTATAACATCTTTGTTTGCAGCCTTTGTCACACCATAAATTGACAAGTCTCATACACTGTTCCTATTAAGGAATCTTCTTAACTGTCTAGTTTGAGAGAGTTTTCAGTATAAGGCATTCACAGTCCTGAAGAATGTTTTTGGCTGGAAACATTGACTGTTAATTCATTTTTGTATATACTCTCTGACCTGTTGAGTTCCTGCCGCATCTTGGGTTTGGGTTTTGTCGTTTTGGATTCCCAGCATCTACAGAGTTTCTCATGTTCACACTTTTGCTCTTTGTCTCTCTCTCTCTTCATCGATTTTTTTTGTCTTTTGTTGTCTTTCTCTGTCTTATTCCTCCTGTTCTCACTTAAGGTGGAGTGAGTTGGTTACTGTTATTTCTTTATTCAGAACATCAAATAAAAAAGCTGTAATCACAAGACTGGCTTCTCATTCTTGACTTCCGAACAATATCATCTCCAGTTCGAACAGTGTTCTCTTAGGTTTGATTTCGATGTTCATTCCCTTGAAAGGAAGGATTGTTTGCCGATTTTAAGTTGGCGCACACGTGTTGCCATCCATATGGGATTGGGATTGCTTATTTATGTTGAGGAGCAGGTTAAGAGGATGCTGATTCCTCAGGGGTTGCCAGAGTTGGCCGCCCATTGATAAGGTGTTTATAACGGTCTGTTTCAGAATGATGCTGGGGGTCAAAGAGCTCTAGTCAACAAATGGAGCACGTTCATCAAAGCCAGACTGATCTGCTCTGTCCCGGGGCCTGATGGCATAGACACGCACTTCGATGAGCTTGGTAAGTGGGAGTCTGACCTTATTGAGGAGAGGGCGGGAGAGGGTGAGGGAGACAGTCATTATGATGATGAGTGGAAGGGAATGACGTAGCCTGTCCGTGAGGGGAGGGAAGTTGTCCTCAATGAGATGGGGAATACTGTTCTCTTTAAGCTGTATAGGTGTATAGACGTGCAGTATCTCAAATGCTCCCACACGCTTAACCTTTGTTGCTGTGGCAGCTGGAAATTTCTTTTATATAATGTTAATATAATTTTGAAATTACTCTAATTGTGAAATATCCTATAATTAATTATAGTGTTAATGAATATAATCCACCAATTTTCTAAATAATGAATATATCACAACCTTTACTTTGAAACGTTTTACAGCTTCGATGAATGTTCATTGTCAGTGTTTCAAGTTACAACCCTGTTACAAATTATAACAATAAACTCAGAATGGGCCCACCGAACACCAATACCATAATATACATATTACAACAAAAAAAACATTTAAAGTGTCGAACAACAATACACACATCTATAGGGAGAAGCGATGTTCACGTTTTGGGCCGAGGCCCTTCGTGCAGTTTTCAGGCCATGTAAAAATTCCCTGCTCAGATCGCAGCTGTACAAAAATATTACAGGGAAGGTTGTTGAGTGGGAGGGGTGAGGGAACCTGTCCTCACTGCATAGTGGGAGGGGTGAGGGAACCTGTCCTCACTGCGGTGAGGAGTGGGAGGGGTGAGGGAACCTGTCCTCACTGCGGTGAGGAGTGGGAGGGGTGAGGGAACCTGTCCTCACTGTGATGAAGAGTAGGAGGAGTGAGGGAGCTTCCCATGACAGTGCTGAGTGAGTCCAAGGCTGCTGCCCAGCTCCACCCGGTGGAATCCTTCTAGTTATTCTGAGATATGACGACTGGCAACAGATCGTGATGCCACATCCCCGGTCTGAAGTCTGAATATTTATCTACTGTATACCTGATCAAACCACTCTTTCAGTGGCAGGAATTGATCTAATGCTGGGATCCGGACACATATATCAGCCTTCCCCATGTGGAGGGTGAAACACAGCTCTCAGCTCAAAGGAGAGGCTGGCTGTGGGACTCCTGCACAACCCTCCTATATCCTTTGGAGGTGTATCAGCTTCTGGAGGTTTTGCTGCCCAGACCCAGGGAACAGGGGCTGAAAGCGTAGCTGGTCTCCCACCACAAGAGGGGTCATTCCCCGTCCTGGACTTCATCTTGATCTGGAACCAGATCAAGAACCAGTGGAAGCCTGAATGGTTTTGAAGAACTTAACTGCTCACAGAGGGGTCCATCAAGAGCCATCCCGGACAAACATCTCCCACAAGTTGGTGTCAGTCTTTGGGAACATCTTTGCAATGTATCCTCTGCCCTCTTCTCAATGGAGATAAGAGAGAAAGGCATATTTAAAGTGCCAACATCAAAGAACAAATTCTCCCAATGCTTATGCCTATAACATCTCACCTTATCTTCTGTGTCACAGAGGATGTCTTCCTACTGAGGACTAAGGATGAGAAGAATCCAGAAATCTATGCTATCTTTAGCACAATAAGGTAGGGAACCATTTTAGTTGTTGTCCGGTTGGTAGGTAATAGTGGACCATGAACTGGTAATGATAAGATATTTATAGTATCAGTCTCTGAGCTCCAGAACAGTTCAACCTTTATTATACAGAAAAGATCCTTCACTGACACTTGACTGTATTCACACTGTTGATGTTATTTCAGTAATGTTTTCCAAGGCTATGCTGTTTGTGTATATCGTATGGCTGACATCCGGGAGGTCTTCAATGGACCGTACGCACACAGAGAAGGGCCAGATTATCAGTGGACGGCTTACGAGGGCAAAGTGCCCTATCCGAGACCTGGGTCTGTGAGTATCTTTGCGTGGAAGCATTAGTCACTGCTGCTCTGCATCCCCACACAGTCTGCTACTTAATATTTGCTTTAATCAGTCACTCAGTCCAACCAGTACACATCGGCCTTTATGTGCTATTGCGATCAGAGGTTCAGAAGTCAAGATGGAGGTTACACATGGAGGTTACAGCCATTTTATCAAGTTTTACAAGAGCAAAGACCAAACAAAGAAAAGAACAAATAAGTCCTGTTGTCTTAGACCAAAATTAGCTCCAAGTAAAAAGGTAACAGATCACAATGACAGTTAACCTATAAAATAGCCAGATTCAAGTGACATGCTACAGAAGATCTAAGAAACTTCTAGAAATTACAGAAACAGCTATACTTATTCATTCTTTAAGTGCCATATCATATGGCATAGATGATCATGGTCTTTCCATGACTATGATTGTTCTTGGCAAATTTTTCTACAGAAGTGGTTTGCCATTGCCTTCTTCTGGGCAGTGTCTTTACAAGGCGGGTGACCCCAGGCATTATCAATATTCCTCAGAGATTGTCTGCCTGGTGTCAGTGGCCGCATAACCAGGACTTGTGATATGCACCAGCTGCTCATCTGACCATTCACCATCTGCTCCTGTGGCTTCATGTGACCCTGATTGGGGGCTAAGCAGGTTCTACGCCTGCCCCAAGGGTGACCTTCAGGCTAACAGAGGGAAGGAGCACCTTACACTTTCTTTTGTAGAGACATATCTCCATCCTGCCACCCAACAGCTATACCGCAATTACTGAAAAACTCACTGAGCAGTTACACATATATAGATGATTATAAAAAAAATGCAAGCAAGTATAGGAAGGTTAAACTACAATAAAAATAACAATTTTATACCTTATGCCGGCAATTTCTACCTTGCAACTTTGTGTTCCCTTCTCCCTCATGTGCTTATCCAACCTCCCTTAATTCCAATTCACCTCAGCCGCTCCAGTGAGAGTAAGCTCCATATTCAAACCACTCTTTGAGTAAACAAGTTCCTTCTTGGATTTCTGGGTGCTGCTTATATAACTGCAGTGTTCTCGCTCAGGTGTAATGGAATGCCGAACTAAACACTGAGGTAAACCGTAGTCAATGAAAACAGGATTGCAGTAAGATTAACCGTTTACTGTTCACTCTTCCTCATTAACGTATGGTGAAAACTGTTGATAAAACAATACAAAATTTGTACAGTATTTGTTTCCTTCTTGATATCGCATTTACATCGTAAATACTTGCAAAAGTAAACTACAACAACTACATTACATTAAAATGCAGCATACAGTCAGAATCTACCTACGCCATTGACTGCTTTAAATACACTTCAACACAAACTATCTACAACTCTTTAACTAACGAAAACATAAACCTTATCAACCGTCATTACTTTTAACAGAATCAGCGTTAATATTTTAATTCAACATATCGATTATCTCATGAACTTACGGCGTTATTTCACTATGTTTCTAGTGTGTAGAAAGACAACTTTTCTTGCGCTGATCTTGCACATGTGAGCCCCCTCCTTCCCGTTTCTCCAAACCGGTATTTTCCCACAAGACGCGGTGAAACCGGATGTGACGTCATCGCATGCCGCGATATATTACAGACAACGAATTTACTTTAAACAATCCTAACTTTAACTAAAAAATGCTAACAAACGACTTACTAAAGCGAAAATATTATAAACTAAATAAATGCCATAAAGGCAACACAATAACAGTGTCCTCAAGTTGACCTCATCCCTCATAAGTAGAAACTTTCTCCCTGTATGCACCCCCCCGTCAAAACTTTTCATCAATTTAAAGATCTCTATTGTGTTACCCCTCAGCCTTCTTTCCATAAGAGAAAGTGGACCCAGTCCAATTATCCTTCCTTAATATGTATCCCCATACATTTATGGGTTGATGCTTGTAAATCCTCCCAAGTGCCTGTATATCTCTTTCAGGATCTGGTCATCAGAACCATGGTACACCACGCACAGTTCAGTATAGGACCACTCTGCACACTTCTCTCTTTCTAGAAATAAACATAAGAATATAAGAAATAGGAGCAGGAGCAGGTCAGCTGGCCCGTCGAGCCTGCACCGCCATTCAACGTAAAATCCATCTGTTCCCCTCTATCCACTGTGCTTGGACGTATCCTCAAGCACACAGCCTATTTGTTTTTTGGTGGCTTTGATAACCTTTGGCAAAACTTTATTGTACTTATATCCCAAACTCCCTTTTACGTTCTATACCACACCTTCTAGATGACCTCCGTATTCTTCCTTCCATACACCTTGCATTCCTTGCTGTTGAACTTTATATTGTTAATCAGTTGATAACGTTCAAAGTATATTCATTAAAACTTCCAGTAAAAGGGCAGCACCTGTGAATGCAGCAGTCTCTCAGGGGCTTTTTTCTTTATAAAATTTGTTTTTTACAATCCAAAGATAATTCTATTCCAAGAACATCAGGTACTTCAGGGTTACTCCATCAGTGAGCTGCTCATTCATTGGAGTAGCTGGACTGGTGTTGGCAGCGGAGCCAGTCGAGGTGTCGAAGGGGCTGGCTGGGATGGAGGAGAAGGGGCTGGCCGGGATGGAGGAAAAGGGGCTGGCCGGGATGGAGAAGGGGCTGGCTGGAATGGAGGAGAAGGGGCTGGCCGGGATGGAGGAGAAGGGGCTGGCCGGGATGGAGGAGAAGGGGCTGGCTGGGATGGAGGAGAAGGGGCTGGCCGTGATGGAGGAGAAGGGGCTGGCCGGGATGGAGGAGAAGGGGCTGGCCGGGATGGAGGAGAAGGGGCTGGCCGGGATGGAGGAGAAGGGGCTGGCCGTGATGGAGAAGGGGCTGGCTGGGATGGAGGAGAAGGGGCTGGCCGGGATGGAGGAGAAGGAGCTGGCCGGGATGGAGAAGGGGCTGGCCGGGATGGAGGAGAAGGGGCTGGCCGGGATGGAGGAGAAGGGGCTGGCCGGGATGGAGAAGAAGGGGCTGGCCGTGATGGAGGAGAAGGGGCTGGCCGGGATGGAGGAGAAGGGGCTGGCCGTGATGGAGGAGAAGGGGCTGGCCGGGATGGAGGAGAAGGGGCTGGCTGGAATGGAGGAGAAGGGGCTGGCCGGGATGGAGGAGAAGGGGCTGGCTGGGATGGAGGAGAAGGGGCTGGCTGGGATGGAGGAGAAGGGGCTGGCCGGGATGGAGGAGAAGGGGCTGGCCGGGATGGAGAAGGGGCTGGCCGGGATGGAGGAGAAGGGGCTGGCCGTGATGGAGGAGAAGGGGCTGGCTGGGATGGAGGAGAAGGAGCTGGCTGGGATGGAGGAGAAGGGGCTGGCCGGGATGGAGGAGAAGGGGCTGGCCGGGATGGAGGAGAAGGGGCTGGCCGTGATGGAGGAGAAGGGGCTGGCCGGGATGGAGGAGAAGGGGCTGGCTGGGATGGAGGAGAAGGGGCTGGCCGGGATGGAGGAGAAGGGGCTGGCCAGAATGGAGGAGAAAGGGCTGGCTGGGATGGAGGAGAAGGGGCTGGCCGGGATGGAGAAGGGGCTGGCCGGGATGGAGGAGAAGGGGCTGGCCGTGATGGAGGAGAAGGGGCTGGCTGGGATGGAGGAGAAGGGGCTGGCCGGGATGGAGGAGAAGGGGCTGGCCGGGATGGAGGAGAAGGGGCTGGCCGTGATGGAGGAGAAGGGGCTGGCTGGGATGGAGGAGAAGGGGCTGGCCGGGATGGAGGAGAAGGGGCTGGCCGGGATGGAGGAGAAGGGGCTGGCCGGGATGGAGGAGAAGGGGCTGGCCGTGATGGAGGAGAAGGGGCTGACCGGGATGGAGGAGAAAGGGCTGGCTGGGATGGAGGAGAAGGGGCTGGCCGGGATGGAGGAGAAGGGGCTGGCTGGGATGGAGGAGAAGGGGCTGGCCGGGATGGAGGAGAAGGGGCTGGCCGGGATGGAGGAGAGGGAGCTGGCTGAGGTATTGAAGGAGCTGGTTCAGGATATCGGAGGATCCCACCGAGATGTCAGACAAACTGGTTTGGGTATGGAGTTGCTGGCTGTAGACCGTGCTACTGCCCACTAGTCGGAAACATTGAAGTTAGTGAAATATAACCTTGGGAGATTGTCTTGGACATTTCCCTTGCAATCGCAAGACTCTGTTGGACAGTGATAATGTAAGCTGATGCAGGTCTGTTCCCTTGTCTGGTGGAGGGACAGATGTCATGGGAGCTGCGTAGCCTCAGTTGTAGCAAGGACCAGGCCTCAAGCCTCAGACTTGCCTGCCATTGCAGACCAGGTGAGAGACGCGGAAGCATTACAGCATGGCATCCGCGCTCGGCTGATGCCTGGCCTCTCCCATCTGTGCTGCCCTCCAGTGTTCAAATGGTGGAATGACAAGCTGGACTGGGTACATCTTTACATTGCCGGGAGACTGTACCATCGATTGCTGGACATTGTTACTCAGGATCCTAGATCCTGCCTTTTTTTTTCGAGTGAATATGCTTTTAACTCGCTATTTTGAACTACATTACTCACTATTTTTGAATGTTTGCTTGCTGTTTTGAATGTTTTGCATCTTGGCCCCAGAGGAACGCTGTCACATTCAGCTGTATCTATGTATGGTTTGAATAATCATTAAACTTGATTTGATTTGATTAACAAAGTACATATACATTATACAACCTTGTGATTCATCTTCTTACAGGGAGTCACAAAACAAAGAAACCCAAGAGAACCTTGGCCATCAAACACCCAATATGCAGAGAGAGAAAAAACAAATCATGTAAACAATAAACACAAGCAAGTAATGTTCTAAATTGAAGTCCACGGGGAGTACGTCCCCAGACCCTTAGTTCAGTGTGGAGTGGAGCAACAAGCTGAACCAGGCCATCCCTCACCTCAGGTCCCAACACCCTGACCTTTTTAATCTGGCCTGGTGCCTAAATCATCATCCAAACGTCTGGTTCAGTCACTTTGATACACCCTGGGGCTTGGACCCTGCTGCCTCGATTAGGCCTGTACCCGACCTTTACAATTTGGCCCGGCACTTAAATTGATTGAACCTTGGGTCTTCCTCACTTTCCGTGACGGGCTCACTGCCTCGCCTTGCCTCCCAAGTACAAAGGGAAGTTACAGGCTGTTGTTTGCCATTATTGTTTACCATAAAAAAGAGTGGTTAACAAAATATTTGTTTGTTTTCTTTGTTTTATCGGCCTTCAGCCAGAAATTCTCCAACACCATCTTAAACCTATTCCCATGAGTTGCACTACCTGATATTCATTCAGTTCTTTCCAAAATTAGTCAATGAACTTCGGTTTTCAAGAACTTGTTTTAATATTATCAAGTGTACCATATAACCTGAATATCTGTTTTGCCTGTGTTGGTTTAATGGAAGTAGTCATTGTGAATATCTATTATTGTCACCAAGATACAGTAAAACTTTGATTTGCATGCCATCCAGATAGATCATTTCAAAGCTTAAATAAGACAATGCAAATGGAAAGCCACAAGGAAATACAGACTGCAGATGCTGCTCGGTCTACTGGATATTTCCAGCAAATCATTACAAGAGAATGCATTATATGAGGCCCTCCATTGGTTGGGGGTTGACCATGGATGTAGTGTCCTACTGTCTCTGCAAGCCAGGGCAGTATAATATGGAGAGCAAGCTGATGCCCATGTAGCAGGCTCCTCCTCTCCACACAGATGATGATTCCAAAGGAACAGCAGAGACCCAGTGGCATTGTAAGAGTTTTCAGTCAGTGTGGAACTCAAAGTAAGACTGCCTTAGGGACTCCAGCTTTGGGTTTTTCCGTGAGGTTTACTGCTGAAGCCTTCCCCATGAGTGGGTATAGCTGCAGAGCAGTGGAGATTTGAGCTGACCACGAGCTCCATCTGCCCGAATGCAGATATGTAGAATATAGTGCTAGGTACAGAAGCAAAGTGTGGTGCATGTGGACAAAAAGGAGTAAAGACCACGAAAAGGTTGATTGTAAGGTCAAGTGTTCATCTTTATCATACGAGAGGTCACTTAATATTCTATAACAATGGGATAGAAGCTGCCCTTATGCCTGGTGGTCTGTGCTTTCTATCTTTTGTACTTCTGCCTGATGGAAAGAGGGGGAAGGGAGAATGTCCAGATGGGAGTGATATTTGAATCTGTTGGCTGTTTTCCCATGGCAGCAGGATGTGTAGACAGAGTACATGGAGGGGAGGCTGGTTTTGGTGATGCATTGGGTTGTGTCCCACAGCTGTCTGCAATTTCTTGCGGTCTTGGGCAAAGAAGTTGCCATACCGAGCTGTGGTGCATCTGGATCGAATGCTTTCTGTGGTGCATTGCTAATTATTGCTGAGCATCAACTGGGACATGCAAAATCAGTAATTAGGTGCATTATTTTTTGTTTAAAAATAGCAATCCTATGGCTCTGCTTTGTCCTGCGTCCAAGCCAAAGAAGTGGGCAGGAGCAAACTTTGCAGCCGCTACCCACCTTGTAAGCTGCCTTTTCCTAAAGCTCCCACCTGGAAAACACTATAGGGCTATTAAAATCAAAACCCCATTCCTTCTTAAAAGTTTATTCCCCCAGGCAATTAATCTGCTCAAGCATTCAAGTTAGCCCTACCCCTCTCTATTACCTCAGCAACTTCACTGCACTATAAAAACTTGAAACTTTGTTTTTTATATTGTTAATTCTATTGTAACTCCATGCTGGTATTTATGCACCTTTTTTCCATGTCCATGCTTTAACCTTTAGATTATTTTTTATTCTTCATTATTATTGAATTGATGCATGTCACAACAGTACACCATTAACAAATTCCTAACATGCAAATGTAAATGGTGAGTAAAGTTGATCTTTAATGTTAGAAAGACTTCCAACTTCATAATTTATCTAAGTTAATGACATTCCATTCCTCAGCTACCCTTGTGGGCTTTAACATAGAACATAGAATATTATAGCATATTACAGGCCCTTCAGCCTTAATGTCTGCCTACTTTTTAACCAACATTTTAACTTTCTCAGGTCAATCCAACCCTTCCCTCCTACGTAGCCCTCCATTTTTCTATCATCTGTGTGCCTAAGAGTTTCCTAAATGCCCCTAATGTATCTGCCTCCATCATCATCCCTGGCAGCATGTTCCACACACCCACCGCTCTGTGTAAAGCACTTACCTCTGATATTCCCCTCAAACTTTTCCCAAATCACCTTAAAATTAAGCTCTCTTGTATTAGCCATTACTGCCCTGGGAAGAACTTTCTGGGTGATCAGTCTATCTATGCCTTTTATAAATTTGTACACCTCTACCAAGTTACCTCTCACCCTCCTTTGCTCCAAGTAGAAAATACCTAGTTTACTCAACCTTGCTTTATGAGACATGGCTTCTAGTTAATGCAGCATCCTGGTAAACCTCCTCTGCACCCTCTCTAAAGCTTCTACCTCCTTCCCATCATGAGGCAACAGGAACTGAACACTATGTTCCAAGTGTGGTCTAACCAGGTTTTTATTGAGCTGCAACCTTACTTTGTGTCTCTGAAACTCAGTCCCCTGGGTAACTAAGGCTAACACACTGTATGCCATCTTAAGAACCCAATCAACTTTTATGCAATCTATGCACACATGGAACCCAAGATCCCTCTGTTCCTTCACGCTGCTAAGAATCCGGTCATATTTGAAATCTATCTGGATTACTACAGGTCTCTCGAGCAGTTGTCCGCAGCTTAAACCACCAACAAACACACCTTTATATTACATTTCTTTTGCATCCTGCTGTTTGTGGATGTTACAACCACCTCTCCTTTCACTGTCGTTGTCCTGTCTCCTTCAACAGTGCCCCAGCAAAATCACCACGCAGCCCAGTCGCCGATACACCAGCACCAAGGACTACCCGGACGATGTCCTGCATTTTGCCCGCAGTCACCCGCTGATGTTCCATTCTGTATACCCGATAAACCAGCACCCTGTGCTCATCAAAACCAACGTCCAGTTCAAGATGACCCAGATTGTCGTGGACCGGGTGGAGGCGGAAGATGGACAGTATGACGTCATGTTCATTGGGACAGGTTTGTTACATGCTGCTTGGATCAGGGGTCCAATTAGTCACAGTAGTTTAAACTGCATGGGATAAAAATGAAGGAGAAATTGGACTAACTTGGATTATTTTCTCCGGAGCATTGGAGGTTGAGAGAAGACCTGAAAGAAGTTTATCAAGTTAAGAGAGGGTCCATGGCCATGATTGTTCCTAGCTAAATTTTGTACAGAATTAGTTTGCCATTGCCTTCTTCTGGCAGTGTCTTTCCAAGACAGGTGATCCCAGCCTTTAGCATTATTCTTTGGAGATTGTCTTTCTGGCATCAGTGGTCATGTAACCAGGACTTGTGATATCCACCACCTGGTCCCATGGCTTCACATGCCCTGATTGGGGGACTAAGCAGGTACTACACCTTGCCCAAGGGTGGCCTGCAGGCTAGCAGAGGGAAGGAGCATCTTACATCTCCTTTGGTAGAGACTTATTTCCACCCCACTAAATAAGAGAGGGTAACCCATCAGAATCTGTTCCCCAGAACAGAGATGTCACATACTGGAGGACATAAATTTAAGGTGTGTGGGAGAGAAGCTTACAGGAAATGAGTGGTATAGATAAGTTTTACAGAGAGAATAGTAAAAATAAAACTGCTTGAGAAAGCTGATATGAGAATGACATTTACGAGACTTTTAAATAGATACAAGAATATATAGGGAATGGAGTGATATGGACTATGTACAAGCAGAAGAAGTTTAGTGCTGATATTATAGGCACTATAATGTACAACATTATCCTCTGCTGTATCGCTGTTACTTACTCACTGGCATTTAGGGCAACAACGAAGGTCCTCCAACTCTGGTGGTGTTCAGGACTCCCTTCATCATGTCAGTAGCTTCCTCTCGGTTTTCACCACTGTCAGTCATGCAAGTCCCGGGTGGAGACTCAGGAATACCATCACACTCAGATGTAGAAGGACTCTTCATCGCTGTTTCCGTAACAATTTAGTTTTTCCAGTCAGGGTTGTTAGCCCTGAGCTGAACCCCTGAACCTGGAGGACCGGTGGACCACTCTTAGACTGGCCTCTACCCTTTGACCTGTTTGTCATGGGTGACCCTACCAAGAGCCAAAGCATAAAACCCTGACTCCAGCTCTCTGGGTCATTGAGGAATGCAAATCTCCAAACTCAACGACAAGGCTGCGGTCCTCTTGGAGGTATATTGTACTGTAGCGCCTCATTTCCTAGCGTATCCGAACCGACTCACAATTAGATAGCCTACGGGGGTTTGCGAGCACAGAGACTTGGAGCCTCTTCGCCATGGGGGGCCGGTTGACAGAGGCTTAAAAGTGAGGCTGAAGTTTTCGAATAGTTTTTCCTTCGACTGCAGCTACCGACTCCGTGTCGTAATTTTAGCGCTGCTTGTAGCACACCGCTACAATTGGTGACCCCGACGGTCCAAACGATTTTTGGACCAGAAATGACCGACGCCGCCTCTGTTCATGCGGTTTCGTTGAAACTGCCGGGTTTCTGGACACAGCGCCCGGACCTATGGTTCCAGCAAGCCGAAGCCCAATTCCACGTTCGCCGGATCACCTCAGAAGACACCCGCTACTACTATGTGGTGGGCTCCCTCGACCAGGACACAGCGGCCCAGGTCGCGGAGTTCGTACAGTCGCCCCCGGCAGATGGCAAGTACACGGAATTCAAAGCCCTGCTCCTCAGGACTTTCGGACTCTCACGGCGCGAGCGGGCTGCCCGTTTACTGCACCTGGATGGCTTGGGCGACAGACCTCCATCGGCTTTAATGAACGAGATGTTGTCTCTGGCCGAGGGACACACAGGCCTCATGTTTGAGCAGGCATTCCTGGAGCAGCTGCCCGAGGACATACGCCTGCTGCTGTCCGACGCGGATTTCAGTGACCCCCGGAAGGTGGCAGCCCGGGCGGACTTGCTGTGGAACGCCAAAAAGGTGAGCGGGGCGTCCATCGCACAGATCTCCCAGCCACGCTCCCGGCAGCAAACCAGTCCAGGCCTGGCCGCAGAGCCCACTAACCCCCGGCCCAATGACCACTGGTGCTTCTACCACCAGTGGTGGGGCGCAGAAGCCCGCCGTTGCCGCCCGCCCTGCAAGTTCCCGGGAAACGCCAGGGCCAGCCGCCGCTGATGGCTACGGCGGCTGGCCATCGGGATAGCCTCCTGTATGTGTGGGATAGAAGGTCGGGACGCCGGTTTTTGGTCGATACTGGGGCTGAGATCAGCGTTTTACCTCCGACGAGTTACGACACCCGCAGCAGGGCACCGGGTCCCCCCCTGAGGGCCGTGAATGGCAGCACAGTAAGGACCTATGGCACCCGTCAGGTGCAGCTACTGTTCGGCCCCAGCCAGTTCACGTGGGACTTCACACTGGCCGCCGTAGCCCAACCGCTTCTGGGTGCAGATTTTTTGCGAGCTCACAGCCTGCTGGTTGACCTGCCCAGGAAGAGACTGGTACATGCCGAGACCTTTCAGACGTTCTCCCTGGGCGCGGCCCAGTTGCCAGCCCCTCACCTCGGCTCCATCACGCTGTCCGACAACGATTTCACCAGGGTCCTGGCGGAGTTCCCATCGGTTCTGGCACCGCAGTTCACAGCAGCCATGCCCAGGCACGGCGTACAGCACCACATCCCGACACAGGGACCACCCCTACATGCCCGTGCTCGGCGGCTTCCCCCGGACAAGCTCCGACTGGCGAAGGAGGAGTTCCAGAGAATGGAGGAATTGGGGATCATCCGGCGGTCCGACAGCCCCTGGGCTTCCCCCCTGCACATGGTGCCCAAAGCGACGGGGGGCTGGAGACCGTGCGGCGACTACCGCAGGCTGAACGAGGCTACCACACCGGACCGCTACCCTGTGCCGCACATTCAGGACTTTGCGGCAAACCTGCACGGCGCCCGGATCTTCTCCAAGGTCGACCTTGTCCGAGGGTACCATCAAATCCCGATGCATCCTGACGACGTCCCCAAAACGGCTCTCATCACCCCGTTTGGCCTCTTCGAGTTCCTCCGCATGCCGTTCGGCCTGAAGAATGCCGCACAGACTTTCCAGCGGTTAATGGACGCGGTGGGACGGGACCTGGACTTCGCGTTCATCTATTTGGATGACATCCTCATAGCCAGCGGCAGTCGTCAGGAGCATCTGTCCCACCTCCGTCAACTCTGCGCCCGACTGAGTGAGTACGGTCTTACAATCAACCCTGCCAAATGCCAGTTCGGACTTGATACCATTGACTTCCTGGGCCACAGGATTACTAAAGACGGGGCAACCCCTCTGCCCGCTAAGGTAGATGCGGTCCGCCACTTCCCCCGACCCACCACGATCAAAGGCCTTCAGGAATTCGTAGGTATGGTCAATTTCTACCGCCGCTTCCTCCCTTCAGCTGCCCGGATCATGCGCCCCCTGTTCGCCCTGATGTCGGGTCCGAGCAAGAACATTACCTGGGACGAGGAGTCCGCCGCCGCTTTCGTTCAAACGAAGGAAGCTTTGGCTGACGCCGCAATGCTAGTACATCCCTGAATGGACGCCCCTACCGCCCTCACAGTGGACGCATCAAACACGGCAGTCGGTGGGGTGCTGGAGCAGCTCATCGCAGGTCGCTGGCAACCCCTGGCGTTTTTCAGCAAACACCTGCGGCCACCCGAGCTCAAGTACAGTGCTTTTGACCGGGAACTGGGCGCTCTACCTGGCAATCCGGCATTTCAGGTACTTCCTAGAAGGTCGGCCCTTCACCGCGTTCACGGACCACAAACCGCTTACCTTTGCGTTTACGAAAGCATCCGACCCCTGGTCATCCCGCCAGCAACGCCACCTGTCCTACATCTCTGAATACACAACGGATGTCCGGCACGTCTCGGGTAAGGACAATGTCGTGGCGGATGCGCTCTCTCGCCCTACCGTTCATGCCCTTTCCCAAGGGGTAGACTTTGAGGCACTGGCAGAGGCACAGCAGGTAGATGAGGAGATTCCGAGTTACAGGACTGCGGTCTCTGGTTTGCAGCTCCAGGACTTCCCCGTGGGCCCAGGTGAGAGGACCCTACTCTGTGACGTCGCCACCGGCCGGCCCCGTCCGGTCGTCCCCGCAGCCTGGCGGCGACGTGTTTTCGACTCCATTCATAACTTGGCGCATCCCTCCATCCGGACAACTGTCCGGCTGGTTTCCAGCAGGTTCGTTTGGCACGGTCTCCGCAAACAGGTCAGTGAATGGGCCAGAACGTGCATGCACTGCCAGACGGCCAAGGTTCAGCGGCACACCAAAGCCCCACCGCAGCAGTTCCATCCCGCCCACCGGTGTTTCGACCACATTCATGTGGATATCGTGGGCCCCCTGCCAGTGTCGCGCGGAGCGTGTTACCTCCTGACTATCGTGGACCGGTTCACAAGATGGCCAGAGGCGGTCCCGCTCACCGACACCACCTCCGAATCTTGCGCCCGAGCCCTGCTCGCCACCTGGATATCCCGCTTTGGTGTACCAGCCCACATTACCTCCGACAGAGGCGCCCAGTTCACCTCCAGCCTGTGGTCAGCTATGGCCAGCCTTTTGGGGACTCAGCTGCACCACACCACTGCCTACCACCCACAGTCGAACGGGCTAGTGGAGCGTTTCCACCGTCACCTGAAGTCGGCCCTCATGGCCCGCCTGCGGGGAGCCAACTGGGCGGACGAGCTTCCCTGGGTCCTTCTCGGCATCCGCACAGCGCCCAAGGACGACCTGCACGCCTCGTCGGCCGAGTTGGTATACGGCGCGCCCCTGGCCGTCCCCGGGGAGTTCCTACCAGCCCCGAGGGGGCAAGAGGAAGAACCCGCTGCAGTCCTGGGCAGACTTCGCGAGAAGCTCGGTAACCTGGCCCCCATACCCACTTCACAGCATGGGCGGCACCTGACCTGCGTACCCAAAGACCTACGGAACTGTAAGTTTGTGTTTGTACGAAGGGGCGGGCATCGGCCACCGCTGCAGCGGCCATACGAGGGGCCGTTTACGGTGCTCCGGAACAACGGGTCCACGTTCGTGCTGGACGTTGGGGGGAAGGAGGAGGTTTTCACGGTGGACCGCCTCAAGCCGGCCCATGTGGACCTGGCGCAACCGGCCGAGTTTCCGGCGCTTCGGCGCAGAGGCCGACCTCCCAAGCAGGTTCTGGCCCAGGCTGTGGACATTGGGGGGTGTATCGCCGGTTCTGGGGGGGGGTTATGTAGCGCCTCATTTCCTAGCGTATCCGAACCGACTCACAATTAGATAGCCTACGGGGGTTTGCGAGCACAGAGACTTGGAGCCTCTTCGCCATGGGGGGCCGGTTGACAGAGGCTTAAAAGTGAGGCTGAAGTTTTCGAATAAAGTTTTTCCTTCGACTGCAGCTACCGACTCCGTGTCGTAATTTTAGCGCTGCTTGTAGCACACCGCTACAGTACTATGCTCTGTATTAGTCCGTTCTACCAAGCGATCAATGCCCATCTTTAAAGAACCAGTGTACCAGGGAAGGGGGACATCTGTCTCATTACATCCATGGCAAGCTCTTCAATTTAGCAACTCATTCATTCTATCCACCAGACATTTCTCCACACTTGCAAATTTTTCTTCAACAGATATCTATCCAATTCCCTCTTAAAGGCCGAAGTGGAACCAACCCTCAACACATTTGCAGGCAATGGTTTCCAAATTCTTGAGTCAAAATGCTATTCCACATTATTTTCCTCTAATCACCTTAAAGTGATATCCCCTCATATTGGCCATATCTGCCCTAGGAAAAAAGGCAAAGTCTCGCAGCATTATCTGAAGAATTTCTTCCTGTATTTATCCCTCAAGCAAGACTTGATGAAATGAGCCCATTGTTTGTCCACTGCCTGTTACGAGGTCTTTGCATATGCAATTAGCTAGCTGCATTGGAGACGGCATCTCAGTGTGCAGTGCCTTTAGGTGGATTTGAATGACATAGACTTACACAGCACAGAAACAGGCCATTTGGCCCAACTCATCTATGCTGACCAAGGGACCTACTGGAGCTTGTCCCATTTGACTGCATTTGGTCCTTCTCAGCAAAGCAGTTGCAGTCCTGTTTCTCTGGGATTTGGGCCTGTGTGATTTCATACATCTCAGTTATTGACTCGACAGAACAGTGCCAGTGATCACTGACTGGGGTTCAGTTCCTGCCACTGCCTGAAAGGAGCTTGTACATTCTTTCTGTGACTGTGTGGGTTTCCCCCAGGCGCTGTGGTTTCTTCTCACAACTCAACGATGTATGATTAGGGTTAGTGAGTTGTGGGCATGCTATCTGGTGCCAGAACCATAGCGACACCTGTCGGCTGCCCAGCACAACCCTCACTGACTGGGTTTGATGCACGCGACCCATTTCACTCCATGTTTCAATGTTTTAATGTACATATGACAAATAAGTCTAATCTTTATCTTTAACACAAAGTACACTGCAGATGCTGGGGTCAAAGCAACACGTACAACACGCTGGATGAACTCAGCAGGTCGGGCAGCATCCGTGGAAACAAGCAGTCAACATTCTGGGCCGAGATCCTTCGTCAGGACTCGCGAAGGGTCTCGGCCCGAAACGTTGACTGCTCGTTTCCACGGATGCTGCCCGACCTGCTGAGCTCCTCCAGCTTGTTGTATGTGTTGCTAATCTTTATTCTTTAGAGCCCATGTGGAAAATTAGTCATTAGCTTCTAAACTAGAGGATCCTTCCCTGCCGTTTCCAGGGCTGTGGGCTAAACCAACAGACAGGATGTCATATTGGTGCAGTTAAATCAGAATTCCTTGGTTCAGAGCCAGTTTGTGGGAGAGTCATGTTGTATTTAACCCACTGCTCCTGAACTACATCTCTGCTGGGACCCTGTGCTGAACTCCTGACATGAAATTTCAGCATCTTTACCTACCAGAACACCCAATTTAATTAAAAACTCCTTTACCTCTTCTTGTGTGGATTTCTGGATCAGTGTTTAATTACATAAGTTATTAGAAAGGGCAGAAAGATAATGAAGAATGCATAATACTTGGGTTATACTTAAGCAGGCTCGAACAACAGTCACACACGGGAGCTCTGCAGCAGTGTGGTAACACTCATATTTGAACTGCATACACGAGGGTTGACCAGTATGCAGTTCTTTGATTGAGTGTAACATCATCCAGAATGGGTTCTCTTTTTATTGTGCATGGATTTGTACTAAGCATTCATCTTTAGAGTTTTGGGGTCTTATAGCATGGATACAGGCCTTTCAATCTAACCAGCCCATCCTGACCCGACAGTCCACCTAATTAGTACTGCATTTGACTTGTATCTCTCTCAGCCCTACCCTTCCTGTACCTATCCATGTGATTCCTCATGAGACTGCTATACCTGCCTCAACCACTTCCTCTGGCAGCTCGTTCTATATACTCACACCCTCTGTGTAGTAGAAGTTGCCCCTCAGATCCCCTTTTAAATGTTCTAGATTAGGTCTTGAATCTTGAAGGTATCCCTCAGGTTCATTATAAATGGTTCCCCTCCCAACTGGAACCTCTGCCCCAAATTTTGGACTGTAGACATGAAGTTTGTGCTGCATGGGACTGTGTGGAATGGTGTCTTGTTTGATACAGAGTGTGCTTAGTGAGTCGGGGCAATGTGTTTATGGGTGGTGCATTTAAGCGGAGTGTATACGAGTGTTATACATGGCGTGTATGAGAGCATTATGTCTGTTTGATGTCTATCTGACCCCAAACTATGCATTTATATATCTACAAAGACCATAAGGAACAGAATCAGGCCATTTAGCTCATTGAGTCTGCTCCTCCATTTCATCATGGCTGATCCATTTCCCTCCCTTCTCCCCATATCTCATCATGCCATGACCAATCAAGAATCTATCAACCTCTGCCATAATTATACACAATGACTCAGCCTCCAGAGCTGCCAGTGGCAATGAATTCCACAGATTCACCACTCTCTGGCTGAAGAAATTCATTCTCATCATTGCTCTAAATGGGCATCCCTTTATTCTGAGGCTGTGTCCTCTGGTCATAGACTGCCCCTCCATAGGAAACATTCCCTCCACCTCCACTCCATCAAGGCCTTTCAATACAGTATTCGATAGGTTTGAATGAGATCCAACCTCCCCCCCCCCCCCCGCATTCTTCTGAATTCCAGTGAGTACAGGCCCAGAGTCGTCAAGCATTCATTTGATAAGCCTTTCAGTCCCGGAATCATTTTTCTTTCTTTTTCAATCTTTTTATTAAATTTCATATATAAAGAAAAACAAAACATAATATTAAATAGGTTATAAATACACTAGACTTGAAGTTAAATTAGTAATAAGATAACAATATCTTATTAAATATCAGTCAAAAAAAAACTTACAATAAACAATCAAATCTATATTGATTGAACATGAAAAAGAATAAGAATAGTCACCAAAAGAAAAAAAAAGTAAAAATGCACGAAAAAATATATATTAAAAAAAAACCTAAACTAACATGGGCAATAATACCAGTTTATATGAGAATGATAGTGTCAAAAACTCCGGAATTCCATACCAGAACAAGAATAAAAAGAGAAAAGGTCTGGAAGAGGCCAAATTAATTCATATGAAAGTGTCGAATGAACAGTCCCCAAGTTTCTTCAAATTTAATTGATGAATCGAAAATAGTACTTCTAATTTTTTCTAAACTCAGACAAGCGATAGTTTGAGAGAACCACTGAAACGTGTTAGGAGGATTTACTTCTTTCCAATTTTGTAATATAGACCTTCTGGCCATTAATGTTACAAAGGCAATCATTCGTCTAATTGAAGGGGAAAGTCGACTACCATCCTCATTTGGTATACCAAAAATTGCAGTAATAAAATGAAGTTGTAAATCAATATTCCAAATTGAGGAAATGGTAGCAAATATGTCCTTCCAATAGTTATGTAAAGTGGGACATGACCAAAACATGTGGGTCAATGAGGCCACATCTGAATGACATCTGTCACATTGAGGGTTAATATGAGAATAGAATCGAGCAAGCCCGGAATCATTTTTTGTGAACCTCCTTTGAACCGTCTCCAATGTCAGCACATCCTTTCTTAGATGAGGCCCAAAACTGCTCACAAAACTCCAAGTGAGGCCTCACCAGTGCCTTAAACAGACTCAACATTACAAACTTGCTCTTATGTTCTAGTCTTCTTGAAATGAATGCTAATGTAACGCTTGCCTTCCTCACCACTGGCTCAACCTGCAAATTAACTTTTAAGAAATGCTGTATGAGGACTTCCAAGTTCCTTTACACCTCAGATTTTTGAATTTTCTCTCCATTTAGAAAGTATTCTACATTTTTAATTCTTCCACTAGCACTGTGCATTGTTGAGTTTCAGCTATAATAGGCTTTCAGCTATTCAAGCTATTCTGCTTGAGTTTCAGCTATAGTAGGCTTGCCTAATAACCTGTTTGTGCATCGTATCTTCCATGGCAGGTTGGGTATAACTCTCAGTTCTGAAATTGGGAGCTTCAGATGGAAGCCCAGGCTTTGATCACATTAACCTGAGCAACAATGAGGACAAAATATTCTGCCAGAGGCTTTCTCTTTCAGAGTATATGGCAAGTGAAGGTTTACAAAGGCAGATATAATTAGTATAAAGAGTAGCTGAGGTTTCCTGGATCAATATTCCTCTTTGCACAATCAACTCTTCCAAGAAAACATAAACAGATTGACTTTATTTGCACGTGCACATTGAAACATCAGAACATACAGTGAAATGCATTGTTTGTGTCAACAACCAACCCAGTGAGAAGATGTACTGGGGGCAGCCTGCAAGTGCACTGACATAGCATGGTGACAGCTTACAACCTGCACATCCTTGGAATGTGAGAGGAACTCGGAGCACCCAAAGGAAACCCTCAGGGCCATGGGGAGAACATGCAAGCTCCTCACAGATAGCGCCAATTGAAACTGGGTCGCTGGCGCTGAGAAGCATTACGCTACCTCGCTGCCCTTGGAACCAGTGAATCATCCCTTGATGTCAGTGGAATCTTGCTGTGCACACAGTTGCCTGTTTTGCATGCTTCTTTGAATATTGAAGTCGTGACCAATGAGAAACAATTTGTGATGTTTCTGTGAGAGAGGGTGGTATTGCCCATTATCGTTGGATTGGATGGATGGATGGCATCCGTCAGTCTCGCGAGACCATGGATCTGCTCCTGGAAATTCTTGTCTCTACCTCTCCAGGGTGCAGGCCTGGGCAACGTTTTATGGAAGACCAGCAGTTGCCCAAGCAGCAAGTCTCCCCTCTTCACGCCACCGATGTTGTCCAAGGGAAGGGCAAGGGTCAATACAGCTTGGCACCGGTGTCGTCACAGGAGTTGCCAGATCGAGGTTGAGGACAACATAGGACTGCCTTAGGGACTCCAGCTCCAGATTTGTCCTCAGGGTTTACTCCCAAAGCCTTTCCCATGAGTGGATATGGCCACAAGGCAGCGGAGGTTTGAAATCAGAGTTTTCCCTCTCTTAGATGGACTGCCTTCCCAGGCTGACAAGCTCCATAAACCCCTTATTGTTATTACCCACGTTTTTAACACTCTGACTAATTTAAGGGAGAATAAGTCTTCACTCAATTAAATATGGTTCAATTTCTTTTGAGTCCAAGTAGTGAGCCTATTTTCCCTCACACAAGCTCGTGGCTTGTTTATCGACCAGAGAAGAGATTCTATCAATGGACAATTTAATTCCATAAGCTCCTTGTCCATATCATTAAACTTTGACATTTGTGGGATCATTTTCCAGGGTCATCCAAACAGTATCCCTTGTCTCCAGCTGTACTGGGTTGGCGAATTGTGGTTGCTGTGTGCAGCAGCCTACCTGCTTACAACCAAACAACACGCAGCCCCTCTGCCCCCACCCGAGCTCTTGGCGGGATATTTAACGTCGTCCGGTGCTGCTTCAGGGCATCCTCCATTGAGATTAGTAAAAGCCTGAGCCTTCTTACTGCTGCCAACGCTACCCCGTGAATTGCTCCCTCACTGAGGGCTCTTTGTTAAGACACAGTGAAGGAATGTCATTTCCTAGCTCCAGAAATGTCAAACTGAACAAACTAAGAATTGCTGTAAGAGAACAAGACTAGTGCTCAGCATGACCCCCACAGCCAATGGCTCAGTAAGCTAACAGCAAAATCTATTCAGGATTTACTTGGTTCCAAAGTTCTTGAATAAATATATCTGCCTCTGCATTTTATAAATACCGTACAGTGGCTGTGTGTGTTGGTCATTTGTCTTCTTGGTATCCTTTAGACATTCAGCAGAAAAGAATCAGTTTTCTGTCTAATAACCTCCATACTGATGAGATGAATATTGATGTCTCCTTCCGGTAGACAAATTTTTCCACTTCCCCCTTCCTCTATTCCCCACTCTGACATTTTACCTCTTCTCACTTGCCCATTACTACTCCCTTCCCTTTCTCCTATGGTCAGCTTTCTCCTCCTATCAGATTCCTTATTTTCCAGCCATTGACCTTTCCACCCACCTGGCTTCACCTATCACCTTCGAGCCAGCCTCATTCCCCTCCCCCCCATCTTTTTAGTCTGGTGTCTTCCCCTTTCCTTCTTAGTCGTGAAGAAGTGTTTCTGCCCGAAATGTTGACTGTTTAATTCCATAGTTGCTGCCTGACCTTCTGAGTTCCTCCAGAATTTTGTGTGTGGAGGTTTCTTTATAATTACTGAATGTTGTTTTGTCTTTGTTTCATATCACACCCTGACCGACACACTACACCAAATTCCTAATACATGTAATTGCACAGTATAGGGCAAATACAGCTGATCCTCATAGCCAACTTCCAGTTCAGAATCAGAATCAGGTTTATTATCACTGACATGCTGTAGTCATGAAATTTGTTATATTGTGGCAACTGTACAGAGCAAATCTTCCAAGGCAGACTCTCCCTGACGAGGGAGCAGGTCAGATAACACCCCATGATCTTGTGGTGGCATAACAGCATAGTGGTTAGCACAACACTTTAAAGTTCAGGTGATACAGGTTCAATTCCCACCACTGCCTGTAAAGAGTTTTTAAGTTCTCCCTGTGACTGCATGGGTTTCCTCTGGGCTCTCTGATTTCCTCCCACAGTCTGAATTCTTACTAGCTGGTAGGTTAATTGGTCACTGTAAGTTGTTACATGATTAGGCTAGGGTTGAATTGTGGGATTGCTGTGCAGTGCCTATTTCATGCTGATTCTCAATAAATAAATAAAATAGTAAAAATTACCATATTACAATAAGAAGTATTAAAATATGTCAATGAGTAATGCTAAAAGAGAGTAAAATTGTGTGGTAGTGTCATGGACCATTCAGAAACCTGATGGTGGAGAGAAGAAAGTGTTTCCAAACCATTAAGTGTGTGTCTTTAGGCTCCTGTATCTGCTCTCTGATGATTGTAATGAGAAGAGAACATGTCCTGTGTGGTGAGGGCCCTTTAGGCATTACCTTTTTAAGATGTCCTCAATGGTGGTTAATGGTTGAGAACAACACCTCATCTTCCATCTGGGCAGTCTACAACTTAGTGGTATGAACACTGAATTTTCCAATGTCAGGTAACCCACACTTGTGCTCTTTTCTCCCTCCTTCATGTTCCACTTGCCCCCAGCATCTTTCTATTTATCACTTTTATTATCATCATCACCACCATTGTGTGCCGTGTTGTATGACATGAGCAATCCATGACCATGATTGTTCTTGGAAATTTTTTTCTATAGAAGTGGTACTGTCTTTACACAGCAGGAGACCCCAGCCATTATCAATAGATTGTTAACCTGGTGTCAGTGGTCGCATATCCGGGGCTTGTGATATATATCAGCTGCTCACTTGACCGTCCACCACCTGCTGCCATAGCTTCAGGTGACCCTGATCAGGGAACTGAGCAAGTGCAACACTTTGCACAAGGGTGACCTGCAGAACAGTGGAGGGAAGGAGTGCCGTACACCATTTTTGGTAGAGACGTGTCTCCATCCTACCACACTACCAGATTATACGGGGACCAGATATTGTAAGGACAAGATAGAGTGGACATGGAGAGGATGTGGGAGATTCTAGGAACAGAAGACAGAACCTCAGAATATAAGGATGTCCCTTTAGAACAGAGATGAGGAGGAATTCAGGAGGCAAAGAAACAGCAGAATATCAGGATGTGAGAACTCAAGAAGTGATATTCCGTTTGGGGAGCCTCCGACCTGATGGCATAATTTCTCCAATCTCCCACCTTTCCCTTTTTCTCCTTTTTCCATTCTCCATACTGGCTCCTGCCTTACCCCCTTCTCTTCTCTTCACCTGCCTATCATGCCCTCCCCCTTCCCTTTCTCGCATGATCCACTCTTCTCTCCTATCAGACATCTTCTTCTTCAGCCCTTTACCTTTCCCACCTACCATCTCCATACTTCTCCCTTCATTCCCCCCCCCCCTCCACCCACCTGTCTTTGCCCCTCTCCTGGCTTCACATATCTCCTTTTACTTCGATCTCCTTTGCGTCCCCTCCCCTCCCTTCTTATTCTGGCTCCTTTCCTTTCCAGTCCTGATTAAAGGTCCTCTGCCTGGCCTGCTGAGCTCCTCCAGCATTTTGTGTGTGATAATACATATTTCTCTGTTCTGAATAAGTTGCATTTGTGAGGGAGCTGTGTCAATGGAGCTGGTAATCTCTTCCCCTGCAGATACTGGAATGGTACTGAAGACAATTGCCCTGCGGAAGGGGAATGCTGTTCAGAGTGAGGAGGTGATTCTGGAGGAACTCCAGGTGTTCAAGGTACTCATATTGTTGTTAGATTGTAACAATATACATGAAACAGAAGCAGAAATAATTATTTGGGCAGATGTTCCTGCTCCCTATCCAATAAGAGCACAGGTGATTTTCAACCTTGGCCCACTTTCCTGCTTTAACTTCACACACCTCGGTTCCCCGCGGTATTTAGAAATCTATCAGTCTCCTATCTAGAGGCCTTTTGCTCAAAGAATTCCAAAGCCTATTCACTTTCTGTGTGAAAAAATGTTTTACCTCGATGCTGAATGGCTGATCCCTTCATTGTGAGATGAAGCTATCTGGTTCTGCAGCACTGTACAGGAGCAGGGAGGTTCTACTGCAGTTGTACAAGGCCTTGGTGAGACCACACCTAGAGTATTGTGTGCAGTTTTGGTCCCCTAATCTGAGGAAAGACATTCTTGCCATAGAGGGAGTACAAAGAAGGTTCACCAGATTGATTCCTGCTGTGGCAGGACTTTCATATGAAGAAAGACTGGATCGACTAGGCTTATACTCACTGGAATTTAGAAGATTGAGGGGGCATCTTATTGAAACGTATAAAATTCTAAAGGGATTGGACAGGCTAGATGCAGGAAGATTGTTTCCGATGTTGGGAAGTTCAGAACGAGGGATCATAGTTTAAGGATAAAAGGGAAGCCTTTTTGGACCGAGATGAGGAAAAACTTCTTCACACAGAGAGTGGTGAATCTGTGGAATTCTCTGCCACAGGAAACAGTTGAGGCCGGTTCATTGACTATATTTAAGAGGAAGTTAGATATGGGCCTTGTGGCTAAAGGGATCACTGAGTATGAAGAGAAAGCAGCTACAGGGTTCTGAGTTGGATGATCAGCCATGATCATACTGAATGGCAGTGCAGGCTCGAAAGGCCGAATGGCCTACTCCTGCACCTATTTTCTATGTTTCTATATTTCTATGTGCAAAAGTCTTAGGCACATGTATATAGCTAGGGTACCTAAAACTTTTGCATGGTTCTGTATTTGTCAATCTGGAGTGGAGAGCTGGCAGAAGCTTCATCCCACCCCCCCCACCCCCCCACACACTTCTGGCAGAAGCAAAGATTCTTGGGAATGGTGAGGGCGGAGTGCTACAGGAGGGGTGTAGGACAGGTGGCACAGAAGGAGAGCTAGTGGCATGGAGTGGCATAAGATGCAGCCAGCCCTGAGACACCAGGCAAGGTCATTTAATTCCAAACATTTGGTTTATCGATCATTACAGAATGCCTCTGAGGCACTTTCCACTCCCTCGCCTATCCCTTCCCCCTTTCCAAACCACAATTCCCCTCTCCCTGTCCCCTTCCCACACCTCAGTCCACAATAGAGACACATATCAGAATCAGGTTTATCATCGCTCACACATGCTTTTTCTACAGCTGCAGCAGCAGTACAGTTTTGTGCAAAAGTCTTAGGAACCCACCTTTATATTTGTGTGCCCAAGATTTTTGCACAGTACTGACAATACTGTATGTACAGAGAAGTGCCCCAAACAATGAACGACAGTTAAACATAAAAAGCCCAACGTCTCCCCCAGCTCCCGTCCCTCCAGCGTGTAAACGGCAGCAAGCAACAATCCCCCTTCCCCCCACCAACAAAAAAACATCGGCGCCATCACCGAGCACTCAAGCGTGAGCAAAGCAACAGCAAAGACACAGTTACTCCAAAGACTTCACATTTCACCCGGTATTCGACATACTGCAGGTTCTCTCTCTCCCTGATACAGGAGAAGGAGGTGCCACCATTTTTCCCAGTGAGCGGGGAGCCATAACAAACAACTCGCTGGTTTATGATGTTAAAAATCCATTACGTCACTTTTTCAGAGTTCTGTTCCTAAGATCGCAAAGATCCCGGGTCTTTGGGCACACAGCAGTACATTTTCTGACTCACCCAATGACACACGGGTCTCCTGCCATGACACTGACTCTTGATTTGCCCATCTCCAGAGCCCCAAGATCCTAGGCTTCCAAATCCGAGCCGGAGTGTCAGGCCGAATCCTTGACGCGCTGAACAACAACCAGTCTTGAAACCCCTAGAACAGGTCCCATTCTCACAAAGAACTAAAGTCAGTGTGTAACTCCAGGTCAGGGTCTTCAAAAGATCCCTGAAAGGGAAAAAGAAAGATATTAAAAATGGAAATAGAGCCGTTTCAGAGGATGCAAACAAAGGAGTCGCCATTTAGCACCATCTTAACTTTGCTTTGCCTCCTCTTGAACTCAAAAAGTTCAAAGTAAATTTATTAACGAAGTACGTATGTATTACCAAATACTTCCTTGAGGTTCCTTTTCTCACAGGCATTTATAAAAAAATTATAGAATTTATAAAAATCATACATAAACAGTCAAAGTCTGACAAACAACCAGTATGCAAGGTACAATAATACTGAGAGTATGATTTGTAAAGAGTCCCTGAAGGTGAGTCTGTAGGCCACAGAATCAGTTCAGAGTAGAGGTGAATGAAGTTATCCACGCCAGTTCAAGAGCCCGATGATTGAACTGTTCCTGAACCTGGTGGTGTGGGGCCCAAGGCTTCCTACCTCAAGCTTGGTGATAGTAGTGAGAAGAGGGCACGGTCTGGATGATGGGGTTTTCGATGATGGATGTTGCTTGCGTGTGGCAGCGCTCCATGCAAGTGTACTCAGTGGTGGGAAGTGTTTTACCTGTGATGCACTGAGCTATATCCATCACTTCTTATAGCCTTCTCTGTTTCTGGGCAGTGGCGTTTCCATCTCAGGCTGTGATACAACCAGTTAGCGTACTCTCCACTGTGCATCTGTAGAAGTTGTCAAAGTGTTAGGTGACATGCTGAACCTACTCAGACACTGGGAAAGATCAGAGGTACAATGAAAAGTTTGTTTGCACCAACATCACATGGGGGCAGAACACACAGAACATAAGTTGTACATAAATTACCAGGCAACCAAGATAAAGACTGTGCAAAACAAGGTATTAGTATAAAAATGAATGCAATCAGAAACAAGTCCTTCATAATGCAAGAGGTGGTTTGTAGCATTCTGTTGCTAAGGAAGATTTAAGGTTGCATAGGTCAGTTCAAGAAGCTGATGGTTGTAGAGATCTGCTGGCCCTCAACCTGGTGGTGTGGAACTTCAGGCTTCTGTATCTCCTGCCTGATGGTAACAGCGAGAAGGGGCCTTGATAGTTTGATCTTTCCTCCTTGAGGTAGTACTTCCTGTAGATGTTGTTAATAGAGAGGGGAGGGCTGTGCCCATGATTGAATGGGCTGTTTCTACAAAACTCTGTAGCCTCTGCAGTATTCATGCATGTAGGAATTGTCAAATGAGTCAGGATCCTTCAACAGTGCCTCTAGAGGTTTGTTGGAGTATCTGGTGATGTGCCAAATCTACTCAATCTACCTTCACCTAAGAAAGTTGAATTATCTTCATCATAATTGTACCTATGTTCTGGGCCCTAAACAGGCCATCTGAGATTTTAATCCCCAGAATTTGAAGCTGCTAACTCTTATCCGCCAACCTTTTTCCCGAGATAAAACCAATTTCAAGATTACTCCCAAGGAAAGAGAGTTAATCATGTTCATCACAGCTTCTGTTTTAACTTTGGCAGGTTTCAAATCCTATTACAGCAATGGAGATCTCTGTGAAGCGGGTGAGTACCTCAGTTCCCTGGCCTGCTTTCCTTTCTGTCCTTTGGGTGCTCTTAAGCCACAGAAGGTTTAGATCGGGGTGCCCCACCTTGGACCAATTCCATTAAGCAAGGGGTCTGTGGACCCTAGGTCGGGAACCCCTGATTTAGATCAAAGCAAGCCCTTCGGCCCACCACATCTATACTGACCCTCGGACACCCGACACTACTATTTTCATTTACTAACACTTGTTTCATAGCCTACTTTGCCTTGCTGGTTATATAGGTGTTTATGAACTGTTGGGGGATTCTCTTCTTCCACCACCTTCTCAAGCAGTGTTTTCTAGTTCACAATCACCCTCCAGGTGAAGAAAACTCTTCCTCAGATCCCCTATAATCCTCTTACTCCTCACTTTAAACCTTTGAGCCTCCTCTGCTGCAAGGAAAACAAGTTCATCCCTTTCTAACACAAGCGATTCTGAAGATGCTGGAAATCTTGAACAACCCACACAAAATGCTGGAGGGACTCAAAAAGTCAAGCTGTATATATGGAGGGGGATAAACAGTTGCCATTTCAGACTGAGAGCCTTCATCAGGACTGGAGGGGAAAGGGGAAGATGCTAGAAGAAGAAAGTGAGGGAGGGGAAGAAATGCAAGCTTTGAAAGGTGACACCAGATGAGGGTGAGGGTGGATGAGTGGAAGAGGGAGGGATGAAGAAACTGGGAGGGGATAGGTGGAAGAGGTAAAGGGGTGAAAAAGAAGGGATCTACTAGAAGAGGATAGTGGGCCACAGAAGAAAGGAAGGAGGAGGGAAACCAGAGGAAGATAATGGGCAGGTGAGGAGAACAGAAGGGGTAACCAGAATGGGGAAAGGATAAAGAGTGAAGGGAGAAAGGGAGACATTATTGGAGGCTATGAAGACAAAATATGAAGCAGTGCTCCTCCAACCTGAGATTGGCCGCATCATGGCAGTAGAGCTGGCCATGGACAGACATGTGAGAATAGGAATGGGAAGCTGAATTGAAACGGGTAGCCTGCCTTGTGTGAACGAAGGTCCACCCATCCAATCTCTCCTCCAGTCCATATCTGGTGAATCTTCATCCATGTTGCTTGTCTACATATTCTTCTTGTTTTCCTTCTTTGCAGCAACAGCTGTATGTTGCCTCCAGAATGGGGGTGGCCCTAGTGAAGCTCCATCAGTGTGAGACGTATGGCAGTGCCTGCGCCGAATGCTGCCTGGCCAGGGACCCTTACTGCGCGTGGGATGGGAGCTCTTGTACCAAATACCAGCCTGCGGCCAAGAGGTAACCTGTCTGACCCCAGGTCACAACTGAAGCCCTTCCACTGTCCTTTGGAATGTACTGCATTCTATTTGGGGAGGATGCAATATATGGATTTTGCTAATGATACAATTGTAAGCATTTGTTCATACACGTTCTATGGGCTAATCCATGAAAAAAGTATTTTTTACTAGATCTGTTTCCAAAGGAGATTGATATGGAAATACTTCAGGAACTTTTAGAACATAGAACAGATACATAGTCAACGATTCAAGAACAACTTCTTTCCCTCTGTCCCTCTGCCATCAAGTTTCTGAATGGACATTGAACCCATGAACACTACCTTACTACCTTTTTGCACTACTTATTTAATTTGTCTTAATATATAATATTATATACTACTTAATATATATATAGTAATTCACTGTTTTTATTATTGTGTTGCAATGTATTGCTACCGCATAACAACAAATTTCACAGTGTATGCCAGATTCTGATTCTGAACTGTACAGTCCAGAACCCTTCAACCGATGGCATTGTGCCAGTCTTATACCCCATCCTAAGATCAATCTAACCGTTCCCTCCTACATGGCCCTCCATTTTGCTATCACCAATGAACTGATCTAAGAGTTCCTTAAATGCACCTAATTGTCTACCTCTAGCTCAACCCCTGGCAGCACATCCCGTGCACCTATCTCTCTCTGTATAAAGAAACTATCTTTGAAATCCCCCCCCCCCCACACCTTCCATCAATCACCTTAAAATTATGCCCCTATGTATTAGTCCTTTCCACCCTGGGAAAAAGTCTCTGGCAATCCACTTGATGAATCCCACTTATCATCTTGTCCACCTCTATCAAGTCACCTCTCATCTTTCTTCACTCCAAAGAGAAAAGCCCCATTTCACTCAGTCTAACCTCATAAGACGTGCTCTCTAATCCAGGCTGTATCTTCTTGCATGTTTTTTGTTAGTGACACAGCTCAGTTATGGCCCTCCCAGCTCAACAATCCTGCACAGCCCAATTACACCCGTGTGACTAATTAACGGTCTTTGGAACGTGGGAGGCAAGTGGAGCACCTGGAAGAAGTGTGGCTACAGGGAGAACATACTGTACAAATTCCGTAAAGATAGCAGTAGAATTGAATCCAGTACATTGGTGCTGTAATAGCTTTATGCCAACCACTGTTTGGCTGTGTTGCCCCTTTTAAAACAGTTTCTTTTTAGGAAATGAACTTCTGAAGATTGTTCTAAAGCAAGGATTCCCAACCTGGGGTTCATGGTCCCTCAGTTAATGGTAGGGGTCCATGACACAAAAAGGCTGGGAACCAGTGTTCTAAAGTTAACAAAGTGCTTTTGAAGCACTGTCAAGATAGTAACACTGGAAACATTACAAACTCCTACTATTTGACATACTCATCTGCTTTAAAGACGCTGGTTTTAGGCTAACACAAGAGCGAAGCACATGAATGTGAGTATGAATATTTGCCAGATGAGTTGTGGAAACACACCCTCTGTCCCAAATTGTCCAGGCAAATTGTCAAGGTGCCTATTTGAGCTCGGCCCATTTGCCTGCACTTGGCCCAAACTCTTCCAAATCTCTCCAATCCATGTACCTGTTTAAGTATAGGCTCTGTGCCCACTTCATTAAGTACACCTGTATACCTGCTCATTAATCCAAATATCTACTCAGCCAATCATGCTCAAAAGCATGCAGATATGGTCAAGATGTTCAGTTGTTGTTTAGACCAAACATCAGAATGGGGAAGAAAATTGATCTAACTGACTTTGACCATGCAGTGATTGTTGGAGGTTTGAGTATCTAAGAAACTGCTGATCTCCTGGGATTTCCATGCATAACAGTCTCTAGAGTTTACAGAATATGGTGGGAAAAACAAAAAAATAATCCTGTGACCGACAGTTTTGTGGGAGAAAACACCTTGGTAAGGAGAGAGGACAGCTGAGAATGGCCAGACTGGTCCCTAACCCTAACCCTGACCCTTGCAAGGCAACACTAACTCAAATAACCACGTTTTGTAACAGTGGTGTGCAGAAGAGCATCTCTGAACGCACAACACATCAAACCTCGAAGTGGATGGGCTGCAGTAGCAGAAGTCCATGAACATGTGCTTAGTGGCCACTTTATTAGGTACAGGAGGTAATTAATAAAGTGGCACTGAGTATATATTAAACATAATTGTAGCCACCTCTACCACTTGCCCTGGCTGCTTATTCTGCACTTACCCCACCCTCTGTGAGGAAAATTTTGGGTCCCCTTTAAATCTTCCTCTTATCACCTTTGATCTACGCCCTCTGACTTTAATGATTCTAGTTTAAAGGAAGGTATAAGAAGTAAAAATAAACCTTGGGGTAACCGTTCTTGTATCTTTAAATGGTTACAGAGCATCTGAAATCTGGATCTTTATGCAGATAGGTGCAGGCAAGAGGATATGTTAAATCTGTATAAAACATACATCAGTGGCTTTTAGGATTTTGTGTTGCCACGCTGACTCTTGGAGCCCACAAGCCATTGATGCATGAGTACCCGAGGATATAGATTAAATGAGGTGCAGGAGGAATGAAGGCCCTGGAATCTGGAGGAACAGTGGGCCGAGCAGCAACAGTAGGAGGAAAGGAGTAGTCGGTGTTCTAGGTTGAAACCCTAACAGGGTTGATGCGGGATTTCAGCCCAAAATGTCGGCAGTTCTGTTCCTTCCACAAATGCTCCTCCAGCTGTTGACTTCCTCCAGCAGCTCGAGTTTGCTGCCACTTAGTGACTGCCTGGCAGTGCAGCCAAAGTGTTGCCCACCTCTGCACTCAAACCACAAGTGGGCAGCACGGTAGCGTAGCAGCTAATGTGATACTGTGATGGCATCGGTGATCTGGCCTCAGCTCTGTCGCTCTCTGTAAGAAGCTTGTATGGTTCTCCCCGTGATCGCGTGGGTTTCTCCTGAGTTCTCCAGTTTCCTCCCAATTTCCAAAAGCGTGTTGGTTAGAGGGTTAATTGGTCTCATGAGTGTTATGCTCATGGGCTAGGAGGGCCTGTCACTGTGCTGTATCTCTAAATCTAAAGTCCCTACATCAAAATCTAAAATTTTGATTGACGTGACCAAAGAAAAATCATGCATTCTGGAGAAATATTTAATCCTTACAGATTGGTTAATAAAACTGGATCAAAACCACATCTCTGCTTCTATCTACTTAGACGCTTCCGAAGACAAGATATCTGGAACGGTAATCCCATTCACCAGTGTCTGGACCAGAATTTAAGTGGTAAGGAAAATCTCTCCTCCTTTTCAGATGAAGCTACCTGGTAATTTCAATGTTTGACTGAAGATCTAAATGCAGCTGTCTTTTAAAGCTAACAGTGGAGATTTAAAGGCAAAGTACTGTATGAGATAACTCGCACAGCCATAAATCAGTCATGGTGGTTGCAGTATCACATAGTGCCTCCTCGTCCCCTTGAACTTGACTGGCTGGTTTGGAAATCTCAAAGTTAAAAGCTGCATGCATCGTTCACACACTGTTACCTCCTAAGTCAGATTTGCCTATTAAATCCTGTCATACAACAGCTTAAGAATCTCCCCTTTTTAATCAAGAGTGCTTAGCAAAATATAGAATGTTTGCGATGGGAAATGGAACCTTTTCCTGTTCTATGTCCCTGTGTCAGGATTAGACTCAGAGGTCAGATGTAGCACAGTTTGATGTACAGTTTTTAAATGCAATGGATCTCACATTTCACCATCTTGTCACCTTCAGTATAGCAGGATGACATTCTCAGCTTAGCACAGGGTTATCCTGAGCCCTACCTGGGAGGTTTGCAAGACTAGGGGGATGGGCAGGGGCTAATGGCTTTTCATGAATTCTTTCATTTCTTTATTTTCCACTAAATGCCTTCAAGAAAATGAACCTCCAAGTAGTATATGGTGACATACTTTGATAATGAATTTACTTTGGCTTTTTTGTAATGGTTATATTACTGGACTTGGACAGGACGAAGTATCAGAGATATGAGGTTAAATCCAATGTTTCAATATCCATCACCAAGCTCTGGACCCTGGGAGTCAATGCCTCCCTCTGAAACTGTGTATTTGACTTCCTGACCAACAGTTCACAACCAGTAAGGATGGAGAACACCTCCACTATGATTGCTCTCAGCACTGTTTCTCTACAAGGTTGTGTCCACATTCCCCTTACTCTTCTTCCTGTTGCACTCGCGACTGCATGGCCAGATTCTGCTCTAACTCCCATCTGCAAGTTTGCTACTTATAAAACAGGAGTGGGCCGTATTGCAGATAATGTTGAGACAAAGTACAGGAAGGAGGTAGAGAAAGTACATGTGCAGTACGTCACCATATACTACTTTGAGGAGATAGGCAGCTTGGTAACTTGGTGTTGCAACAGCCACACACACAAAATGCTGGCGGAACTCAGCAAGCCAGGCAGCATCTATGGAAAAGAGTAAACAGTCGTGTTTTGGGCCGAGACCCTTCTTCAGGACTGGACAGGAAGAGGAAAAGTTGGGACAAGAAGATGGGGGAGGTGAGGAAGAAGTACAAGGTTGCAGGTGATAGGTGAAAGTGGTGTTATGACATCAACCTTTCCCACAATGTTAGCAAAACAAAAGGGCTCACCGTTGACTTAAGGAAAGGGGTGGTCTGCATCAGGAGTGTTGATGTTGAGAGGGTTGAGACCTCCAAACTGTCAGAGTAAACATCACCAATAGCCCGTCCCAGTTCAACCAGGTAGGCACCATGCCAAAAATGCTCACTAATGCTTCCTCAGTGTATTTTTAACAATACACTATAACAAATGTTATGGGGAGAAGGCAGGAGAATAGGGTTGAGAGGGGTAATAAATCAACCATGATGGAATGGTGGAGCAGACTCGTTGGGATGAATGGCCTCATTCTGCTCCTATGTCTTATGGTCTTAAGGATTCTTTAATGTAATTTCCTGTACACAAGTGTAAAGGAGAACAAAATAATTGTTACTCCGGATCCGATGCACAAAAGATAAAGAACACAAAAACACAAAAGATTAAGAACACAATAATAATTAAAAAAAATACATCTATATAGGTAAGATAGTTTATATACATAAATTGATTGCATATCCAAGGAGTGATACTAGGTTGTACTAAGGTGACCAACGGAACATAATAAAATTGTGGTGGTGTTAGTGGGTGGAGGTGCTGATTAGCCTTACTGCTTTGGAAAGTAACTGGTTTTGAGTTTGGTGGTTCTGGCGTAGGTGGTATGTAATCTCCTCCCTGATGGGAGTGGGCCAGATAGCCCATGTGCACGGTGGATGGGATCCTTCATGGTGTTACTAGCACCCTTGTGTATATATGTCCTTGATGACGGGCAGGCTGGTGCCAGTGATGCACCTTATCTGGATACATAATGACTTGGAATGGCAACCGTCTGCCCTTGACCACAAGAAACAGAAGAGAATTATGGACACAGCTCAGCACATCACTAAAACTAATCACCTTCCCCCCTATATGGACTCTATAAGGCAGCCAGCATGATCAAAGACACCACACTCCCTGGACGCTCTCTCTTCTCTCTCCTTTGATCAGGCAGGAGATACAAAAGTCTGAAAGCATGTCACACCAAACTCAAAGACAACTCCAACCACAGTATTATAAAACTGGAATGATAAGATGGATTCTTGATCTTACAGCCCCTCCCTCAATGTCCGAAAAACAAAAGAGCTGGTTGTGGTTTACAGGAGGAACGGAGACAGGCTCGGCCCAATCAACATCGATGGGTCTGCAGTTGAGAGGGTGAGTGGTTTCATGGTCCTCAGTATACACATCACCGATGATCTCACCTGGACCGTACATATCAGCTTTGTGGCAAAAAAAGGACAACGATGACGCTTCCAGCTCAGGCGACCGAAGAAATTCAGCATGGGCCCTCAAACCCTCAAGACTTTGTACAGGGGCACCATTGAGAGCATCTTGACTGACTGTATCACCGCCTGGTACGGGAACTGCACCAACCTTGATCGCTGGGCACTACAGAGAGTGGTACGGACAGTCTAGCGTATCTGTGGATGTGAACTTCCCTCCACTGAGGACATTTATAGCACCAGCTACAGAAAGAAGGCCTGGATGATCATCGGGGACACCAGTCAGCCCAACCATAAACTGTTTCAGCTGCTTCTGTTTGGCAAACAGTACCGCAGCGTTAAACCCCAGACCAACCCAAGGCTGTGGGACAGCTCCTTTCTACAAGCCATTAGACTTTTAAATTCGCATGTCTGTACATTGCAATGGAGTCATAACACAAAGATATTTACTCCCTCACATTGTTGGATTTAAATAAATTCTTGTTAATTTTAAGATCTTGCACCTTTACCTGCACTGCAGTTTCTCTGTAGCTGTTGTAGTTTATTCTATATTCTGTTATTGTTTTACCTTGTCCTACCTGAATGCACCATGCAATGGTCTCATCTGTACGAACAGTATGCAAGACAAGCTTTTCACTGTATCTCAGTACACAAGACAATAATAAACCAATTCCAGTTCCAGTTAGCTAATTGAGCCAGGTGGGATTTCGACAATAGTGCATCTCACGTGGCTGCTGACTATGCAGAACCTACCCTCTCCTTGGTATTACGGGGACTGCAAAGGAAAGAGCCATCAGGACCATCACAAAGACTTCTGAGTGGCCTTCCTCGATGGCTATAGACCAATGCTGTTGGGATACAAACCGGGATGAAGGTGGGTTGCCTGGATGGAGGTGCCTAATGTTAAAAGACCCAAAACATCTGATGACCCCCAGGTTACATCACTGATGCCCTAGAGCATCTTGGGATGTATCTCAGCATCAGTAGTTTACTGGTCACTAATATAACTGGCTTTATATTCTGGAGTTACGAATTTACAATGTTCATCTGCAATGGGATTTGAAATCATATCATCAAATCGTTAGAGCGAAATGTTGCAAGTCTAGTAACAGAAACATCACGCTACTGCACAGAGGAGAAGGACGACCAGCAAATTGTCCATTGTCGCTTCATTATAGCAAGGATGTCAACGCTTTGGAGAGAGTGCAGAGGAGATTTACCGAGGTGCTTTGGACAGTACAGTATTGTAACACTATTACAGTGCCAGTAACCTGGATTCAATTCCACCGCTGTCAGTAAAGAGCTAGCAAGTTCTTTCCATGATTGTGTGGGTTTCATCCAGGAGTTCTAGTTCCCTCCCACGTCCCAAAAGTATACGGATTAGTGGATTAAGTGGTCACTTGGGTGTAATTGGGCAGCGTAGGCTTGTTGAGCTGGAAGGGCCTGTTATTGGGCTGTATCTCTGAATAAAAGATAACTGCTGCTTGAATTGGAGAGGATGTCTTATGATGATAGGTTGCATGAGCTAGGGTTATTCTCTTTGGAGTGAAGGAGAATGAGAGGCGACTTGATAGACTTGATAATATGAGGCATAGATAGAGTGGGCAGCCAGAGATGTGTTCCCAGGGTGGAAGTAGTATAATTTTCAGGTGCTTGGAGGAAAGTATTGGTTGGGGGTGGGGGGGATGTACGTTAGAAGTTGTTTCTTTTTACTCAGAGAGTGGTGGGTGCGTGGAGCACACTGCTGGGGGTGGTGGTAGAGCCAGGTTCATTAGGGACATTCAGCAGAGTCTTACAAAGGCACATGGATGAAAGAAGACCATGTGGGTTTCCTCTGGATGCTCCAGTTTCCTCCCACAGTCCAAAGACGTACTGCTTGGTAGCTTAATAGGTCATTGTGAATTGTCCTGTGATTAAACTCGGGTTAAATCCGGGGATTGCTGAGTGGCGTGGCTCAGTAAAAATGAAAAAAAAAATTGAGGGCTATGATGGAGGTTAGGATTAGATTGATCTTGGAGAAGGTTACAAGTTTAGCACACCATCGTGGGTCAAAAGGCCTGTACTGTGGTGTACTGGTCTGTGCTACATCTTTAAAAGAGAAATTGCAATGTCTGGACGGAGCTTATTTTTGTTCTTAGATACAACCCTATGCCTGTTGCTTTCGAGAGGAGATTTCTGTCAGGGAGATGACAGGCCAGTGTCTAAGGATCCCGTGACTAGTTTGGATCTCTGCACTGTTTTGTCAGGTGCTCCCTCGCACAGGGCAGTAGGGAAGGACTGGAATTGCCTGTGGGGCATTTAACGCTGAGTGACAGCAGAAGTCTGGGAGCAACTCGTTTTCCCAGCCTCTCAATCAGGGACCGTTAAACAGAATGAAAGGATAAATGAAAAATCTGATCCAAAAATAGAAGGATTTGAATGTGACCTCCTCTGCCTTTTTAATTAAGCCAGCCAACAACCCCTTCAGCACTTCAGCAGTCACAGGCTTCCCCTCCTCCACTGTTATCCAGTCTATCTTACATCCTCTAAAGCCATAAGTATCTGCTTTTTCTGTTTCAAAAGCAATCTCACAAAGGCATTCTAAATGTTGCTTGGATGTAATGAGGTCTAATTGTAATTTTCATTAAGTAAGGTTATGGTATAAAAGTATTTTTCTAATCCCTTGTGCCCTATACTGTAGTTTGTAGTAGAATGACTGTACTTTGTCATTCAGGAAGTTCAGTCCTATTTGAGTCAGTATTGCCCATTTATTTAGTAGTAGACATCTTAAGCAGGTGGTGACGTAGAGATACATCTCTCCCAAAGGAGGTGTAAGGCACTCCTTTCCTCCGCTAGTCTGCAGGTCACCCTTGGGCAAGGTGCAGCACCTGCTTAGCCCCTCCGATCAGGGTCACGTGAAGCCGTGGCAGCAGGTAGTGGAGGGTTGACTGAGCAGCTGGTGCGCCTCACATGTCCTGGTTACGTGGACGCTGACAATCTCTGAAGAGTATTGATAATTGCTGGGGTCATCCGCCTTGTCCCGAAGAAGGCAATGACAAACTACTTCTGTAGAAAAATTTGCCAAGAACGGAAGAACCATAATTGCATAAGTCATACAACACAGCATGTAATGAAAGAACGAGAGATTTTAAAGTCGCTTTTCCCTCAAAATAACCTTCTGGTTCTTCATTGTAGACCTGGCTGTAGATATACTGTACCTAGAAGTCCAAGCCAATCAAACCGCCACCATTGTGAGTCTCTGCCAACTACCATTTCCTCAACATATCTAGTGAAATCAGAAACATTGAAACATCTCAGCTTTGGTCCTATTAGACTCTGAGGTATAATCTTCCATCTCCCCACAAATGCACACTAAATAAATGCTGGCAAAGTACTTATTACAAAAAAAAATTATAATAACCTAGCAAATTATATAAAATTGAACCATTTAATTATATATTACAGTAATTGACAAAAAAGAAAATAGATTATTAGTTTTCACAACTTACCATAATCTTATTTACAAGCTTTGGTCCTTAGTGATTTGAATGTCATTCTCAATATTTGAACTTGCACTACTCACTAAAACACTTGTTTTTGATTATTCACAGTGGAAGGATTTAACAGTGTGGAGGAGAGGGTGGTTTATGGGACCGAACACAACAGTACTTTTCTTGAGTGTATTCCAAAATCCCTTCAGGCCACTGTCAAGTGGTTCATACAGCGAGCTGTGGATCAGCAGAAGGATGAGGTGAGTGCTGTTCAAGAACATACCAACGTACACAAACAATGCCAGAGGAACTCTTTATGTCAGACAGCAACTACGGAAAGGAATAAGCTGTTGGTGATTCAGGCTGAGACTCTTCGTCAGGACTGAAGAGGAAGGGGGAAGAAACCAGAATAAGAAGGTGGGAGGAGGGGGAAGGAGTACAAGCAGGCAGGTGAGATCAGGTGAAGGGAAGGAGGGTGAGGGGGGGGAGGTTGCTGTAGTAAGAAGCTGGGTGATGATAGATGGAAAAGGTAAAGGGCTAAACAAGACCATGACGTAAGAGCAGAGCTAGGCTCACCAGTTTATTGATTCTGCTCCACCATTTATTCATGACTGATTTATTTTCCCTCTCAACTTCATTCTCCTGCTTCTCCTGAAATCACTGACGTCCTTACTAATCAAGAAACTCTGCTTTAAATATAGCAAATAACTTGGCCTCTACAGCCATCTGTGGAAATGAACTCCACAGATTTGCCACCTTCAAATTCCTCCTCATCTCCATCTAAAGCAGGGATTCTTAAACCTTTTCTATGCCATGGACAAGTACCTTTAAGCAAGGGGTCCATGGACCCCAGGTTGGGAACCCCTGGTCTAAAGAGACGTCCATTTATTCTGAGGCTGTGCCCTCTGGTCCTAGATGCCCTCACTCTAGGAGACAACCTCTGCAGTTCTATCTAGGCCTTTCAATATTTGGTAGACTTCAATGAAATTCCCCCTCATTCTTCTAAACTCAAGTGAGTACTGGCCCAGAGCCATCAAATGCTCCTCAAATATTAATCTTTTCATCCCCTGCATCATTTTCATAAACCTGCTCTGGACCCTCTCCCAATGCTAGGACATCCTTTCTGATGAAGGGTCTCAGCCTGAAACGTTGACTGCTCATTTCCACGGATGCTGCCCGACCAGCTGAGTTCCTCCAGCACGTTGTACGTGATCCTTTCTTAGATATGGGGCCCAAATATTTCTTAGATATTGCCCCTGGGGTGGAGATGAGTGGGGGAGGGGGAACAGTGAGTCTGTGGGAAGAGTAAAAGTGGAATTAATGTAAGATTGGTCATTTTGTTCTTTGTGCTTCTCTCTTGGCTTTTATTTGTCACTTCTTGCAAGATCTTGTTAACTTATGCTTTCCTTGAGAATGTTGTGATGCTCTATGCCTCTGGTGCAGCTGCAAGGAAGTTTTTCATTGCACCTGATGTTAACCTTGATTCACATTGAATTTTAATGGGTATAAATTCACTATTCCAGATTGTTTATTGCCATTCTTCAGTTTATAGGTGTAGAGGAGAACAAAATGATATTTACTCTGGATCCCATGCAGCATTAAATGCATTAAGCGCAAGTAACACACACAAACTGCTGGAGGAACTCAACAGGTCAGGCAACATCTATGGAAATCAACAAACAGTTGACATTTTGGACTGAGATCCTTCTTCAGGACTGAGTGGGGGGGGGGGGTGGAAATGCTAGACTAAAAAGGAGGGAGGAGGGGAAGGAGGCTAGCTGGAAGGAGATAGGTGATGCACCATCAATAACTCAGAGACGTGGGTTAAGGTAGGCTTTTATTGGCTGGAAGAAAGCACAAGCAGCAAGTGACCACCACACAACATCCTGGAGACTGAGGGGGGAGCAGTGCCTCCAATCGCCTTTATACTGTGGTCCGTGGGAGGAGCCACAGGAGAAGTCAGCGGGGGGGGGGGGGGGGGGGGGCGTGTCCTGACCAGTATATGTAGTTCACCACAATAGGTGGAGTCAGGTGAGTGTGAAAGGTCAAGGGCTGGAAAAGAATGAATCTGATAGGATTCCTTCTTCCCCAATAAGCATAAAGGATGCAATAAATATAAATATAAAAGGAATCTTATAAAACACATTGTACAAGTAACTGTTGAGTGTGATCGTATAAGTAAGATTTGCTTATATACATAGACTGATTGTATGTGCATAAAGTGCATAAGAACATAATAGGAGCAGGAGTAGGCCATCTGACCCATCGAGCCTGCCCCACCATTCAATAAGATCATGGCTGATCTGACCATGGACTCATCTCCACCTACCTGCCTTTTCATCACAACCCTTAATTCCCCTACTATGCAAAAATCTATCCAACCTTGTCTTAAATATATTCACTGAGGGAGCCTCCACTACTTCATTGGGAGAGAATTCCACAGATTCACCACTCTCTGGGAAAATCAGTTCCCCCTCATCACCATCCTAAATCTACTCCCCCGAATCATGAGGCTATGTCCCTAGTTCTAGTCCCACCTACCCGTGGAAACAACTTTCCTGCCTCGATCTGATCTATCCCTTTCATAATTTTATTTGTTTCTATAAGATGATGGAGGAAGTGTAGAGAGGAGTGGCTGATGTGTAGCTAATGGTGGTGGGTTTGGTTAATGAGTGCAGGTATTGATCAGCCTGATGGCTCAATGTTTTTGGGTCTGGTGGTCCTGGAGTGGATGCTGCGTAGCCTCTTCCCTGGTGGGGGTGAAACAAACAGTCCATGAGTATGGTGGGTGGAGCCCTTTATAATATTGCTGGCCTTTATCCAGCACCTTTCTGTTTATATTTCCTTGATGGCGGGCAGGCTGGTGCTGGTGATGCCTCAGACGGTTTTTACATGTTGTAGAGCTTTGGGTGGTAAGTCTGGACTCGTTGGGGTGAAGAGCCTCTTTCCACACTGTGTCTCTCTATGACTCTTTAATTTCCACAGGTGAAAACCGATGAAAGGGTCATCAAGACCGAGCATGGCCTCTTGTTCAGGAAGATTTACCGAATGGATGAGGGAACGTATTACTGTCAGACAATGGAGCAAGGCTTCATCCAGACAGTGACCAAGATCTCGCTGGAGGTGCTCGAGAGCGAGCAGCTGGAAGAAATCTTCAACCGGGACGACGAAGAGCGGAGCCACCGCCCCTGTGTGGCCCAGCCCCGCCGGCTACAGAGCCAGAAGCCTTGGTTCAAGGACATTATGCAGCTGATCGGTTACTCCAACCTGCACCGGGTGGAGGAGTACTGCGAGAGGGTGTGGTGCAGTGACAAGCAGCGGAAGAAGCGCAAGATGATGTTGAGCAAATGGAAGTTCATGTCAGAGGGTGCGAAGAAAGGGAAGAGCAAACCCCGCAACAGAACACCCAGGCACGTGGCTGACACATAGAGCCGGCCGGCCGACCCCCTGCTCCAGTGACCCGTGAAGGGCGGATCTCCAGAGGATGGACTAGATTTTCACAGAGCAGTAAAACAGCTGCACAGAAAGATCATTTCTTGGCTAACCCCATCTCTCACAAAGTCAAATATCGCCAGTCTTTCACATCCAGTCTCATCACCAGAGACTCTGATCGTTTATGATCCCAATTTATTTTTGAATCTACTGCGCTGTGTAATTTTGATCTCATATGTTTTTTAGGTTAAGATGTTAAGCTCCGTGTATTTATGTATGTTATTTAATAATTCATTAGGAATCAGTGGAGGGACAGAGAAATCGATCCACTATATTTGTTGAAGAACAAAAATTACAGAGCAAGATTCAAATACCCTTAGTTCACCAGACCCTAACTGATTCAACACTTGGAATACGTCAGTGCCCAGTCTTTGATAACTTCCGTCAAAGGAGACTATTAGATTGGGAATGGCTGGGAATTCCTAGCTTTGCCACCATTGATCAAAGTGTGCACAATACTGTTTTTGGGTGCAACTGGACACCCTGCTTTTCTGGGCCAGATCTGCCTCTTTTAAATTGCTTCCACATTTTAGTAACCAATGTTGACGCTGAGGCAGGGGATCATTTGTTGTTAGGTTTCCAGAAATCAATATTTTACTCCTGGTGAGGAAACTGACTGAGCATTAGCCACTGATTCGTAGAAAATTGTTCTGCGGATCAAACTCAAACCAGGAGCCCTTGAACTACCGGAGAAGAGTGCATTCTATTTGGCCGCGCACATAATCCTTCAGTTCACCATTTGGGGCCGTTCTTGGGCCTGGAGTTGGCTTGTCCTGGGGTGGGAGAGTGGGAAAGGGCATATTTTGCTGATGTCATTTTGTTCCACTGGACATTGTGGGCATGCTATGTTGTCACCAGAACGTCTAGCGACATTTGCGGGCTGTCCCCAGCACATCCCTGGGTGTGTTGGCTGTTCACGCAAATGACACTTTTCACTGTATTTTTCAATGTACAAAGTTCAGAGTTCAAAGTACATTATTATCAAACTGTGTATACTATATGCAACCTCGAGTTTGTCTTCTTTACAGGCAACCACAAAACAAAGAAACCCAGTGGAACCCTTTAATAGAAAGACTGTCATACACTCAGTGTGCAGGAAAAAAACAAGTCGTTTAAGCAATAAAATTAAGCAAATAGCATTCAGAACTGAAGTTCGCGAAAGTGAGTCCACAGCCACGAAGCCGGTCATCGCTGCAGCCGATTCAGGAGCCTGGTAGTTGAAGGCCATAGCCTCAGTTCAGTGCAGAGATGTGAAAGCCTTCTGGAACAGTGAGCTGAACACTGGCCCATTCCTCGCTCCTGGCCCTGACACCCTGATCTTCCCAATCTGGCCCAGCGCTTAATCTGCCAAACCTTGGATTGCTCTTCACTCTTAGACTCAGGCCCCATCGCTTTGACGTGCTCTCACCCAACCTTTCCAGTCTGGCCTGGCACTTAAATCAGTCAAACTCCAGGTCACACCTGGGCTCTTCTGCTTCAATATGGTCTCAGAGGCCTGCGCCCCAGCAGCTCACCAGCCCATACCCGATAAATCCGTCTAACAGCAGGTCCTTCCACACCCCCGGCAGGGGCCCTGCCACCTTGACTCTGCCTCACCTTGGTTCCACCGCTTCAACTTTACCCCAAGCCCACTCCAGCAATGGCCAGATATTGCTCCCCACCCTCAGTCCCTGCCACCTCGACTTGGCCCACACACACGCGCTACACAGCAACCGTTGTGCATTTTCAAGACATTGTGCAAGTTCATACCGCAGAAATGCCAGGCCGCTCAGGCGGTTTAAAAGCTCTGCTCCAAAAGGGAAGCTGCAAGCTATAGCTTGCAGCGATCATTTTTGAGAAAAAGTGTGAGTAATAAAGTAGTTAATAGTTGTGTTTGCTGCCAGCAAGTCATTGCTGTTCTTCGCCAGTGCCACCTTAAACCAGACAACGTATATGTGATAGATAAATGTGAAACTGAATCTGTATTCCGATAGGTATATTCCAACAGGAATGCATCGTGGTTATATGCTGATAAATATACTCCAATTGAACAACTCTAAAAAATTACTTAAAAGGGTATAACTCAGTGCTATATTCTGAAAGGTGTATTTCAAGGAATATTTTCTAATGGATATGTTACAATGGAAATATTACAGCTGGTACAATACGATCAGGGCACTCTAATGTGTACAATCTGATAGATGTACTTTAGAAGATTCATCACAATATGTCATTCTGAAGGGTATTCTCTATCAAATAGAGTCTGATGGATACTCGCTGATCGTTCCATTGGGTGTATTCCAATTGCTTTTACAAGGTCCTATTGTATTTTTCACAGTTCAGTCATTTCCGATTGCCTGAATATGACTCATTTTCATGCTGTTTAATTAGAACCAGACCTAAAGGAAAACAAGTTGTGATTTATGTTGTAAATAGTGGGCCTGGCATTTATCAGAAATCCCTTCATTTGTTTCCATAAGCTATAGAAAAAAATGCTCAGCAGGAGATCTTATTCTAGGCAGAATAAATGTTGTAAAACTAAAACATGATATTGTTATGTTTAGTCCTTAATAATATTGGATAAGAATCCTCCCAATTCCTGAATGAAGGCCTCATTACGTGTTGCAGAGTCCAAGTGGAACAAACTGGTCCCACTGTTTGCAATTGATTGCAGAAGAACGGGGAAAATAAATAATGCAGTGTGTTCTGATAAGGACTGCTTTGTAGAAAGCACAAAGGAGCAGTTTCTCTGACAACTTTCAAAAGGGAATTGGACAGGCACTTGAAGGGAATAATGTTCCAGGTCTTTGGGGAAAGAGCAGAGAATAGGGGCTATGTGGATTACCCTTGCAATGAGTGAGTGGAGGTGTCATTGATTAACCAGGCTCCACCTCTGTTTTTCATTCCGTTTCTTTGTGTATGTTAAAAAACAGGTATTATGGAGTGATTTCAAGCTCTGAATCTCCAAAGCTGCATTATTCCTAATAAAAATCAAACTTACACTTATCAAGAAATGAGTCCTGTCACCTCTCCAACCTAATGGCATGAACATTGATTTCTCTATGTAATTGCATCCCGTCTTTCACCAATCCCCATTCCTGTTATTCCTGTTTCCCTCTCTCACCTTATCTCCTTGCCTGCACATCACCTCCCCTGGTGCTCCTCTCCCTTTCCTTTCCTCCTCGGTCTTCTACCCTCTCTGACCAGATTCCTTCTTCTCCAGCCCTTTATCTCTTTCACCTATCAGCTTCCCAGCTCTTCAACCCTTCCCCTCTCCTGGTTTCACCTATCACTTGCCACCTTGTACTTCTTCCTCCCCTCCCTCCACCATCTTATTCTGGCTTCTTCCCCCTTTCTTTCCAGTCCTGATGAAGAGTCTCAGCCCAAAACATCGACTGTTTATTCCTGTCGAGATGCCGTCTGACCTGCTAAGCTCCTCGTTGTGTGTATTGCTCTGAATTTTCTGCATCTGTAATATCTCTTGGGCCTGTTACCTCTAAGCAGTCTGGCCAACAGGTAACTACATCCAACATCATGCAATCTACTCTCCCTGCCTCTAATTGGTTAACACATGTTGATTACTCTCTCCCACACCCTGTGTCACCAACAACCCAGGGTGTAAAACAAATAAGAATTAAGAAACCTGATGAAGTTGTTGTCTGTGGGTTTCCTCTGGGACAGGGAGTTCAACAATTCAAATCTTAGATCTGGGGCTTGAGCGCGCAAGTCTAGGCTGATGCTGAAGTGCAATCCCTAGAGAATGGGGCATGGTCTGAGGTGTGGCCTTTCTGTTAAACCGAGGACTCATCTGCTCTTCTAGGTAGATGTAACAGATATCCAAACACTAAGACCAGTAGATGTAAGGGATGTCTTATCTCTGACTGGTAGATGTTTCTCCCCAAATCATGCAGGTCAGTATATATATATATTGGCTGCAGTAAATTGTCACCAGTGTCTATATGAGTGATAGACCATAAGACAAAGGAGCAGAAGTCAGCCATTCGGCCCATCGAGTCTGCTCTGCCATTTCATCATGAGCTGTTCCAATCTCCCCTTTCGTCCCATTCCCCCACCTGGGCACCATAACCTTTGGTGCCCTGACTACTCAGATACCTATCAATCTCTGCCTTAAATACACCCAATGACTTGGCCTCCACTGCCGCCAATGGCAACAAATTCCATAGATTCACCACCCTCTGGCTAAAATTTTTTTTTCGCATCTCTGTTCTGCAATCCTCAAGTCATGTCCTCTCATACTAGACTCCCCCACCATGGGAAACAACTTTGCCACATCCACTCTGTCCATGCCTTTCAACATTTGAAATGTTTCTATGAGGTCCCCCCTCATTCTTCTAAACTTCAAGGAGTACAGTCCAAGAGCGGTCAAACGTTCCTCTTATGTTAACCCTCTCAATCCCAAAATCATTCTTGTGAATCTTCTCTGAACCCTCTCCAATGTCAGCACACCCTTTCTTAAATAAGGAGCCCAAAACTGCACACAGTGAAACACACTCTCACCTACAACCCAATGATGTTTGCAATTATCTGCATTGTCTCTGGGTACAACTGGCTTTGAGTTGATTCTGTAAGACCATGAGAGATAGGAGCAGAATTAGGCCTTTCAATCCATTAAGTCTTCTCCACCATTCCATCACAGCTGATTTATTATCCCTCTCAACCCCACTCTCTTGCCTTCTCCACATAATCTTTAACTCCCCTACTAATCAAGTACCTATCAATCTTCACTTTAAGTATACCCAATGATTTGGCCTCCACAGCCAACTCTGGGAATGAATTCTTCATTAACAACTGCCTGGCTAAAGAAATATCTCCTCATCTCTACTCTAAAGCCTCATTCTTCTATTTAGAGGCTGTGCTGTCTGGTCCAAGACTCCCTACTATAGGAAACATCTTCTCCAAGTCCTTTCAATTTTTCATAGCTTTCAATGACAAATCTATTCATTCTTCTAAACTCCTGTGCATACAGGTCCAGAGCAATGTTCCCTCTAATTTGTAATGACCAGTGTGCACAAAAATCTTGTACTGTGCAATTTTTTTCCCCAGTGACAACATGTGTGCACTGAATAATTTCTTCAATAACAACAGTATAAATAAGCCAGTTCTAAAATCTGCAGACAAATCATATAAAACACCATGTTGTCAACAACGTTCACATCAGAAACCAGAAAAGGAAATCTGAATGTGTATGATCATGAAATATACTCAACATGCCAGTGAGGTGGAGGGTGACAACCTTTTATGAGCAATTTAGTTTCCTGTGTGCGCTAGTAACAAAAGGTATGTGCGTGCGCATACCTTGGAGGCAGCGTTGGCCCAAAGCCATCAAAAGCTCCTCAGAAAATTTGATGTAAGTGTGAACAGCCTGCAGAGATTTAGACACCAGGGTCTGACTGAGCCTAACTCTAACCCTAATACATGCAGAAGGCAGGCTTACCACTTTCTGGGATTAGCCTAGGGTCTTCAGAAAGTTCAGAACAACCTACTTGAGATAGCCCACTGAGAGAAGAATCATCAGGTTATTAAAATGTTCATAACTGAGGTCAAGAAAATAATCCTTTGATTACCATCTGATTGGATGGTAAGTAGTCCAATCATTTTCTAATTCGCCACATTGACTGACCAATGGCAGGAGTGTATAGTGGAGTAGTTAGAGGCCATCATATGCTCCTGGAAAAGCAATCCTATCAGAGTGGTCTTGGAAACCAAATGGAAAGGACAATAATTGAAAAAAAATAGTGCAGGTTGGGCACAGTAAAGAAAAACTGCCTTATTTTTTCATTGTGAATGCCATCACTTAATAATATTGATATTATTTTTCTTTTCAAAGACGAGTGTTTCACAAAGATTTGCATCCAGTTGTGATTTGTAAAATAATGTATATATTTACATTTAAGTATTTTGTACAGGATTAGCTATTACAGTTCATGTTTTCTCCTGATTGGTTAATAAGTGTTTCCAGTCATATACTGCCCCAAAGCTTAGAGTTTGAATGTGATGATGGGTCAGTGAGATATTCATTTCCATTTCTTATTGAAACAATTTCTAAGTATTTATGGTGACAGACGCAAAGCTGCTGAGGTTCTTTGATCTACTGACTTAATATCTGCATCATCCCAAGTGGAAGGTGAAAGATCTGTCTATGGGACAATTAAAAATTAGCCCCGACCGAGGGCAGGCTCATTGTCACAGCACACTGGGTCTTTTGCAAGAGTTTTAAAATAAACTCTCAGATTCTGATCCTTCTGCATCCCACCCCAGACAGGGAGGTCTGGAAACCGTGCTGCAGATGGTTAAAGGAGCAAATATTTTTCCATTGTGCTGTATCTTCCTTAATTTAAATTCGATGATCAATGACACTCTGCAGCTTTAATTATTTTAAGTGGGACTGGGTTAAGACGAGCACTGTATTTAATCAGTTTACATAGATTTTAGATGTAATAATTACATTACTTATAATTATACTCTTGCATTTAAATAAAATGGAAGTCTATTAGAATATGTCTTTTACATGTGACTGACCCCTCTGTTTGGAGTTCCGTTGTTCTGTCCAGCGAATCGCAAGGATTTCATTTGATGGTGGAGGGGTTAGAATCAACCAGTGTCTGAGCATGGATTATTAAAACTTCAAAGTTCAATGTAAATTTAATGGCAAAGTACATATATAACACTGAGATTAATTTTTTATGGGTGTAAAATGAGGGTCCAAAGGACGTTCACAATGATGATTCTAGGAATGAAAGGGTTATCATACAGGAACGTTTGATGGCTCTGGGTCTATACTCGCTGGAATTCAGAAGGACAAGAGGGGATCTCACTGAAATCTTTTGAAGCCTAGACAGAGTAGATATGAAAAGGTTGTTTTCCATGGTCGGAGAGTCTAGGACAAGACGACACAGCCTCAGGATAGAGGGGTGCCCTTTCAAAATAGAGATGCGGAGAAATTTCTTTCACCAAGGGGGAGTGACTTTGTGGAATTTGTTACCACATGCAGCTATGGATGGCAGATCATTGGGTGTATTTAAGGCAGAGGTTGATAGGTTCTTGATTGGACATGGCATCAAAAGTTATGGGGAGAAGGCTGGGAACTGGGGTTGAGGAAGAAACTTTAAAAAGCAATCAGCTATGATTGAATGGCAGAGCGGACTTGATAGGCCAGATGGCCTAATTCTACTCCTATTTCCTATGGTCTTATGGTCTATTCAATAAATGCAAAATAGAATCAATGAAAGACCGCCCAATGTGACCATTCAACCAGTGTGCAAAGGACAACAAACTACGCATATACAAAATGAAGGAAATAATAATAAATAAATAAGCAATAAGTATCGAGAACATGAGATGAAGAGAACTTGAAAGTGAGTTCTTAGGTTGTGGAAACATTTCAATGACGGGGCAAGTGAAGTTATCTCTTTTGGTTCAAGAGCCTAATGGCTGAGGGTTAAAAACTGTTCCTGAACCTAATGGTGTGAGGCCTGAGGCTCCTGTATCTTCTTCCTGATGGCAGCAGTGAGAAGAGAGCATGACCTGGGCAGTGGGGTCTCTGATAATAGATGTGACTTTCCTGCAACAATGCTTCATGTAGATGTACTTAATGCTGGGGAGAAGCTTTACCCATGATGGACTGGATTGTAATCATTACATTTTTGTAGGATTTTCCATTCAGGGATATTGGTGTTTCCATACCAGGCTGAGATGCAGTCAGTCAAGATACTCTCCACCACACACTTGTAGAGATTTGTCAGGGTTTTAGGTGTTATGCCAGATCTTCTCAAGCTCCTAAGGAAGTAGAGGTGCTGCTGTGCTTTCTAATTGCACTTATGTTTCAGAAGCAGATTCGTGTTTATTTTCAAATCTTTTTATTATTATTATTATTAAAAATATCACAGGTACCTCAAAGTAACAACACTTACAATGCCTCAAAAAATTATCTTAAAAAGATTTAAAATTTTTGTGAATTAAAAAAACCCCCTACTAAGCAAGAAAAGTGAGAGAGAAAAAGAACCCATTGTGGGCACAACCCCGGAGCCATGTGTCATATAGAAAGCTTCTGAAAATAAACATCAAATCGCCAACAAGAAGAAAAAATATATTAAAACAAAATTTACACTTAGATTGTGAAGGAAATCTACCAGTTAACTGAAATGATAGTAATGAGTCCCATCTCTTCTCAAAATCAAATAAAAGTTCAAAGATTCGACTTCTAATTTTCTCCAAACTGAGACACAGCCTCACTTGAGAGAACCATTGTGACAAAGTAGGAGCAGATATATCCTTCCAATTTCAACAAGATGGCCCTCCTAGCTATCAATGTAACAATTGCAATAACATGTTGGTCAGACAGAGAAATACCATGAATATTTTGAGGAATTATTCCAAAAAGCACAGTCAATTTATTAGGTTGTAAGCTGATTCTGAGTGCTTTAGAAATTGTCAAAAAGACTGATTTCCAGAACAGTTTTAATATCGAACATGACCAGAACATATGTGTCAGTGTGGCTATCTCAGTTTTACACCTATACTTGTCAACATTGGGAAATACTTTAGAAAGTCTCTCTTTTGTCCAATGGTAACGATGTACAATTTTAAATTGAATCAGTGAATGACTAGCACAGACTGAAGAAGAGTTCAATCCTCCCATATAAAAGTCAAAGTGAGTTCTTGCTCCCAATCCTGTTTAATCTTAGTAAAGGACGCTTATCCCATTGTAACAATATATTATAATTTCTTCCAATAGAACCTTTCATCAAGGGGTTCATATTCATAATAGTATCTAACAAGTCAGCCTCCAATATATAAGGAAAATTACTTAAATATTTTTGTAAAAAATGTCTAACTTGAAGATATTGTAAAAAATGTGAATAAGAAAGAGAATATTTATCAACTAATTGTTCAAAAGAAATCAATCTGCCTTCTTTAAATAAGTCCAAAAAAGACAATACCTTTATTTTTCCAAAGTAAAAAAATTGGATCACTCCAGGAAGGTTTAAAAAAGTAATTACGATAAGTTATACTACAAAATATAAAATTTTTAAGATTAAAATAATTGCAGAACTGGAGCCAAATTTGTAAAGAGTGCTTAACCACAGGATATAAATTTAAATTAGCAACATTAGCTAATTGTATAAGTAGAGCAACTCCTAATAACGAAGTTAAATAAAACTCTTTCATAGCTCTCAGTACCAGGTCTACCCAGATTGGCCGGTCATTCCTATCACCCCAATATAACCAAAAGGACATATATCGCAAATTAACAGCCCAATAATACATTCTTAGATTAGGCAAAGTGGGACCTCTGTCCTTTTTCAAATTTTGTAAATCATTTTTACTGATCCTTGGTCTTTTACTATCCCAAATAAAAGATAGAATAATAGAGTCAATCTGATCAAAAAACTTCTTAGTCAAAAAAACAGGAATATTCTGAAATAAATATAAAAATATCGGTAAAATCATCATTTTAACTATATGAATACGACCAACAAGTGAAAATGTAAGTGGTCTCCATCTACTAAATGAGTACTTCATAGAGTCCACTAAAGGAGGAAAATTAGCTTGATAAAGATCCTTTTTTTTTATAATTCTGACACCTAAATATCTAAAAGAATCCATAACTTTGAAAGGAATATTATCATATTCATTTCTTCATCACTTCATTACTTCCTTTAAATTCATTTAAAGGAAGTAATTCACTTTTACTAAAATTTATTTTATATCCTGAAACATCTCCAAATTTGTCAAATAATTTTAGCAAAGTAGGAATAGATTCTTCAGGCTTAGATATATATACCAATAAATCATGATAAAGAGAAATCTTACACATGGTCCCATTTAATCGTGTTTATTTTAATTGACATATGTTGCAAAATGTGTTGTTTTGTGGTAGTAGTACAACCCAACACATCAAAACTACAGTAAGTTAAAATAAAAAAATAATTAAGTATTAAAAGAAAGTGCAAATTTGTGAAGTAGTGTTCTTGGTTCATGGACCCTTCAGAAATCCGACAGCAGAGGGAAAGAAGCTGTTCCTGAGCCACTGAGAGTGTGTCTTTAGGTTCCTGCACCTTCCTCCTGATGGTAGCAAAGAGAAGATGGCATGACTACAATCAGTGGTCATGGGGTAGGGGTGGAAGATGAAAAGTATAAGAAAAAATAAGGGGAAACTTATTGAGAGAGTGGAGCAAGCTGTCAACACAAATGCTGCATGCGAGCTTGATTGCAACGTTTAAGAAAAGTTTGAAGATGGATATGGATGGTAAAGGTATGGAGGGAAATGGTCCCCGTGCAGGAAAATGGGAGTAGGTAGCATTAATGGTTTCAGCATGGTCTAGATGGGCTGAAGGGCCTGTTTCTGTGCTAAACTTCTCCATGAATATATGACATGTGACAATAATAGACCAATTCCAATTCCAATGATCAGAATGCTTTAAAATGTGAGATGGGTAAATTGATTGAATATTCTACAATCTTTTCTTCAGTAAAAGCTGAAGACTCTGGGGATAAAGAAAGGTTCTGATCAAAGGTTGGAGTATTTTGGTAGAATTTGTTGGCTTTTTACCAACTTACCTGGTGGAAAGTCAGGATTGTTGAGGAGAGTTTCAGATGTAAACTTCACTTCCATGCAGTGAAGTCTGTGAGTAGTGAATGCTTTTACAGTGCCAGTGAACTGGGTTCAATTCCTCCGCGGTCTGGAAGGAATTTGTACATTCTCCCCATGACCATGTAGGTTGCCTCCATGTGCTCCAGTTTCCTCCCACCTTCTAAAGGGACACAGTTTAGATTTAAGGAATTGTGGGCATGCTATGATGGCGCCAGAAACACGGCGACTGTCACAAGCTGTTTCCAGCACATTCTCGGATTGTGTTGATCGCTGACATAAATGATGCGTTTCTCTCTATGTTTCGAGATACATGTGACAAATAAAACTGATCTTTATCTTTTAATCTGGTGCCCATATTAGCACCTTCATCAGAGTACAAATGAATGAGGACCTCATAGTATCATAAGCACAGTATTTGTAAAATACTTTTTATTTAGAGATACAGGTCCTTTGGGACTAACGGACCCACACTGCCTGGTTACACCCAAGTGACCAATTAACCTACTGACCGATATGTCTTTGGAAGGTGGGAGGAAACCCACACAATCATAGAAAGAATGTACAAACTCTTTATGGACAGTGTCAGATTTGAACAAGGGTCACTGGTCGTGTACTAGTGTTATGCTTACCGCTACGTTTCCGTGTCACCCTAGGTCTGGGTTCTGGATGCTCGGTGGGCTGAAGGGCCTATTTTCCATGCTGTATCTCCCTATGAGCTTGTGAGGAGCTCCAGCTAACCTGACCAACCATGACACTGACTTTCTGCTCCCAGCCCATCGTGGGAGCTGAATGTGCTCTTTGTGCGAAGGGCTGTCGGTCCCAGTTGAGCTGCCGGTGGAATACAAGCATCTATTGTCCTCTTTTTGCTTCTCTACACTGAACTACGGAGAACCAGCTCTATGGAAGGAAGTGTTCCTGGGCAGGTGGGCTGACCTCACTTTATTGTTCTTCTTACCAGCCGCCAGGTCCAATCAGTCACAAAACCCTGCGATGGACTCACTTCAAATGACATCGACCCTGGCGTGCTCGAATGCCAAAATGGTTTACCCAGTGGGGTGCTCCCGTCTTTCTTACTTGTGACTATCAAACGGGGAGAGGATTAGAATGCCCTGCCTTTATTTCTGGGACTTCAGTTTGAACCATCCCAGTTCAACAGCTCCTAAAATGTTCGATGTACAGAGGGATCCTGGGGAGGAGGCCCACTACAGTTCAGTATGGTCACATGCAGAGCAGTTGCCATAGCAAACTGACTGGGTAGCCTCCAACCTGATGGCAAGGGCATCAATTTCTTGAACTTCCGGGAATTGCCTCCCTCTCCTTCATCATTCCCTATTCCCATTTCTCTCTCTCTTTATCTCCTTACCTGCCTGTCACCTCCCTCTGGTGCTCCTCCTCTTTCCCTTTCTTCCATGGCCTTCTACCCTCCCCTATCAGATTCCCCCTCTCCAACCCTTCATCTCTTTCACCAATCAACTCCCAGCTCTTCGCTCCGCCCCCTCTCCTTCTCCCGGTTTCAGCTATCACCTAACATCTTGTACTTCTTTCTCCTCTCCCACCCCACGTACTTACTCAGACTTTCCAGCCCTAATGAAGGGTCTCGGCCGAAACGTCGACTGTTTATATTTTTCCATAGATCCTGCCTGACCTGCTGAGCTCCCCCAGCATTCTGAGTGTGTTGCTCTAGATTTCCAGATTTTGCCGTGTATGTGATGCATCCAGATACAGTAGGACAATTCCCACTGTGCGTCAAGAGAAGTTGGTAAGGGTCGATGGGGAGACGCTGAACTTCTTTAGCCTCCTGAGAGAGTAGAAGTATTGGTGAGCTTTCCTATCAGTGCTGTCTGCGGGGCTCGACCAGAAGAGGCTATTGGTGATGTAATGGATATTAAAACCTACACAGAAGCTGAGAATGTGTCACAAGTGAAGCATGTTACCCACTTTTCTCTACTATGAGTGAAGCCTTCACAAAATGAAGGAACAGATTAAATAAAAGCCTTTGATGCAGCAAAGTTTTGTTCAGGGTATGTTCACTGATCAGGGTGTGTGTGTGTGTAGACTGAGTGATGACCAGGAGAAGTCCGGACCAGAGTGCAGGAGACTTCCTGAACTTTACGTGTCTCCAGGCTTGGTCTCAGCCACAGTTATTAGTTGGAAGGAAGCATGAACCCTTGGCTAATAATTCATTTCCTTTGAAGTAGTAAAGTAAACAGATGTTATATAGTGCCACATTATGTTTCCTCCAGGTCACAGGTTTTCAGCTCTAAGTTTATTTTTCTGACCCAGATCCTCTGATATGCTTCTTGCCTTTTGTGAATTAAATCCAAATTTCAGGCATCTGCAGCCTTATGTCTAGCTGTTCAGAACTTCCTGGAGTTAGTATAGTCAGTTGGATTTTGTTCCCTTTAGCACCAACTAGCTCCACGCTTCATGCTTGCTTCCTGAGCGAGCCACAGACAAGGCTCACAAGAATGTTGCCAGGACTGGGGGGCTTAAGTAGCCAGGAGAGGAAGGACAGGCTGGGAAATTTCCCTGCAGTCTGAGAGGTGACCTTATGGAGATAAATAAAAGTATATATAGATGGTCAGTGTTTCTCCCAGGGTTCGTTCATTCGTTTTCTGCGTTGTCGTATGACGTGGGCAATCATGGTCTTTCCATGACCTTCACTAATCTTGGAAATTTTTTTTTCTACTGAACTGGCTTGCCATTGCCTTCTTTCTGGGCAATGTCTTTACAAGATGGGTGACCCCAGCCATAATCAATACTTTTCAGAGACCGTCTGCTTGGCATCAGTGAGTTGCATAACCAGGGTTTGTGATTTACCCATACGACCATCCACCACCTGCTCCCATGACTCTCATGACATCAGATGACTCTGATTGGGGGTGGCAGTAACCAGGTGCTACACCTTGCCCAAGGGTGACCTGCAGCAGGTGGAGGGAAAGGGGACCTTATGCCTCCTTTGGTAGAGATGTATCTTCTCCCCACTCCCAGGGAACTGGAGTCTAAAACCAGAGGACATAGATGGTGGGTATACAGAGCGAGCTGCCAGAGGAAGCTATAGAGGCAGGTGCAACTAAAACATTGAAAAGACATTTGGACAGGTACATGGTTTCTACCCAGGGTGACAGCTTAGATGTCATGGTCAAGTTTAGGAAAAATCCCGTTTACATGCTGTATAAGTCTATGAGAGAAGAAAGACGATTCCGCCTGCAAGTCTGTAGTGGCATGAGCTGATGACAGGGCATCTGGGCAAAATGGGACGAAAAGTCTATCTCCTGGCAAATGAGAAAGACACAGATCAAATATTGGAGGAGAAATTCACTATTTATTGATTAATGGGATGTGGTTGTCACTGGAATTTACTGCCAGTTGTTAAAGGGTCTTGAGCTACCTCTTGAACTGCTGGAATGCTTCTACAATGCTCATGCTTCTGGGTACCAGCGTAATGGATTAGAACATAAAATACAGAACAGTACAGCATAATACTGAGCCTTCAATCTACAGATGTTGTGCAGACCTGTTAATCTGCCCTATGAACAATCTAAATCCACTCTATATGGTCCATAACCCTCCAATTTCCTTTCACCTATGTACCTATTTAAGAATCTTGTAAATGCCCCTCTTATATCAGGCTTAACCACTTACCTTGACAGTGTATTCCAGGCACTTATCACTTGCTGTATAAAAAAGATAATAACTTTTCCACCACTCACCTTGAAAGAATGTCCTCTGGTATTAACCAATGTTGCTCTTATAAACAGCCACTGGCTGTCCACGCTATCTATGGTACTTGTTCACCTCTGCCTTGTATCCTCCTTCACTCCAATGAGAAAAGTCCTAGCTCACTCAGCCTATCTCTAATCCAGGCAGCATCCTGATAGATCTCCTCTGCAGCCTCTCTGAAGTTCCAATATCCTTCCTATAATGAAATGACCAGAAGTGAAAAGAATACTCCAAGTGTGGTCTAACCAAAGTAAGGCAGCTATTGTCAGAGTACACTGTGTGGATAACTGGAGGATATTTTATAGATGGCAGATACTACAGAAAGTCGGCATCAGTGGTGCAGGGTACAAACGCTCAGTGTGCTAGAAGGGGTGGCAATCAAGCGAGCTGATTTGTCCGGGATGGTGTAGCAAAGACTAGGCCTCAAGCCGCGGGCATGCCTGCTGCTGCAGTCCAGGAGAGAGGAGCTGGAGGCGCTGTAGCGTGGTGTCTGTGTTCAACTGGGAGCTGGCCTTTCCTGTTGGAACTGCCCCCAGTGTTCAATTGGAATGACAGGCTGGATCGCACTGCTGGGAATCTGTATAATCAACTTGCGATCACTCAGGGACTTGGCCTATACATGTGCTTTTGTTTTGCATGATTATGTTTCTTTGCTTGCTGTTTAAGTGTGCTGTGTATGTTTTGCACCTTGGCCCCGGAGGAATGCTGTTTCATTCCGCTGTGTTCATGTATGGTTGACTGATAATTACACTTAAATTTGATTTGATCTGGTGAGCTTCCTGATGGCTGATGGAGGGGCAAGCGTCAAGACGAGCAAAGAATATTCCATCACACTCCTAACTTGTGGTTAGAGGATGGGGCCTTGGTAAATGAGTCGTGTTGCAACTAGTTAAATCATGTCAGGAACACAAGTTACAGTGCCGTTTGCTTACTTATGGTAGTGTGACCATGCAGCTCCTTTCAAGTTCCCCAGGCCATGCTGAGACTTGGAGACACTGCAGATTAAATTAATTTGCCTGGAAAAAAACATGAGATTCCAGACCTCTAATGAAAGGAAAATCTATTTTTGGAGTTTCCTGTTCCAGTAATACAAGCAATTACTTCCTGCCAGTTAACAACCCTAAATGACCGAATGAGCCTCCCTCTGCCATCACGTCCCACTAACTTAGTTGCTCAAACACCAAAAACACATAAACTTTCCCTGGCGGTAACTCCCAACCACTGCAAAGGACAGGTTCTGGTTCATCGGGCACAACTGTATAAAGATTAGCTTTAGCCTTATTTGTCACTTGTACACGGAAACATCGAAAGATACAGTGAAGCGCGGCATTCGCATCAATGACCAACACAGTCCAAGGGTGTGCAGGGGGCAGAGACAAGTGTCCGGTGCCACTATAGCATACCTACAACTTGCTAACCCTTATTAACTCGTATGTTTTTGGAGTGTGGAAGGAAACTGGAGCACTCAGAGGAAACCTACGCAGTCTTGGGGAGAATGTACAAACTCCATACAGAAAATGGTGGGAATTGAAGCCCGATGTATCACTAGCACTGTATTACACTAAAGTGTTCTGGATATGGTTTAAAACACAATGTCATATCTGTGGTACTTGAGAATCATTTTCACTAATATCTGATCACATAGTCTGCTAGGCCCACATGCACCCTACCTATGATGGTCCACTTTGGGCACTAATCTTCACCATTATTGCCCGAAGGAAGTTCTTCAGTATAACATGCGGATTCCTGCTATCCAGATAGATTATAGCTGAGTACAAGTGCTCTGCCCAAATCTGCAGGAAAGTACTCTGAATGTCATCCAGTCCATCACACAAATCGGCCTATCCCCTACTTAGTAGTCACTTACCTAGGTACCTCCTGTACCTACTAAAGTGGCTGCCGAGTGTATGTTCATGGTCTTCTGCTGCTGTAGCCCATCCATTTCAAGGTTCGATGTGCCATGCATTCGGAGATGCTCTTCCTCACACCTCTGTTGCAATGTGTTACTGAAACCTTCCTGTCAGCTTTAACCATTTTCCTCTGACCTCTCTCATTAACAAGATATTTTCAGCCACAGAAATGCCACTCATGGGATGCTTCTTGTTTGTTGCACCATCCTCTGTAAGGTCTAGAGACTGTTGTGCATGAATTCATCAAATTCCAGTGATTAATTAATTTAAAAAAAATCATTTTCAGTAACATTAGCCATGAGAGCACTGTATTGTTGTAACTAATAGCTCGCTAAAGTTCTTCAACTTGCCAAAATGTGGAGATAGACAACTGCTTGGATTGTCAGTGGCATCCACATTCTCCTTAATCTTTCCCATCACAGTGGTAACTCATCCCTAATGAACTTCACACTTGAACTAATCTGTGGGACACAGGAGACCATCTACATTGCCTCCACCCTAGTCACCACACCCTCAGTCGTTGAGCTGGAGTGCACAGTCGACGGTCACATATCTGTACATTCAGAATCCAAACTTTGTGCCTTCGTGGACTCGATCACCAAAATTTATGCAAGAATGAGTCTTACATTAAATATCTAATCAACAAGGATTGTCCATCAACCTGGCCCAACCACACAAAACAGATTCAAAGATTCAACGTACATTTATCGAAGTATGTGTGCAGTGTTTAAATCCTGAGATTCAACTTCCCACAGACAGCCACGAATCAGTGGAACCCATTGAAAGAAAACATCAGGCACCCAACATGCAGAAAAAAAAAAGAAATCGAGCAAATGGCAAGAAACAAGCGAGTAACATGCAGAATCTTAAACATCAAACCACAGAATTCTTCAAAGAGTCTAGAAACGTTCAGTTTAGTTCAGTTCAGTTCAATTTAGCAGTGTTGTTCATTGACGGCAGGCCGCAGAACTGGTCTGTGTCGAAGTGCCCCGATCAAATTTGTGCAAAATAGCAGTAAAAAAAGAGTAACCAGAAACGAGAAACACATGTAACATGAGCCTCAGTATCCTGTAAAAATGAATCCCATCCACAAGACATGCCAATCAAACCTTGTCCTGCACCTTCCTGCACCTTTCTTCCTAGTATGTGAGAGTCAAACGCCAGCAGACAGTGCTGAACACCCTCTCACCTTCTCCTCTTGTCCTCACCGATTTCAATCTTGCTCGAGATCAGTGAATAATGGGGCTTATCATGGACCAGTGCTCCGCTATTAGGCCGCACACTCCGCTCTCAACCACTCCAATCTCCCTCAGAGTCTGCAAAATCACCAGGTTGCTCAGTCAGCCTGAAAGCATTTTCTCAAAATGTAAACTACAGGCACCAAACGCACGCAGATTACTCACAGAAGTATATTTAAAAGAAGGAAAAGAAGTTCCATGAACTGCCTGCAGGATGTCACAATGTGGTGTTGAACTAATATAATTAGTAATCAAATGGCCAACTAAACGAATCTCTTCTGCCTCCACAATGTCCATTTTCCTCACATTCATGTGCCGATCTAGATGCCTCTTAAAAGTCTCTAATGTGTCTGCCTTCGTCACCACACTAGGCACCCACCACTCTCTGTATAAGAAATACACCCGCCACATCTCCTTTGAAATTACCCTTTCTCACCTTAAATGCATGCCATCTGGCATTTGACATTTCAATACTGGGAAAAAGATACTGTCTGTCTACTCTATTTATGTCTCTGATAATCTTATAAACCTCTAACAGATCTCCCCTCAGCTTCCGCCGCTCCAGAGTAAACAACCAAAGTTTGTCCAACCTCTCGCTACAGCACATGCCCTCTAATCTAGACAGCACCCTGGAAAACCTCTTCTGCACCTTTTCCAGAGCTTCAACATACTTCCTTCAATGGGGTGACCAGAACTGTATGCAATACTCCAGGTGCAGTCTAACTAGAGTTTTATGAAGTTTCATCTTAAATTCCTGACTCGAACTCATTGCCTTGACTAATAAAGGTAAGCATGGCATATGCCTTCTTACACATCTTATCAACCTCTATGACCACTTTCAGGGAGCCGTGAACTTGGACCCCAAGATTCCTCTGCTCATCAACATTGTTTAGAATCCCTAGAAGACATGGATCGCTTCCAATGTCGTGGGAGCCACTTCTCAACAAAATCAAGCATTAAAAATGATATTTAGCATCTTCTTCAATACTTAGCATAGGGTTTGAAGGTCAAGACCCCAAAACAAACACAAGGTTTATGGTCTACAGGGTTTCTGAGCTGTGGACTATCCACTGAGATACCATCAACACTGTCCACAAAATACTCCAAATGGACTGGCAGATAAGCCAATTAACATCAGCATCCTCTGTCAGATTAATACCTGTGGCATCTGAGCATGAATTAGATATAACCACCTCCATCCTCCAACAGGTATGATGCCAGATTCTCAAGGCAGCCCCTCTTCATTCCAGCAAGGTGCTGTCAAGTGGAAAAGATGATCCAACTCAGACTCAGGAATTCGTCTCTTCCAACACAGATACAACCCTCCCACCATCGAGGACGTCTTCAAGAGCAGTTGTCTCAAGAAGGCAGTATCCATCGTTGAAGACCGTCAACATCTGCAACAATCTCCTTCTGCATTATCTCTATCAGGGACCTCCAAGAAGACCACAATCTTGTGATAGGATTTGGAGTCTTGTATGCTTCAATGACCCAGAGAGCTATATTGACTGAATCAGAACCTTGTGTTTTGCTTCTTGGTAGGGTCACTCATACCATGCAGGTCAAAGGGTAGAAACAAGACTAAGAGGGGTCCACCGGTCCTCCAGGGCCTGGGGGTTCAGCTCAGGGCTAACAACCCTAACTGGTCAAAGAAGAATCATTATGGAAACAGCAATGAAGATGGAGCACTTTCATTGCTACTGTAAACACCAGCAGCGTAATGGGCAGTAAGTAAGTAGGTACCATTGGCGAGAAGGTACAGCATTCTGAAGACCCACACTCAATGTTTCTTTCCCTCCATCATCAGATTTCTGAATTCTCCATGAACTCATTAATATTACTTTATTGCTCATCTTATGCACCAAATATTTATTTTTGTAGTTTATACTATATTTTATGAATTGTACTTCTGCCACAAAACAACAAATCTTAAGTCTACTGTCAGTGATAATAAACATGATTCTGATTCCCATGTTTTGATCTGTATTTTGTCACTGTATCTTGGTACGTGTGACAGTAATAAACCAATACCCAATGGCAATATTTGAGGTGGAGATGGAAAAACCACTGAAAGTTCGAGTACTCGAGTGCTGAGGGGAAGTGGCATAGAAGAGGCCAACATGTCAGCCATGATTGTACTGGATGCAGGGGCCTTGAGATCTGTATTGTACAAGCTGTCTGAAAGGAGTACATACTTCCTCTCCATGACCACATAAGTTCTCCAGTTTCCACCCATATTCCAACGACGTACACGTTAGGATTAGTAAGTTGTAGGCATGCTTCTGTTGGCACCAGAAGCATGGTAACACTTGTGGGCTGCCTCCAGCACACCCTCAGACTGTGTTGGGCGTTGACAGAAACAACGCATTTCATTGCATGTTCCGCAAACACGAGGAAATCTGCAGGTGCTGGAAATTCAAGCAACACACACAAAATGCTGGTGGAACGCAACAGGCCAGGCAGCATCTATAGGAAGAAGTAGTCAACGTTTCAGGCCGAGACCCTTCATCAGGTCTAACTGAAAGAAGAGATAGTAAGAGATTTGAAAGTGGGAGGGGGAGGGGGAGATCTGAAATGATAGGAGAAATCTTCACCTATCATTTCGGATCTTCCCCTCCCACTTTCAAATCTCCTACTATCTCTTCTTTCAGTTAGTCCTGATGAAGGGTCGTGGCTACCTGGCCTGCTGCATTCCACCAGCATTTTGTGTGTGTCACTGTACGTTTCAATGTTGTTATGTCCATGTGAGAAATAAAGCTAATTTAGCCTTTTCCTTCTGTTGTTTTTAAGATCTTGAAGGAGTGCAGGCACAAGTGGAGGATAGTGTTATTATTTTGAGTAAGAACAAAATTGCACCATCAGACCATAAGACAGAGCAGATTTAGGCCATTTGGCCCATCACGTGTGCTCTGCCATTCCATCATGGCTAATCTATTCTTTTCCTCAGACCCATTCTCCTGCCTGTTTTGGTTTAATTAGAGAAATATATTCACCAATATTAGCAACCAAAGTTTGGACAAGAGTGGGGTGCGACTGGGCCAGACTCCTATTAGAACAGTCAGGATCCGCATTCCAATGGGAACAAGGTTCACCAGTAGGCCAGAGTAGTTCTGAGATTGCGAGCACTTCAATTGTCAGGGATACCAAGTGTACAGCTCCATTCTTTGACCATCACTGATTTTCTCATGAAAACTGGGCCTTGAAAACCCTCTGGTGATAGAACTTACGTCTGAGGTTTAAGCAAAAAATGTTAAACAGTGTGCAGATGCAACAGTAAAAGACCCTTGGGCAATAAATGCACTCATCTAATTAAGATAATGATGCTTAATTACTCTAACTTCTGCTTGAATACCATCCACATCTTTCTGCCTTCTGCATATTCATGTGCCTATCCAAGGGTTTCATTGTTGGTATGTCTATCTCTATTACGGCCCTTGGCAATGCATTCTAGGCATCCAGAACTCTCTGTTTTTTTAAAAAAAACTTGCTCCACACCTCTCTCCATTGAACTTTCCCCTTAGCTGTGTGCTACCTAGTAAATGGCATTTCAACCATGGGGAAATGATATCGGCTGTCTACTCTATTGATTCCCCCCGTAAGTTTATTCTCTTTTTTCAGATCTCCCTTCAGCCCCCGCTGTTCCTCAGAAAACAACTTTAGCTTGTTCGACGTCTCTTTATGGTGCAGGGCCTCTAATCCAGGCAGCATCCTGGTAGCACATGCAAAATGCTGGAGCAACTCCACAGGTGAGAGAGCATCTATAAAGAGTCGACATTCATCAAGTCTCGGCCTTTATCTTTTTATGTTTCCATTGATGCTGCCTCCCCTGCTGAGTTCCTCCAGCATTCTCTGTGTGCTACATTCGTTTTCAGCATCTGCAGAACCTAAACCTTTTCTACAACATCTCCAAAGCTTCTACATCCTTCCTGTAATGGGAATCACCAAAACTGACTGCAGCCTCATCAGTGTTTTATAAAACTGCAACGTAAACGTCCCGATTTTTTAACTCAATGCCTTGACTAATAAAGGCAAACATGCCACATGCTTTCCTTACACCCTATCAACTGTGCGGCCACGCTCAGGGATCTATAGACTTGGACCCCAAAACTTTGAAAGCAATTAAATGTCGAAAGGCCTCGATAGAGTAAATTTGGGAAGGATGTTTCCAATGGTGGGTGTGTCTAAGACCAGAGGACACAGCATCACAATAGAGGGGTGTCCATTTAGAACAGTGATGAGGAGGAATTTCTTTAGCCAGAGGGTGGTAAATCTGTGGAATTCTTTGTCACAGGCAGCTGTGGGCGCCAGGTCATTGGGTATATTTAAGGCAAAGGTTGATAGGTTCTTGATTAGTCAGGGTATGAAGGGTGCCAGGGTTCGGGACGTTTCTGATCGCGTCCAAGATATCCTGAAGTGGGAGGGTGAGGAGCCAGAGGTCGTGGTACATGTAGGTACCAATGACATAGGTAGGAAAGGGGAAGAGGTCTTGAAACGAGAGTATAGGGAGTTAAGAAGTCAGTTCAGAAGAAGGACCGCAAAGGTAGTAATCTCGGGATTACTGCCTGTGCAACGCGACAGTGAGAGTAGGAAGAGAATTAGGTGGAGGATGAATGCGTGGCTGTGGGATTGGAGCAGGGGGCAGGGATTCAAGTTTCTGGATCATTGGGACCTCTTCTGGGGCAGGCGTGACCTGTTCAAGAAGGACGGGTTACACTTGAATCCTGGGGGGACCAACATCCTAGCGGGGAGGTTTGCTAGGGCTACAGGGCAAACTTTAAACTAGTAAGATGGGGGGAGCGGGAATCAATTTGAGGAAACCATGGGAGAGGAAGTTAGTTCACCAGTAGAGCAAGTAAATAGACAGTGTGTGAGGGAGGAAAGGCAAGTGATGGAGAAGGGATGCGCTCAGCCAGAAGATGTAGGGGAGAAGAAAGAAAAGAATAATAAATTTGAATGCATTGTTAGGAATGAAAAGAGAGGAGGGTGTGGAGAGTATCTTAAATGTATCTATTTTAATGCTAGGAGCATTGTAAGAAAGGTGGATGAGCTTAAAGCGTGGATTGATACCTGGAATTATGATGTTGTAGCTATTAGTGAAACATGGTTGCAGGAAGGGTGTGATTGGCAACTAAATATTCCTGGATTTAGTTGCTTCAGGTGTGATAGAGTAGGAGGGGCCAGAGGAGGAGGTGTTGCATTGCTTGTCCGAGAAAATCTTATGGCGGTGCTTTGGAAGGATAGATTAGAGAGCTCCTCTAGGGAGACTATTTGGGTGGAATTGAGGAATGGGAAGGGTGTAGTAACATTGATAGGAGTGTATTATAGGCCACCTAATGGGGAGTGTGAGTTGGAAGAGCAAATGTGTAAGGAGATAGCAGATATTTGTAGTAAACATAAGGTGGTGATTGTGGGAGATTTTAATTTTCCACACGTAGACTGGGAAGCTCATTCTGTAAAAGGGCTGGATGGTTTAGAGTTTGGGAAATGTGTGCAGGATAGTTTTTTGCAACAATACATAGAAGTACCGACTAGAGATGGGGCAGTGTTGGATCTCATGTTAGGGAATGCGATAGGTCAGCTGACAGATGTATGTGTTGGGGAGCACTTCGGGTCCAGTGATCACAATAGCATTAGCTTCAATATAATTATGGAGAAGCACAGGACAGGACCTAGAGTTGAGATTTTTGATTGGAGAAAGGCTAACTTTGAGGAGATGCGAAGGGAATTAGAGAGAGGGGATTGGGTCAAGTTGTTTTATGGGAAGGATGTAATAGAGAAATGGAAGTCATTTAAGGGTGAAATTATGAGGGTACAGAATCTTTATGTTCCTGTTATGTTGAAAGGAAAGGTTAAAGGTTTGAAAGCACCATGGTTTTCAAGGGATATTAGAAATTTGGTTCGGAAAAAGAAGGATGTCTACAATAGATATAGGCAGCATGGAGTAAAGGAATTGCTCGAGGAATATAAAGAATGTAAAAGGAATCTTAAGAAAGAGATTAGAAAAGCTAAAAGAAGAGATGAGGTTAGTTTGGCAAATAAGGTGAAAGTAAATCCGAAAGGTTTCTACAGTTATATTAAAAGCAAGAGGATAGTGAGGGATAAAATTGGCCCCTTAGAGAATCAGAGTGGTCAGCTATGTGTGGAGCCGAGGGAGATGGGAGAGATTTTAAACAATTTCTTCTCTTCGGTATTCACTAAGGAGAAGGATATTGAATTGTGTAAGGTGTGGGAAACAAGTAAGGAAGTTATGGAACCTATGACAATTAAAGAGGTGGAAGTACTGGCGCTTTTAAGAAACTTAAAAGTGGATAAATCTCCGGATCCTGACAGGATATACCCCAGGACCTTGAGGGAAGTTTGTGTAGAAATAGCGGGAGCTCTGACGGAGATCTTTAAGATGTCATTAGAAACGGGGATTGTGCCGGAGGATTGGCGTATTGCTCATGTGGTTCCATTGTTTAAAAAGGGTTCTAGAAGTAAGCCTAGCAATTATAGACCTGTCAGTTTGACATCAGTGGTGGGTAAATTAATGGAAAGTATTCTTAGAGATAGTATTAATAATTATCTGGATAGACAGGATCTGATTAGGAGTAGCCAGCATGGATTTGTGCATGGAAGTTCATGTTTGACAAACCTTATTGAATTTTTTGAAGAAGTTACGAGGAATGTTGACGAGGGTAAGGCAGTGGATGTAGTTTATATGGACTTCAGCAAAGCCTTTGACAAAGTTCCACATGGAAGGTTAGTTAAGAAGGTTCAGTCGTTAGGTATTAATGCTGGAGTAATAAAATGGATTCAACAGTGGCTAGATGGGAGATGCCAGAGAGTAGTGGTGGATAATTGTTTATCGGGATGGAGGCCGGTGACTAGCAGGGTGCCTCAGGGATCTGTTTTGGGCCCAATGTTGTTTGTAATATACATAAATGATCTGGATGATGGGGTGGTAAATTGGATTAGTAAGTATGCCGATGATACTAAGATAGGAGGTGTTGTGGATAATGAGGCGGGTTTTCAAAGCTTGCAGGGAGATTTATGCCGGTTAGAAGAATGGGCTGAACGTTGGCAGATGGAGTTTAATGCTGAGAAGTGTGAGGTTCTACATTTTGGCAGGAATAATCCAAATAGAACATACAGGGTAAATGGTAGGGCATTGAGGAATGCAGTGGAACAGAGAGATCTAGGAATAACAGTGCATAGTTCCCTGAAGGTGGTCTCATATAGATAGGGTGGTGAAGAAGGCTTTTGGAATGCTGGCCTTTATAAATCAAAGCATAGAGTACAGAAGTTGGGATGTAATGTTAAAATTGTACAAGGCATTAGTAAGGCCAAATTTGGAATATTGTGTACAGTTCTGGTCACCGAATTATAGGAAAGATATCAATAAATTAGAGTGCAGAGACGATTTACTAGGATGTTACCTGGGTTTCAGCACTTAAGTTACAGAGAAGGGTTGAACAAGTTAGGTCTCTATTCATTGGAGCGTAGAAGGTTGAGGGGGGATTTGATCGAGGTATTTAAAATTTTGAGAGGGATAGATAGAGTTGACGTGAATAGGCTGTTTCCATTGAGAGTAGGGGAGATTCAAACGAGAGGACATGATTTGAGAGTTAGGGGGCAGAAGTTTAAGGGAAACATGAGGGGGTATTTCTTTACTCAGAGAGTGATAGCTGTGTGGAATGAGCTTCCTGTAGAAGTAGTAGAGGCCAGTTCAGTTGTGTCATTTAAGGTAAAATTGGATAGGTATATGAACAGGAAAGGAGTGGAGGGTTATGGGCTGACTGAGTGCGGGTAGGTGGGACTAGGTGAGATTAAGAGTTCGGCACGGACTAGGAGGGCCGAGATGGCCTGTTTCCGTGCTGTGATTGTTATATGGTTATATGGGGAGAAGATAGGAGATTGAGGCTGAAAGAAACATGAATCAGGCATGATGAAATGGTGGAGCAGGCTCAATGGACCAAATGGTCTCATTATTTTCCTATATCTTATAGTCTTATTATTCCTCGATACATCTTCTATCTCATAGATCCTCCAGTTCACTTTCCAGTCCATCACCACTCCTTTAGACTTTTAGTCTTGACAGCTAGATCAGGGATTGGAAGGGGTGTTTTGACTATCTCATGTCATCTTCTGTTAGTTCATCAATGTAACTGCAAACAGTTCCAGGTGAAAGGGTGCTGCTAAGATGGAGGACAATCACATTTGCAGGACAGAGAGAACCTCAGATCTAATTTTGTAAAATAATTCACCTCAAACCCACAGATTATGATAAAGAGTAATTCATTTAAAGTATTGGAGAGAGCACCATGATACATTTCCCACTGGTTTAATAGAGGCCCCCACTGTGACTTAACCTTACTCTCTATGCATTCAATGCTGAATAAGGCTTGACAACATTGTTTAAATCTTGTATGCCTGAAAGTCTGTTTGCACTTTCTCACTTTTAATGGAAATTATTAACATTTCTACCTTTCTGAAGTTTATATGGAAACACTTAAAGGGTCGAGATCTACGTATTTCACACAGACAGTGGAATTTAATATTTGGCACCCTGGCAGGCTGTGAAATATTTATAAATACAGCCATAGTTATCTACCAATTTCTATTAAAAATACATTAACTGGTCTATAGTAAATAATAGAATTGACATTATCTGCCCCTATTCACATTACGAAATATAAGTTAACTCTGAAACCATGCATTCAAATGACTGGGAGATTTTTATTTGATGAAGAGTTAGCTAACACAAATTTACAATGGAATTGTGAGCTTCAAATGGAGCTAAACTTCAAAGAGAGTACCTTCCTGTCAGAATCTATGTTAAGGAAACCTTTCTCTCACAGTCACCTTGTCATTTTGCGGTAACAGTACGTTGCAATACACAGTAATAAAAACTATAATTTACGATAAGAAGTTTATATAAAAATAAGTTAAAAGAGAGGGAAAAACAAATACTGAGGAAGCATTCCTGGGTTCATTGTCCATTCAGCAATCTGGTGGCGGAGGGGAAGAAGCTGTTCCTGAAACACTTAAGCGTGTGGCTTCAGGCTCCTGTACTTCATCCTTAATGGTAGCAATGAGAAGAAGGTATGTCCAAAGGGAAGGGGGTTCTTAGTGATGGATGCCACCTTTTTGAAGGTGTTCTGGATTCTGGGGAGGCTAGTGCCCATGATGGGACTGGCTGAGTTTACAACTTTCTACAGCTTTTTCCGATCCTGTGCAGTGGCTCCTCCATACCAGTTGTATGAGACAATGTTAATAAACCTGGTTCTGGTTCAATTGACTTGCCAGTCTGTCCACCTTTAGGATGTTGGAGGAAACAGGACTACTCAGAGGAAACCCGCGTGGGCGAGGGAAGAATGTGCAAACTCCACACACAAATAGCAGGATCGAACCCAGATCTGTGAGGGAACAGTTCTGTACCTGAGCCAATCATCGTCGTCATTATGTTCTGTGTCATATGATGTGGGTGATTATGGTCCCACGACCATGATTGTTCTTGTCAAATTTTTTACAGAAGTGGTTTTCCATTGTTTTCTTGTCCTGACGAAGGGTCTCGGCCCGAAACGTCGACAGTTCTTCTCCCTGTAGATGCTGCCTAGCCTGCTGTGTTCTACCAGCATTTTGTGTGTGTTGGTGTTCCATTGTCTTCTTCTGGACAGTGACTTTGCAAGCCAGGCGACCCCAGCCATTATCAATACTCTTCATAGATTGTCTGCATGGTGTCAGTGGTCACATAACCAAGAGTGTGTGATACACACCAGCTTCTCATACGACCATCCACCACCTGGTCTCATGGCTTCACGGGCCCCTGATTGGGGGGTTAGGCAGGTGCTACACTTTGCCCAAGGGTGACCTGCAGACTGGCGGAGGGAAGGAGCACCTTACACCTCCTTTGGTGGAGATGAATCTCCACCTTGCCTCCCAATGTGGGCCAATGTGCTGCCTATTTGGGTCAGGAATTCCATTTAAACAACAGATTGAACTTGAGTCTCTAGAACTGTGAGACAGGTGCTCATTGAGCTTTGCCACTGTGTCAATTATTTTGGGGGGAAATGATCTATGAATTATACAGATAATCATCATTGGTTGTTGCGGTTGTAGAGTCTGTGAGCTCGGTTTTGTTCCACTGTGTGATGACCAGAGGCTGTAGGCCTGCTCTGGCAGCTATGGGCTTCGTATCTGTGGATTCACTGGCTATAAATGCTGTCGCTTGCTTTTATTGTTTGCCCAGTTTGTGTTTTATTCTCTCTCTCTCTGCGCATTGGGTGTTGGTCATTTTTTAATGGGTTCATTTGAGGTTCTTGTTTTGTGGCTGCCTGTAAGAAGATGAATCTCAAGGTTGCAAAATTTATACATACTTTGGAAATAAATGTACTTTGAACTTTGGATTAACCCAAGAGCAGCTGACACAGTGATAGGCAAAAAATCATGAGCGGGTAAGAGCTAGAGGAAAGGCAGCAATATCTGTCATTGATAGAGATTAAAGATCAAGCAACTAGTGTGGTGCGAACTTCCCTTTTCCAGCATTTGCTGTGATCAGCCATTGGTTCAAAAAATTTCTCATACCCAGCAGCTATAGTGTCATCAGGTTAGCTGAGCAACCAATCACATTTCAGGAAACATACTTAATGAACATACATAAGCATCATACGGAACGTGTAGAACTTTAAAGCTTATTAATAAATAGAAGTAAAAGTGTTAGGTTTTAAAATACATAAGTTTAGAAATTAGTAAATTAGTAAATTGGTTTACCATTGTCACATGCAGTGAGGAGCAGTGAAAATCTTTGTTTGGCTTACCCTCCACACAATTCATTTCAAGACATCAGTGAATTGAGGTAGTACAAGAGAAAGTGGTGATAGAATGCAGAACAGAGTGCTACGGTTACTGAGGAAGTTCAGTACAGGTAGACAATAAAGTGTAAGGTCATAATAAGGTAGATTGTGAAGTTAAGAGTCATCTATTCAATAGTCTTATAAGAGCAAGGCCAAAGCTGTCCCTGAGCCCAGTGCTATGTGCTGCGGGCATTTGTATATCTTCTACCCGATGAGGGAGAGGGGAGAAGAGAGAGAATGTCTGGGGTGAGTGGGGTCTTTGATTATGTTGGCAGTTCTGCTGAGGCAGAGGAAGATATAGGGACAGTCTGATGCACCATCAATAACTCACACTGAGACGTAAGGCGAGATATCGGCTTTTATTGACTGGAAGAAGGAACCAGGAGTGAGTGTCCATCATACTATGTCCTGGAGACTGAGGCCGAGCGTCAGGCCTCAGATCGCCTTTATACAGGGGCCTGTGGGAGGAGCCACAGGAGCAGTCAGCGGGGGGCATGTCCAGACAGACACATAGTTCACCACACAGTCTATGGGGGGGGGGGGGGGAGAGCTGGTTTTCGTTAGGTGCTGCACAGTACACAATTCTGCAGTTTATTGCAAACTCGGGTAGAGCTACTGCCATAGCAAGTCGTGCCGCATTCAAATAGGATGTTTGTATGGTTCAGCTATAAAAATTAGTGGGGTCAACAGGACCATGCCAAACCCCCTTTAACCACTTGAGGAAGTAGAGGTGTTGGTGAACATTTTTGGTCTGGGCATCGAAGTGTTTGGACCGGAACAAGTTATTGGAGACATTCACTCCAAGGAATTTGAAGCACTCTAATCTCTTGCCCTCAGCCAAGCTGCTATAAACAGGAACATGTGCACTGCCCCACCTTTCTGAAGCCAATGACTACCTTTTTTGTTTCGCTAATATTGCTTACCCTAAACTTATGCAAGAAACTGAAGGTAATGCTTTTGATCCAGGTATTTTTCCAGCAGCATTTGTGGCTTAGAGTGCTATTAAAGAAATATCGGTACAATAAGCATAAGGGGTTCAGGGTATTTATCATAGGATTATCTGTATAGGGCAGGGGTCGGCAACCCGCGGCTCCGGAGCCGCATGCGCCTCTTTCGTCTCTGTGCTGTGGCTCCCCGTGGTTTGTTAGTTTTTGAAATGTAATTCGAAATTTGAAGATTATGGTGATCTTGTATAATCTAAAAACGTTGTGCAGACCCCATTTCCTGGCACATCCGAACCGGCTCACAGTTAGCCACCGTTCCGGCTAAGGGAGATAGCCTACGGGGGTTTCTGAGTACGTGTCTTTTGGAGCATCCGCGCCCACGGGGACGGGTTGAGGGAGGCTTTAAAGCAAGGCTGTTTAGTTCAAATAAAGTTACCTTTGACTGCAGTGTCTTTATTTTAGTGCTGCGTGTAGCACACCGCTACAACGTGTTTTTTATCGCTATTAATATACATCACCACTGCCAATGCCTGACACCCGCCAGTGCACGCTTTCTTTTAATTCTTCGATCCAAGGTAAGCTAACTATGGAGTAACCTTCAACCCAACGTCTTTTTTTCGGAGTTCAAAATGTTTTTGTTGCATGCAGAAATGTAATTTCGTTTTCTCTGCAGGAGTTCATCAATTTCATAAATGCAACACATTATAGTTTGTTTATATATAGCATAAAGGCAAAAAAAAAACGTTGTTTGCAGTGTTATTTCATTTTAAATGTCAAATGGGTTTTGTGGCTCCCAGTGTTTTCTTTTCTGTGGGAAATGGGTCCGTATTGGCTCTTTCAGTGGTAAAGGTTGCCGACCCCTGGTATAGGGCTTAATTTCATGTATAGGATACAAGTGGGTCCAATTCCTCTGATGTTTAGGAAGATTCTGTCCTTCTGGGCTTGCCTCAGAGTTATGATGTGAACAGCATGCCATCCTAGTAAAACTCAGTTGCCACTTTATTAGATACACCTGTACACACACTTGTTAGTGCAAATATCTAATCAACCAATCACATGGCATCAACTCAATGCATTAAAGCATGCAGATGTGATCAAGAGGTTCAGTTATTGTTCAGACTAAACCTCAGAATAGGGAAGAAATATGATCTAAATGACATTGACTGTGAAATGATTGTCAGTGTCAGATGGGGTGATTTGAGTATATCAGAAAGTGCTGATCTCCTGGGATTTTCATGCAGAACAGTGTCTAGAGTTTACAGAGAAAAAAAGCAATAAACAGAAAACATGCAGTGAGCGGCAGTTTCATGGGCGAGAATGCCTTGTTAATAAAAGAGGTCAGAGAAGAATGGTCAGACTGGTTTAAGTCGACAGGAAAACAACAGTAACTCAAAGTACAGAGGGAAGGATCTCTCCCATCATTTCATTCTCACCAAAAAGTTAAACTCCTAACAGAACACTTAACACCTAATACTCTGGCCTTCACTCAAAGGCTGCTGTGAGCTTGGTGAGGGTTGCCAGTGGAAGTGTTGGTGGGGGTTCAACTGCAAATTTAAGAGAAGTTTTGATTTGTTTTAGTGTGATTATTTGAGTTGGTATGATGCTCTCCTAAGGGGTTGCCTATTGGTGGGCATTCAGGCAGCTGTAGAAACCAATCTAGGATCCACATATCTGGGAGGTTGGTCAGAATCAGAATCAGAATCCTTTATTATCACCAAGTATGAGGACACATACAAGGAATTTGATGCCGGTTTCTCTGAGATCTCTCTGTACAGAATTAAAAGCAAACAAAAACAATAGCGCAAATAATCATAAACTATATACAGTGAGGTCCACCTCATTGAATGTACAGGTGGACTTGATTTATAATAGACTAAAATTCACGTGTTTATAAGACTGATGGCATACGGAAAGAAACTGTTCCTGTACCTATTCGTCCTGGCAAGTATGGATTTCCTTAATGGAGGATACCCTTGCATGACTTGGTTAAATGTGAGGAGGCTGATGCATGGGCAACCACCACATGGACCTTTAACAGATCGGGTTCAGAATCCAGTGGCATGGAATACAATGCCTCTGCCAGTGATGCCTACACTGAAGAAGTTTAAATCTTCTCTTCGACGGGAGTTCAGTGAAACCCTCTCTCACTGCTCCCCATCTATAATTTCTTCCGCCCTTCAACTTTTCCTATCATTTCAGATCTCCCCCTCCCCCTCCCACTTTCAAATCTCTTACTATCTTTTATTTCAGTTAGTCCTGACGAAGGGTCTTGGCCCAAAATGTCAACATTGCTTCTCACTATAGATGCTGCCTGGCCTGCTGTGTTCCACCAGCATTTTGTGTGCGTTGCTTGAATTTCCAGCATCTGCAGATTTCCTCGTGTTTGCATGCAATACAAGATGACTGGGTCCTTTCACTGCACTAGCCTTCTTCCAGCTTCACTGACCATGTGATGTGTCATCATCCTTTTCCAACACAACCACTAAAGTTTTGGTTGGCTCGCTCTTTGTCTGGAATTCCTGTTGGTTGAATCCCTCTTGCTCTTACCACCAAGGGTAACCAAACCAGGAGCTAAGGTCCAGATGGCATCACTCTCAAGATCCCAGGAACTGCTTCGCCTCTCCACCATGTCAAGGTGACAATCCTTGGTGAAGAGAAGTTTGGATAAGTACATGGAAGGAAGGGGTATGGAGGACTATGATTAGGTGCAGGTCGATAGGACTAGGTAGAACAGTTTAGTACAAGCTTGGTGGGCTGAAGGACCATTTTCTGTGCTGTAGTGCTCTATGACTCTCTGAGAATATTATAACTTATTGTTAGGTGAATTGAATATAAATGTAGAGAAATTATTAGGGTGTTTGTGAGACTGCACTGAGACTACAATTCAGGGGTTTACCAGATTAATACCTGGAATGGCTAGTAGTCCTAAATGCAAATATCTGATGATTCCTTTCAGAGCTGCATGCAAAGAGTCACCTTTTTTCAAGCCATCACTAAGGACCCCCTTCAGCAGGTGATGTCCTCTTCTCATTGACACTATCTGAAGAGCCTGAAGCCACACACTGAATGATTTAGGAAAAGCTTCTTCCTCAACGCCATCGGATTTCTGAATGGACAATGAACCAACCCATGAACACTATCTCACAATTTCTTGGCTCTCTTTTAGCTGTACTTACTGAATTTAATTTTTTTGTGTATAACATTGTACTGCTGCCTCAAAACAACAAATTCATTACATATGTCAGTGATATTAAACCTGATTCTGATTTGATTTCAAGGACTCTACAGCTCAAGTTCTCAATATTCATTATTGTTTTGTTTTTTCTTTATCTTTTTTTCAAATCTGCATAATTTCTTGTCTTTTTTCCCACCGCTGACTGTAAGAAGTTTGTATTTTCTCCCTGTGACCCCGTGGGTTTCCTCCACATGCTCCGGTTTCCTCCCACAGTCCAAAGATGTACCAGTTGGTAGGTTAATTATGAACTGTCCTGCAATTCGGCTAGGGCTAAATCAGGGGTTGCTGGGTAGCGTGGCACAAAGAGCTGGAAGGGCTCATTACGTGCCGTATTCAATAAATAAATAAACATTGGCTGCTCCTCCATCTTTGTTGTGTGCAGTTTTTCATTGATTTGATTGTATTTTTTAGTATTTACCGTGAATGCACATAAGAAAATTAATCTCAAGGTAGCATATGGTGACATATATGTACTTTAATAATAAACCTACTTTGAACTTTTGACAGGCTGATCTGTACCCACTGGAGATTCACTTCTTAAAAACACAAGGTCACCAATTAAGACAAAGATGAGGTAATTTTCTTTTCTTTCACTCAGGGTGTTTGGAACCTCTTCATCAAAGAAGGAAAAAAAAGTCTTTGAATATTTTTAAGGCAGGGAAACATGGATTCTTAATATGTGAAGACTGAAATATTATCAGAATTATGTGATTTGATCTTTCTGAATGACCGATTAGACTCAAGGGGGAGAGGGGGATGATTCCTGTTCCTGATTCATATATAAATCAAAATTAAACAAGGCAATCAGTTTTTTTTTTGTTTTTGTCAAATTGTTTCAGAATGAATATTAATGCTCGGTAAAGCCCCTATGTCAGCACATGGGTAAACACCACTGTGGTTAAGTTCTGGGCTGGCAGCCAGAGGCACGTTGATCTGGAGAGGCAAGTTCATATCCCACCACAGCAGCTATAATTAAATAAATCTGGAATTGTAAAGATAATGTTGGTAATAAGCATGAAGGAATAAAGAGCCCATCTGGGCTATTAAAGTACTTTAGAGAAGAGAATCATCCATTCTATGTGACTCCAGACCCAACAGAGTGATTGACCCTTAACCTCGCCATAAAATGCCTCCATTCAGGAGGTAGTTGGGGATGGGCATTAAATGCTGGCCCTGCCAATGAAGTCCACGTCCTGTGAACGGGGAATTAAAAGGTGGTATGTGGTCTTCATCATGCAACATCCTCCTTGTCTACTGTCAGCTAGTTCAAGAGTTCTCCCAGTCTGAAGCTGCTACACAATGGGCTCTTGGCAATTCACGGATTGCCCAATGGGGAAGGCGGAATTGCTGATCTCATCCCTAATTATTACACAAGAGGACCACTGGGACGAGAGAAGTTAGTGATGCTTTCCGGCTATGTTGTGGGATGACACTTTAGATTAATGAACGCGACTTGTATCTGTCAGCGAGGCTTTCAAAAAGAAAAAAATATCCCAAGGTGAAGCACCGGAGCAATTATCAACAAAATATTCACACTGAAACATGGAAAAACAATCTCATAAAGCTTGGTCAGAAACATTTTAAAATCCTGGAACCATATGAATTCTTAGAATTGTACATAGAAGAAATGGCCCTTTCAACTACCTCCATCTGACCTTGACACAGATTTGCACTATTCCATTTTATCCACATCTGCCTGTGGGCTCTAGATTCTTCCTTTCCATATACTCACCTCAATATCTTTAAAACCTTGTAATTGTATCTTCCTCTCATACTTCCTTTTGCAGCTTCTTTCAAATAACCACCACCCTGAGTGAAAAACTTACCCTTCACATCTGCTCTTAGTTTCTCCTATTAGAGGAAGGCCCTCTAGCCCTTTATTTTGACTCTCTATCTTATCTATGCCCTTTATAATTTCATCAACCTCTACACACTCAGTCCCTGTTAGTTATTAGTTACCTCCAGTACCTAATAAAAAGTGGCCACTGATCATATGTTTGTGGTCTTCTGCTGAAATGGTCCATCCACTACCAGGAGCAATGTGTTGTGCATCCAGAGATGTTCTTCTGCACCCCACTGTAGCAATGCATGGTGACTTGAGTTACTGTCGCCTTCCTGTCAGCTTGTACCAGCCTGGCCATTCTCTCCTGAGCTGTCCCATTTACAAGGCTTTTTTACCCACCAAACTGCCACTCACCGGATGCTTTTTGTTTGTTGCACTATTCTCTGTAAACTCTAGAGGCTGTTGTGCGTGAAAATCCAAGGAGATCAGCAGTTTCTGAGATACTCAAACCACCCCATCTGGCACCAAAAATCATTACACAGTCAAAGTCACTTCCCCTTTCTGATTTGAACAACTGAACTCGACCATATCTGAATGCTTTTATGCATTGAATTGCTGTTACGTGATTTGCTGATTAGATATTTCAATTAATAGCAGGTTAAAAGTTCAGAGTAAATTTATTATCAGTGTACATATATGTCACCACTTACAAACCTAAGATTAATTTTCTTGCGGGCATTCACAGTAAGTACGAGAAACAATAAAATCAATAAAAGATGACACTCAGCAGGACAAACAACTAATATGCAAAGAACCAAACTCTGCAACTATAAAAATAATATAAATAAATAATAATTTCCATAGCAGGCTGTGATGCAGTCAATAGACTCTCCCCCACCCATCGATATAATTTTGTCAAAGTTTCAGATGACATGCCAAATCTTCATAAACCTCTAAGAAATTAAAGGTTCTCCTGTGCTTTCTTCATAATTGCTCTTACATGCTGGACCCAGGACTGATCCTCTGAAATGATAACACTGAGGACTCTAATATGGTTGACCCTCTCCATCTCTGATTCCCTCAGTGGGAACTGGCTCATGGACGTCCATTTGTCTCCTCCTGAAGTCAACAATCAGCTCCTTGGTCTTGCTAACATCAAGTGAGAAGATGTCGTCGTGTCACCACTCGGCCACCTTTTCTATCTCCCTCCTACATGCTGATTCATCTCCATCTTTGGTCTCAGCCTTTGACAGTTGTGTTGTCAGCAAACTTACATTTGGCATTGGAGCTGTCCTTAGCCTCACAGTCATAAGTATAAAGTCAGTAGATCAGGAGTCTAAACACACAGCCTTGTGATGCACCTCTGCTGATGGAGATTATGGAAGAGATGTTTTTGCCAATCTGAACTGAATGGGGTCTGCAAGTGATGAAATTAAGGATCCAGTTGCACAAGGATGTATTGAGGCCTATGTCTTGAAGCTTATTGATTAGTTTTGAAGAGAAGAAGTTAATGAATGCCAAGCTGTAATCAATGAAGGGCATCCTGATGTTTTGAATCTTGGCTGTTTAGGTGTTCCAGCGTTGAGTGAAGAACCAAAGAAATGTCATCTGCTGTTGACCTGTTGTGACGGTAGGCAAACAGGAGCAGATCCAAATCACTTCTCAGACAGGAGTTGATGTGATTCATCACCAACCTCATACAGCACTTTATCACAATAGATGTGCTACTGGACGATCATCATTGAGGCAGGTTACCACATTCTTCTCAGGCATTGGTATATTTGAAGCCTGCTTAAAGCAGCTGGGCATCTCAGGCTGCTGAAGCAAGAGCTTAAAAATATCGGCGAGCACTCCATTGAGTTGATCAGTGCAGGTCTTTATTAATCGGGCAGGGTCCCTGTCTGAGCTGGAAACTTTCTGTGGGTTCACCGTTCTGAAGGATGCTCTCACATCGACCTCAGAGACTGAAATCACAGTGTCACCAAGGGCTGTGGGAGTCCGTGAAGGTGCTTCCATGTTTTGACAGTCAAAGTGAGCACAAAAGGCATTGATCTCCTCTGGGAGTGGAGCCCTGCTGTGACCTATGCCACTTGATTTCACTTTGTCAGAGTTGATAACAGTCAAGCCCTGCCACAGCTGTCAAGCGCCCTTCAGTGGTTCAAGTTTGGCGCAGAATTGCCACTTCACAGGTGGGATGGTGAACGAATAGAGTAGCCACTGAGTATAAGTTCACCCACAACCTCGTATGTTTCAGTGAGAATCAACCCAGTCCATCCAATAAGCCCTTCTCCTTGGAAGTGTGTCTATACATTGTGGAGTCAGTTCTGCATGGATAACTTCTCTCATCAGTTTTGAACTCCACAGCAGACTCACTTTCAAGGACCCTACAACTCATGTTTTCAGTATTATTTAGTTACTTTATTATGATTATCTGCATGACTTCTCTCCTTTTGCACATTGGTTGCTTGTCAGTCTTTTTCTTTGTATAGGTTTTCATAATTTGCATTAGAGTTAGAGAGTCATAGAAAAGTACAGCACAGAAACAGGTCCTTCAGCCCATCTAGTTCATGCTGAACCACTTAAACTGCCTACTCCCATTGACCTGCACCTCAGAACCCTCTGAGTGAAGAAGTTTCTCCTCATGTTCCCCTTAAACTTTCCATCTTTCACCTTTAACCCATGACCTCTAGTCATAGTCCCACCCAACCTCTGTGGAAAAGGCTTGCTTGTATTTATTTTGTATACATCTATCAAATCTCCCCATGATCTTGTGTTTCTTATTTTCCTTTAAATGGCTGGAGGAAAATGATTGTCAAGAAGCTTATTGTGACATATATGTACTTTGATAATAAATTTACTTTGACTTTGACTTAATCTCCTTATAGCTCCAGTCTTCCGTTCCAGACAACATTCTGGTAAATCCTCTCTATACTTTCTATTGCGATCACATCCTCATGTAATGTGGCAACTGGAACTGCACATTGGTGGAAGGAATAAAGGCATAGACTATAACCTCAATGGAGAGAAATTTCAGAAATTGGGGGTGCAAATTAATTTGGAAGTTCTAGTGCAGAATTCCCTACAGGTTAACTTGCAGATTGAATGAGTAGTAAGGAAGACAAATGAAATGTTGGCATTCATTTCAAGAGAACTAGAGAACAAAAGCAAGGATGCATTGATCAGACTATACTTGGGCGTATTGTGAGTAGGTTTTGGGCCCCATATCTAAAAAGGGATGTGCTGGCATTAGAGAGTGTCCAGAGGAGGTTTACAAGAATGGTCCCAAGAATGGAAGGGTTAACGCATAAGGAGCATTTGATGCCTCTAGGCCTGTACTCTCTGGAGTTTAGAAGAATGAAGGGGGAAACCCATTGAAACCTATTGAATATTGAAAGGTTCAGATAGTGTGGATGTTCAAAGGATGTTTCATATTGTGGGAGAGGTTATGACCAGAGGGCTAACTTCAAAGTGGAAGAATATCCCGTTGGAATAGAAGATGAGGAGGAATTTCTTTAGCTAGAGGTAGCGAATCTGTGCAACTTATTCCCTTAGATGGCTGTGGACACCCAGTCATTGGGTAAATATACCAGTCAGTGGAGGTTGATAAGTTCTTGATTAGTAGGGGTATCAAAGGTTATGAGAAGCAGGCAGGAAAACGGTGTTGAGAGGGAAATAGATCAGTCATGATCAAATGGCAGGGCAGACTTGAATGGCCTAATTCTGTTCCTATGTCTTATGCTTTTATGATCTGCCTAGATGACATGCAAAAAGCTTTTCAATGCATCTTGATACACATGAAAATAATAAACCAATGTTACTAATACCAGCCTTTTTTGGCCTTTTGGAAGATCAGAATTGTGCATAATATTCCAGGTGTGGTATGGTCAAGGCTCTATATATTTTCACTAAGACTTCATTTTGTAATTAGTGATTGTTTTGCAATGTCTCACATACAGAGATACAGCAAAACACTTCCCTTTGCATGCCGAGCAAGATTATCCCAAGCATTTTATATATACTGTATATATAAGTATATAAAAATCGTATGGAAAGGAAATCACTAACAAAATACAGAATTCAATCATCTTTCCACTCCCACTGGGCAGAAGATACAAAAACCTGAAGGCAGGTATCATCAGGCGCAAGGACAACATCTGTCCAGCTGTTACAAGACTGTTGAACAGTCCTCTCGTACAATAAGATGCACTCTTTATCTTAAAATTTACCTTATTATGGCTATGTACCCTATTGACTGCCTGCATTGCACCTTTTCTGTAACTGTAACACATTATTCTGCATTATGCTTTTGCTTTTCCCCTTGTGGGATCTGGTGATTTTTCAATCCCCAGGTTCTTTTAGGTGTACAAGAATGAGTGAAAACTTGTTGCTCAAGAATAGATAATAGCATCATTGTTTATTGGATCTTTTTCTCTACCACTCACAATTAATTTCACCTCCTGCTCTCTGGCACAGAACAGACACTTGTTTTTCCAAAATCTACCGGGTACCCGGACCTCACTCCAGTGCATGCTGATGGCACAGAAGTGTCTGGTCAAATCAATGTGGAAAAACCCATAGGTTGGACAAAGTGCATGGGTTGGCATGTGAATAACATCTCCAGATTTTCAGTTCTCTCTGCCCCCAGCAGGGCACCACACACACACACAAAATCAGATCACCATCAGTGAAAACCTGAGGAGTGGAACACTAACTCTAAGAGGATGTTTGCATATCTAATAAGCTGAAGAAAAAAAAGATTTTGTGTGGCTGGTGCAAACAAGTAACCTCATTTCAGATAAAATGTTCAATATTCATCTGTATAATTTGATACTTTTCCAATTCCATTGCCTTTGGCAGGACGTTAAGGATGACATTATCACTGTTGTCTCTGTTGCATTTGGGACATCTGATCTTTGTTCCTGTGGCTTAGCAATCTTCAACAAAGATAGATGAGATCCTTAGAAAGTTGGGATAATCTTTTGCTGGTTAAGTAATAAAAGTGTATTGGAGCTGAGTGCAAACCATCAATGTACAGTGTTCCTTTTATGATGTATTTGCTTCCTGGGGAATTCATTTGGAGCCTACTTAGAAGAACTGGCTAACTGGAGTGGCTTTTTCCTCCCTAAGAATTGTGGTTAGAGTCGTGTCTGTTCTCAGACCCAACGGGCTCAAGAGGTCACAAGCCAAGAGGGGATTCCTTTTCTCGCAGCAAGAGATCTTTGAAGATGAAGCAGCCAGTCAGATCGTTGCAAATGTAACCACTGTTGTATTGATGTAAATGGATCAACATCCCACAAGCAATAGCGAAGTAAATTAACAGATGATTTATTTTTAGTGACAATGGTAGAGTAATAAATGTTGGTTAAGACGAGGTATTTTACAATAATGTCTTTTAAAAGGCAGCTGGACCAGAACATGGTCTGGTCCATATAGTTCCATCCCACCATTGAGCACATCTACAAAGAGTGCAGCCTCAGGAAAGCAGCATCCATCATCAAGAACCCTCACCATGCACACCACGCTCTTTTCTTGCTCCTACCATCAGGAAGGAGATTCAGGAGCCTCAGGTCCCACACTATCAGGTTCAGGAACAGTTATTACCCTTCAACCATCAGGTTCCTGAGCCGGCATGGATAATTTCACTCAGCTCAACACTGAACTGATTCCACAACCTCTGGACTCACTTTTTAAGAATCTACAGCTCATATTCTCAGTAATATCTATCTGTTCATCTATTCATTCTTGCATAGTTTGTCTTTTGTTTGCTCAGTTTCTTATCAGTCTTTGTGTATGGTTTTATACTGAAACTATTGTACTTCTTTGTTTTACTATGAAGACATGCAAGAAAATGAATCTCCAGTTGGCACAAGGGTAGGTTGATAATAAACTTACTTTGAACTTTGTACTTGGTATTGATCATGACTGGAGTCACCCATCTTGTAAAGACACTGCCCAGAAGAAGGCAATGGCAAACCACTTCTGTAGAAAAATTTGCCAAGAATGACCATGATCACCTACATCATTCGACACGGCACATAATGAATTAACTCAGCTTGTGGCCTGCATGAAATCAGCTTTCTCTCTGCTGAAAAGATCACTGGTTGCAGTCTGATTGCTGCTGGACTTGCGTGTGTCCTGGGGCAAGAAGCAGACAGAACAAATCATTACAGATACTATCCACCCTGCAAACTCTCTTTTCCAAAAGCTCCATTCTGGAAATTGCTACAGGGATATTAAAACTAAAACGTCATGCCATCTGAAAAAATTTATGTCCCCCTAGGCAGTTTATCTGATCAACTACTATCGTTAACAACTCCACCCATCCTCCCTATCCATTATCTCAGTCACTGAACTGTCAACACTTTAAACCAATTTTTATAATGCTGTTTACATTTACACATGCTAGTATTTATGTACTTATGCACATTTTATTCCTTATCCATATTTTAACCTCTAGCTTTATTTTTGATATTTATTATTCTTATAATTGTTGAATGTTATTTTTTGTTCTATGCTATGCTCTGACCAACACACCATAGCTAAATCCTCATACATATAAATGCATATGTCCAATAAATTTGACCCTTGGTCTGTAATCCTAAATAAAAATAAGAAGTTACAGTTCCAACTGCAGAGAAGTAGAATTGATAAGGCGTAGGATATAGAAACTTGGTTGTGGTATCTGTGTGCTGGCAACCTGCCTCTGGTAGTTTCATTAACAGCACAGGGTTCTGGCTGGCTTGTCCCAGGAAGCATTGTTTAATGTAGGAAAATGTGAGGTTATCCACTTTGGAAGGAAGTATGAGAAAAATAAACAAATACTTAAATGGAGTGTGTTTGCAAAACATTGTGGTATAATGGGATTAAGGGACCCTAGTGCATGAAACTTATTGATAACACACTACAGCGAGTGATCAGGACGCTTAACAGAACGCTGGTCTTCATTGCAAGAGGTACAAGGATATAAAAACAGGAACGCTTTAATGAAGCTTCATGCGACAGCGATGAGAATGCAGCTAGAATATTGTGTATAGTTTTGAAATATGTAATTAAGAAAGGATAAACATAAAAACAGGGTATCTTTAGGGAGCGGTGTCTCAGAACGGCAGCATCCATTATTAAGGACCTCCAGCACCCAGGGCATGCCCTTTTCTTGCTGTTACTGAAGGCACACACTCAGTGATTCAGGAACAGCTTCTTCCCCTCTGCCATCTGATTCCTAAATGGACATTGAATCTTTGGACACTACCTCACCTTTTTTTTAATATACAGAATTTCTGTTTCTGCACATTTAAAAAAAATTTCAAAATACATAATTGATTTACTTGTTTATTTATTATTATTATGTTTTTTTTTCTCTGCTAGATTATGTATTGCAGTGAACTGCTGCTCCCAAGTTAACAAATTTCATGTCACGTGCTGGTGATAAAAATCCTGATTCTGCTTCTGGTTCTGTGTAATGTAACTTCATGGGACAGCAATGAGGCTTCTGCTAGAGTATTGTGTATAGTTTTGGAATACATAATTCAGAAAGGATATTTGTATTGGAAACAGTATGGAGAAAGGTCACTCTTCGATTCTTGCCAAAAAAACATGGTGCATGGGTACAGTGTTCAGACACGGCAAAGCATTGGGACTGGATAGCGTGAATCCAAAGGTCCCGACGGAGTGTGCTGAGCAGTTGTGTAGAGTTCTCCAGCACATTTTCAATCTGAGTCTCAGCCTGGAAAGGATCCCAACTGTGTGGAAAACAACATGTGTGGTCCCAGTACCCAAGAAGGGCCAACCGGAAGTTATGAATGTCTACTGTCCTGTGGCCCACACCTCATACATCATGAAGACCCTAGAGACGATGGTCCTGGCTCACCTCTGGTCCCGGGTCAGATCAGCCCCTGATCCTCTGCATTTTGCCTACTAGGAGCACACGGGAGTTGACAATGCTGACATCTACTTGTTGAACGGAGCCTACTTCCATTTGGATAAGCAGAGCAGCACTGTGAGGATCATGTTTTTTCGATATATCAAGTCCCTTCAATACCACACAGCCCTGATTGCTGGGGGAAGTGCTCCGTCCAATGCAGATTGGTGGAGGACTTCGTCAAACTGTGCAAGCTGAATTAGCAACACAAAGGAGAACTTGATGGACTAGGAAGACTAAGCCTACATTGCTTCCTCTTATTATTGACGGTGACGACGGGGATGTGGTGAGGACGTACAAGTACCTAGGGGTGCACCTGGATGACAGACTTGAGTGGAGCACCAACACAGAGGCTGCGTACAAGAAGGGCCAGAGTCGCCTCTATTTCCTGAGATGACTGAGATCCTTTGGAGTATGTAGGCCTCTCCTTCACATGTTCTGCCATGGTATCGAAGATTGTTGCCAGTATTATCTTCTATACCGTGGTGTGTTGGGGCAATTGCATCAATAGAAGTGATGCCAACAGGCTCAATAAACTGATTAGAAAGGCTGGCTCTGTTATAGGACTCAAAACTGGACACACTGGAGGTTGTGGTAGAACAAAGGACCCCACAGAAAATCCTGGCAATTCTGGACAATGTTTCTCACTCTGCATGCCAGCTTGACTGAAGAGAGGAGCACTTTTAGTAATAGACTAAGACAACTGCGCTGCTCCAAAGAGCGCTATATGAGGTCATTCTTTCCCCTGGCTATTAGACTCTATAATGAGCAACCTGTAGCCAAGGAAGTGATGACCCCGCCCCTCCTGTTAGACACTTTGTGGTAGCTTATTTTTTAAATGTTTCTACTTCTCGTCTAACGTGCATAACTGTGCACTTGTAAATTTTGTAAATAACACTATCCTTTGCATTTCTGGTTAGATGCTAACTGCATTTCATTGGCTTTGTATCTGTACTCGGCACAATGACAATAAAGTTGAATCTAATCTGATATAATCTAATGCTACTTTGACACTGTAAGTTCCTTTGGGATCAATAAAGTATCTATCTATCTAACAATGCTACAGCAAAAGTTCCACCACCATCTGTAAGGAGTTCCTACATTCTCCCTCTGAGTGCTCATTTCCGTCCTCATTCCAAAGATGTACAGTTAGTCGGTTAATTGGACACATAGCTGTAATTGGGCAGCGTGGGCTTGTTGGGATGAAAAGGTCTGTGAGAGTGCTGCATCTTGAAATAAGAAAATAAACATGTCAGCTTCTGAAGAATGTTTGAACAGATCTGGCCAATATTATTTGGAGATGGAAAGAATGAGAAGTGTCCTTACTGTGGGCAGTTGTTGGGTGATGCATAGAGGATATTTCTCCTTGAACAGATATCCAGAACTATGATTCCTAGTTTTAGAATATGAAGTCATCTATTTAAGAACTGTTTCTCTCAGAGATTTTAACTCATTGAATTTCTCTATCAGAGAAATCTATGCAGAGAAAGCCAATGAATATATAGAGAATGGAGAATGACCAACTCTGAACTACAAGAGATGTGAGAAGATTGTCCTGCATACCATCCATCCAGATCCTTTCATCACATCAGTGCATTGAGTTATAAGTTCAATTGTAATAATTAAAAAAAAATTCCTTCCACATTCCAAAAATGACAGATAGGTTAGTAAGTCCTGGGCATGGTATATTTTGTCACTGGAAGCATGGCAACACTTGCAGGCTACCTCCAGCACATATATGTTGATGCAAACGATGCAGTTCACTGTATATTTCAATATCCATGTGACATATAATGCTGATCTTCAATAGTAACAGTGTGGAATTAAGTGTTGTGCTGGGAGACAATAATGTGTAAGGTCATGACGGAGTAGATTGTGAGGTCAAGAGTCCATCTTATTCTACTCAGGGTTGTTCAACAGTCTTATGAAAGTGGGATAGAAGTTGTTCTTGAGCCTGGTTTTGTCTTGTCTTGTCCCTACTCCACCAACTGCCGCCACTGGGCTATAAGTGTGCAGGAGCAGAGTATGGTGCCTCGCTCAAGGAACACACACACTGCCTTGGCTGAGGCTCGAACTAATGACCTTCAGATCGCCAGCCCAAAGCCTAAACCACTTGGCCACGCACCAACACTTTTAAGTACTTTGGGGTTTTGTATCTTCTGCTTGATGGAGAGGGGAGAGGATGGAATGTTTGGAGTGGGAGGGGTCTTTGATTATGTTGTCTGCTTTACTGAAGAGGCGAGAGGTAGAGATAGAGTCCATGGTGGGGAGGTTAGTTTCCATGATAGGGTGAGCCATATCTCTCTGTAGTTCCCCGCAGCTGCCATACCAAGCTGTGGTGCATCCAGATAGGACACTTCAGTGGAGGAGAGGTGTTGTGTTTGCGTGGAGGATTGGTGTCGATAGTGTCAGCTGTGAATTATTGAATGGTGGAGGAGGCTTGAGGAGATGGTTTGTTCTTTCCTGTATCTGCCTGTTATCAAATGTAGAACATAGAACACCACAGCACAGTTCAGGCCCTTCGGCCCATGATGTTGTGCTGTCCTTTTAACCTACTCTAGGAAAATCATTTTCCCCTCTGCCATCAGAATTCTGAATGGACAATGAACCCATGTACACTACATCGCTATTCTTTATTTCTCTCATTTTGCACTTCTTGTTTAATTTTTTAAAATATTTTTATATGTATATATTCTTATTGTAAATTGTAGCTTTTATCATTATGAATTGTACTGTACTGCTGCTGTAAAACAATGAATTACACTGCGTATGCAAATCTGCATATGATTCTGATCAAGCTAACTCCTTTGTCCTACATAACCGTCCATTTTTCTATCATTTTTGTCTACCTAAGGGTTTCTTAAATAGCCCTAATGTACCTGCCTCTCCCACCACCACTGTCAGAGCTTTCCATACTCTACCACTTTGAGTAAAGAACTTATTTCTGACATCTCCTCTTTTATTTTCCTCCATTCGTATTAAATTTATGTCCCCTTGCATTATTTATTTCTGCCCTGGGAAAAAGGCTCTGGTTATCCACTTGATCTATGCTTCTTATCATCTTGTACATGTCTATGAAGTCAAAGTTCAAAGTAAATTTTATTATCAAAGTACATACAGTATATGTCACCTTATACAACCTTGAGATTCATTTTCTTGTGGGCATAATCAACAAATCTATAGAATAGTAACTATAAAAGATCAATGAATGTCTGCCAAACTAGGGCTTTCAAACAGACTACAGAAGACAACAAACTGTGAAAATGTGAAAAGAATAAACAGTAATATAAATAAATAAGCAATAAATACCAAGAAGATGGGATGAAGAGTCCTTGAAAGTGAATCCATTGGTTGTGAGAACATTTCAATGATGGGAAAGTGAAGTTGAGTGAAGTTATCCTCTTTGGTTCAAGAGCTGGACGGCTGAGTTCTTAAACGTGGTTGTGTCAGTCCTAAGGTTCTGGTACCTTACACCTGATGGCAGCAGCGAGAAGCGAGCATGTCCAGGGCAGTAGGAGTCCTTGATAATGAATGCTGATTTCCTGTGAAAGTGTTCCATGTAGATAAGCTCAAGACTTGGGAGGGCTTTACCCATGATGGACTGGGTGGAATCATCCTCCTTCTCTCCAAGGAGAGAAGCCCTAGCTCACTCAATCCTAGCTCTTAAGACATGTTCTCCTATCCAGACAGCATCCTGGTAAAACTCCACTGCACCCTCTCTAAAGCTTCCACATCTTTCCACTAATGAGGCGACCAGAACTGAATGCAATTATGTACTGACATTCACAGGACCTGCCCATGTGTTATATATTAATGACAGAATGAACTGAGGACAGAATCAGACTCACCGAAGAGAGAGTTGATACACGGGACCAAACAGTATTCGTGAATATGTTGGTTGACTATTGGATAAGCCAGGTTACATCATCCCAGTATCTCTCTAGAAGCCACTGGGGAAGATTTATTTTAGTAAATTGCAATTTCCTGTTTTTATGGCTTGGTTTTATGAGGTCTCAAATTATTATTCTTTCCTAAAAATGTTTCTTCAGCCCTTGTGCAGCATGTGCCAAACTTAATGATGAATGGTTTGCTGCTCAGTCGCAAAAAAACACCTCCTCCTTCCAGTTTAAACCTTGGTTTGCTGCTTAGCTTCAAGAACTTTTCCAAAGGTTCAAACATTTAAGGGGAACATGAGGGGAAATTTCTTCACACAGATGGCTATGCGGATGTGGAATGAGCTGCCAGCACAAGTGGTGCATGCGAGCTTGATTTCAACATTTAAGAGAAGTTTGGATAGGTACATGGATGGGAGGGGTATGGAGGGCTATGGTCTTGGTGCAGGTTATGGGACCAGGCAGCTTAAATGGTTCAGCACAGACTAGATGGGCTGAAGGGCCTGTTTCTATGCTGTACTTTTCTATGACTCTATAACCATATCATTCCTAGCTCTTGTTGATAACCTTCAAATCAATGACCTCTTTGATTGCTCCCATGTCTTGAAATCGTGTCCCATATCGATGACCATGGTGTACATATAGTTTGTCCCTCAAACTAATCAAACACATCCCCTTTATTAATAAAACTAAAGGGATTTGATTAATCCCATTAATCAAATTAATCCTCCTGGGATGCTTCTTTCAGAACCCTCACTTTTTAGGGCTATCCCTCTTCAATATTAAAGGTTAAAGAGGACTGCACATCAAATTTCCAATATTTTCATTCAGCACTAAGTGGTGGAGCTTGCAAACATTAAAAAAACACAGTAGTAATTCTCTGCCAAAGCTGAAAACAAGAACGTCAATTGCTGGAAGTTCGAATCTTTTCAGGATACATAATAGAATAGAACAGAACTTTATTGCCATTGCTCAGGACGAGATTGCAGTGCTAATCCAGTCCATGCAAAACAGATATTTACAATGCACGTGGTATGGCTTATTTAAAAAGAAATTCCTGTATTTAAATCCAACAAGTGATTTCAAAAGTCCATAACACTCAAAAGTCATTGGCAAGCCAGGGTGTAACATTATTCAGCAGCACAACAGCCCTTGGGAAGAAGCTGTTTTCAGTCTTACTATCTTGGCTAAGATGGGCAAAAGTTTGGTTGGACTGGAGCGTTCTAAACCGCTGAGACTGCACGTGGCACCATCTTGGCAGTTTATAGCATATGAAATCATATGTATTCTATGCTCTTGCAAATTCAAAACTCTCCATAAAGAATTTTTTTTTGTTTTATAAAGACTGCCTGCCCTTTCAGTCCATTGGAGGTCTTGCACTGCACAAGCCAAGGTGATGCCTAAAAGCTGAACTGGGATTTTGTTTCTTGGAATGCAGAAGATTGAGGGGAGATTTGATAGAGGTATACAAAATTATGAGGGGTATAGATAGGGTAAATGCAAACAGGCTTTTTTCCACTGGGGTTGGATGGGATAACGACCGGAGGTCATGGGTTAAGGATGAAAGGTGAAAAGTTTAGGGGGAACATGAGGGGAAACTTCTTCACTCAGAGGATTGTGCGGGTGTGGAATGAGCTGCCAGCGCAAGTGGTGCATGTGAGCTTGATTTCAACGTATAAGAGAAGTTTGAACATGTACATGGATGGTGGGGGTGTGGAGGGCTATGGTCCCAGTGTAGGTCAATGGCAGTAGGCAGTTTACATAGTTTGGCATGGACTAGATGGGCAAAGGGCCAATTTCAGTGCTGTACTTTTCTTTGACTCTATTTAAGTGAAAACTCAATAGGTATATGGATGGGAAGTGTAGGAAGAGCTGTGGTCCAGGTGCAGGTCCATGGGACTGAATCATCATGGACCAGATGAGCTGAATGGCCTGTAGCGTTCTATGACTCTGTTTGTTCAGTTTAAACTCCATCTGCCACTTATCCATCCATAATTGCAATTGATCAGTCCCATCTCACCCCATTGCCTTTCAGAAGCAATGTTAAACCTCATCTGATTGATTGGGCAGATGGAAAAGACATTATTGAAGCAAAACCAAGCCAAAGACCAAAGTCATCCATCTTTTCTTTTGCAGAGCACATCTCAGAGAGGTTATAATGACTTTAGAATCATAGAAAATAACACCACAGAATGTGGTAATTTAGCCCAAAAATGGACAATTGCTTTAGCCTGCTTCTCAGTCCGCAGACTTTTGCAAGTTTTGGCTCTTCACATTTTCAAATGAGCACATTTTAAATGCAGTGGATGTTTCTGCCTTCACCACATTTCAGGCAAAGACCCCCAGACATGATGAGTGAAACACCTTCCTCAGCTCCCTGCCAACCATCCTGCTTATCACCTTCAACATCTGCCCCTGCAGTAATAATCCTTCCTTCCTCCTCCCTGAGGGAAATCGATCATCGCTGCCCAAATTGTGCATGCCAAAGTAAGTTTATTATCAAAGTTCATATACGTTACCATATACTACCTTGAGATTCATTTTCTTGCAGGCATTTACAGGAAAAATAAAATACAATAGAATTAACAAAAAACTAGACATAAACAAAGACTGACAAACAATAATGTGCAGTAGAAGACAAACTGTGCAAATAAAAAATAATACTGATAAGTTGATAAGAGTCCTAAAAAGTGAGTTTCCCATAACTTTAGATATCTTTTTCAAATCTCCTATTCGTCACCTTTGTTTGAAAAAATTCAGAATCAGGTTTAATATCACTGGCATGATGAGATATGAAATTTGTTGTCTTTGTGTCAGTAGTGCAATGCAATACATAATATTAGAAAAGTAACTGAGTTACAGTAGGTGTCTATATATTAAAAAGTTAAATTAAATAATTAGTGCAAAATAATTTTTTAAAAAAGTAGTGAGGTAGTTAGTGTTCATGGATTCAAGGTCCATTCAGAAATAGGATAGCAGAGGGGAAGAAGCAGTTCCTGAATCATTGAGTGCGCACCTTGAGGCTTCTGGACCTCTTTCCTGGTGGCAGCAATGAGAAGCGGGCATGTCCCTGGTGATGAGGGTCCTTAATGATAGATGATGCCTTTTTGAGGCATTGCGCCTTGAAGATGTCCTGGATACTACAAGGCTAATGCCCATGAGAGATCTGATTAAGTTTACAAATATCTGCAGCCTATTTTGGTCCTGTGCAGCAGAACCCACTCCCCACCGCAATGCCAGACAGTGATACAGCCAGTTAGAATGTTCTTTATGGTACATCTGTAGAAATTTGCAAGTGCCTTTGGTACCACATCAAATCTCTTCAAACTCCTTTTGAAATGTAGCCACTGTCATGCCTTCTTTGTAGCTGCATCAATGTGTTGGGTCCAGGAAAGATCCTCAGAGACAGTGACATCCAGGAACTTGAGATTGCTCACTCTTTCCACTTCTGATCTCTTTATGAGGACTGTTATATCTTACCCTTCCTGAAGTCCACAAACAGTTCTTTGGTCTTACTGATGTTGAGTGCAAGACTGGACAGTATTCATAAATTTATAATCTATAGCCTTAGCAGACCTTTGTAAATCTTTTTTTTAAATATGCATTTTCAGGATCTGTGTGTCATTGGTAACACTAACATTTTCTGTCCTTCCCTAATGGTGCTTGAGGAAGTGTTAGTGAATGGTCTTCTTGAATTGCCGCAGTTCTTCTAACCATATAACAATTACAGCACAGAAACAAGCCATCTCGGCCCCTCTAGTCCATGCCGAACGCTTACTCTCACCTAGTCACACTAACCTGCACTCAGCCCCTAATCCTCCATTCCTTTCCTGTCCATATACCTATCCAATTTTATTTTAAATGACAATATCAAACCTGCCTCTACCACTTCTACTGGAAGCTCGTTCCACACAGCTACCACTCTCTGAGTACACCTTCTGGTGTAGGTGCTCCTACAGAGCTGTTTGTCAGGGACTTCAGGGGATAATGCCAGTGGTAATGAAAGACTAGCACTTATAATTATGCAGCAGGCCAAGCAGCATCTATAGGAAGAAGCACAGTAGACATTTCGGGCCAAGACACTTCGTCAGGACTAACTGAAAGAAGAGATAGTAAGAGATTTGAGAGTGGGAGGGGGAAATCTGAAATGATAGGAGAAGACAGGAGGGGGAGGGATGAAGCTAAGAGCTGGAAAGTTGATTGGCAAAAGGGATACATTCCCATTCAACTTTCGAGCTCTTGGCTTCACTCCTCCCCCTCCTGTCTTCCCCTATCATTTCGGATCTCCCCCTCCCCCTCCTACTTTCAAATCTCTGACTATCTCTTCTTTCAGTTGGTCCTGACAACTCGGCCTGAAACGTCGACTGTGCTTCTTCCTGTAGATGCTGCCTGGCCTGCTGTGTTCCACCAGCATTTTGTGTGTGTTGCTTGGATTTCCAGCATCAGCAGATTTCCTCGTGTTTGCGTTTATAATCATGCCTGGTTTGGAATGGAGTTTGCTGGTGCTGGTGTTCCCATGTGTCTGCCGCCCTTGCCCGTGGTGGTGGAGGTTGCAGGCTCGGAAGATGCTGTACAAGCAGCCTGATCGAGTAACTGCATGCATTTTGTAGCTAGTGCATGCTGCGGGTTTTGTGGAGGCCCTGAACGTTTGGGGTTGCTGGTCAGGTGCCAATTAAGCGGGCTTCTCTGTTCTGAATAGGGTTGGGCCTCCGGGAGGCTGTTGGTGCCACAGTCATGTGGAGTATTCCTTCGTGACTGTAAGACAAAGGAGCAGAATTTGCCCATTCTGCCTATTGAGCCTGCTCTAACGTGCTGTATAGAGGAGGGATGCAGAGGTTTTGTTGGCAGCTCGCTCTGCAGAACCTACACTGTCCTTGGCATTACGGGGGCTGCAAAGAAAAGAGCCTTCAGGACCATCACAGAGGCTGCTGAGCAAGCCTCCAGGTGGCTATGGATCAGGAGGTGTGACCTGTGGACCAGTGCTACCCGGGCTTGCTAAACCTTGCCTGGGTCACTTGGGAGAGGGTGTCAGATGTTGAAGGACCCTAAACACCCGATGACCCCAGGTTACATCACTGATTATGTGTTCCCAGCGCATCCTGGGATGTACCTCAGCATCATCTTGTAGGCATTCTACAGATTCCTTCTCTTGGGATCCAGCACCAATCTGATTTTCTCAGGCTACCTGCATATTGAAATCCTTCCATGACTGTTGTAACACTGCCTTTTTCTATCCTGTCTTGTGCCTTTAGGTGGTGGAATGGCCTTAGGAAGCCAGGAGACAAGTCATTTGCCACAGGATTCCCAGTCTCTCAAAGCTCCAGAACTTATGGAGTTTGGTCCAAGTGAGTTTCAACTGAATGGTAATTCCCAGGTCATTGATAGTGGGGAAATGGCAATACAGTATGTCAAGCGTAACTGGTAAGGCTCCTTCTAGAAGATGCTCACTTCTGGTCACTATATTTTATTCGCACAGTTTGTCTTCTTTTGTACATTAGAAAGAAAGTAAGTACATAAGTTGTCTGTCACTCTTTGTTTTGTATAGTTTTTCATAAGTTCTATTATATTTCTTTATTTTTCCTGTAAATCCAAGAAAATGAATCTCAAGGTAGAAAATTGTAAAAAAATATATACATACTTTGATATATTTTGATATCTGTTTACTTGAAACTTTAAACTTTGAACTTCTGTGGTACACAATGAAATCTGTAACTTACCTGTCCATGCCTGAATGTTGCTGTATGTAGTTACCCACTTGAATGCTTTAATATCTTCCTAATAGGTTAATAAACAGAGTAATACAGAATACTCTACCTATGGCCCAACTAGTGTTTTATACAGTTCTAGCATGCCTTCCCTGCTCTAGTTTTCTGTGTCTGGCAGATACAGGCAAGTACCCAATATGCTTTCTAAGTCACCACATCTACAACGTGCTAGTATATTCAATTAAATTATTAAGTTCCTAACGTATATTCTTTTGGTGGTAGAGCACTTGAAATGTGGTGGAATTATGAAAGTGGCATCATAACGTCTATGAGGGAAGGTGGTGGATGTGGTTAGATGCTGAGTAAGTGAGTGAGGTCCTGCATTAGTTGAGGATGACCATGGATGTCGCGTCCTAACTATCTACATGATACGCAAGCCAGAGCAGTACGATATGGAGAGCAAGCTGTTGCCCATGCAGGAGTCTCCCTCTCTGCACACAGCTAATGAATCCAAAAGAGCAACACGCACAGCGCTAGAGGAACACAGCAGGCCGGGCAGCATCTATAGAAAAATACAGTTTAGTACCAGCGGCGTTGCAGGAATTGCCAGTCAGTGTTGAACTCAACATAGTTGAGTTGACTGCCTTAGGGACTCTGGCTCTGGATTTTTCCTTGGGGTTTGCCCCCAAAGCCTTCCCAGTCAGTGGGTATAACAACCTGGCAGTGGAGGTTGAAGATCAGAGTTTTTCTTCTCCTAGATGAGCTGCCAATTTGGGCTGATCAGCCCCATCTGTCCAAAGGAACTGGTATTAAGGCACCAGTAATGCAGCTTTGCCCCTTCTCCTGTCAGTAGAAACAGTTCCGCGGGGCTTGTAGCTATGGCCATGAGCTAGACTTAGTTGTCAGAGGAGCTTATCCCTACTTCCTCTCCCGGATATGACAACATTCAGGAACCATATAGGGAGTTGAGACACTTGATAAAGTTCCATATGGTAGACTGTTCTGGAAGGTTAGACCACATAAAATCTAGGGAGAGCTGGCTAATTGGATACAGAATTGGCTTGATGGGAGAAAACAGTGGATGATGGTGGAAATTAAAAACACAAAATGCTGGCAGAACTCAGCAGGCTAGACAGCATCTATGGGAGGAGGTGGTGACGACGTTTCAGGCCGAAACCCTTCAGCAGGAGAGGTTCGGCCCGAAACGTCGTCACTACCTCCTCTCATAGATGCTGTCTAGCCTGTTGAGTTCTGCCAGCATTTTGTGTTTTTATTTATTTCCAGCATCTGCTGATTCACTCGTGTTGCGGATGATGGTGGAAGACTGTTTCTTGGAATGGAAGCTCCAGACTAGAATTGTGCCTCAGGGATCGATGCTGGGCCTGTTGTTTGTCATTCATCAGAAACAGAACCAGGTTCACAACTGACATATGTTGTGAAATCTGTTGTTTTGTGGCTGCAGTACAGTGCCCTGCATAAAAATACAAATTACAATAAGAAATACAAAAAATATAAGTGAGTAGTGCAATAAGAGAGCAAAATAGTGAGGTATTCATGGGTTCATGGACCGTTCACAAATCTGATGGCTGAGGGGAAAAAGCTGCTTCTAAAATTGTGAGTACGTATCTTCAGGCTCCTGTATCTCCTTCCTAATGGAAATAACGAGAAAAGGATATATGCTGGGCGGTAATGGTCCTCAACTTTTTCTGATCTGTGCTTTGACACCGCCATACCGGTCAGCAATGCACCCAGTTAGAATGCTTTCCATGATGCACCTGTAGAAATTTGCCGGAGTCTTGGGAGAGAAACAAAAGCTCATCAAACTCCCAATGAAACGTAGCCACTGGCATACCTTCTTCATAATTGCATCAAATGTTGGACCCAGGATAGATCTTCAGAGATGTTGACATCCAGGATCTTGAAATCTATGCCAACAACTTAGGTAAGAATGTATAGGGCATTGATAGTAAATTTGCAGATGACACTAAAATAGGTGGCCTAGTGGACAATGAAGAAGAATATCAACTATTAAAGGGCAATTTTGATGAATTTGGTAAGTAGGCCCAGGAAGAGTAAACAGATGAGGTGTTGCCTCAAGAAGGCAACAAGTATTATCAAAGAACCTCACCATCTAGGCCGTGATGTCGTCTTGCAATCAAGTAGGAGGGACAGATGCCTCAAGCACCACAGCAGCAGGTTCAAGTACAGCTGTCTCTCTTTAATTATTCAGTCCTTGAACCAACTGGCACAGCATCTTGTTTAGCTTCTCTTTGATCACTTTGCACTTTTGATTTTTTTTGTTCTATGTTCCTATAGAGAAATTTCAGAGAAGTATAAATCAAAAATACAAGATTGTCTAATACAGCCTAAAAGTTAGCTTTATTTGTTACATGTTCATTGAAAGACACAGTAAAATGCTTCTGCTGCGTCAAAATCAAATCAGCAAGTAATATTCTGGGGGCAGCATGCAAATGTCTCCACACTTCTGGCAGACTCAATGACTACATCTGTGTAACGAGAGGCCTAGGTGAGGATGGTAAGGACCCTAGTGCTGGAGTAACCGAGACTAGAATAGAGACACGATGTCAGACTGAGATGAGGACAAGGTTCTAAGCTAGACACGAGACAAGATTCCAAAGTAGAGTTGATGACCTCAGTTCCAGTGCTCTATAAATATAAAAAATCCTGGCGCCAAAACACGGCTGCTAATCAGTGGGGCAGGCCTGAGTCTTTAAAGGCACCAGCTATCCAAATTCCGGAATCTCGGAGCATCTACACTCCGGAAGCTGGCGCGGTCAGGTGTGCATCGTAACACTCTCCTCCTAAGTCTTATGGTCTGGCGCCAACATAGGATGCCCACAACTTACTAAGCCTAACCCACACATCCGCTGGAAAGTGCAATGAAACTAGAGAACATGGAGGAAAACCACATGGTCACATGGAGAAGATTACAGAGAACAGATGTAAGTTTTGTGATGGAAAATGAAACTCTGCCTCAAGTCATTGGTTTAGACGGGACCAGCAGGTCTGGTTCCAGTTAGATTTCAAATGGTTACAGAAGAGGGAAGAATGCATCTGCGGGAAATGAAGGAAACTGCATCTGAAAGAGAAATTACTTGTAAATGAGACCCTATTACAGTAACTACACTTACCATGATTATCCTCACTTGCTTTAAACTGGAGGTCTGGAAGATATTGTGTGAGTCCTTAAAAGACATGCTGGAACTCCCAATAAGGAACGTGCAAGGATTTCTGCATCTTGGCACTTCTCTTTCCAGGCTAAGCCTGTGTGCCATTAACCTAACTCATTCTCTTGGAAACTGTATCACAGGATTGGAGTCTGATCAAATGGTTTTCCAGCCATCAATTTGCCTTACAGTTCATTTTAAAAATACAGAAAAAGTAGGTCCCTTTCTACAGTACCTCTTTGTTGCAAGGTGATGTATCGTGCAGTTAAAGAATCATTATAGTACAGATGGCAAGTTTCAGCTGCCTGCACCTTTTGGCCAAAGTTTACATCTGCGCCCTTCAGTGCAGAACATTCTGCAAATGGAAATAACGCCCCTCCCTTTACCCTGGCTAAACCTTTACAATCTTGTAAAACTCCATCATATTGTGCCTCAACTTTCTGTCCGAGGAGAATCATAAGATCAGAAGTCATTATTAGGCTGTTCGGACCATTGAGTTTATTTTGCCATTACATCATAGCTGTTGATTAATCCATCTCAATCTCATTCTCCTGCCTTCTCTCCATAACCTTTGACTAATCAAGAACCTATCAATCTCTGCTTTAAATATATACAATAACAGCCTCCACAGCCATCTGTGGCAACTAATTCCATAGATTCTCTGCCCACTTGTATAAGAAATCCTTCCTTATCTCTTTTCTAAAGGGACATCCTTGTATTCTGAGGCTTACCCACTCTGGTCCTAGACTCTCTCACTATAGGAAACATCCTCTCCACATCCACACTATCTAGGCCTTTCACCCAAGACTGATCTTAGTTTCTCTGATCTAACACTACAACCGAAACCTTTCATTCCTAACACCAATTAAGCAAAATGGGTGTGTTGCTTCGGATTTCCAGCATCTGCAGACTTCCTCGTGTATAAATGGCAGGAACTGTACATTTAAGGAGGGCATTCAGTATCTCAAGGACGCAGCCTAGAAAACGAGTGCCCCTTCAGGGTGCCGAGGCTTCGCAGCTCTGATGATGGGCTGATTCTAAACTGGTGGCCATCGAATGAAGTGTCGTGCGAGAGACTAGAACATTGGGAACAGTGGATCAGCTGTAAAAGGCTGTGTACTTGGTGAGTTGCGTGCCCTCTCTCTCTCTCTCTCTGTCTCTCTCTCTCTCTCTCTCTCTCTCTCTCTCTGTCTCTCTCTCTCTGTCTCTCCATGTCTCTCTGTCTCTCTCTCTCTCTCTCTCTCTGTCTCTCCATGTCTCTCTCTCTCTCTGTCTCCATGTCTCTCTGTCTCTCTGTCTCTCTGTCTCTGTCTCTGTCTGTCTCTCTCTCTCTCCCCCTCTCCCTCTCCCTCATTGAAGGGCAAGAGATTGTTGCTGATTCTCAGGTCACCAAACCTGGAAGAAAAGTAGCACGACAGATTTTTAACACCGTTAAGTCAGTGACTTGTTTTGTTATGTCTCCCCTCTCGCTGTGAAGGGGTTCACTTATTTTTCCCTTTATTAGGGAGAGAGAGAGCCAGTAGCTTGTCAAATTGTTGAGTGAGTGATTAGTTTTTGTTGTACTGCAGATCATGGTCTTTATTTTGGGCCTTGCTATTGCATGCTTGGTGGGTGGAGGGTGCTGATGCTATTTTGTGGGCAGGTGGGAGTGAGGGAGGGTCATTGCTTTGCTGTTGCTTGTGCGTGGGGGTGAGTAGGGGGGCTTTGGGGTTCTAACATCTTAACTGTCCCTCATTCTTTGGGGCACTCTTCTGATTTCGTGGTTGCGAGAAAAAGAATTTCAGGATGTAGATTGTTTACCTTTTCTCTGATAATAAATGGAACTATTGAACTATTGGCATGACCCAAAATACTCTGCAGATGCTGGGGTCAAAGCAACACGCACAACACGCTGGAGGAACTCAGCAGGCCGGGCAGCATCCGTGGAAACAAACAGTCAACGTTTCCATGGATGCTGCCCGACCTGCTGAGTTCCTCCACTGTGTTGTGCGTGGAGTATTGGTGTTGCCTTTTCACCTTTCCAAGGTAACACGCCTCTTTCTTAAGCTACTCCTCTGTGAAGTCTCCTCAAGGTATGCTCACTTTGAAGAAGGTTTCCTCCAATCTTCCAGTCCAGATGAGGGGTCTCATCTCAAAACACCAACTGTCCATTTCCCTCCGGAGATGCTGCCTGACCCTCTGAGCTCCTCCAGCGACTCAGATTTTGTTCCATTTTCCAGCATCTGCCAACACTTTCTACTTTTGGTCGCTTAATGTAATTCTGGTCAAGGCATTAAAGTAAAAGGTAAGCATTTCTATGGGTACATGGAATGGAAAAAATTACCTAAATTTAATCTGGGTCCCCTGGAGATTGAGACTAGAAAAATTGTCAGTAAAGGAAGGGTAGGGAAATTAAACAAATATTTTTGTTTCTGTCTTCGGGGAAGAGCATACAGAAAATCTCAGGAAAACAGTAGATAACCGAAGTTAAAACAAGAGCTCAAAGAAATTAACATATGTTAAGGAAAAGCCCTGTTGGCAAAATTAATGGGACATAAAAGTGATAAATCCCAAGGATGAGGTGAACTAGAGTTTGTTGTCATCGTCCAAAATTACACAGATTCTAAATGGACTCCCACAGACTGTAAGGTTGCAAGTTTAACCCCAATATTTAAGGAGGAGCAGGAAAGGGAGTTATACATCAGCTAATCCCACAATAGCAGTAAAAAAAATACCAGAATCTATTGAGCAAGTGTCATTTAGAATACACAGTAGTAATAACTTAGCAGAATTAACATAGATTTATAAAGAAATATCACATATGACTATAAAATTTTTGACTTCCAGAAGATCTTCAATAGCGCTACGCAAGGGATAACTAAAATAAATTTAAATAATCAGTATTGGAGGTGATATACTGAGACTGTTTGAGGTTTGGTTAATGGACAGAAGACTAAAAGTCAGGATAATGGGTCATTTTTAGGTTAGGCAGTGGGTGATATGGTACTTCAGGGAGTAATGCTGGCAGTTCAGCTGTTCCTAATCTATGTCAATGAATTGGATGAGGGATTAAGTGTATTATATCCAAATTTGCTGATGATGCAAAGCTCAGTGCAGTGAGAAAGATGCAGAGAGGTTTCATGTTTTTTTAAGACAGTTTAAGTGCAGAAACAAGGACATGAAGAATGAGTGGGTAATCACATTAAAAATTATTGAATGTTGGAAGGCCAAGGTAGAATGGACGTAGAGAGGATGTCTCCCATAGTGGGAGAGTCCAGGACCAGAGGGTATAGCCTCAGAATGGAAGATCATCTGTTTAGGATAGTGATGAGGAGGAATTTCTTTAACCAGAGGTTAGTGAGTCTGTGGAATTCATTGCTACAAGTGGCTGTGGAGTCCAAGTCATTGGGGATATTTAAAGCAAAGGTTGTTAGGTTCTTACTTAATTAGAGTGTAAATGGTTACTGATAAAATGCAGGAGAATGGGGTTGAGAAAGAAAATAGTTTAGCCATGATCAAGTAGTGAAGCAGATATGATGGGCCGAATGGCTTACTTCTGCATCTATGTCTTATGGTCTTATGGACATGGAAGATTGACCATAATGTGAAAAACTGGTTATAATCCACTTTGGTAGAAAAAAATAGAACGATAAATTATATTTTAAATAGTGAAAGATTATAAACTTTTGGTGTTCATTGGGACTAATGTGTTTCTATACACATCACTGAGATTTGATATGCAAATATAGCAGGTAACTAGGAAAGTAAATTTTGCATACAAAGTTGAGATTTATTGGTCCAATTGCATAGAGTTCTAGTGAAACTCTTCCAAGAGGGCAACAACCCTATCATGGTTTGAGGGTTTGTGTGCCTCAGTGACCCAGAGAGCTATATTGGCTGCAGTCAAGGCATTAATCCTTGGCTCTTGGTATGGTCACCCATGCCAAACAGGTCAAAGGGTAAAAGCCTAAGAGTGGCCCACCAGCCCTCCAGGTTTGGGGGTTCAGCTCAGGGCTAACAACCCTGAATGGTAAAACAAAACTTTAACAGAAATGGCAATGAGTGCTACAGGATTCCTGAGTCTCCACCTAGGACCTGCTTGACTGATAATAGTGAAAACCGAGAGGAAGTGACTGACGTGATGAAGGAATTTGCGAACACCGCCAGAGATGGAGGAGCTTCATTGCTGCCTGAAATGGCAGCAGCGCAATGGGCAGTACACTAATACACTAGTGAAGTTACATCTGGAATTTTGTGCATAAGTTTGAACTCCCCGTCTGCTTGTGAAGATTGCAGTGCAGATTCATCAGATTGATTCCTCAGATGAAGAAATTGATAAATGATGAGTTTGTCTTGTAAAAGTTGACAAATGCCCTCCCTATTTGAAATGTATTAGATTCTTATGTGGGCTGGGTGCCAATATCTTGGGTGAGGTTTCACTATCCAGAGGGGTCAGCTATCTGGGACAAAGAAGGAAAGGAATTTTGTCACTATTGAGTGATGAAACATTGGAATTTGCTTCCTAAAATGGCTCTGGAGGCTCAATCGCTCGTGTTGATTTTCAGATTATTTTACAGTCATGACAGACCCTTCAGCCCACTAAGTTCCTGCTGGCCACCAACCAACCTTTTACACTCATCCTACTTTAACCAAGCTTTTGCGTCACCTCCCACATGTTACTACCATTCGTCTACACACTAGGAGCAACTTGCAGTGGCCAGTTTAACCCACCAACATCCACGGCTTTGGGATCTGAGAGGAAACCAGAGAACTCCAGCAAAACTCACATAGTCATAAGGAGAGCATGCAAGCTCCGCACGGATAGTGCCAGGGGCCAGGACTGAATCAGGGTCTTTGGCATCATGAGGCAGCAGTTTAACTCGCTGCACCACAGTGGTGCCCTGTCTGGCTATCCAGGAAAATGGTAGTTAAGTAAAATAGAACTTAGAAATTTACAGAACAATATCCATCTCTACCACTACCCCTGGCAGGGTGATCCATGCACCCATCTCCCTCTGTGTAAAAAAACTTACTTCTGATATAACCGTTATACTTTCCTCCAATCTCCTTAAAATTATGCCAACTCATATTAGCCATTTCTGCCCTGGGAAAATAATCTCTGGCTATCCACTTGATCTATGCCTCTTATGGTCTTGTACATCTCTATCAGGTCACCTCTCATCCTCCTTCACTCAGAAGAGAAAAGCTTCAGCTCTCTCAATTTATCCTCAGACAAAATCTTCTTCAATTGGAAGGCAAGCAGAAGGGGTCAAATAGCCTGATCTGTGTTAGGCTCTTGAGTTTATCCATGTCTTTTATTGCACATAATTGTATATGTGATGTAAATGCACAGACATTTAGTAGATCGCGCACTGATGAGTGTGCATTCTTAATCCTATTTCCTTAAGGAATGTTGTACTTGTTAAGGATCCATAAGACTACACACATAGGAGTTACATTTTGGGAAGATAAGTAAGGGTAGAACTTTTATAGTGAACCTGGAGAGTGTTGTAAAACAGAGGAAGCAGGAGGTGAACAATAAAATTATCTTATATAAAGTAGTGGATACAGCCCAGTCCATCGTGGGTAAAGCCCTCCCCACTATGGAGCACATCTACATGCATGAAACTCTGCCACAGGAAAGCAGCATCCATCATTGTGGTGAACTACATATACCTGTCTGGACATGCCCCCTCCCCCGCTGACTGCTCCTGTGGCTCCTCCCACGGACCCCGGTATAAAGGCAATTCGGGACTCCGCCCCGGCTTCAGTCTCCAGGATGTAGTGTGGTGGTCAATTGCTGTTTGTTCTTTCTTCCAGCCAATAAAAGCCTATATCTCGCCTCACGTCTCCGAGAGTTATTGCTGGTGCATCGATCATCAGGGTCCCCCACCGCCCAGGACATGCTCTCTTCTCACTGCTGCCATCGGCGAGCAAGTACAAGAGCTTCAGCATTCACGCCTCCAGATTCAGGTACTACCCCTCAGCCATTGGGCTTTTGAACCAGAGGGGACAACTTCACTTGCCCCATCATTGAAATGTTCCCACAACCTATGGACTCACTTTCAAGGACTCTTCATCTCACAGTTTTGATACTTATTTATTATTATTATTATTATTATCATCATCATCATCATCTTGTTTTCTTTTTGCTTTTGCACAGTTTGCTGTTTTTTGTGCACTGGTTGAATGCCCAAGTTTGTTAACTGATTCTGTTATGGTTATTATTCTATATTATTCTATGCATTTATTGATTATACCCACAAGAAAATGAATCTCAGGATTGTATATGGTGACATATATGTACTTTGATAATAAATTTAAATTGAACTTAGATTTTTGAACATGAAAGTGGCATCACAGATAGAGTAGTGAAAGAGGCTTCTAGTTTGCTGGCCTTCATTTATCAGGGCACTGAAGTAGTTTGTTATGTTGAAGAATGTTGATGAAGCCACATTTGGAATAACGTGTTCAGTTCTGGTCACTCTGCTGCAGGAATGATGCCATTAAGCCAGTAAGTGCAGAGAAGATCTATGAGACTCCAGACTCCAGAGTCTGAGTTATGGAGGAGGTGTTATGGTCCAGTCCGTGAATTCCGGACTCCAGGTCTACTGGCTGCCCGTTGTTTCAGCTGGGATTAATCACAGGCACCTGATTCTCATATTGGGGCTGGAATATAAGTGGCCTGGGTTCAAGTGTGGTTGTGGGTTTGTCTTGTCAGTATCCTGTCCTTGCCTCTGTGGGGTAAGTGAGGTTGTTCTTGCTGTTACCCTATGCTGGGATCTGTCCCTTCCTGTCCTTGCCTCTGTGGGGTAAGTGAGGTTGTTCTTGCTGTTACCCTATGCTGGGATCTGTCCCTTCCTGTCCTTGCCTCTGCTGGGTAAGTCAGGCTGTCTTTGCTGTTACCCTGAGGCTGGACTGTTCCCTTCCTTCCCTCTGAAGCCTGGCCTGTAGCCCTGCTGGCAACCATGCCTGTGTCCTTGCCTGTTTTGTTGTCAAGTTCAGCTGCTGGAGTGAGACTGGAGCCTTGCCACACTAACAAAAGGAGCTGTCTATCGTTGAGCTTGGAACTGTCTTTTTGTGCCTCTGTGTTTAGTGTCTGTGTTTGAGCCCAGGCCCTGTGTCCTGTTCCCAAGGAAGGGTCCTGAATCTGTGTTCTGTGTTCCTGTGCTCCAGTCCAAGGCTCGGAGGAGGTTCCAGTCTGTGTCCAAGTCCAAGTCGTAGCCTAGGCCCTGAGTCCTGGTCTTGTCCAGGGCCAGTGCCTGTGTCCAGCTACGCCTCTCCCCGCTTCTGCTTTGCTCTCCCTTGACCTAGGCTCTGCGTTCCTGCTCTCCCTTGATCAAGATCAAGTCTGAGCTTCATGTCCTCATCCAGCCCTGGAGTCCTGTGTCCGTCTGTGGAGTCCTGCATCCTGCCCCTGATGTCCAGTCCTGTTGTCTTGCCAAGTCTTGTCCTTGCCTGGATCCAGAGTCTGAGCCCAAGTCAAGACCCAGGTTCTGGGTCCCTGTCAAGTCTCTGGCTCGGAGTCCCTGCCCAGGTTCCTAGTTCCCAGTTCCTTGTTCCTCGTCCAGGTTCCACTTTCCTAGTCTAGTCCTAGTCCATGCCTTGTGTCCTAGTCTTGTCCAGGGCCTGTATCTTGTCCAGTGTCGTTTCTTCCCCACTTCCCTTGCTTTCTTGATACAGCTAGTCCTCTCCCTAGTACTTCAGTGTCTGTCTTGCATTTGGGTCTGTTCCCAATGCCCACCTTATGACAGAAGATGGTCAGAGTGTAAGACAATGTGGGGTGATCAGATAGAGATGCATATAATCATTACGGGCACACTAGGATCAAATTGCACCATCCTTTCTCCAGAGTTGAGGACTCGAGCAAGGGTGACACACAAAATGCTGGTGGCCTGAAACATCCACTGTTTATTCTCTTCCATGGATGCTACCTGACCTGCTGAGTTCCTCCAGCATTTTGAATTTGCAGCATCTGCAGAACTTCTTGTGTTTAAGGACTAGAGGGGATATGTTTAAGGTGAGAGTAGAGAGAATTAACAGCAACCTGAGGGGTAATGTTTTTACCCGTATGGTTGTTCACATAGGGGATGACCAGCCATAGGAAGTTGTTGAGTGAAGTACATAAACAATATTTAAAATTTACTTTAAAATAGGAGGGGACAAGAGGGATACGAGCCAAGCACAGGCAAACAGGACAGGACTAGCTTAGATGGGAATACTGCTGGTATGGACCAGTTGGGCTGAAGGGCTTTTTCCATGCTGTATTGACTCTGATGCCACGTCACACAATACAAGGATAAAAACAGCCACACTTGTGTTACATGGAACTAGGTTGCAAATCAGCCTCGGTAGCATTGGACAGTGGATCAGGGTCAATGGACTGAAACGTCGAAATCCTACAGCACAATACAGGACCTTTGGCCCACTAAGCTGTGCCAAACATGTCCCTACTTTAGAACTACCTAGGCTTACCCATAGCCCCCTATGTTGCTAAGCGCCATGTAGCCATCCAGGAGTCTCTTAAAAGACCCTATCGATTCCGCCTCCACTGCCACTGCTGACAGCCCATTCCATGCCCTCACCACTCTCTGCGTAAAAAACTTATCCCTGACATCTCCTCTGTACCTACTTCCAAGTACCTTAAAACTATGTCCCCTCATGCTAGTCATTTCAGCCCTGGGGAAAAGCCTCTGACTATCCACACGATCAATGCCTCTCATCATCTTGGTACACCTCTATCAGGTCACCTCTCATCCTCCGTCGCTCCAAGGAGAAAAGGCCAAGTTCACTCAACCTATTCTCATAAGGCATGCTCCCCAATCCAAGCAACATCCTTGTAAATCTCCTCTGCACCATTCCTATGGCTTCCACATCCTTCCTGAAATGAGGCGACCAGAACTGAGCACAATACTCCAAGAGGGGTCTGACCAGAATCCTATATAGCTGCAACATTATCTCTCGGCTCTTAAACTCAATCCCATGATTGATGAAAGCCCTTCATGTTTCAGTGTTTCTCTGTGGACTTGCTTTTAGCTTGTGCTTGATCAGTCTGCAGGAGGAAGGAGCAGGGGACGAAGCAAGGAATCAGGTCGGGTCATTATCTGCAAGCTGATCTGTTGACCTTTCTCCGCTGAGGTCCCCTCCACAGGGAAAGATTAGTAAAATTCAGGACCCCTCAGGGAGGAGAAGCTGGGAGTAGATCCTAATGCTTCTTAAAGTGTGACATCTGAAATGAGAGACAAGCGTACGCCGCTAGATGGGTGTTTCAAACTCCCAGGAGTGCACATCTTGCACAAGCTCTCGTGGTCCCAGAAAACATCCTACACGTTGAAGAAAGGAGCTGGAATATGCACGTCAATCCTTACAACCGACTACAGATGTGCAGTAGCGAGCGTCGTAACATGCTGCATCACTGCCTGGTCCAGAAGCTGCACTGCAGTGGAATGGAAAACTCTACAACGGGTTCTCAAAACTGCCCAGTGCGTCACTGGCACAAGCCTACCCACCATCAAGGACAAATATACATAAAGATGCCGGGAAAGGCCAGCAGTAACATGGCTCACAGGCTATTTGTCCCACTCCCATCAGGGAGGAGGCTACATAGCATCCACGCCAGGACCACCAGACTCAAAAACAGTTACCATCTCCAAACAGCAGAGCTGACCAACTCCGCCACCCGCTAACCCACCCCACCACCCCTGCTTTATCATTTCCTGTCAGAATCACCTCATGTGCAGACTCCTGTATCTGGCATCTCTTTAGGTACTTATAAACTCTCTTTGCATTTAAGTTATCTGATGTATTTATATTTATTTTGTTTTTTATTATTGTGTTCTTTATCTTATAGTGTTTTTTTAGTGCAACACACACAAAATGCTGGAGGAACTCAGCAGGCCAGGCAGCATCTATGGAAAAAAGTACAGTCGGCATTTCGGGCCGAAATCCTTCGGCCAATTATGTTGACTGTAGTTCCGGAGATGCTTCCTGGCCCGCTGCGTTCCTCCAGAATTTTGTGCGTGTTGCTCAGATTTCCAGCATCTGCAGACTTTCTCATTAGTGTTTTTTTTGTGCTACACTGAGTGCAGAGTAACAATTATTTTGTTCTCCTTTACACTTGTGTGCTGGAAATGATGTTAAACAATCTTGAATCTTAAACGATCTTGAATGGTCAGTTGCAGCTTCCTGCAATGGGACATTTATCAAAATGGCAGACGGGTGTAAGAGCCCAGTTAAAAGGTTGGGTGTGATTGATATCTCTCGGGGTTGCACTGTGGGGAAACACTTGTCTGTTGTCAGTTCACAGCCTTACATGACTTCCCTTCCGGATCTGGCTGATTGATGAAGTGCAAAGCAAAATGTTGTGGAAGTATTGTCTCTCAGCGGGAATGAGGAACGGTTAACCTTTGCTTTTACGCGGAGAGTACACAAGCTGAATGCTTCAGAGAAAGCAATCTGTCATCCTTGAGTCCTTGATCAGCATTATTTTCCTCCTAACAATGACTCCTCTGGAGGTAACATCTCTGGCAATTTTTATTCCTGAAATATACACTCCCTGGCCACTTTATTAAGTACACCTGTGCACTGAAGAAGGATTTCGGCCTGAACGTCAACTGTTTACCCTTTTTGACAGATATTCCCTGACCTGCTGAGTACTTTCAGCATTTTGTGTGTGTTGCTTTGGATTTCCAGCACCTGCAGACTTCCTTGCACCTGTACGCCTGCTTGTCAGCCAATTGTGTGGCAGGAACTCAAGGCATCAAAGCAATGCAGGCATGTGCTGTTGTTCAGACCAAACGTCAGAATGAGGGAGAAATGTGATCTAAGAGACTTTGACCGTGGAATAATTATTGGTGCCAGGCGGGGTAGTTTGAGTATCTCAGAAACTGCTGACCTTTTGGGATTTTCATGCGCAACAGTCTCTAGAGAATGATGCAAAAAGTGAAGAAAAACTCGAGTGAACGGCACTTCTGTGGGAGCAAACGTCATTTTAGTGAGGGAGTTCAGAGGAGAATGGCTAGACTGGTTCAAGTGGACAGGAAGGTGACAGTAATTCAAATAAGCATCTGTCACAACAGTGGTGTGCAGAAGAGCATCTCTGAATGCACAACACATTGGGTGAGCTATAGCAGCAGAAGATCACAAATATACAAAGTGTGCCCACTTTATTAGTTAGAGGAGGTTCACAGGCGATGTGCAGGACGGGTTTTTGACACAGAGTGGTGCTGCCCAGAATTCACTGCCAGGAGTGGTGATAGAGGCTCTTACGCAAGTACGTTGATATGCAGAGAATGGAGGGATATGGACTAGTGAAGGCAGAAGGGACTTTGGGTCATTGCCTGACATAGTTCGGCACAAATTCCATTGCCCAAAGGGCCTGTTTCAGTGCAGTACGTTCTGCAGTTCATTTGCAGGATTTATGAAGTTAGAAAGGTGTGGGTTCAACTTCCAAATTTATTACTTACCTATCTTAATCAGAAACAGAATTGGGCTCATTATCATCGGCTTGTGTTGTGAAATTTATTAAGTTAATGCAATACATGATAAAGAGAAATAAATAATTAAGCAAATCAATATATGTATATTGAATAGATTAAAAATAGTGCAAAAACAGAAATAATATATTAAAAAAGTGAGGTAGTATTCATGGCTTCAAAGTCCATTTAGCAATTGTACTTCAGAGGGGAAGAAGCTGTTCCTGATTTGCTGTCTGTGTGCCTTCAGGCTTCTCTACCTCCTTCCTGATGGTAACAATGAGAAGAGAGTATGCCCTGGGTGATGGTAGCTGATTAATTTTACAACTTTCTGTAGCTTCTTTCAGTCCTGTGCAGTAGCCCTCCCACCCCCCACCCCATACCAGGCAGTGATGCAGCCTGTCAGAATGCTCTCCACAGTACATCTATAGAAGTAAAGTGTTTTAGTTGACAAACCAAATCTTTTCAAACTCCTAATGAAATATCACGACTATCTTTCATTCTTTATAGCTGCATCGATGTGTTGGGACCAGTTTAGAACCTCAGAGATCTTGACACCCAGGAACTTGAAATTGCTCCCTTTCTCCATTTCTGATCCCTCTGAGGACTGGTTCGTGTTCCCTAGTCTTACTCTTCCTGAAGTCCACAACCAGCTCTTTCGTCTTGTTGCAACACCACTCAACTAGCTGGTAGATCTCACTCCTGTACACCCTCTCATTTCCTTTCTAGGGTCTACCAACAATGGTTGTATCAGCAGCAGATTTATAGATCCTATTTGAGCTATACCAGCCACAGAGTCAATATAAAATATAGAGGGAGTAGAGCAGTGGGCTAAGCACGTACCCCTGAGGTGCAGCACTGTTGATTGTCAGTGTGGAGGAATTATTAATACCTATCTGCAGAGATTGTGGTCTTCCAGTTAAGAAGTTGAGGATCCAATTGTAGAGTGAGGTTCCGAAGCCCAGGTTCTCTCACTTACTGATGGGGGCTGTGGGAATGCTGAGCTAGTCAACATACAGCATCCAAACATAGGTATTTTATTGTCCAGGTGATCTAAGGCCATATGAAGAGCCATTGCTAATACCATTAACAAAGCTAGCAACCATACATTCCATGCCTCCAACCAAGTCATTTTAACCCCTTGCTTAACAAGTGTCCACCTCCCTCGGCCTTCAATAACTACCTTTGTTCAGCTTAGAAAAGACCCGCTTTGCAACCTGAAAGCACTGATCTGTCAAAGGAAAATTTAACGTGATTGAAAACGTTGAGGGAATGACGTCAAATAAAACAATAGATAGACAGAGTGGCAAGATAATGCCACAATGGAATTGGAGAGATGCCACTATTCCACAACCACATCGTTTTGTTGGGTTTCGTTGGTAATAAATCCTCAAGAGCAATGTTGTGGCTCACCTCAGAGGAATGAAGCTGACAAAATAATAAGGAAGATGAATTTGGATTTTGTCTAACGGAGATGGGAGAGACTGATGGGCAGCCCTGACCACAATAGCTCACTAATCAGATTCTGTAGGAAAATAATTGGGATCAAAATGGGTGCGTCAAATTTGCCCTTGAAAATATCACCTCCAGCTGCTTGTAGCTGCTGGAAAATTTTACTTCTCAGCTATGTCAATTTGACGTGCCAAGTAATTTATGATGCTAACAAAAAAAAATTGTAATAGCACTTGTTTCTTTATCTGAACCATTTTTCACTTCCCTATCGTAACTTTCCCCCCTTTTTTATTACTCTGATGTGACAGTTTGCGTTTAGCTGAACTTATTCAGCATGGGTCAGTTGGTGCCTGATCCACAATTTATGGAGCTGACGGGGTTTTTGTTGAGATAAGTACAGGACACAGCTGCAGATGACTGGAGCTCTTTCACTCCTTGTCTCTCCTGGGTCTCGTCTAGCTGAAGTGGATCGCAGCATCTACTGACCCAGAGAGAATGGCAGACTCAAGCCCCTCGACAGAGTCCCTCTTAACGTGTCCAGAGGTCTGCAGGAGCCACAGATCATCTTCATGCTGTACAAAATGAGGAGGAGATTTTAAGACTGCTCAACCTCCTCTCTATGTATCTATCTGTACTTCTTGCTGCCTCAGTAATGCAGCCAACATAATCAAAGATCCCACCCTCCCTAGACATTTTCTCTTCTCTTGAAATTGGCTACACATGTCGATAAGATGTTTAAGAAGGCTTTTGGAATGTTGGCTTTTATTAGCCGAGGCGTTGAGTTCAAAAGTCAGGTGGTTATGTTGCAATTTATAAAACTCAGGTTAGGCCACATCTGGGGTATTGCAAACAGTTTTGACTGCCCCACTATAGGAAGGATGTTGAGGCTTTAGAAAGGGTGCAGAAGAGGTTTACCAGGATGCTGCCTGGTTTAGAGGGCATGTGCTATCATGAGAGGCTGGATAAATTGTGTTGTTTTCTCTAGAGTGCCACAGGCTGAGGGGAGGTCTGACAAAGCTTTATAAGATTATGAGAGGCACAGATAGAACACACAGAGAGTATCTGCTTCCCAGGGTTGAAATGTCTAACACCAGAGGGCATGCGGTGAGGGTGAGAGGGGGTAGGTTCAAGGGGGATGTGAGGGGCAAGTCTTTTACTCAGAGTGGTGGATGCCTGGGATGTGCTGCCTGGTATGCAGGTAGAGGCAAATACATTGAGATTTTTAGCTAGGCACATGAATGTGAGGAAGATGAAGGGATACGGACGTTGCATTGGTTGGAAGAATTAGTGTTTGTGTGTCTTTGATGAGCTTTTTAGTTGGTTTGGCACAACATTATGGACAAATTGGCCTGTTCCTGTGCTGTATGTTCTATGTTTCTCTCCTTCCATTGAGTAGAAGATGTAAAAGTTTGAAAACACATACCAGCAAGCTCAGGGACAGCTCCTCTCCTGCTGTTACATAACTATAGATGGTTCCTGAGGATGATAAGATGGGCTCCTAACCCCACATCCAATCTCACCATGGCCTTACATCTTATCGTCTACCTGCACTGCCCTTCCTCTGAAACGGATTACAATATCCCATGTCAAAAACAAAATATTCTGCATTTTGTGGAGGAAAATGGAGAGTGAATATTTCATCTGGATTGAAAGAAAGAGGGAAGACAGCCGGTAAAAAGGTGAAGGGAAGGTGGGGGGGGAAGAACAAGGGCTGACAGGTGATAGGTGGAAATAGGTGAGAGGATCAATAGGTGAATTGAGACACTTCATTGTGAATCCTGACCTTGATTTTTCTTTGTATTAAGTTTTCAAATAAGATATGGGAGCAGAATTAGGCCGTTTGGACCATCGAGTCTGCTCGGCCATTTTATCAAGGCTGATCCTTTTTCCTTCTCAGACACTTTCTCTTGCCTTCTTCCTGTATCCCTTCATTATTTGACTAATCAAGAATCTGTCAACTTCTGCCCTAAATATACCCAATGACTTGGTTTCCACAGCCTACTGTGGCTATGAATTCCACAGATTCACAGAAATGATTTGTATGAATGGTATGCAAAACTATGTCTTTCAAAGTGTCTCAGTACATGTGAGAATAGTATTGCAATTCCATTGAACTCAGCCTGTGTCTGAACTCCATTCACTCGTATCGGTTCAAACACAAGTCAAGTTGTGCTTATTATCATGTGCATAATTACGGTTGGTATAGGTACAACGAAAACGTTGCTTGCAGCGCATCACTGGTACATATGTACAGATGACAGAATATAAATTATACAAGGCAGCCAACAGAGGGTAAAAAAGGTTGTGCTGAAACCAGACCTTACTGCAGACAAAAGAGACAGAGGTACAATCATGTAGTGCAGGAGGTCAAAGTCCAAGTCAAATTATTTAGCAAAGTACATATATATCATGTGGGGTTTATCTCGTTGCAGGCATGCACATGAAAATAAAGAAATACAGTAGAATATACAGATTCGTGGAATCAGGGAACATAACAGCACAGAAACAAGCCCTTCAGCCCATCTAGTCCATGCCAAACCACTTATTCTGCCTAGTCCCATTGACCTACACCTGGGCCATAGCCCTCCTTATCCCTCCCATCCATGCAGCTTTCCAAACTTCTCTCAAACATTGAAATCAAAATCACATCCATACCCACACCACCCTCTGAGTGAAGAAGTTTCCGCCCATGTTCCCTTTAAACATTTCACTTTTTACCCTTAACCTAACCTCAGTGGAAAAAGCCTGCTTGCATTTATCCTACCTATACCCTCATAATTCAGTATACCTCCATCAAATCTCCCCTCTATCTTTTACCTTCTATGGAATAAAGTTCTAATCTATTCAATCTTTCTTTATAACTCAAATTCTCCAGATCTGGCAACATCCTTGTAAATTATACTTGTTCAATCTTATTGAAATATCATTTCGTATGAAAAAGAATATATGATTAAAGACTGACTCCCAATGTGCAAAAGAAGACACAATTTGCATACAGAATTTTGGTGCCCCGCCCCCCCTTTACAAAGGTAGAGTGTTCCTATGAAACCTTTCTTAAAGCGAAATGGCATAAAGCAAAGAACCATTAATTTATATAGGAAAATTTTTCGCAAAAGTGAAAATCCTCTTTGTAATGCGAAAACAAAAATGTGGAACGAGCTTCCAGTAGAAGTGGTAGAGGCAGGTTCGATATTGTCATTTAAAAAAAAATTGGATAGGTATATGGACAGGAAAGGAATGGAGGGTTATGGGCTGAGTGCAGGTCAGTGGGACTAGGTGAGAGTGAGCATTTGGCACGGACTAGAAGGGCTGAGGTGGCCTGTTTCCGTGCTGTAATTGTTATATGGCTACATGGAAAACAGGTTACTAATGTAGGTCTTTTGTAAAACTGAAGTGGCGTAAAGTGAACATTTTTAAAGCGGGGGACATCTGTATACAGTTTATGTATATGTGTGTGAGTGATAATAGAGACCTTGAGTTGTAGAACCCTTGAAAGTGTGCCTTGGTTGTGGAGTCAATTTGGAGTCTGTAGCATTCTCTTGCTAAGGAGGATTAGGGTACTCTGTGTGAGCTCAAGAACCTGATGTTGTTGGAAAGTTGCTGAAACTGGTGGTGTAGGACCTCAGCATTCTTCATCCACTGCCTGACACTTTTGCTTTCGAAAGTTTTACAGTTTATTATCAACATCGAATGCTTTCAATGCTGAGGGACTGTCTTTCGGATGAGACACACTTAACAAAGGCCTTATCAGTACTGTCAGGTTGCTGTAAAATATCCCATATGGATGAAGTGCAGGCGTCTTCTCTCCGCTACCCTCTCCATCTTTCATTCCCGCATTCGCTATTAGTAAAACACATTCATATCTGGTCATTGTCATGGAAACTTGCAGTGCAACTATTGTGCTTCCTCCCTCTCCAAATACATTTCACTGACTGTAAAACATTCTGCGACATAAGACCAAAAGACATAGAAGTCAAATTGGGCCATTCGGCTTATTGAGTCAGCTCTGCCATTCCATCATCAACCCCATTCTCCTGCCTTCTCATAAAATTTGCCACACTTACTAATCAAGAATCTATCAACCTCCACTTTAAATATATCTAATGCCCGTCCTCCACAGCTGTCTGTGCCCCTACGTGGGGTCTACTGACCCCTTGGTTACTGGTAGGGGTCCATTGCATAAAAAAGGTTGGAAAACTCTGCCTGCAATTTCTCCTCATCTCAGCTCCAAAGGGACGTTCCTTTATCCTGAGGTTATGCCCTTTGGTCCTTGAATTCATCACTATAGGAAGCATTCTCGCTGCATCCTCACTATCTGAGTCTTTCTATATTCAATAGGTTTCTGAAAGGGCTACATGTGGTGCTATAGAAATGTCAACATTGTCTTTCTTCAATGCCTCTTTATAAATTCTCCCCTCCTTCGTATATTTCAAAATTCACCAGGGATTTTTTAAAAATCGGGCTCTTGGAATTTCTGCAGTTTACAGACACATTCCTTCAACATAAAGAGTTTAATTTCCTCACAGAAGGCTCGACTGACTGAGGTAACTGCCCTCCCTATACCAGTGCAAACTTATATAAAAATCACATAAAGAATCTAGATGGAAAGTTGAAGATGAGCTAACACCAACAGTCAAGTATAGCCACAATTATAGCTTAGAACAAATCTTATGTTTATTGGTGGATTATTCTGTTATTCAGCACAACATTACAATGAATGGTGCTGGGATTAATGTGAAAACTATTTCCAGTCAACAACATCTATCTAAGAAGATCTGCAATTCCATAGCCAATATGAAGTGATGACATCTGATTTTGTTATTCAGTGATAGGTTTTGGCCAGGACACTGTCCACCTATCAGCTCCTAGATTCTTATATCATCCCCCCCTTAGCCACCTTGTCCCTTCATCTGGATTCACCTATCACCTACCAGCTTGTACTCCTTCCCCTCCCTCTCCCCCATCTTTTACTCTGGCACTTTCGCCTTTCTTTTCCGGTCCTAATAAAGGGTAACGGCCTGAAGCACCGACTATTTATTCCCCTTCATAGATGCTGCCTGACTCGCTGAGTCCTTCCAGCATTTTTTGTGCATTGCTCAAGATTTGCAGCATCTGCAGAAACTCTTGTGCCTGTAATGCTTTCTGAGGCAGTCTTTTTCAATATGGATTGAAAATTTACGGGAATTTTCGGTCCGTCTTGAAAAGGAGCTGGTGGTGGAACATGCTGATACAGCAGTTTAGTGCAGCTTCTTCATATCTCCAGGGTCCTGAGTTTGATCCTGACATTGAATCCTCTTTCTGGACTTTACAACTTCTTTCTATGACAATATAGTGGTGCTCTGTTTACCTCCCACATTCCAAAGATGCACTGGGCAATTAGTTGCCTATCAGAGGTGGAGAGGGCCAGCAGCTTTAAATTCTTTGGCATTATATCAGAGGATCTGTTCTGGGACAAGCGCATACATGCTGTCACAAAGCGCCTCTACTTTCTTAGAAATTTGTGTAGATTCGACACATCATCTAAGCTTTGATACACTTCCTGAGATGCACGGTGGAGAGTACCCTACCAGTTTGCATCATGGCCTTGTATGGATACACCAAAGCTCAGGAAAGTTGCCTAGACCCTCACAGGCAAAGCCCTCCCCATCAATGAGCACATCTCCAAGGAGTCGCATCCATCATGAAGGATCTCCACCATCCAGGCCACGCTCTCATCTCATGGGGCAGGACGTACAGGAGCTTCAGGTCCCACACCACCAGGTTCAGGAACAGTTATTACCCTACAACCATCAGGTTCCTCAACCAGCGCGGGTAACTCCACTCATCTCAGCACTGAACTGATTCCACAGCCTATATTTATTTGCACAATTTGTTCTCTTTTGCACAGTGGTTGTATGTCAGTCTTTGTTTATGTAACACAAAATACACTGCAGATGCTGTTGTCAAATCAACACGTACAAACAAGCTGGATGAACTCAGCAGGTCGGGCAGCATCCATTCAAATGAGTAGTCAACTTTGTGGGCTGAGACCCTTTGTTTATGTATAGTTTTTCATTGGTTCTATGGTATTTTATTTTCTTGAGAACGTCTGCAAAAAGTGAATCTCAAGGTCATACATGGTGACATAAAGGTTCCCTGATAGTAAAACTACTTTGAACTTTGAGAAATACAAAACATCACCTCTCCTCCTGATAGTGAAGTTGTAATTGGTTTATCTTTGTCATGTACTGAGATACAGTGAAATGCTTTTGTGTGCATGCCATCCAGAAACATCATTCCATACATAACTACATTGGAGTAGTACATAAAGGAAAACAAAAACTGAATGCAGAATAAACCACACACTTCAATTCCACAGACCACTCCCACTCCGACATGTCTGTCCATGGCCTCCTCTACCGTCAAGATGAGGCCACACGTAGGTCGATGGAGCAATACCTCATCTCCCGCCTAGGTAGCCTCCTACCTGCCGGCATGAACATTCAACTCACAGACCTCCGTTGATACCCCTACCCCCCCCTTACCCCATCCCTATCTATAATTTTAGTCTGGTTCTCTTTCTCTCTCTCTTTCCCCCCTCACTATAATCTCCCCACAGCCCCACCTTTCTTTCTCTTTTATTTCCCATAATTCTCCACCTTCCCCCTAGCCCATTTCCCTCCCGCCTATCACTTCCCAGCTCTCTACTTCATCCCTCCCCCCACTTCTTATCCCTCCTCGACAATCCCATGTTACTTCACTCCTGATGAAGGGTTTCAGCCTGAAACGTCATCACTACCTCCTCCCGTAGATGCTGTCTGGCCTGCTGAGTTCTGCCAGCATTTTGTGTTTTTATTTACTTCCAGTATCTGCAGATTCACTCGTGTTGCAGAATAAAGTGTTATAGTTACAGGGGAAGTGTAGTCCAGGTAGACAGGAAGTTGAAAATGCCATGACAAGGTAGACTGCAGGATCAAGAGCTCAACTTCGTCATGCTAAGTGGTCCGTTCGTGAAAGAAAGCAAAAAGGAAGATGAGTTTTATTTGTCACATGTACATTGAAACTTGGAAACATACAATGTGTCGTAAACACAAGAAAATCTGCAGATGCAGGAAATCCAAGCAACGCACACGAAATGCCGGAGGAATTCAATGGGTCAGGGAGCATCGAGGGAATGGAATAGATGTCGATGTTTCAGGCTGAGACCCTTCTTCAGCTGCAGCGCAGTCTGAGGGTGAGCTAGGGGCAGCTGCCAAGTGTCACCATGCTGCCAGCACCAACACAGCTTGCCCACAACTTGCCAACCCTAACCTTGGAATGTGGGAGGAATCTAGAGCACTTGGAAAAAATCCACATGTTCACAAGGAGAACGAGAAACTCCTTACAGACAGCGGAGGGAATTGAACCTTAATCGCTGGCGCTGTAAAGCATTGTGCTAACTGCTACTTTAACATGCTGCCCTGCAGAGGTCTCATAACTGGGCGATGGAAGATGCCCTTAAGCTTGTAGGTGCGTGTGCTCAAGCTTTTGTGTCTTCTACCTGATGGAAGAGAGGTGATGAGGGAGAATGACTGAGGTTGGGGGGGGGGGGGGGTCTTTGATTATGTTGGCAGCTTTCCCAGAGCAGTGGGAAGTATAGATGGAAGGCTGTTTTGTATGAAAGACTGAGTTGTGTCCACAACTCTTGGAGATATTTCCCTCAAATTCTTCGCTGGATTTTGAGCCAGCTAATGACTTGCTTCTTCTTCGGTTTCCAATCCCTCAATCCCCAGGATGACAATTTTGCTGAGTTCCTTTTGGAAACCAGACACTGAGTAAAGCCCGGGGTGGAATGTGTTATGGACAGCCTGCAGTTATCTGCAGAAAGCTGAACTGCTGGGGAAAGACACACACTGCTCTCTCTCCCTTCTTTTGAAATAAAACCCCATGGTCTTGGTGGATTTAAGGGTGTGGGTGTTACATCCCTCGACACTTGCCAAGAGTAACATTCCAAGGTAAAGGAATTCAGCTGTGTACATTTGAGGGAACTTGCATCAGCTCAGCAGTTTGCTGTAGCAGCTATCAAATAGCTTGTTATAATTGCCTGGATAAATAGGAAGGCACATCTTCAGATTTTCACCACCCTTCCTGCCTAATTTGTACCATGCTGCCTGTCAGAGACCAGCTTATTAACACATGCCGCTCATATGAGACAGACACACAGAGTCGGGGCAGCTCAGGAAGACAGGTTTCCATTCCCATTCACCCTGGAGTCACAGATACCTAAGTACGGTTTCACTTGACTCTTTACCTCCTCCTTTCCCAATGCTCGGATGGTTCCGTTTTCCAGCTGAAGGTCAATGTGCTTGTCCTTCGTCGATTATGTACACTATACTCATTTTCACGTGTAACATCCTGAGGCTGCAGAAATAAAATGCAGAGTAGGCAACCGCTTCATGAAAACATCACAATTCAGCTTGTAACAATGACCCCAAGACCATAAGATGTTGGATCAGAATTAGGCCATTCAGCCCATTGAGTCTGCATTACCATTTCATCATGGCTGATTTATTGTCACCCTCTTCCCATTCTCCTGCCTTCTCCTTGTAACCTTTCACAATCTTACTAATCAAGAACCTATCAAACTCCACTTTAAATATACCCAGTGACTTGCCTCCACAGCCGTCTGTGGCAATGAATTCCACAGGATCACTACCCTCTGGCCAAAGAAATTCATCCTCATCTCTGTTCTAAAGAGACTTCCTTGTATTCTGAGGCTGTGCCCTCTGGTCCTAGACTCCCTTACTATTGGAAATATCCTCTCCACGTCCACTCTATTTAGGCCTTTCAAGACACGATAGGTTTCAATGAGATCCCCCTCCCATAGACGTGGAAACCATAGAAAGGGTGCAGAGGAGATTTACAAGGATGTTGCCTGGATCGGGGAGCATGCCTTATGAGAATAGGTTGAGTGAACTTGGTCTAATCTTTTTGGAGAGACGGAGGATGAGAGGTGACTTGGTAGAGGTGTACAAGATAATGAGAGGCTTTTCCCCAGGGCTGAAATGGCTAGCACGAGAGAGCATAGTTTTAAGGTGCTTGGAAGTAGGTACTGAGGAGATGTAGGTAAGATTTTTCTGCAGAGAGTGGTGCGTGCGTGGAATGGGCTGCCAGCGGCGGTGGTGGAGACAGAAACGATAGGGTCTTCTAAGAGACTCCTGGATGGCTACATGGAGCTTAGAAAAATAGAGGGCTATGGTAGTTCTAAGGTAGGGACATGTTTGGCACAGCTTTGTGGGCCGAAGGACCTGTATTGTGCTGTATGTTTTCTATGTTTCTATGTTTCCATGTTTCTAGCAAACGAGGAAATCTGCAGACGCTTGAAATCCGAGCAACACACACAAAATGCTGGAGGAACTTTGCAGGCAGTATCTACGGAAAAGAATAAACAGTTGACGTTTTTGGCCGAATGAAGGGCATCGGCCCGAAACGTCGGGTGTACTCTTTTCCATAGATGCTGCCTGGCCTGCTGAGTTCCTCCAGCATTTTGTGTGCATTGCAGGGGTATAAGAATGTAGTTCCCTGATAGCAGCAACACTATTGGAAAGAGTGGTGAAGAAGGAAAACGGTATTTTGAGTTTGGGAGCTGTGACGTCATGTTGCAGTAGCACAAATGGAATGCGCTGCCTGGGAAAGTGGTCAAGGCAGGTTCAATCAGGAAGTTTAAGGATGAATGGATAGCAAAAGTTGAAGAATATAGGCCAGACAGGGTTAACTCAGGCAGACAATTTGGTCAACATGGATGAGCTGGGCCGAAGGGCCGACTTCCATGCTGTATCACTCTGTGACACTGAAGTCCTGCTGTTGAGATACTCCCACTTTAACTCTGGGGAGAGGGCTGTGGAATTTAAAACCAAATGACAGTGCACTTTTGATGAAAAGCGATCAACCCATGTTTCACCTCTGTCCTTCCTCACAGAACCTTCTAGACACCGAGCTTTTCCAATATTTTCCATTTTTATTTCAATTTCACAGTTTCAAACTTACATGGTTGAAGGTAAAACAGCAATTAAAGAAAAATAATGAAATCAAAGATCTGCAGATTTGGAATACCTGAATTTAAATAAAACAGGAACTGCTAGAAACACTCAGCAGGTCAGTCAACAACTGTGGAGAGAGAAATCAAGTTAATGTTTCCGTTGGTAATCCTTCTGTAACACTTACCCAACAGGCTGGTGTATGTCTAGGGGAAAAGGAGATCCAGACACTCACCAACCCCACCTCCCATACACGCAGGTGCTGTGAGAATCAAGTTTATGCCCCGCGTACCACACAATATCAATCTCACACCAGATACCGTTATGGAATATACTTTAAAGATTTTACTAAAGCTAAAATACTATGCAATACAGTATATATGAAGGAAAAGAAAATAAAGTAAAAGGCACCAACTTATCAAAGTTCAGTCAGTTTAGTGCACATCGTTGGAGCTCAACCATCGAACCATTCGACCCCTCGTCACTTTCCTCCGACCTCCACGTCCTCGCACCTGGGACCACCCCGGTGGTCGACCGAGCAGTGCAGCGCACATCCACCTTCCTCGGCGTCTCCTTCCCGCCTCCCCCGAAAAGACTGCGAAACCCCCAAGCTCCCAACCCCTCAAGACAAAATAACATTCCCCATTGGTCAACAAATGAATACAATCCTCATATCAGCAAGTCCAAAGCTAAACAACTGCGAGAGGAAACACTTATCAAACATAAAAGCATTCCTACTCTAGTAAACCAAAGAAGCCATTTTGATTAACATACACAGTACATTGTACACTTCATCGAAACTTACATAAAACTGCCCAAGGGTGGGTCTTTGTGTCTCTGTTTGCCACCATCCAGTCTTTGTCTCCACCCTCCCCCTCCCTCCCCCTCACCTGTCTCAACCATTTTGAGCAATCACCTTTTGAAGATGTCCTCAGTGGTGTGGAAATTTGTGAGGTGCATAGATTCTAGCATGTCAATGGGCTGAATGGCCTGTGGTTCTACTTTAACTTAAGGTAAAGTGGTAACCAGCCCTCATGATAGTTCAATTGGTGAACATGGTGTTTGTTCATCATATCCAACGATAACAGGAGACTTGTGTGGGAGAATTTTTAATGTGGAAAAGACGTTGCACTAACTAGTGAATATATTGTGGTACCTAACTTAAGGCAAGCCAATCAGCAGCCTGGGGTTTAATTCCCAGCCTTGGACATAATGCATTCAATACAAAACTGGTAGCCATGGAAACACATGTTAAGGGATGGGGTCCAATAAGATCCAGCAATCAATATCTAGTGGAAATTTTGTCCAAAAGCTAAGAAAGAGGATATTCAGGACCAACTTGGAATATAATACCCATGGACGTAGCAGCATACGGCCATAGTGGCTGAAGCATTAACCTACCGAAGTCAAGTTCCAAGTCGAGTTTATTGTCACGTGCACAAGTAATTGTTTGCACAGGTGCAATGAAAAACTTACCATCAGCAGCATCACAGGTAATGGCATCATACATTCAATTCAAGTTTAATTGTCATTCAACTATACATGAATACAGCCAAACAAGACAGCATTACTATGTAGTCAATGTGCAAAGTACAGCACTAACAGTCACACACAATACATCCTCCCCGCCAGTGACACCACAGCTTGAGGCCCAGTCCTTGCTATACAAGCACATAGAGAATATGAGTAAAACCACAAGCACACAAATATATCAAACCCCTCAGTCTATTTGAAATCGAAAGGCTACATCCACACGACACCGGAGAAATCAGTAACCGAAGCTTTTTCTCTTTGTTTTTACCCTCCGTCCACAGTAAAACGGCGTTTTCGTCCCCCATAAATGGATATTTTCTAAAACACCCTCCAGAGTGAGTAATTTTGAAAACACCGGATTGGCCAGAGCAGTGTGCCTGGTGTAACCAGAGAAATCTAAAATCAATGTCATGACGTGCTGGAACAGATGATGACGGCAGCGCGCCATTTCAATGTTTTCTTGAACGCAACCTAACAATTTCAGAACAGACAGCAATGAGACTGAAGCCAGAAGAGTCAGAAATGTACTCACCAAATACTTTGACCCATAACTTACTGAATAAATAAGTTTACTCACTTTTCCCTGTTTTCTGTCCTTGCTCTTATGAAGGTGGTTTACCTATTTATGCAAGTACTTCTCTGACAATAGATGTGTAACAGCCTAATGGAACTTTGTATGTAAATACAAGATTACACTGATGCAGACATGTTTTATACATTTAACAAAGTGCTTTATTAATGCAACAGAGTTGGTCAGTTTTTCAATGTTTGTTGTCACCCAGGTTATACTGCCCGTGATCTCCCTGTCAGTTGCTTCCATGCGCTCCAGTATTTGTTTTTTTTTGTTTTAAGTCCTCCTGTACAAGAGCCAACAGCTGTCCATCATTTAAGTTTTTCTAGTCTGTAGCTGAACGAACGCGTACCGTCTTTCACAGTGAGATTCGACACCAAACATGTCTCTTGTTTTCGGTAGATGTGTCCTGCACATCTGCAGTAGGAGGAGATTTGCCGAAATATGGCAAATGTGGACAGAGATATTTTTAAAAATGCCTAGTGTGGATGCCTATTGTTTTTACGCAAAACCGGCATTTTCAAAATATGTCCACGAGTGTGGACATATAAACAGCATTCATAATAACTTTAGACATATGAAGATACTGTATATTATACACAATTTTTATAAGAAAGAACACAGAGCAAAAAATTTTGGTGAAAGTAAGTCTGCTTTAGTAGAATATGATCAAAGTGCTCATGGTGTTGCTAAACTGTAGTAATTAAGAAATGAATGGTTAAAGAGCTGTTCTTCAAAGATTCAAAGGGACATCTATTATCAAAGTACGTGTTCAGTACACAACCCTGAGATTTGTCTTCCCACAGACAGCCACAAAACAAAGAAAACACTGGAATATGTTCAAAGATAAACATCAACCACTCCCCCCCAACCCCCCACGTGCAAAGAAAAAAACCAAATTGCCCAAGAAAAAAAGAGAAACTATACGAGTGAGAAACATCGAATATAAAACACAGAATTGAAAGAGTCCAGGCTTATTCAGTTTAACTCAGTTCATTTCAGTCTGTCACTGGTTATCTGTAGGCTGCCTCAATCAAAATGGCAACGATGAAAGGAGGAACTAGAAACTCGAAATTCATCATTCTCTATACAACAAATTGCATCGATTAAGCCTTGCCCAAGATCCAGGACTCCAGCCCAATCTTCCAACAGCAGCGAGCGAGAGGGAGAGGCTGACCATTCGAATGTGGGGACTTCCCTCTGGGAGCAGCGAGCGAGAGGGGGAGAGAGACCATCACAGGCAGGCATCATCTGCCGGCAGCAGCGAACGAGAGGCTGGTCCGCAATGCTCGACACCCGCTCGCCTTCTGCTCACACCTTGATGATTTCAATCTTCCTCAATGCTTTAATCAACAAGATCGGCGAGAAATGGACTGGATCAGGGGCTCACGCCCCATCTCCCGGCTTCTTGGCCTTGAGGTCGGTAGCTTGGCCCAAAACCTCAATGAACACCGTCAGAGATAGCAAAGCGTCACATTGCTCAATTGAACTTGGTGGAGAGGAATTTCAGGCTCAGCAGTAGCAGCAAGATCTCATGGTCCATGTGATGGGGTCTTTGGCAATGTGGATATTTCATTCTTGAGACAGCACCTCTTGAAGATACTACGGATGGTGGGGAGAAATGTGCCAGTGAAGTATTGGGCAGAGCCCACTTCTTGTGTTCTTATGTTCCTATGTATTTGCATTTCCAGACAGAACCATGATGCAACCAGTCAGGATACGGTCTCCAGAACATCTGTAGAAGTTCGTAAGAATGTTTGGAGACAAGAAAACCATTGGAGGTCAGAATAAACATGATGGGCCTGTTTCAAAGACAGAAATGATTGGCGTCAACAGAGAGAGAAGGAAAAAACAGCAAAGGTTAGTTAACATAGCAACCGTCCATGAATGATGAGGCCTAATGCCCAAGTCAAGTTTATTGTCACTGAACTACATACAGTACTTGTATACCATCAAACAAGACAATGTTTCTGCAGGCCAGGGTGTAAAGCACAGTAGTACACTTAACACACTTATAACACACAATAACTTAGAATCGTAAGAACGAAGTCGATAATTGAATTATGCATAAATAAACAATGTAAAGTGTATATTGTAAGGTATAGAATCAATTAACCAGTGACACTTCGAACAAGTGGCAAGGTGTTCAGAAGCCTAATGCCCTGAGGGAAGAAACTGTTTCCCCTGCTGACCATTCTTGTTTTTATGCATCGGAGTCTCCTGCCTGATGGTAGAAAGTCAAAGAGGACGTAGGATGGATGGATTGGATAATAGTAAGGGCCCTGTGCGTGCAGCGCTCCTGATAAATGTCCCAAATGGATGGTAGGGAGACCCTGATGTTCCTCTCAGCCGTCCTCAGAGTCCTTTGTTGGGACTTCTTGTCCGATGCTTGGCTGCTCTCATACCAGATGGAGATGCAGCTTGTCAATACGTTCTCAATGGTGCTCCTGTAAAATTCAATTAAGATGGGTGATGGAGTGGGGGGGGGGAAGACCCTCGCTTGCCTCAATTTCACACACTGAAAATAACAAGTAATACAAATTTCAAATGAAATAAGGTTTCTTTTGTTACAACTGTGGTGCACAGCTTGTAGTCATGGCAGGATATTAAGAGTGGGCCCTCGAAATCTGATTCCCTGACAAGATTTATAAAACACTGTTGGCAGAATTGTTTTTCCAGTTTAAAATTACCGCCCTTCTTGCTTGGAAAGAACAAACCTTTGTGGGATTTATTTATACAGAACGGAGACTGAAGCAGCCTGCGTATCATCAATGAGTTCACACCAAAGGCAGATTCAGGTTTATTTCAGAATCAAGTCAGGTTTATTATCACTGACGTATGTCATGAAATTTGTTGTTACGTGACAGCAGTACGGTGAGGACATAAAAATTATTGAGTTACAAAAAATAAACAAACAACGGTAAAGAGGAACAGTGAGCTAGTGTTCACAGGCTCTTGGACCTTTCAGAAAGCTGATGGCGGAGGGGAAGAAGCTTCTTCTGAATTGTTAAATGTGTACCTCCTCCCTGATGGTAGAAATGAGAAGAGGACAAGCCTCAGATGGAGAGGATCCTTAGTGATGGATGTTGTCTTCCTGAGTCTCCACCACTTGAGGATGTCCTCGGTGGTGGGCAGGGATGTTGGAGCTGAACATCACCAAACAAATTGCTCGTCCACTGTGCCCCACGAATTTAAATAACGCTAGAAAAAACACAAAGCTGGGCACGTCCACCTCCCTGTTGTTCCTTGTTAGGAAAGGTGATCTGAAATTACTGGAAGCAATTAAGAAATTAAATGGCACATTAGATTTTGCATCATTGCCAACCAAGCTAAGAGTTAGGAGTCAATCTCATCCTCAGGAGTAACAGCTTTGAGCATAGCGACGGACTTGATCTCACAACCCGACTCCGAACTACTCACTGAGTCACAGCTAACACAGCACCAGTCACAGGCTGCAGAAGCTTTTAGACATAGCTAACCCCGTGATAGACACTAGCCTCCCCCACCCATCAAGGACATCTTCAAAAGGCGGTGCTTCAAGAAGGTGGCAACCATCATTAAGGACCTTCACCACCTTGGACATGCCCTCTTTCACTGCATCTCTTGATTGAGGCACCGAGCGTGGTTGAAGTTGACGAGGACGAGTGCAGAGGACGGGAGGACGTTCAGTGCCACTTGTCTGCATTTCACTGGTCTTCCTCTCCCTCTCGCTAGCTGTGGTCAGATTAAATTTGCGATCCACGCTGCAAAGATTGAGAGGAGAGGCTGTGGACTCATTTTGATGTACTTTAGAGTTCATATTGCATGTGTTTCTGGATTCTGGCCACCCTTAGTTGCTTTTGAGTGGTTTGATTGGAGCATTCGATGGAGTCTGGGGCGCTTCAGCAAAGAATGCTTTGCCCTGTGCCCTGAAATGGGCTAGCGGTGCGACACTGAACTGAACCAAATGGAAAACTAGTGGACTCCTGGTTTGATGTTTGATATTCTTTGTGTTGTCTGCTCACTTTTTGCCATTTGCACAATTTGTTTTTTTTTGCATGTTGGATGCTGGGTTCCATGGTGTTTCTTTGTTCTGTGGCTGCCTAGGGGAAGACAAATCTCACTTGTATTCTGTATACATGCTTCCATAATAAATTTCCTTCAAATCTTCTAATCACTAGCATTAGGGAGGAGGTACAGGAGCCTGAAGATCCACACCCAACATTTAGGAACAGCTTCTTCCCATCTGCTGTCAAATTTCTGAATGGTCAATGAACCCACTAACACTATGTTGGATTATTTCTGTATTTAACCTTTGCTCTCAATGTGGTGTCGCAGCAACAATCGTGCACTCAACATCAGTAAAGCCAAAGAACTGATTGTTGTCTTCAGAAAGGGTAAGAAGAGGGATCAGAAGTAGAAAGAGTGAGAAATTTCTAGTTCCTGGTGTCAACATCTTTGAGGATCTATCCTGGGCCCGACATACCGATGCAGCTACAAAGAAGGCACAACAGCGGGTATATTTCATTAGGAGTTTGCCGAAGTTTGGTTTGTCACCGTAGACACTCTCAGATTTTGACAGATATACAACAGAGAGCATTCTAACTGGCTGCATCACCATCTGGTAATGGGGAGGGAGGTGAGGCTACTGTAGAGGGTCAAACTAAGCTGCAGAGACTTGTAAACTTAGTCAGCTCCATCATGGGCACTAGCCTCTGTAGTATCCAGGACACCTTCAAGGAGCGATGCCTCAAAAAGGCAGGGTCCATCATTAAGGACCCCCATCATCCAGGACGTGCCCTCTTCTCATTGCTACCATCAGGAAGGAGGTACAGGAGCATGAAGCCTCACACTCACAATTCAGAAATGGCTTCTTCCGATTTCTGAATGGACATATGGATATTTAACCCATGAATACTACTTCACTATTTAAAAATTTTTTTATTTTTGCACTACCTATTCAATTTAACTTTTTATGTACATACCTAGACTTATTTTTTTCTCTATTACTATGTATTGCATTGTACTGCTGTCGCAAAAGCAACAGATTTCACAACATATCCCGGTGATATTAAACCTAATTCTGATATTATCTCTTAATGTAATTAATAGTAATTTTTTAATGCATTGTACTCTACTACTGTCACAGAACAACAGATGTCATGCCAGTACTAATAAATCCGACTCCAATTTAAAGGGACACACCAGCTCTGCAGCAACTTTGTTGAGAGACCGCAGTCTTAGCACCACAACCACAATTCTTCTGTTCCATTCTTATCTGGATTTGTGGTAAAGCCATAAAGATCTGTGATGCACCATCAATAACTCACTCTGAGACGAAAGGCGAGATATCGGCTTTTATTGACTGGAAGAAGGAACAAGCAGTGGTTGACCACCATACTACATCCTGGAGACTGAGAGGCCGGGCTCAGGCCTCAATCGCCTTTATACCGGGGTCTGTGGGAGGAGCCACAGGAGCAGTCAGCAGGGGGCGTGTCCACAGGGGTCAGTGGGAGGAGCCACAGGAGCAGTCAGCGGGGGGGCGTGTCCAGACAGGCACACGTAGTTCAGCACAATCTGTGATCAGACCAAGGTCAGACTGTGCATCTGGGAGAGGAGATAGTTCCACATGTTTGTGCTCCAGATTCCAACATCAGACTGCAGAACCAGAAGGAAGGAAAGTGCCCTTTGTCTTTTGCAATCGTTTCACCAAAAAACTCCCAAGGAGATTGCTAAATACATTCTAAGGAAAATAGAAGAGCTTGGTTTTTATGCCATTTATACCCTGTGTAGACAACGACAATAAACTTGAACTTGAACAATATGGTGGCACCATGATGCACTAATACCGAACTGAGTTTGTTCCTGACCTCTGGGGCTGCCTGTATCGTTTTGTCCATTCTCCCTGACTGCATACATTCTCCTGAAACTTTGACAAATTTCACTCCCCCTCAGTGTCAGCAAAACCAAAGAGCAGATTATCAACTATGGAAGGAAGAAGCCTGCTATAAGGTTCATGAGCCAGTCCTTATTAGGAGAATGGAAGTGGAGAGTGCCTGTAACTTTAAATTTCTTGACATTATTATGTCAAAGGATCTGTCCTGGGACCAGCACATGAATGTCATCACAAAGAGGCAATTCGGTGCATCTACTTTCTTAGAAGTTTGCATGTCATTGAAAACTTTGACAAACTTCTATAGATGCACAGTAGACACTATAATGACTGGTATGGAAACACCAATGCCCAGGAACAGAAAAGTCCACAGAAAGTAGTGGACATGGCCTGGTTCATCACTGGCAAAGTCCTTGCCACCATTGAGTAGATATATATATATATATATATATATATAGAGCTCTGCTATAAGGAAATAGCGACCATCACTATCCAGGCCATGTTCGCTTCTCTCTACTATCATTGGGCAGGAAGTACTGGAGCCTTAGGTACTACAACAGCAGGTTCAGGAGGAGTTATTAGCTTACAACCACCAGACACCTGAACAGGCAATGGATAACTTCACTTATAATAACTCTGAACTGATTCCACTATTTAGAAACACTCTTCAACAACTCACATGTTCTCAGCAATTTTTTAATATATTTGCACAATTTGTCTTCTTTTATACGTTGGTTGTCAGACTTCGTTTATGTATATTTTTCATAAATTCTATTGCTTTTTCTTCCTGTACATAGCAGTAAGAAAATGAATCTCAAGGTGGTACATGGTGACATATAAGGTATCTTGATGATAAATTTACTTTGACTTTGACTTCTTTTGTATAAATTCACAATGGGTGCTCCAGCTTCTTCCCATATTACAAAAACATGAGGTTGATAGGTTAACCAACCACTGTACAGTGCCCCCTGTGAGTTTGTGGCGGGTAAATCAGGGAGGAGCTGAGGGTAAATAAGGGAGGAATAAAGTGGGATGTGTAGAGGCTTAGTGTAAATAGATACATAGAACATGGGCTCAACAGTACAGCTCAGAGACAGAGCCTTTGATCCACAATGATTGTGCTGAACAAAATACAGAATTAAACTAAATCTCTCTGCCTGCACATAATCCAAATGCCTCCTTTCTCTGCATATTCATGTGTCTGTCAAAAGCTTCCAACACTCAACCAACAGCCCATTGCAGCCACCTACCACTCTGGGTAAAAAAACTTGCCACACACATCTTTAACCTTTTCCCCTCTCACCTTAAGCATATGCTCCTTAGTATTTGACATTTCTACCTTGCGGGGAAAGACCCTGACTGTTCACCCTGTCTATGTCTACCCTCTCTATGAGTACTGAAGAAGGGTCTCGGCCCGAAACATTCACTTCCATAGATGTTTTTGACCTGTTGAGTTCCCCCAGCATCTTGAGTGTGTTGGTATGTCATTCAGAATTTTAATAAATCTCTATCAAGTCTCCCCTCAGACTCCAGAAAAAAACAACCCAAATTTGTCCAACCTCTCCTAATAGGACCTGCTCTCTATTCCAGAGAGCCTCCATGTCAAAACTCTCCACATCCTTCCTGTAACTGTCTCAGAGACATGTTTCATTGAGATGTTTATTTGATGTTTTTGTTGTAAATTCATGATTATTTTATCATCTTAAAATATTTTACGTAAGGTTTTATTTAATGTAGAGTGAAATGGGTCACATGACCAGAGTTGAATGAGTCACATGACCAGAGTTTAATAAAAGCATGACTGTGGTATTATGGGTCAGAACCAACATGGAAGCAGAGAAAGATGCATGGCCCTAAAATAACCTTATTCTGCATGTGAACATGGTAATTGATTTAATTTATTTTATATTGTGTATAATGTTGTTGATGTGCCTTTATATGGACAGTGTGATATGTTTTTAGTGATTTATTTGATTTCAGCACACTTCTGTTGGCTGACGTGTTTGGACGTGTATATTGGTGGACACTAACTTGACAGACTTTAAAAGATTGAGAGATGTATGTTTCAAACCTTTTATGGCCTTTATTTTCTTGCAACTTTTATAGTGTCTACTGAAGAAAGAGAGAGGGAAATAAAATAAATCTTCAGGGATGTCTGTATGTTGCGTGGCCATTATTTCATTGGACCGGTGCAGTTACACTTCCTATAGTGGGATAATCAGAACTGCACACAATACTCCCTGAGCTAGTCCCATTTGCATGGTTTTGCACCTTTTATCCTTTTAAATCTTTGTTATCCATGTATCTGCAAGAATGTCTCTTAAACTTTGTAATTGTGCCCACCTCTACCAATTCCTCTGGTAGCTCGTTCTTCACACCCACCAGCCTCTGTGTGAAAAAAGTTTCCCCTTCAGATCCTCTTTAAATCTTTTGTCTTTCATTCTAAATCTATAGCCTTTAGCCTTGGACTCCCTCATGCTGGGGATAAGACTGTCACCATCCCAGTTTATCTACGGTACTCAGCCATGCTCAGGGACAGATACTACTCGCCGGGATAAGACTCTTGAACAGCCATCTTCCACAATGAACACGAACTCTCGATCTCTTGATTCACCTCATCAAGGCCCTTGCACCTTATTCGCTTGCCCACACTGCGCTTTCTCTGGAACATTCTGCATTCTTTTTTTTAAATCACATTTCCTGTATGTTTTTGTGTATGGATAGCATGCAAACAAAAGATTTTTGCTGTATCTCAGTACACGTGACAATAATAAACCAATTATGAAAATTCCAGCTTGTCCAGACCCTCCCTATAGCACGAACTCTCCAGTCCTGGTGACATCATCGTGAATCTTTTCTGCACCTTTCCAAACTCTGCATCTCAATAGCCCTTCAAACCATCCCAAGGTACCTCACAACCACTAAACTACTTTCAGAATGTACTTACACTTTGATAACTGAGTCTCCAGATGGCAGCAACAGGAAGGCCCATTCTCAGAAAAATGAGAGGAGATCTTATAGAAGCATATAAAACTGTGAGAGGGATAGATAAGATGGAGGCAGGAAAGTTGTTTCCACTGGTAGGTGAGACTAGAACTAGGGGACATAGCCTCAAGATTTGTGGGAGTAGATTTAGGATGGAGATGAAGAGGAACTGCTTTTCCCAGAGAGTGGTGAATCTGTGGAACTCTCTGCCCAATGAAGCAGTGGAGGCTACCTCAGTGAATATATTTAAGACAAGGTTGGATAGATTTTTGCATAGTAGGGGAATTAAGAGTTATGGGGGAAAGGCAGGTAGGTGGAGATGAGTCCGTGGTCAGATCAGCCATGATCTTATTGAATGGCGGGGCAGGCTCGACGGGCCAGATGGCCGACTCCCGCTCCAATTATGTTCTTGTGTCTTATTTATCTTGGTTGACAGGTGAATATTGGGTGAGACACTGATGAGAAGTGCTTCAGAACAGCTCTAGTGATCTCCCATCTCAACCTGAGATGAGGCTTTAGTGAGCTAGGGCTTTTCTCTCTGAGCTGAAGGAGAATGAGAAGAAACTTGATGGAGGTGAATAAACTGATAGCAGACATAGACAGAATGGATAGCCAGCACTGTGTCCAACTGGAAATAGCTGATATGAAAGGGCATAATTTTAAGGCGTAAGTGATGATGGTTATTCATGCCTTTGATAGCATGAATACCAATTTTTCCATCCAGTAACCAAATTTCACACCCCCCCATTCTAATCCCCATTGTGACATTTTACCTCTTCTCACCTGCTAATATTTCCCCGTGTCCCTTCCTCCTTCCCTTTTTCCAGTGGTTCATTCTCCTCTTATCAGATTTCTTCTTCTCCAGTCCTTGATCTTTCCCACCCACGCGGCTTCACCTATCACCTTCCAGATAACCTCCTCCTCACCCCACACTTTTATTCCGGTATCTCAGCCCCTGGATAAGGGTCTCGGCCCAAAATGTCAACCATTTCCATAGATGCTGCCTGACCTACTGAGTTCCTCCAGCATTTTGTGTGTTGCTTTATAATCTTAAGGTGATTGAAGGAAAGTATTGGGGGGGGGGAATAATATCAGAGATTCCTTTTTTTTACACAGAGAGTGGTGGATGTGTGAAACAAACTGCCAGAGGCAGATACAATAGGGACCTTTAAGAGACTCTAAGATGAAAGGAAAGGAAAATTGAGGGAAATGTGGGGGTAGGGGGCGGTAGAAAGAATAGGATGATCTTCACACTATTTTAAGATTTTCTTCGCCCAGGCAGATTAACCATTCTAGTTAGACCCCAAACCCCTCTATCTATTACCTCTGTCTCTGCACCACACTGTAAACAATTTAAACTTATTTTGATAATTTGATAATGCTGCTTACACTGCACATGCATGCTGGTATTTATGCATGTTTTATTCCCTATCTATACTTCCAACTTGATTTTTATATGGTTCTTTATAATTATTGAATGTATTTGTTACATCAGAATAATTACATCCTTAAACATGTAATTGTGTACGGCAAATAAAGTTGATTCTTGATCTTGGAGTAGGTTATAAAGTCAGTACTACATTATAGGCTGAAGGGCCAGAACTGTGCTGTATTCTTTTGTGTTCCATGTTGACCTGAGAGAACCAAGTGGGACTTGGTTTGAAATCTACTCTCAATTCCATAAGAAAGGGTTCATTCCCATAGGAAGAGTGGAGGGAGAGGCAGAGGCATGCTAGCACAGCGGTTAGCATAACGCTTTACAGTACAGGTGACGTGGGTTCAATTCCCGCTGTCTCAGTGCTGTAAGGAGTCTGGACACTCTCCACTTGACTCCTGTATGGTAAGTGGAAACGTGGTGATGAAGACAATGGTTGGAGATGTTCCTGGCTTGTCACAGCTGTGGCAAGTGAACAGCCTCGGGGAAGGAAACAGCCAAGACAAGCGGCAACTATCTTACACTGAAGCTGATTTGATTGTGGCCTCTGAAGAGGAAATGTAACAGATGCCTAGAAACCAGAAGAAATAGCCCAGCCTGATTCCACCACCAGCTTAATTGCAGGATGTGGTATGACCCCCATGAGCTAATTGGAAAAGAACCACAAAGACTGATAATGACTCTGCTGAAATGTGGTCCCAGAAAACCCCGGATTCTGATGAACAATCATTCCATGGTCTAAGTCACTCAGATCAGATTTCCTCTCCATTCTGATGTTTGGTCTGAACTACAACTGAACCTCTTGAGTATGCCCACATGCTTTTATGCACTGAATTGCTGCCACATGATTGGCTGATCAGATATTTACATTAACAAGCAAGTGTACCTAATAAAGTGGCCCCTGAATGTATGTCATCATATAGTACTTTGAGAGTAACACACACTTTGAGATTCATCTTATTGCAGGCTTTTACAGGGGAAAAGGAATATAATAGGATTTTTATAAACATTATGCATAAAAAAAGATTGACAAACACCAATGTGCAGATAAAACAATACTGAGAACATGAATGGTAACGAGTCCTTGAAAGTGAATCTGTAGAACTGAATTAGATCAGAATAGTGGGTGATTGAATTTATCCACCGTTAAGGAGCATGGTGATTGTAGGATCATAACTGTTCCTGAACCTAGTGGTGTGGGACGTAAGGCTTCTGTACCTCCTTCCAATGAAAAAAGGGGTTTGGAGTCGATGGGTAGTCAATGGTTGGCATGGTCTCTGTTGGCTGGATCGCTCTCTGACTCTGAGATCTTTCTCCCTGTCCCGTTCATGGTGGACTCCCTAGCAGAATACAGTGAGCTGGTGCAAGCCATGATGCATTAAGCTGATGACAAACAGATACATTCCACCACCCTCTGAAGGGAAAGGGGTTGGTCGGAAGGAATTTAAAAGAAGGAAAGGATTCCACTTGGTGGGCATGGGGAAACCATTTTCCCTGATGGGAAGTTAATAGCTATGGAAGGAATGTTAAAATTAGAACCGGGCCGGACTGTTCAAGGGAACAACCAAGGGTAACCCTCTCCTACTTTAGAAGGATAGAAATCTGGGAATAAGGAAGCACTCAGGCTGATGCTGATTGTTGTGCGGTGAAGATCATGATTGGAACAATAATGTATGAACACAGCTGAATTTATTTATTCATTTGTTTATTTGTTGTCTGCTGATCTATCTGGTTGATTAATTCTTTCTGTATTTGTATAGTTTTATGTCTGCACTCCGGTTGAATGCCACAGTTGGTTGGTCTTTCAGTGGTTCTGTTATGGTTATTACTTTATAGATGTATTGAATATGCTCTCAAGAAAATGAATCTCAGGATTTTGTATATGGTGACATATATATACTTTGATAATACATTTATTTTGAATTGAGAACAGTATCATAAATGGTAGAGCAGGGCTAAGGGGCTGAATGGCCTGCTTTCCTGGCCAAAGAAACATAGATCACAGAAATTGGCCCTTCGGGCCATTACATTCAGATTCCAGCAGGCTCTTCACCTGCACTGACCTCAGTCTATTGCCCGCAACATCCCCATTAACTTCTCCCAGATTCAATCCACTTACTGACACAATGGGGGTAATTCATAGGGGCCAACTAACCCACCGTGTCTGCACCCCTTTGGGATGTGGGAGCGAACAGGAGAACCTGGAGGGCAACATGCAGACTGCAGCAAAGGAGAGGATTGAACTGGGTTCACCGGAACTGTGAACCAGCGGCTCCATTTTACGGCTAATGGACCTGAGCCTAGCAGTGTAAATAGAACAATACTTCACAGATCAGTGGCCTGGGCTATAATACAGATGCGAGATCTTACTGTGCCTGAAGACTAATGATTGAGAGCTGTGAAAAAGCAGGACATTTTCTGCATGTCTGAATAAATTTTAAAAAATCAGTGAAGGGAGTTGAAACAAGTGGAAAAGCATATTATTTGCTGGAATTTTAATGGGAATCTAATGGAAATCATGGTTTGCTTCTCTGGATCTCGGCATACCTTGTGTGAGGCACGAACATTATTTGGGTTTAACAGGCCTTGCTCCGTTTCTAGAGAGATGAATAAATAAGCAATCCATTTAAATTCTGCAAAACTGCTCTGACATTCTCCACTGAAGACAAATTGACACCGAGTTAGCAAAATGACAAAACATTTCATTTCAGAGAGATCCAGAATGTTTTGCGCTGCCGGTCTTACCCAATAAAAATGAAACCCAAACAGAAAGCTGAGACTCGTTAATAAACTCGGGGGTGGGTAGCAAGGAGGTTGAGTTACAGTATCGGCATCTATCCATCCACAGGCCCACCAAGGTAGTTGGCAAATTCAGCCAAATACTTAAAAAAATTGGGAATATAAAGCAAGCATCTCCAATGGTGATCGTATAGTTCTGTTTAAAACCTCATCTGGTTTGCTGAAGTCTTTCAGGGAAGAAGTGCGCAGGATTGAAAAAGGCTGCAAAGTTTTGTAGACTCAGTCATCTCCAAAACAGGCCCCAATCTCCCCACCGCTGAGGACATCTTCCAAAGGCAGTGCATCAAGAAAGCGGCATCCATCACTAAGGACCCTCGCCTTCCAGGATATGCCCTATTCCTATTACTACAATTAGGAAGGAGGTACAGGAGTCTGAAGACCAACACTCAACTTTTTAGGAACAGCTTCTTTCCCTCCACCATCTAATTTCTAAATGGTCCATGAAGCCATGAACATGACCTCACAATTCCTCTTTGGCACTGTTAATTTATTTTATTAATGTAACTCGTATTTTTTTTTGTTTTGGGCTATACTGCTGAGAAAGCACAGTCCACAACATACAGTATGTCATTGATACTCTTGCAAGAGGACTACAATCTCGTCATCCCTCACAGGCTTGGTGCCTCAGAGACCCAGAGAGCTATGTTGGCTTTCTGCTTTGGCCCTTGGTAGGGTCACTCCACCAGTCAGGTCAAAGGGAGGACGCCAGACTAAGAGTGGTCCATTGACCCTCCAGGCTAACAGTTCTGACTGATAAAATAAAACTGTTATGGAAACGGCAGTGAAGATTCCTTTTACATCTGAGTCTGACGATATTTATGACTGAAAGTAGTGAAAACCAAAAGGAAGCTACCGAACAATGAAGCCTTGCACACCACCAGAGATGGAGGACCTTCGTTGCTGTGCTAAACGCCAGTGGCGCAATGGGCAGTCAGTCAGTGGAGTAACTCTGATCCTTCTGATTCTGTTCTCTTTCCCTGTACATGACTCCAGACTCAAAGCACAGCTCCCTGTAGTCCCATTGTTTGAGGAAATCAAACAAAAGAATACTACAGAGGGTAGAAAGAAGGACTTGCCAGATGAGGAAAAACCTAAGTAATGCTAGCGTCTTACTGGCAGATATACTTTATTGATCTCGAGGGAAATTAGGTTTTGTTACAGCCGCACCAACCAAGAATAGTGAAGAAATATAGCAATATAAAACCATCAATAATTAAATAATAAGTTAATCATGCCAAGTGGAAATAAGTCCAGGACTAGCCTATTGGCACAGGGTATCTGACCCTCCGAGGGAGGAGTTGTAAAGTTTGATGGCCACACGTAGGAATGACTTCCTATGACGCTCAGTGTTAAATCTTGATGGAATGAGTCTCTGGCTGAATGTACTCCTGTGCCTAACCAGTATGTTATGGAGTGGATGGGAGTCGTTGTCCAAGATGGCATGCAACTTGGACAGCATCCTCTTTTCAGACACCACCGTCAGAGAGTCCAGTTCCACCCCCACAATGTCACTGGCCTTACAAATGAGTTTGTTGATTCTGTTGGTGTCTGCTACCCTCAGCCGGCTGCCCCAGCACACAACAGCAAACGTGATAGCACTGGCCACCACAGCACAAGATATGCAGAGTTCCGAGGAATCAAACCACCTTTCCCTTATGATTCACATTAAAATTCCTAAGGATTATGTCCCTTCTCACTCCTTTTGATCAACAACTGCCATCTCCAGTATCATCTTGCACCAATATAGATATAGTAATGAAACAGAGAGAGGAAAAGGACTGGGAACGGAGAAATTTCTTAACATTGTGTGTCTACTAGCTATGTCCTATCTCAATAGGCACTGCTTCTAACATAAAACTGTAGTGCAAAACAGCACAGGAAAAAGCCATTTGGCCCAATTCATTCATGCCAGCCAAGGTGGCAACTAAACTATTCCAATTGGACCAATTGGTCCATGCTGACCAAAATTCCTGTCTACTCTAGACTCATTTGCCCATGTTTGACCCATATCCCTCTAAACCAGAGATTCCCAACCTTTTTAATGCCATGGACCCCTACCATTAACCGAAGGGTCCGTGGACCCCAGGGTGGGAACCCCTGAACTCTACACTCTGAATGATGAAGGCCAGCAGGCTAAATGCCTTCTTTACCAACTTGTCTATCTACGACCCCACTGTTTGTAAGCTACGTACCTGTGGTCCTATGTCCCTCATTTCCACAGCACTCCCTTGGGTCTTTAATGGTTCAAAGGTTCCATTTCATCTCAGAAAATCTATGGAGTAAATAACTTGAAATTCTTACACTTCACAGACATCCATGAAACAGAAGAAAACCTCAAATAGTGAATGGAAGAAGAACATTCGAATCCTAAATCCCACCCCCTCCCGCACACAAACAGCAACCAAGCATCAACCTTCCCCTGACTTGTTCCAGCAGGGAGCTTCAGTGTCCCCACCCCACCAGCACCCACCGTGCAATGAGAGACCATGAACTAGATTTCATCAAAAACTACTGTCCGTAACCCAGCACTTCAACATGCCGCAGGCTCCCTCTCTGTCACTAATGACGGGGAGAGAGGTAACACTCCTTCCACAGTGAGGGGGAGACCAACACCTCGCTGTTTTGGCATTGAAGTTTTAACATTCACTGTCAAACTCCTACAACTGAAGAGACATTGAACACTGGAACTTCATCGTCTTTGAGATCCTCGGAAGCTCGTTCACCGAACAAGCTGCTCACCATAGACTCCTGGCACCAAACACTCAGGGCTGGTGGAGAGCAGAAATTGTACCCAGCACTATGGGTTCTCTTACATCCCAGGGCCTCTCTTTATTTGTGATTCTGCCACAAAGACCAGCACCTTGTGGTTCACTGGGCACCTTCAACAATTCCTGCCACTCCTCCCCCAACCCACCATCACCAAGGACCCTAGAGTTTCCACTCAAAGAGACTGTTCTAATTAGCTGTCACTTTGATGGATTCCTTCCCCTCTCTTAATTACAGTGATAGATCATAGACAGCAAACAGAAGGTGCAAGGAAAATATTTATTTTTTAGCATGTACTGGCCTGATTGGAGACCTGCGTCGACCTTTAATCGCGAGCATGTCTTTTTCTCAGACTCTGCCCGGAGGAATCAAATTGCATTCTTCAGAAGCAAATTAAACCCTGAATTGTTGTTCGCAAGAAAAAGATTGCAACTCATTGACATTTTGGGACAAATGTCCGCCTGTGTGCACTTACCGTACTCTAAAGGACTTTTGTTTCTGACATTAGTTCAGCCTCTCTTGTGCGCATCTCTTGGCAAAGTCAGTCAAACAAAACACAGCAAAAAAACTCGTAACTAAGTCCCAGTCCAATACAGCAGGAATTGTAATACATCTCAAGCTGTGAAAGCACAGACTTGGCTTCAAACAAACAAGTTTTATTGTTGATTCGACCCATTGTACTGATAGTAACAGCCACTGTCTCACCAGTTCTTTGCATTGAACCCCTTTCTGCCTTTCTTTGATCGAAACTGTAACTCTGATCGCAACTACGCAGTACACTGCTATTACTAAATTGTAGGTTGGTATATTTTTGTCACCGATATACAGTGAAAACCTTTTTTTGAATTCCATTGGTACAGAGCATTTCGTCAGGTCAGTGCATGGAGGAGGTACGAAGGAAAATAATGACAGAATATAGAGGAGATAACAAACAAGACAAACTCTGCTGGTGCAGAGCAACGCACACAAAATGCTGCAGGAGCTCAGCAGGCCAGGCAGCATCTATGGATGGGAATAAACAGTTGACGTTCCGGGCCGAGACCCTCCTTCAGGACTGGAAAGGAAGGGGAGAAGTCGGAGTAAGGAGGTGGCAGGAAGGGAGTACAAGGTGGGTGATAGCTGAAACTGGAAGAGGGTGAAGTTGATTGGTGAAAGAGATGAAGGGGGAATGTGATAAGAGAGGACAGAAGACCATGGAAGAATGGGAAAGGGGAGGAGCCCCAGGGGAGGTGATGAGCATGTAGGCAGAGGAAGCATGAGAGGGAGAGAAGAATGGGAAATTGTGAAGGAGAGGGGCATGGTAATTCCCAGTTTCACCTAAAACCTGCCACCTTGTACTTCTTCCCTCCCTACCCCCAAATGTCTTATTCTGGCTTCTTCCCCCTTCCTTTCCAGTCCTGATGAAGGGTCTTGGCCCAAAATATTGACTACGTTGACTATACACTTTACCATAGATGCTGCCTGGCCAGCTGAGTTCCTCCAGCATATTTTGTGTGTGTGTTGCTTGGATTTCCGGCATCTGCAGATTTTCTCTTGTTTGTGGCATAACCAGGACTTGTGATATGCACCAGCTGCTCATACGACCATCCACCTCCTGCTCCTGTGGCTTCACATGACTGATCGGGGTGGTGGGTGGGGGTGTACTAAGTAGGTGCTACACATTGTCCAAGGGTGACCTCAAAATTCAAAATAAATTTACTATCAAGTTACATATATGTCACATACACAACCCTGAGATTCATTTGCTTGTGGGCATACTTCTTTGTGATGCGATAGGGTGGTTTTAGACCCAGAGGAATAAACAGAATATTTATGAGTAAGTGATGTTCGACTGCACTGAAAATGAGACTAGAATCTTTTGTGCTTCCACAACTTGGTGAGTGAGTGACGGGGTGCAAGTTATATTCCTTTTTTCAACTACTAAGTAAGTTTTGCAACTCATAGTAATTTTTATATCTTGCACAGTACTATGACCGCAAATCTTCCAGCACACACAAAATGCTGGAGGAACTCAGCAGGCCAGGCAACATCTCGAAAAAGAGTACAGTCAACATTTGAGACCAAAATGTCGACTGTACTCTTCCTAGATGCTGCCTGGCCTGCTGAGTTCCTCCGGCATTTTGTGTGTATTGCTCGGATTTCCAGCACCTGCAGACTTTCTCGTTTCTGAATCTGCCAACGTATGCAGTCGATAAAAAAACTTACTTGTGATCTATTATAAACATAAGAGATTCTGTAGATGCTGGAAATCCAGAGCAACACACACATGTCAGGGGAGATCAGTAGGTCAGACAGCATCTATGGAAATAGAGTCAACGTTTCAGGTCAAGACCCTTCATCAGGACACTAAGCCCAAAACAGCAACTCTTTATTCCTATCCATGGATGCTGCCAGACCTGCTGAATTCCTTCAACACTTAGTGTGTGATCTATTATAATCTTTCTATCTCAGATTGGGCCTTTCATACAAGCTTTAGCTACAGACGCAGCTAGTTCTGAACCAGAGATCTACAGTCCTACAGCTCTGATGTTGTCTTGTAGCCTAACGTTTTCAGTATTCAGCGCTCTCAGCCATTTCTCAATATCACGTTGAATGAATCAACTGGTTTCTCTGATGGTAGAGAGTTCCAAAGCTAGCCAAGATGCCTTAACTAGCAAGGTGGCATAGCAGGGCAGCACACCAGCACAGCGGTTAGTGTAAAATCTTACCTCACCAAGGATTGAAAGATTGGGGTTCAATTCCTGCTGCTGCCTGTAAGAATTTTGTCCGTTCTCCCCATGTTAATTCCAGGTGCTCCAGTTTCCTTCCGCATTCCAAGATGTATGTGTTGCAGGCATGCTACAACCATATAACCTAGCGATACTTGCAGGCTGTCCCGAGCACGTTCTCAGACTGTGTTGGTTGTTGTTGCAAAATGACAAAGTTCACTGTATGTTTCGATGTATGTGGGACAAAAAGCTAATCTTTATCTTTAAGCGCACCTGCATTCAGTCTCTGAAATAGTTGTCCACGTAGCTCCATTTCCCACGGTGTTTTAATTCTGTTTTGCTTTCTCCAGTAATTATTAACTTCCTACTTGAAAACTATTCAGGATTTGGCTTCCATCACTGATTTGGAACCTGCACATCCTGTCAAAGGAAGTTCTCCTAACTCTACCTTTTGCGTCAGAATCAGGATCAGTTTGATTATCACTGACTTGTATGGCATGATTCTTTTTTTGTTTTTTGGCAGCAGTACAAAGACATAAAATTGCTATAAATTATAAAAGAGTGTGAAAAAACAGAATAATGAGGAAGTACAATGACAAGAAAGTCTACAGGTGTTGGAAATCCAAAGCAACACACACAAAATGCTGGAGGAACTCAGCAGGTCAGGCAGCATTTATGGGAAAAAAATTAAACGGTTGATATTTCGGGTCAAGATCCTTCCTCAAAACTCACTACCTCTAATGTTCGTGGGTGCGTGGACCATTTAGAAATCCGATAGCAGAGGGGAAGAAGCTGTTTCTGAATTGTTGAGTGTGGGTCTTCAGGCTCTTGTACTTCCTCCCTGATGGCAGTAACAAAAAGAGGGCATGTCCTGGATGGTGACTGCCCTTAATAATGGATGCCACCTTCTTGGGGCACCCCCTCTTGAAGATGGTGGGGAGGGTTGTTCCCATGAGGCTGGCTGTGTCTAAAACCCTCTGCGGCCTCTTGTAATCCTATGGATTGGAGCTTCCATACCGGTCGGTGATGCAACCAAGCACAGTGTTCTCCACAGTACAGTTAAAGAAAATTGCTAGAGTCTTTGACGTACTAAATCTCTTCCAGGAACTCCAAAAGCATCTCAGATAATAATTCCCCAGCTCAACGCTAGCTTTGCTCACCAGAGCAAAGGAGACCATTCAGCCCATTGAACCTATGCCAGCAGAGCAAACCCATTAATCCTATTCCACCTCTCCCTGTATCCAGCCACCTTACCCTCTCTCAAGCATGCCCATTCACTCTCCTTTGATCCTTTCCTAGAGATAATTTACAGCGGCGACGGTGGATTTTCTCTGGGTCCAACCGCAGGGATTAACCATTGTAAATTGCCTCTAGTGTAAGTGGGAGGCAGAGTTAATTGTTAACGTGGGAAGAATAGGTTATAGGAATGATGTGCAGGTTGGTCGTGTAATTGGCTGCCGTACATTAGCCCCAGTTGTTGATGAATCTGGGGGAAGTTGAGGGGAATGTCGGAAGAATAAAAATCGGGATTAATGTAGCGCAAATGTAAATAGATGGTTGAAGGTCAGTACAGACTCATTGGGTCGAAAGTCCTGTTTCCGTACTGTGTCCCTGCTCTGAATAATAAGATCTTCTTGTGTTGATGGGAATTTAAATGCCAGTGTTAATAAAACTAACGAGCAGCGTGTCAGCATTGAACTCTGGTCACTGGTGGATTGCTCGACTCTGAACGTTGTACACCACTGCCCTCTGCTGCTCATCTGGTGATACAGCATGGAGAGGGAACCTGCGGTAACTCTGGCAGTGGCAATTGCATTGGCTTGCCGTGCTAGAGTGACAAATCTATTCCAAATCCCAGTCATTAACGACAGCTACATCGGAGTCAGCTTCAATTTAGTTTATCCGGCATCTGAGCACGGATGAAAGATCAGCTTTATTTGTCACATGTATATCAAAATGTGTTGTTTATCCTGAGACAAGGACAACTCACCACACTTGCCTACAACTCACTAACCGTAATCCTAACTGTATGGAGGAATTCCATGTCGCAGGGTGAATGTACAAATTCCTTACAGGAAGCGGTAAGAATCGAACCGCGATCATTGATCGCTGGCACTGTAAAGCGATTGCTCTAACAACTGTGCTACTGTCCCCGTTACACTGCCCAGCTGGTAGTTCTGAATTAATCATTGCATTTCTCTTTCTCTTTGCTCTTGGCTTGTCGATTGGACTCTGTAGTTCATGTTATTTGCGTTTCTGGTTTCTGATGAACTTGTTTTTTATTGCTAGTTATGCAAATTTAATCAGGTGGACTGGCTCTTCAGCCTGCAGTTAATGAATGACATAGCATTATATTGAACTGAACTAAACTGCACTTTCCTAGAAAGTTTCAATGATTTTGTGGTTTGGTGTTTTATATTTTGTGTTTTTCATCGTTAGCATGATTTGTTCTTTCTTCTTGCATGTTGCGGGTTTGATATTTTTCTTTGAGCGGTTTCCTGTGCTTCATGGCTGTCAGTGGGAAGGTGAATCTCAGGGTTGTACACTGCATACACACTTTAATAAATTTACTTTGAATCTTTGAAACCTGAATCTTTGACTTGCTGTGGGGATTTGAACTTTCATCTTAGTTTCTATTTTCCTTTAATTTGGAAATGAAGGAATGAAAAGCTTTTAATTCTACACTGTCTTTCATGATCCTGGGATGTAGAGGGCAGTTTTGGATTGGTGTTTTTTTTTTGTTGACTGCAATACTGTAGTGAGAGTGTAGAGGAATAGAGGGACCTTGGGGTGGACATTCAGAGGTTCCTGGAAACTGAAGATGACTATAAGATATAGTAGCAGAATTTGGCCATTTGGCCCATTGAGTCTGCTCTGTCACTTCATTATGCCTGATTTATTATCCCTTTTAACCCCATTCTCTTGCCTCCTCCCCTCAGCCTTGGACACTTTTACTGATCAAGAACCTATCAACCTCCACTTTAAATCAAGATGTACAAAAAAGCTGGATGAACTCAGCAGGTCGGGCAGCATCCGTTGAAAGAAGCAGTCAACGTTTCAGTCCTGACGAAGGGTCTCGACCCGAAACGTTGACTGCTTCTTTCAACGGATGCTGCCCGACCTGCTGAGTTCATCCAGCTTTTTTGTACGTCTTGATTTGACCACAGCATCTGCAGCGCACTTTGTGTTTAACCTCCACTTTAAATATACCCACTGACTTGCCTCCACAATGTCTGTCGTAATGAATTCCACAGATTTGCCACTCCCTGGCTAAAGAAATTTCTCCTCATCTGCATTCTAAAGGAACATCCTTCAATTCTGAGGCTGTGCCCTCTGGTCCTAGATCCCCCCACTATAGGAAATATCCGCTTCACATCCACTCAATCTAGGCCTTTCAATATTTGATAGATTGGTGCAGCCACAGCAAAGGCCCGGTGGGGAAGGACCAGTCTAGGGTCCTTCTCCCATGGGAGTTGAGGGGTGGGTGGCGGGGTGTTTACCCCTAAACCACTGTATGTAAATATGGAATAACGAAGTGCCACCTGGGTGGCAAAAGTGTGGGAATGTAAAGACTGTAATGGAAACACTTGTAAAGGACTGAGAGTCATGGAATGGTTTATTGTACCTAATTTTATTTTTGAATAAAGTATATTTTGATTAAAAAAAGATTGATGTGGGTAGATGGGTCATGTGGTATGCAAGCCTTTTGCCCCAAGTTATTAAGTTAAGATATAATGTTGCATCTGTACAAATCAATGGTTCGGTCAAATTTGGAACATGGTCGTGGTCTCCCCGCTACAGGAAGGAGATGAACTCACACCAAATGTTGGCGATACTTGGAGTGGCACCGTAGCGTAGCAGTCAGCGTGAAACTATCACAACACCAGCGACGGGCGTTCGATTCCTTTGCTGTCCGTAAGGAATTTGTACATTCTCCCTGTGACCACACTGTTTCTCTTCCACATCCCAAAGACGTACAGGTCGATAGGTTAATTGGTCACCCGGGTGCAAGTGGTATCAGGGATCTTCTCAGTTTCAGAGCAGGCAGACCCTTAGTTTAAAGTCCGTATCTGAAAGAAGACTTGCAGCGCCACAGAGTCACGTGGAACAGAAATGGCCCACTAAATCTGTGCTCACCGTCAAGAGAGCCGCCTGCAACATTCCCCTTTTATATTCTCATCAATCCAGTATCGCTTCCCAACCAACCACATTTCAGCAGCCAATTAACCTGGCACGAAATAGGCCCCTTCGGCCCTTTGAGCTGTGCTGCCCAACGATCCCCCAATTTGATCCTAGCCTCATCGCAGGACAATCTATAATGACCAAACAGTATGTCGTTGGACTGTGGGAAGCAACCAGAGTACCCGGAGAAATCCCACAGGATCACGGTGTTAACGTTAAAACTCCTTACAAGCAGCAGTGGGAATTGAACCCGGGTCGGCTGCACTGCAAAACTTTGTGCTAACCACTACACTACCGTACGTGGTGTTGTAATTAAATTTGAACTTGAGAGAGGAAATCCAAGTTAAGGCAGTCAGAATGGATTTTCGCAGGGCAAGTCACATCTTACTGAACTATTTCTACAGGAAGTGGCAAATGATAAGGGTAGGGTTGTAGGTGTTATTTACATGGATTTTAGTTGGGGGTTTGACAAGGTCCCACATGGTAAAAGCTCACCCCGATTAGAGATTCGAGGAATCCACAGAGTGTTGGTCATTTGGATTCAGAATTGGCTTGTCCCTAGAAGACGGAGGCTAGTGGTTGCTCAGACCTATTCTGGAATGGAAGCGCATGACCAGAGGCGTTCCATGAGAGAGAAGTACACAGATCACAACACATTACTTCCTGTAACTAATAAATCGTTCATCATCTTCTGCAACAGTATCCTATCTGCTTCAGAGTTTGACATATTGTGCATTCAGAGATGTTCTTCTGCACACCACCATTGTAACACTTGGGTATTTGACTTATTGTTGCCTTCCTGTCAGCTGAAATTGCTCTGGCCATTCCCTTCTGACCTCTTTCATTAACAAAGTATTTTTGTGTGCTGAACTGCCACTCTCTGGTGTTTTTTTTTGTTTTGTTTTGTTTTTCTCATCATTCTCTATCAACTCTAGAGATTGCTGTGCATGAGAATCCTGGGAGATCAGCAGTTTTAAGATACTCAAACCACCCCATCTGGTACCAATAATCATTCCACAGTCAAATTCACTTAGATCACATTTCTTCTCCATTCTGATGTTTGGTCAGAACAACAACAGAACCTCTTGAACCTGTCTGCACGCTTTAGTACACTGAGTTGCTGCCACATGACTGACTGATTATATATTTGTATTTAACGAACAGGTGTAAAGCTGTACACTGGGTGTGTATCTGTGACATATTAATGATCTGGATGAAAATATGAATGATAGCTTTAGTAAGTTTGCAGGCGATTCAAAGACTTGTGGAATTGTGGATAGAGTAGAAGGTCACCAAATGAGGGTACAGCCCAGAGGAGTACCCCGAATATAAGGTCTTTTATCTCCTGCCTCAGTTGTCCAAAGCAACACACATAAAATGCTGGAGGAACTCAGCAGGTTGGGCAGCATCTATGGAAATGAATAAACAGTCAACATTTTGGGCCAGAAGCATTCTTCAGGACTGGGAAGGAAGGGGGGAAGATGCCAGAATCAAAAGGTGGAGGGAGAAGGAGGTTAACTAGAAGGTGATAGGTAAAGCCAGGTGGGTTGAAAAGCTAAATGGCTTGAGAGGAAGGAGTCTGATAGGAGAGGAGAGTGAAACATCAGAGAAAGGGAAAAAGGAGGGGACCCAGGGGGAGGTGATAGGCAGGTGAGAGACCAAAGTGGGGAATAGAGGGGGGAGGGGAAGGGAAAACTTTTCACTGGAAAGAGAAATCATACCATCAGGTTGGAGTCTACCCTAGATGAGGCATTGCTCCTCTACCCTGGGGGTGGCCGCATCGTGGCACAAGAGGAGGCCGTGGACTGACGTGTTGGGATGGGAATTAAAACATTTGGCCACTGGGAAGTTCTGCTTGAGGTGAATGGAGTGGATGTGACCGATGGAGCGGTGGAGAGATGCTCAATGGTTTCCTACAGATTATAAACAAGTCAAAATCGATATTTTGTGTTCAGTTACACAATAAAACTTTATTAACAGAAGACAGAAACTTTATTAGACATTAATATGGAAGAATTAGGAAACATATCATTGACCAAAAACGCAGATGCATTCTGTAAGCGGAATTGCTTTGCAGTCTGACAGTTAACAATCTTTGGTTTGAGATGAAAAGTTTTGACAGAATTTGGAAATTTGCTAATATTTTAATTATAATGAGTTTATACTACCATTATTAGTGAAGATCAGTGGGGGGTGGGGGGCAGAGGATGCTGGTTGAGACTAAACCATGACAGATGAATCTGTTGTGTCAGTGAAAAGGGTCCATGGATTCTAACCTACAACTTTCATAATCCAAGTCCAGAACCCCAACTCTTAGCAAGTCCCAACAGCCCTTCAAATGCAAAATATGCAAACCTTCTAAAAAAATCAGCAGCAGCACTGTTAAGTGTCGCCAAGGCAAACAGGAGGTTCAGGTGAATGATCCCAGAAATGAAAGGGTTAACACGTGAAGGGCATTTGATGACACTGGGCCTGTACTTGGAGCTTAGAAGAAAGATGGGAGATCTCATTGAATATTGAAAGAGCTGGACAGAGTAGATGAGGAGAGGGTGTTTCTGTACTGGGAGAGACTTCGACAAGAGTTCACAGCCTCAGAATAGAAGAACATCCCGTCAGATCAGCGATGATGAGGAATTTCTTCCGCCACAAGATGGTGAGTCTGTGGAATTTATTGCCACAGACAACTCGGGAGATCGAGTCGGTGAGAATATTTAAAGTGGAAGTTGATAGGTTCTTGATTAGTAGGGGTGTCAAAGGTTAAGTGGAGAAGGCGGAGATTGGGGTAGAGAGAGGTAGTATTTCAGCCATGATGGAAAAGCAGGACAGACTTGATGGGCCAAATGATCCAACTCTGATCGCAAACAAAAGAAAATCCTGCAGATGCTGGAAATCAAAGCAACACACACAAAAAAAACTGGAGAAACTCAGCGGGCCAGACAGCATCTGTGGAAAAAAGTACACTTAACGTTTTGGACTGAAACCCCTCGGAAGGATTCTTAAGCGTCTCGGCTTGAAACGTCAACTGTGCCCTTTTCCACAGCCTGGCTTGTCGAGTTCCTCCGGCATTTTGTGTGTGTTCACCTAATTCTGATCCTATGTCTTACAGACTTTGGTTTTGGGGGGAGGGGGATAATTCAATACCCCGCACATAAAATTGGAATTTTCTTTGCCTCTGCTCCTCGGTGGTTGGGGCTTTGATAATCAATGGACCGGGTAGTGACTCTAGATCACCATCTTCTTGTCTGTGCTGAATAATGATGGTGTTTCTGGTGATTTTGCAGTTTAAAATAATTGAGTGAATATGTTTGATATGGTTGATACTGTTTTTCAGTCTTGGACTTGTTAGTGTTTAATTATTTAACAATTACTTTTCCCAAGCTGTAAGTCTAATCACCCACTGAGCCACCACCACTGCCTTATCATTTCTTGTCAGAGTCATTTTATATATAGACATAAAACCAGTCTCCTTCCCTTTCTCCCATGATCCACTCTCCTCTCCTATCAGATTCCTTCTTCTCCAGTCCCTGACTTTTCCCACCCATCTGGCTTCACCTTCCAGCTGCCCTCCTTCAATCCACCATCCATTTTTATTCTGGTGTCTTCCGGCTTCCTTTTTAATCCTGAAGAAGGGTCTCAGCTCAAAATGTTGACTGCTCATTCATTTCCGTGGATGCTGCCTGGCCTGCTGAGCTCCTCCAGCATTTTGTGCGTGTTGCTTTGGATTTCTAGCCTCTGCCGACTGCCTCATGTTTACAACATGCATTAAGCTATCTTACATATTTATTCATTGTGTCTTTTTTTAAATTATTATGCTCCTTACTGTGTTTTTTTTTGTGCTGCGTCAGATCTGGAGTAACAAATACTGCCTGGCCTGCTGAGCTCCTCCAGCATTTTGTGCGTGTTGCTTTGGATTTCTAGCCTCTGCCGACTGCCTCATGTTTACAACATGCATTAAGCTATCTTACATATTTATTCATTGTGTCTTTTTTTAAATTATTATGCTCCTTACTGTGTTTTTTTTTGTGCTGCGTCAGATCTGGAGTAACAAATACTGTACACTTGTGTACAGTAAATGGCGTTAAGCCAGCGATTTCATGTGTAAACGTCATAGCAGGACATGCCCTCTTCTCATTGTTACCATCAGGGAGGAGGTACAGAAGCCTGAAGACAAACACTCAATGATTCAGGAACAACTTCTTACCCTCTTGTCATCTGATTTCTGAATGAACATTGAACCCATGAACACTACCTCACTACTTTTTTTTTATTTATTATTTTTTGCACTACTTATTTAATTTAAATATTTTGTGTATATAAACTTTCTATAATTCACAGTTTTCTTTTTTACCGTCATTATGTATTGCATTGTACTGCTGCCACAAAGACGATGCATTTTGTGACATAAACTGGTGATATTAAACCTGATTCTGACTTAGTTATCCAGCTCCAGCCAAATACCCCACCCCTTCCACCTTCCACTTACAGTGGTACAATAGTAAGAAAGTCAGCCACAGCCTTAAAACTCCAGTGACCCAAGTTCAACCTTACACTCCAGTGCTGCCCGTCCGCTATTTGTTCACACACTCTGTGATCAGGTGAATTCCCCACTGGGTGCTCTGTTTTCCTCCCGCATCTCGCAGACGCCTGGACTGGTCCACAAATTGTCCACTGTGAAGTACTCCCAGTGGTGGAAACTGGGAAAAGCTGATGGGAATGAAAGGCTTAATGAGTGTGGAGCGTGTGACGGCCTATACTTGCTGGAGTTTACAGGAATAAGGGGTACTGTCATTGAAACCGATCAAATATTGAAAGGCATTTTGAAATATGGAGAAGATGTTTCATTTCTTGGAGGAGTCTTGGACCAGAGGGCACAGCCTCAGATTAGAAGGATGCCCCTTTGGAACAGAAATAAGAAGGAATTTCTTTGGCTAGATGGTGGTGAATCTGTGGAATTCTTGCCACAGATGGCTGTGGTGGCCAAGTCACTGGGTACAGATCACTGTGGTCACAGGTACTGGGTCACTGGAGGCCAAGTGTACGCTCTTGATTAGTAAGGGTAACAAAGGTTATGGGGAGAAGGCAGGAGAATGGGGTTGAGAGGGAAAATAAATCAACCATATTAGAATGGCAGAACAGACTCAATGAACTGAATGGCCTAATTCTGTTCTGATGTCTTATGGAATGTGGGTAAGGTGAACGGAGATGGGATTAGTGTCAATTCATACTCCTGGTCGATGTGAACTCTGAACCAAATGGTCCCATTTTCTTATCACAATGCTTCACCATTTTGTCCCACTTCTCATCCCCCACCTTGATTGATCTTATCTTACCAGACCCCTCCCCCAACGATCCCCACACCCTCCTGATCAGCCGTCCTCACCCATTATCTGTGTTACCTTCAGCTTCCCGATCTGACAATCCTCATCGCAGCCTTCCCAAATTCGACACATTTCACATGGCCTGCGACTTTTCCACGTGTCAGCCACTTGGTCTCTCATTCCCATCCTCCAACTCACCTTCCACCCCCTGGTCCCTGCAGAATTGCATTCATGTACTTATTGAGCTACAGCGCAGAATTTCTGGCCTTTCAAACCATGCTGCCCAGCAACCCCCCAATTTAATCCTAGTGCAACCATGACGATAATCCTAATCTAATTTACAATGACCAATTCATCAACCAACTGATATGTCTTTGGACTGTGGGAGGAACCCAGAGTGCCCGGAGGGAACCCACGCAATCATACAAACTCCTTACAGGCGGCGGCAGGAATTGAACCCTGGTCACTGGTACTGTAAAGCGTTGTGCTACCACAACACTACCCTGCCACCCTTATCCTCGATCTGCTCTCCAGCAGTAGCCTCTAGTTTGTCTGTGCTCCTTCCTTTTGTTTAAAATTCATTCACTCCATTTATTTTAATTTTATTTCAGATATACAGCCCTTCAAACCATGCTGCCCAGCAAATTCTGTCAAACCTGATTTAACCCTAACCTAATGATCGGACAATTTACCGTAACTATCTCTGGACTGTGGGAGGAGACCAAGAGGACCCGGAGATAACCCATCTGTTCCAAGGACAGGACGAACAGAGACTCCTTACAGAGGATGCTGGGATTAAACTCTGAACCCCAATACACTAAGCTGAAATAACGTCATACTAACTGCTAGGCTACTGAGGCGCCCATAGAGCACAGTACAGGCTCCTAGGCCCAAGATGTTGTGCGGACCTCTTAACTTACCCTAACACCAATTTAATATTCCCTCCCACATAGCCCTCTGCTCATCTTTCATCCATTGGCTTATCTCGGAGTCTCTTAGATGTCCTTAATGTATCTGCCACCACCACCCCTGGCAGTGAGGCCACGCACCCACCGTTCTCTATAAAAGAACATACTTCTGAGGTCCCCCCCATACTTCCCTTCAATCAGCTCCAAATTATGTCCCCTTATATAACCATTCCCACTCTGGCAAAAAGGCCATTCCTCAACCCCACTTCAGAGAGCTGAGAATAGGAAACCATATTGATCTCACACAGCGGACACTTTATGATGTACCCTGCTCATTAATGTGAATATCTGATCAGCCAATCATGTGGCAGCACTCAATGCATAAAAGCATGCAGATGTGGTCAAGAGGTTCAGCTGTTGTTCAGACCAAATATCAAAATGGGGAAGAAATGTGATCCAAGTGACTTTGTGGAATGATTGTTGGTGCCAGATGGGGTGGTTTGAGTATCTCAGAAACTGCTGATGACCTGGGATTTTCATACACTCCTGTCCCTAGAGCAGGGGTTCCCAACCTGGATCCATGGACTCCTTGCTTAATGGTTTTGGTCCATGACATAACCCTGATCTAGAGTTAACTGAGAATGGTGCAAATCTAAGGAGCTAGCAGTTCTGTGGGCAAAAATGCCTTGCTAATGAAAGAGGTAGGAGGGGAATAGACAGTCTAGTTCAATCTGACAGGAGGGTGACAGTAACTCAAATAAACATGTGTTAAACAGTGGTGTGGAGAAGAGCATAATTGAAATCACATGTCCTACTGCAACATGGATAGGCTACAGCAACAGCAGACCACATCGGGTTCCACTTCTGTACCTAATAAAGTGGCCACTGAGTGCAGGACTGCCACTTCAAAGAGGGCAGATCCAATAAGAGTGGACATTCTTTTCCGTGAGAATTATCAGTGAACCATTGACCTTTACTGATTTTCCAGACAATTAATTTTGGGAATTTAATTTTCCCAGCTGCTTCAAAGGGACTTGAACTTATGAACGCAAGAAAGTTTGCAGATGCTGGCAATCCAAGCAACACACAGATTGCCGAAGGAATTCAGCAGGCAACATCTATGGAGAAGAGTAAGCAGTTAACGTTTCTGGCTGAGACCCTTCACCAGAACTTTGAACTTATGACTCTGGACAAATAGTCCTTGATACTAATTCAATGATTTAACCATTATGCCATGATGGAATTGATGGCTTTATGGCTAAGTTTGCGGATGATACTGAGATAAGTGGAGGGGCAGGTAGTGTTGAGGAAGCAAGGAGTCTACAGGTGGACTTGGAGAGATTATGAGAATGGGCAAAAGAAGTGGCAAAAGGAATACTGTGTAGAAAAAATGTATGGCCATGCACTTTGGTGAAAGAAACAAGGGTGAAGGCTATTTTCCAACCAGAAAGCAAATTTACAAACCTAAGGTGCAAAAGGACTTGGAAGTCCTTGTGCAGGATTTCCTGAAGATTAACTGGCAGGTTGAGTTGGTGGTGAGAAAGGCCAATGTTAGCATTCATTTTGTGAGGACTAGAATATTAAAGTAAGGATGTAATGCAGAGACTTTATAAGGGATTGGTCAGAGTACTTTTGGAATATTGTGAGCCGTTTTTTGGCCCCATATCTAAGAAAGGATCTGCTGGCGTGGTTGCAGAGGTGGTTTACCTCTGGGAATGAAAGGGTTAATGCATGTTTTTTGACTCTGGGCCTGTACTCGCTGGAGTTAAGAGGAATGAGGAAAGATCTCATTGAAACCTATTGAGTATTGAAAGGTGTAAGTAGAGTGAACAGAGGGAGGATGCTCCCATTAGTGGGAGAGTCAGTGACCAGCGGGCACAGCCTCAGAATACAAGGAAGAGGTGAAGAGTAATTTCTTTAAGCCAGATGGTGGTGAATCTGTGGATTTCATTGCCAGAGACGGTTGTGCAGGCACAGTCTTTTGGATATATTTAAAGCCGAGGTCGATAGGTTCTTGACTAGTAGATGCGTCAAAGGGGAGAGGGCAGGAGAATGGGCTTGAGAAGGATAATAAATCTGCCATGATCAAATGGCAGAGCAGACTTGATGGGCCGAATAGCCCAAGTCTGTTCCTGTGTCTTGTGATCTAACACTATAAAATGGTGCTCTGCTACCTTGTGAGCACACTGCTGCAGTGTTAAATCTACTACAGAATACAATTTATGATGAAATAACCTCTGCCTTTAATTTCATGAGGGCAATGGTAACCTGCTTTTCAGCCACGCACAATGTGGATCCGAGCTCTAGCCCGAATGCAAGATGACGCTTTTTGTATTGGATTGAGCTTGCTCACAATAGTAAATGTATCACTGAAACAAAAGTGCTGAAGCCACCCACCCCCCCCCCCATCAAATTCTGCTCTCTGTGAGGCGAAATGAGAGGGTGGAATTGAAAGCAGGTAGAGGCAGAAGCAGAACAATTTGTTATTGAGTCCAGAGCTAAATTAACTCCCTCTCTCTGATTCACCTCCCAGCTCTGGATCCCACATTCCCTATTCTGCTCTGGAAGCAGAATCAGAGTATCGGGCAGCACAGTAGTGGAGCGGTTACTGTAACATTTCACGGTGCGAGTGATCGTGATCAGGGTTCGATTCCCGCTGCAGTCTGTAAGGAGTTTGTACGTTCTCCCCATGACTGCATGGGTTTCCTCCGGGCACTCTGATGTACGGGTTCCGGTTAGTAGGTTGTGGGCATGCTGTGTTAGTGCTGGAAGCATGGCAACACTTGCGGGCTATCCCCAGCATAACTCAAACTGTGATGGTCGTTGACTCTTTTTACTGAATGTTTGAATGTACATTTGACAAATAAAGCTAATCTTCATCTTCATCCAATGAAGGAATAGAAACATAGCAAGAAGCTGCAAATTCACAATGCGAGAGAAAGATTAGGAAACAATAAAAGAAGGGAAGGGATTTACGGTAAAGATCAATGATTATCATTGAATAATCACAATTGAGATCAGTACTTCTCAGCTCTATCATCCTTTCTCATTTCAAATAACCATTTGCTGCCATTAGTTCCTCCCCACTTATCTCGGACTTCAGCCAAGTTTCAGTTTGTGATTTGTGCTGCTGTTATGAGTTGTAAACTATTCCTGTATATCATGAGAGACAGTTCACCCATTCACGTCAGCTCAGAGAACACAGCACCTTCTGTCTGAACCTTATCTTATTTACCTTGGTTAGGAACTACCATCCATCATACCCACTCCACCTGACCCAGATTTTAAAACAGACTTAGTTTTTAATCAACCAACCATCCTGGCCCTAGATCATCTTCCAGAGCAGATCTCTTCTTCTGGATAATAGTTAGCACAGTGGTTCCCAACCTATATTATGCCACGGACCCCTACCCTTAACGGAGGGGCCCATGGACCACAGGTTGAGAGGTCCTGAGTTAGCAGGGTTACCGACATACAAGAAAACCCCATGGGCAGCCAACCACAGTCCACAGATAATTACTTTGAAGCAAACTTGGAGTATTGTGTGCAGTTCTGGTCACCTACCTACAGGAAAAATATCGGTAAGATTGAAAGAGTACGGAGAAAATATACAGGGATGTTGAGGACCTGAGTTACGAGGAAAGGTTGCTTAGGGTAGGACTCCATTTCCTGGTGCACAGGAGAATGAGGGGAGATTTGATAGAGGTATACAAAATTAGGAGGGGTGGAGATAAGCTAAATGAAAACAGGTTTTGCCACTGAAGTTGGGTGAGACTAGAACTAGAGGTCATAGATGTCTAGGATGAAAGTTGGAAAATTTAAGGGCAACTTGAGGGGGAGCTTCTTCCCTCACAGGATGGTGTGATGTGGAAGTGGTTGATGGGAGCACAACATTTAAGAGAAATTTTTGGAAGGGATATGGAGGTCTATGGTCCAGGTGCAGTGAAATGGGACTAAGCAGGAAAACATTTCAACAGACTAGATGGGCCGAAGGACCTGCTTCTATGCTGTGGTGTTCTAGGACTCTATGACTCTATGCTTTAGTGATCAAAACAATTTATTGGAAATTAAAAACAGTGACAGTTTAGTACCTCAGCACGTAACAGAATCTGTACCTCACAAATAATACGGTACTGGTCACATGGCATTGACATTCATTGTATAACACAATTGAAACTTGTGAAGGGGTTGACACAATATGTGCTCAAATTTAGTTGTGGAACTGGAGATTATAACCAAGTGAAATATTTTGGACCTTGCTCACAACAGTGAACATGTCAGAGATAAAGAGAATGCTGCAAATGTTCAGGAGGTCAAGCAGCAGCTGTGGAGATGGAATCAGAGTCACGGCTTCATCAGAACTGCGCAGATGAAGTCATCAACCTGAAACGCTAACACTGTTTCTCACTGCACAGATGCTACCTGACCTGCCGTGTGTTTTCACCATTTTGGGTTTCTTTTTTAATTAAAGCATAGACTTTCTTGTCTACAATTAACTTTGCCCTCTGACCTTGTGCTCTGTGCTAATTATATGCCCAAACGCGCTCCATCATTCAACCCAAGCCAGATGCTGACTTGTAACGCAGACGAGAGGAGAAACATTGCAATAACAAGCTCTTCTCAAAGTTTTCTATCTTCACAAAAAACACCAGCAGCACATTCTATTTTCCTTTGAACAGGTTTACACACGACTATCCTCTTATCAGTCCTCACACTGGGCTTGAGTACATTTCAAGGCACTTTCAGTCAAGTCTTTTCTCTTGCAGTTGCGCATTTTTTTTTGTGCGTGCGGTGAGATTTCTTTGCAGTTATTATGTTCTACATTCATCAGAGCTAACTGGAGTGAGGGTTGGCTACCTCTGGTGTTCAGACCATGGGGAGTGTGAACGATTGAGCAAGCTCTGCTATCGTACATTTCGGGGTGCTAGCGTTAACTGAAAACAGGCATGAATTAGCAGCAAGCCCCAAAGGCACCAACACCTGACAATACGGTCCAACCAAAAGAAAACAGAAACATTCATCAGAGGGTCACCTTCTTCAGGAGCTCTCCCAATCTTCAATTAACCCTTCACAGCCCCCTTGACTCCAAACTGAAAACAGAAATGTCACCAGTTCTATCTACCATTTGGAGTGTAAGTCAGTTGGGTTGTCTCCAAGTGAACACCAAGAAATCCAATGCCCAGGTGCCGTTGTAACCACAGATCACTCGGGATTCGATCACTAGGATCCTTTGTTGTTTTCCACATGTCCACTTGCAAGGCCGCCTCGAGCTTGGAAACCTCGGCAGAATTTGGATTGTGTGGGCTGCAAAGGGTTAAAAGCTTTTGCCCCAGCCACTAAGAACACCATATTCCCCAATGTGGTTCGTCTTCAGCCTCTCAGGCGATGGTCGTTTTGAAGGTTGAGATGGAAAGAGGGAGAGACTCTCTCAAGGATGAGAAGCCAAAAGGGACAGAAGAAGCCTCTGAAGACCTATAGGAGGCTGCTGACAATCCTAATAAGCCCTAGTACTTATTATTGCTATCCATAGCCTTGAATATAAGAAGTAATTCCTACACACTAGAACATAAAGTGATGGGTGTTAGTGTCATAGTGGTTTCAATAGTGAGAGAGATGTCCTTCCACTCGGGAGGTCCATGTAAACCTTGTGCAGAGAAGGTTGGTGCCAAACACATCACTTCAGTCCTTGCCACCGCTCCCAGAAATGTTTCCGCATTCACCTTCCTCGGGATCACTGTACGACCGCGCTGCGAGGAGCCCTCTCGGCGCGCGGGGCTGGCTCGTGGGTGCGCCGGTTCCTCCCCTTCCTCATCTCCTGCAGGTGCTTCCACTTGTTCTGCAGGGCCCGGACGGAGTTCCGCTTGTGCTTGGCCTGCTTCACCCTCTGTCTCCACGCCTGCTGGCAGACCTCGTCCACCGTCTTTAGGCTGGGGTGATCCACCAGCTGCAGGAAGTCCCGGTACCACACCTTCTGGTGGGGGAAGGCCGCCTGCGGGCTGCGGTCCGTGGCAGGGTGATGGCCCAGGAGCTCGTCGGCCTGCTCCAGCCCGATCACCTCCAGCGAGATCTGCATGAGGGTCTGGGTGAAGTCGTGCTCCATGGAGTGACAGAAGAACATGCCGGCATTCTTGCGGTGAATGCTACGGAGCAGCAAACCTCGCTCGGTCTGGATGATGTGCTCGTTCAGTTGGACCTGAGTACAGAAAAACACACAACGTCAATGGAAGATGACATTGAGAGACTTGGAACAAAAAAGGTATTGGTATTGGTAATTGGTCCATGTACTGGAATAGAGTGAAGCGCTTTATTTGCATGCCGGCAGGACGGATTATTCCATACACGAGTACTCCAAAGTAGTACAAAAGCAATAACGCAGAATATAATGCTCCAGTTACAGAGAAAGTACAGTGCAGGTAGACAATTAAGGTACAAAGGACATGATGAGATAGACAGATTAGCAGTTCATCTTTTATCGTAGAAATGCAGCCTCCCCTCCATGGACTGTCCATGCTTCTTGCTGCCTTGATAAAGCAGCCAGCATAATCAAAGAACCCCTTCCATGCTGGACAACCTCCCTTCTACCCCCCTCCCATGGGGCAGAAGATAAAAATACTAAAAGCAGGTGCCACCAGGCTCAAGGGCAGCTTCTACGCCACTGCTATCAGACTCCTAAATGGACCTTTTGTATGATAAAATGGACTCTTGATCTGGACTTCACAACCTATCTCGTTAAGGACTTATTGCCTGCCTGAACGTGGGCAAAGGCAGAGTTAACAGACACAAAATGCTGGAGGAACGCAGCAGGTCAGGCAGCATCTGTGGAAGTGATTGAACGGTTGAAGCTTCAGTCCGATGCTGCTGAGTTCCTCCGCATTCTGTGTGTGTTGCTTTGGATTTCCAGCAACTAAAGACCTTTTCGTGTTTATTTTAAAGGAGTAGGTAAATAGTGGCCACACATACAAAATGCCAGAGGAACTCAGCAGGCCAGACAGCATCTACAGAAAAGAGCAAACAAATGATGTTTCAGGCCGAGACCTTTCATCAGGACTGGGGGAAAAAGTTATGAGAAGTCAGAGTCAGAAGATGGAGGGAGGGGTGGAAGTAGTACAGGGTGAAAGGTGAAACCGGGAAAGGGGGAGGGGTGAAATAAAGAGCTGGGCAGGTGATTGGTGAAAGAGATAAAGGCTGGAGAAGGGGGAATCTGACAGGAGAAGACAGAAGGCCATGGAAGAAAGGGAATGGGGAGGATCACCAGGACGATGATGGGCAGGTAGATTGTTTCACTTTCCCTGTAATTGGGGCTCTTTATTCTACAGTTTCTTGTTGCTTTCCCTTGGATTACGGCAAACAAAGTGTTTCACTGTGCCTTGGTACGTGGCGATAATCATCCAATTAATTTATTTATTGCAAAAGGTTTGTTCAATAGTCTTAAAACAGTGCAACAGAAGCCATCCTTCCGTCTCAAGCTTTAGACTATAGGTGCAGAAGTAGACCATTCGGCCCCTCGAGTCTGCACTGCCCTTTTCTCAACACAATCTCAAGCTTCTGTATCTTCTGCCCTGACAGAAAAGGGGAGTGGGGTCTTTGATCATGCTGGTGCTTTCCCGAGGAAATGGGAGGCATAGGCACAGCCAGTGGAGGGGAAGAACGGATGGTTCTTGTGACAGCCTGGGCAGTGTTCACATTCCTCTGCAGTTCAGTCACAGCAATCACTACTGTCACCTGCCGGATGCTCCCGGTTCACCAAAAGTAAAACCAACAGTGTTTTCTAGGCTAAACAAGGTTATTAGCAAACACATGCTGAATGTGATTGCAGGAAATGCATCTGCATGAAGAAGGGACGTTTACAGGTTGGGTATCAGCTGGAGTGCTTCTGAAGAGGCTAGCTCACAGCTCAAGCGTCCTGGGTTCAATCCTTCACCTCTGGCGCTGTCTATGTGGAGTTTGCCTGTAGGTTTTCCTCAAGAATACAGCCCGGATACAGGACCTTTGTTGCAACCAGTCTGCGGCAATCTCGGTGTCTGCCCCGCTTGTCTCAATTTCCTGTGTTCCACCAACATCCCTCTAAGCCATCCGTCCATGTACCTATCCAAGGGCTTCTTAAATGTTACTTTAGTACCCGGCTCTCCACTTCCTCTGGCAGTTCATATTACTCAACCTTTCTAATCTTGGCAACATTTTCACAAACCTCCTCTGTAATCTTTCCAGTTTAACCACAATATGAAAGTAATCAAAACTAAGCAGAGTACTCCAAGTGTATAAGGTAATGAGCAGCACTGATCGTGTGGATAGTCAGAGGCTTTTTCCCAGGGCTGAAATGGCTAACATGAGATGGCATGGTTTTAAGGTGCTTGGAAGTAGGTACTGAGGAGATGTCGGGGTAAGTTTTTTATGCAGAGAGTGGTGAGTGCGTGGAATGGGCTGCCGGTGACGATGGTGAAGGTGGATATGATAGGGTCTTTTAAGAGACTCCTGGACAGGTACATGGAGCTTAGAAAAATAGAGGGCTATGGGTAACCCTAGGTAATTTCTACAGTAAGTACATGTTTGGCACAGCATTGTGGGCTGAAGGGCCTGTATTGTGCTGTAGATTTTCTTTGTTTCTATGCAGCATTAATAATAACTTGTACAACTGCAACATAATGTCCCAACTCCTAAACAGTGCTCTGAATGATGAAGGCCACTGTGCTAAATGCCTTTTTCACTACCCTGTCAACAAGTGTGGGGATACATCTCTACCAAAGGAGGTGTAAGGCACTCTTTCCCTCCACTAGCCTGCAGGTCACTCTTGGGAAGGGGTAGCACCTGCTTAGCCCCTGATCAGGGTCATGTGAAGCCATGGGAGCAGATGGTGGATGGTTGTATGACCAATTGGTGCATATCACAAGTCCTCATTATTCAACCACTGACACCAGACAATCTCTGAAAAGTACTGATAATGGCTGTAGTCGACTATCTCGTAAAGAAACTGTCCAGAAGAAGGCAACGGCAAGCCACTTCTGCAGAAAATTTGCAGAGAACAATCATGGTCATGAGAAGACCATGATCACCCATGTGTTATAGATCTACAAGTGATGCCACTTTCAAAGATCTGTCCACTTGTACTACTCCCTCCCTCTGATTCATTCCACTCCCTAGTGCCCTATCATTCACAGTATGAGCCCTAGACTGGTTCAACTTTCCAAACCAGGTGCTCCAGTTTCTTCCCACGTCCCAAAGACATGTGGGTTAATTAGCTGCTGTAAATTGTCCCTTGTGTGTTAAGTGACAGATAAAGGATGTGTGGGAAAATTGAAGTAAAAGTAGTGTGAAACAGGTTTTCCCAACTTTTTTATGCTGTGGGCCCCTCCCATTAACCGAATGGTACTTGGACCCCAGATGTAAATGGTCAACACCAACACTGTGGGCCAGGTGACTGGTTCTGCTGTGCAACTCCAATGTTACTAGAATAACACAAAAACATAAATAAGACCAGGATTTAATCACAGAAAATTATCTAACACACTATGGCCGGAGTACATGTGCTCAAAATCACTAAGTTTAAACAGGGGAGAATAAAGTCACAGGGCACAGTATACAAACTCGGACATTTGTATGCACAGCTGCATCAAAGAACGATTCCAATTTTGTACGTATCGTTCAGCTCTTCCATCCTGCCCTCCCATCAGGAAGCCTCCTGCAGAGGGAGCAGGAATCAAGGACTGTAAGATTATATTTGTTAACCCCACCATTACCTCCAGCTTCACCAGAAGTTGACGACAAGCAAGGCTATTCAAAGTATGGAGAAAACCCATTTTCTCCAAATGATCACAGCTGTTGGCAAGTGTCTGTGGCCCATCCTTCATATCCTCCATATCTAAATCCCAGCTTTAATCATAACAGTTAGGAGATCATAAGACATTGGAGCAGAATTAGGCCATTTGGCCCATCAAGCCTGTTTCGCCTTTTGATCATGGTTTTATTATCCCTCACCACCCCATTCCCCTGCCTTCTCCATGTAACCTTTGATGCCCTTACTAATCAAAAACCTATCAACCTCTGCTTAAAACATACCCAATCTTGGCCTGTACTTTGCTAGAGTGGAGAAAACAGGCATGAGGCTGCTTGTGTACAAGAAGACTCTGCAAACACTGGTGTGACAGTGACCAGGTTACCCAGTTGAGTGTTGTTGGGCACGTTGACCAGGATCTGAAGGGGGCTGCCCAGTCTCGGGCAGTGGAACTCTGGAACACAGTGCCCGAGAATGAAAGCTGCTGAGAAGGTTGTGGAGGCAAACATCCTCACAACTTTTAAGAAGCCTCTGGGTGAGAACTTGAAACGCCAATGCACAGTAGGCTCAGGACCAAGTGATGGTCCTTAGGCTAAGTACAGATAGGTGCTTGATGCCTGGCAGTGAAAATTGTGGGATGATGTGTCTTTTTCTGTGCAGAAACAAGGACATAATGTCGAGGCTTTATAAAGCACAGGGGAGGCCTCACTCGGAGTATTGTGAGCTTCTCATTCTGAAGAATGAGGTGTGACCTCATTGAAACCTATCGAATGTTGAAAGACCTCGATAGAGTGAATGTGGAGAGGATGTTTCCTATGGTGAGGGTGGCAAGACTAGAGGACACAGCCTCAGAATAGAGGGGTGTCCTTTTAGAGCGGAGACGAGGAGAAATTTCTTTAGCTAGAGTCTGTGGAATTCATTGCCCCACACGGCTGTGTACCCATGTCATTGGGTATATTTAAGACAGGTTCTTGATTAGTCAGGGCATGAAGGGATACGGAGTGGGGGGGGGGGGGGGATGCAGAATGCAGGGTATTAGGGCTAAGAGGGAAAATTGACCAGCCATGATGAAATGGCTCCTATATCTCTGGTTGAAATCCAGGAGTTTGGTTGAATGAGTAAAAGGGAACGTTAAAGTTGGGAGGCTTAGGTAATGGAGGGAGGAAGGAGCATTAGGCAGGAATGTAAAGAGATTAGACACACACACACAAAAAAAGACGGAGGAACTCAGGGTTAGAGGACTATCTGTGAGTAGGTGAGAGGGAGGAAAGAAGCTCCTTTTGCTGTTATTTGGTTGCATGTTGTGTTCTGAGCATCGTTGGAGCTGGAATGTGGGGCAACACCTGCAGGTTGCCCCCTAGGTGTGTTAGTTGTTAACGCAAATGTTGCATCTCACTGTAAGCTTTGATGTACATGTGATAAATCTGAATCAGGTCATCATCATTAACGTGTGCCGTGTCGTGTGATCATGGCCTCTGACCATAATTGCTCTTGGCAAATTTTTCTCAGAAGCGGTTTGCCACTGCTTTCTTCAGGACAGTGTCTTTACAAGACGGGCGACCCCAGCCGTTATCAGCACTCTTCAGAGATTGTCTGCCTGGCATCACTGGTCACGTAACCAGGATTTGTGATGTGCATCAGCGGCTCATACGACCATTCAGCACCCTCTCCCGTGGTAACATGTGACCCTGATCAGGGGGTGGAGAGGGGCTAAGCAGGTGCTATGCCTTGCCCAAAGGTGATCTGCAGGATAGCAGAGGGAAGGAGCGCATCCTTTGGTAGAGATGTATCTCCACCCCGCCAACAAATCGGGTCAGGCAGCATCTATGAACCATTTGACATTTCAGACTGGAAAGGAAGGGGATAGAAGCCAGAATAAGATGGAGTGTGGGGGGTGGGGGGAAGGGGTACAAGCTTGCGGGTGATAAATGAGACCAAGGTAGGGAGAAGGTGGGTGGGAGGGAGGGGGAACGAAGTGAGAAGATGGAAGGGGATAGGTGGAAGAGGTATATGGCTGAAGAAGAAGGAATCCGATCAGACAGTGCTCCATAGGATAAAGGGAAGGAGGTGGGAACCAGAGGGAGGAGATGAGCAGGTCTTGAGTGTGAGGAGGAGAGGAGGAGTGAGAGAGTAACTGAAATGGGAGAATTAAGAGGGGGGTGGGGAACAGAGGGAAGATGTTACAGAGGAAATCAATGTTGATGCCATTAGATTGCAGACAGCCCAGATGGACTATAAGGTGTTGCCCCTCATTTAGCCTCATTGTAGCAGTAGTCAAAGCCATGGACAGACATGTCAGTGTAGGAATGGGAGATGAGGCAATGGTGGAGAAGGGAAGGGGACGAGAGTGGAACGCTAGTCAACGCACAGCACATGTCAATGGGCAGGAGAGATGAGCAGGTGTAAGGCATGAGTAACTGATTGAGGCTTAAGGAGTGAAAGGTAAATGAGGGTCCTCTGGTCCTGTTCATTAAACAGTGGGAACTTTTTGATGCTCGACAGGGTGCAGAAAAGTAAAGGTATGAAACTCGAAATCCAGTAAAGCTGGCGTCCACACACCAACAGATGAAGTCTTTCACCAATCGCTATTCTCAATGAAAATCCATAGAATTCTGCCTACCTCATCTTTGGGAGCACCGGGCCGTTTCTGGAAGGTCCAGGTGACTTGGGCCTGCAGGGATTTGGGAATGCACTCCAAGAACGAGCTGCTGCCTTCCACTCCGTACAACTTCTTCTCTATCACCCTGTGCCGATGGCGATCTGTGAAAGAAATTGTCGAGTGTTACCACACTGCAATCAAACAGCATCATAGAATTTGTGGCTGTGGGCATAGGGTAAGTAGAACTTGTGGAAAAACTATACATAAAAGAAGATTGGCATTCAACCAAATTGTCCAGATAAATAAAATACATATAAATACTGAGAACGTAAGTTATAGAGCTTTGAAAGTGAGTCTGTAGGTTGTGGAATCAGTTCAGTGTTAAGGTGAGTGAAGTTTTCCACACTGTTTCAGAAGAACTGATGGTTGTAAGGTAATAACTGTTCTTGAATGAGGTGGTGAGGGACCTAAGGCTCCTGTGCCTCTTGTTCTATGGCAGTAGTGAGAAGAGAGCATAGCCTGGATGGTGGGGTCCTTGTTGATGGATGCTTCTTTCTTGTGGTGGTACTCCTTGCAAACGTGCTCAGTGGAGGGGAGGGCTTTGCCTGTGATGGGTTTGGTCGATCTATCGGGCCAGATTGGAAAGGTCAGGATGTCGGCACCAGAGGTGAGGGATAGGCCAGTGTTCATCCTGTTGCTCCATGAGGATGAACACTCAGGATCAACAGTTATTCTTGTAATTACTTGTCTCTGCGCTGACCTGAGGCTGTGGCCTGCAAGTAATGGGCTCCTGAGTCGGCTGCAGCGATGACTGGCTCACTTTTGTGACCTTCAGTTCTGAATATTGTTTGCTTACTTTTATCTTTTTGCACAACATGTTCTTTTCTGCACACTGGGTGTCTGACGTTATTTTTTTTAAATGAGTTTTATTGGGTTTCTTTGTTTTGCAGCTGCCTGTAAGGAGATGAATCTCAAAGTTGTATATAGTAGACACTTTGATAATAAGTGTACTTTGAACTTTAGAATCTTTATCCTTAGCATTGTCAAGTTTAGTGTTCTTGGTTGTGGCGTGGAAACATTTGAGCTTGCACAGAAGGGTGTAGCTAACTGACCCACAGTGGACAAGCAGGTCAGGTTCGTTCCCAATGGATAAAGGCATAGTCCCCACATAATGGATATCCTGAATTCCCGCCGGGAACAAGACGGAACACACTTCTCATCGTACCTCCAGAACACAAAGTGTTGGGATCTCCGTTCCTCACATCTTGCCGCCGGAACCTCCTAGGAAGAAACACAGACGTAAGGTGATCCCGTAGAAAAGCCTCAGATAATTATGTCAGGATTATCCTTAAATGAGATGAATGGTCCCAAGGCCAGTAGAGTGGACAGTATTCCCACAGAAAGTTTCCACAATCAGTAGGTGAGCCTTTACTCTGGATTTTGAGGACCTCTGTCCTTTCAAATTGCCACAGGGTTCAACATATCTACCTCTCCCACACAAAGTCTTGGTTTACTGTCTTATCCAATGACAGAGTTCATTCCCTGGAGCGTAGGAGAATGAGGGGAGATTGGATAGAGATGCACGACATTAGGAAAGGTATAAACGCAGGCAGGCTTTTTCCATTGAGGTTAGGTGAGACTAGAACTAGATCATAGGTGAAGGGTGAAAGGAGAAATATTTAAGGGAAACTGAGGAGGGAACTTCTTCACTCAGAGGGTGGTGAGTGTGTGGAAGGAGCTGCCAGTAGGAGTGGCGGTAATGGGTTTGATTTCAACATTTAAGAAAATTTGAGGAAGCACATAGATGGGAGGGGAATGGAGGGCGACATGCCAGGTGCAGGTTGATGGGACCAAGCAGAGGAATAGTTCAGCCTGGACTAGATGAGCTGAAGGGACTGTTTCAGTGCTATGACCCCAGCAACTGTGTGATACGCCTGTATATGTAATCAGCTCTAAGGATACATGACATGAAAGCCTGTTTATGCCAGTAACCTGGCCTCTTCGTTCCTTCACTCCCATCATAAATCTGGATCTGGTTCCTATCGTATGAGCTGGTCTCTGACTTGAGGAAGTGCACGTGCTCCTGTTTACATCAACAATGCAGAGGTCAAGAGTGTGGTAAGGCATAGATGGCATATATGGTTAACATCTTTTTCTCATCAGGGCAGGAATGCCAAATGCGAGTGGACATGCTGGGGGGTGGTGGGGGGAAAGGGTTAAGCTTAAGAGAAATGTGGGGCCATGTTTATTTTACACATAGAGTAGAAGGGGCTTGGAATGGGCTACCGAGGGAGTAGCAGTGGAAGCAGACATGATTGTGAAGGGACGTGGATCGTGTACAGGCAGAAGTGATTTAGATTTGTTCAGTATTGTGTGGGTGGTAAGGTCTCTTTCTCTGCTGTACTTCTCCATGTTCATCTTCCACCTTCAACAAGCTAATGTAATATTGAATTCTACAGCATAGGGAACTGATTTCTCTGCATCAGTTGCCTATCTGTGATACTGGCTCAGCTTGTTCGCTTTCCCCTCAGCCCCTCTCCTTTTTCCTTTTTGTTTTCTCTCTGAAAGAGGGATACTAGTCCAGACTGCCCTGCTGAGCATGTCTCCCTCTTGGCTCCATCGCCCCTCCTGGGTCCAGCTATCACCTACCAGCCCGTCTCACCACTCGCCGTCTCCTCCTTATTCTGGTTATCCGTCTTCTGCACTCAGGGTCTGGACTTGAAACTTTGACAGTGCGCACGCACACGCACACACACACACACACACCTCAATCTGCTGAATTCCCCAACTCCAGATTTCAGTAGGCCCTTGCGATGCCAGACATTTCCTGCATTACTTTGCCATTGTTCTCACTCTACTGACCAGATAACCCCGCCCTCGTGGTCAGCCTACTGTTCCTTAAAGTTTTTATAACCAGGGGTGGAAGCTTCCACTACCTATTAAATGCTCCCGATGGTGTGTGTCTCAAATAGCCCCTGACAACCAAGTCCAGCTCCTGGCCTTCACGTGTGGCTTAGCTACTAAGTCTAGTGGAACTGTTTCTACTGAGAGGCGAAGGGGCACTGGACAGTTACTGGCATCTTAAAACCAGTTGCTTTGGGCAGATGGGGCCTGTCAGCCAGGCTTGAGAAGGAAACCTCTGATCTCAAATCTCCACTGCTTTGCGCTTATACCCACTGATGGGGAAGGCTTGGGGAGTGAACTATGAGGAAAAATCTGGAGCTGGAGTCCCAAAGGCAGTCCTATGCTGCTGGTGCCAAACTGTATCAGTCTCTGCCATTCCTTTGGATTCATCAGATGCGTTGGGTGGGGTGGGGGGGAGAAGCCTACTGCATAGACAACAGCTTGTTCTCCATATTTCCATATTTCCCTAACACATTGACAACTAGGACACATCAGTGGTCGAGAGCCTGCTAATTAAATTTGCTGGCGACACTACACTGATTGGCCTTATCTCAAACAATAATGAGGTGGCCTACAGGGAAGAAGTCATCTCTCTGACACAAGAAAACAACCTCTCCCTCAAAGTTGCAAAGACAAAGCAGCTGGTTGTGGCTTAAAAGAGGAATGGAGACAGGCTAACCCCCTAATGACATCAAGGGATCTGGGGTTGAGAGGGTAAACGGCTTCAAGTTCCTCGTGGTCTGTACACACCAGCTATGTGGTGAGAAAAGCACAACAGCGCCTTTTTCACCTCAGGTGGTTGAGGAAGTTTGGTATGGGCCCCCAAATCCTAAGAATTTTCTACAGGGGCAGAATTGAGAGCATCCTGACTGGCTGCATCACTGCCCGGTATGGGAGGGGTACCTCCCTTAATCGTAGGACTCTGCAGAGAGTGGTGTGGACAGCCCAGCACATCTGTAGTTGTAAACTTCCCGTGGTTCAGGACATTTACAAGGACAGGTGTATGAAAGGGGCCCGTAAGATCATTGGGGACCCAAGTCACCCCATCCACAATCTATTCCAGCTGCTACCATCCGGGAAATGGTACCGCAGCATAAAAGCCAGGACCACCAGGCCATCAGACTGATAAACTCACGCTGACTTGAGTATACTCTATACTGCATTGACTGTTCTAGTTATAAATTACTATGATTACACATTGCACTTTCAGAAGTAGACATAACATGGATTTTTATTCCTCGTGTATGTGAAGGACTTAAGAAATAAAGTCAATTCAATTCATAGTTACCCCAGTTTTACCCTATCAGATACGTCCCTTATCCCCAACATGCCTAACGCTTGACCCTTTTTTGAAGAAGGGTCTTTGATCTGAAGGGTTCCCTCTGAAAAACTGGGGTGGCATGGTAGTGTGATGGTTAGCAAAGTGCTTTAAGTGTCAGCGATCAGGATTCGTCCTGCCACTGTCTGTAAGTTCTCCCCGTGACTGTGTGGGCTTCCTCTGGGTGCTCCAGTTTCCCCCCACATTCCAAAAGGCATTCACTTACTAAGTGATGGGCATGTTATGTTGGCACCAGAAACATGCCAGTTCTAACAAGCTGGCTTCTAGCACATGCTCAGACTGTGTTGGTCATTGTCACAAATCACACTTTTCACTGTTTGTTCCTATGTATATGTGACATATTAAATTAATCTTTAAACCCCCCCCCCCCACCATCCCTACACCTTAACCTTCCCTGCCTCACAAAGGGCCTTTGACCTGAAGCATTGACACCTTTTCTTCTCTCACAGATGCAGCGCCACCTACTGGGAATTTGCAGTGGTTACTGATTGTACTTTAGTTACCTCTTGGTGTTTGACAGGTATCTGGTGCATGCATTTCCGTCCCAGGCACAGTAGGGATCTCGGGCCAGGCAGCACTCAGCACACGCCTTTCCATAGATGCTGCAGCGTTGCAGAGGCAGCTGGGAGATTGCTGAATCGGAGCCAATGTACAGCTGTTGCTGTTTAAAGACAAAACAACAAAGAGAGACATCTGTAAAGATTAGCGATGGGGGTTACAAATACCCACAGTTCGGATCCTCTCATAACGTTCTCATGGAAAGAGAACACCAGTGGATCAAACTATCACTGCAGTGCTTTCAAAGGACCATCAGCTGCTGTTGACTTTCGGTTATCCTGTACAATTATTCCGATCCTGGGAAATATCAGATTTTATGCAGACAGCCTGCAACAATTCCAAGGGTGCCCAATTCTTTGCGCAGCACACACAAAATGCTGGAGGAACTTGGGGAATAAACAGTCAAAGTTTTGGGCCAAGATTTTGGCGCCAAAAGTCTTGAGCCTTGCATTGAGATGAATGGATGGTGCAGGAGAGCAGGGTGCATTGGGGATTGACAAGAGAAGGAAAAGAAAAAAGTGGAAAGGTTCAGTCTGTAATTTCCAAGTACCTGTCGATAGAGGCTGAAAATGGGAAAATTTCACGTTACAAAAATGGAAGCACGGTAACCAGGTAATCGTGGTTATCTGGTAACCAGGGATCAGTGGTGGGAAAAGCTTTCAAAACGGAAAGCAAGCAGAGAATTAGTAGTGTCACAAACATGAGAAAACCTGCAGAAGCTGGAACACACACACACACACAATGCTGGAGGAATGCGGCAGGTCAGGCAATATCTATGGAAAAGAGTGAACAGTTCATGTTTCAGGCCGAGACCTTCCTGAAAATTAGTAGTCACCTGGGCAAGTTTTGTTTGGTTAGACAAAGCCAGAGGGGATTTGTTGAAGACAAACTGCATCTAGCTAAGTTTGATGACTTAACACCAATGCCTTGTGGCGCTCCACTCTCACCATTCCCAATATCCTTCACTCTCGCCAGATTTACAAACTCGCTCTCTGCTCCACATTGACAAATACCGTACTGCTGGAAAAGTTTTGGGCACCCTAGAGATAGATATATATGTCTAAGACATTTGCATAATACTGTATCTTAGAACTTAAGGAGTTATCATCACTGATCCTTAACTGCTCACCCACTGAGAGGTGGGTCACCTGGCCGGGTTCATTACCCAAAGAGAGAGTAAGTTAAGAGAAATTTTCCATTGGTGGAGAGGCCGATATCAGGAGAAGCAAAACTAAAGTGAATGGTAAAAGAACCATGAGTGACACAAAGGGGGAGTATGGTGGCTCAGTGAGTGTTCAGGTCTGGAAAGCCTTACGGGGATAACAGAGGAGGCAGATCCAACTGCAGAGTTCAAAAAGAAGCTCAGTTAAGTACAGGTATCTAGAGGGAAGAATTTTCAGGTATGGGGAAGGGAGCTGAAGAATGGAAACCAGATGTATTGCTCTTCAAGCAGGAAGGGACACAAAGATGCAATGGTGAACCAGAATCAATGCTGAGACAGCAACAATAAAAACTCTAAATACAAGAGACTCTGCAGATGCTGGAAATCTAGAGTAATGCACATTAAATGCTGGAGGAACTCAGCAGGTCAGGCAGCATCTACGGAATGAAGTAAAGAGTCGACAAGGTCTAAAACATCAACTCTTTATTACTTTGCATCGATGGTGCTCAACCTGCTGAGCTCCTCCAGCAATTTGGGTATGTTACTCTGAATTTCCCGGATCTGTAGAATCTTGTGAATAGATCACAATCAAGTTCACCATCAGAGACATATGTTGTAAGATTTGTTGTTTTATGGTAGCAATATTGTACAAGATATCCCCTCTTGAGTCCTGATGAAGGTCCCTTTACATAGCTGCTGCCCAACTTGCTGAGTTCCTCCAGCATTTTGTATGCATTTGTAACAAATAACACATAACAACAGGGTGGAGGTGTAAGGCCTTTCCTTTACTAATCTGCAGGTCGCTCTTGGGCAAGGTGTAGCACCTGCTGAGCCTCCCCAGTCAGGGTCACGTGAACACATAGGAGCAAGTGGTGGATGGTCGTCTGATAAAACCTGGTTATGCAACCACTGGCATTAGGCATGACAAAAGTATTGATAATGGCTGGGGTGACCCGTCTTTTAAAGAAGACGCTGACCAGAAGAAAGCAATGGCAAAGCACTTCTGTAGAAAAATCTGCCACGTACAATCATGGTCAAAAGACCATGATCACACACATCATACAACATGGCACAAAACGAGTGAACGAAGTACCCACAAAAAGCCAGTAAGCACACTCCTCCAATTTACAAAGGACAGGAAGTTTCAAACACTGCCATTTTCAAAGTATTCAGAACTTCAACAAAGGTTCGAGTCACAGAATTAACAACGCATAAATAGCAAGGGAAAACCCATCCCCCCACTCATCCACCAGCAGTGAAACCAACAGGACTTCCAAGCATTCGGTCCTAATCTTCTTGTAGTGTGGGCTTGCATTCCACTTACTGTTTAAATTCTGGTTTGTTCCTGTAAAAATCCCCCGTAATAATGGAACATAACAAGAAGCTGCTTACAAACTCATTAGTCAAATTAACGAGCAAAACCTTGAGCAATTTGTCTTCAGTATTCACAGCTGCACATTAATAGTTGGGCTTAGGGTGCCCAACAGATGGGACCACACGATTAATGTACAAACCACTGTCTTCTCTTTCAATATTATAGATTCAAATTTTACCCATTGATAGAATTTCCATGCTTCATGCCACTTAATCTTTTCAACATACAGCATGTTAGATTCTCTTTTAAGTATTGCATTCACATTTTTACCACAGTAAACTGTCAAAATGCAATCCAGAGTTAGTAATTAAAAGATCACTTTGAAAAACGCTCGCCAGTTGCTACAGAAGTATCGTGTAGAGCATTCTAACTGGCTGCATCACCGAGTGGCATTGGGGAGGGGTGCACATGCACAGGGTTGAAATATGCCGGAGAAAGTTGTAAGATGAGCACTAGCCTCTGTAGTATCTAGGATAGATGTCTCAAAAAGATGGCATCCATCATTAAGGACCCCCATCACCTAGGTCATACCCATTGCTACCATCAGGAAGAAGGTACAGGAGCCTGAAGGTACACACTCAGCGATTCAGGACCAACCTCTTCCCCTCTGCCATATGGTTTCTGAATGGACATTGAACCCATGAAAACTACCTCACTTTTTTTAAAAAATTTCCTCTTTTTTTTTGCACTGCTGCTTAATTTAACTATTATATACTGTACATATACTTACTGTAATTCACAGCTCATTTTCTATTATGTATTGCATTGTACTACTGCTGCAAGGTTAACAAATTTCGTGACGCACGCCGATGATATTAAACCTGATTCTGAAAATTCATTCACTTCCCCAATTCCTTGCCAACCCCTAACGCCCTTTACAGTAACTTTATAAATCCTAAATCCATCTAAACCTGCTTCCAGGTTGTCCCACATGGAAAAGGCAAGAGAAAAATCCTTGGAAATTCCCTTGGTGAAATGTCTTGGCCTGGTCCCAATGTCTACCCTGACCAGTCCATCTCATTTCCCAGGACTCAATCCTAAGCCCTCTTGGCCTAAGCAGTTAATGTGCCCATGTAAACAATGCTGTCATTGACCTGGCACCAAACAGGAAGGCATTCTCAGGGTGAATCAACACAACAGATTCTGCAGATGCTGGGAATCTACAGCAATACACACAAATGCTGGAGAAACCTAGCAGATCAGGCAGCATCTACAGAGGGGAATAAACAGTCGCCATTTTGGGCCAAGGCCCTTCAGCAGACTGGGTACGAAGGAAAAAGAAGTCAGAATAAGGTGGAGGGAGAGTAAGTAACCGAATATGGAAGGAGATAGATCGGTGAGGCCAGATAAGTGGGAAGGTGGGGGAGGGGGAATGATGTTAGAAGCTGGGAGGTGACAGGTGGAAGAGATAAAGGGCTTAAGGAGAAGGAATCTGACAGGAGAGCAGAGTGCGCCATGGGAGAAAGGGAAGGAGGGCACCAGAGGGAGGTGAGGAGAAGAGGTAAAGATGCAAGAGGCCAGAGAGGGGAACAGAAGAAGAGAGAAGGGGGAGGGAACGAAAATTACCAGAAGGGGAAATCAATGTTCATACCATTAGGTTGGAGGCTAACTAGATGGAATATGAGGTGTTGCTCCTCTAGCCCGAGTGGCCTCATCATGGCAAAAGAGGAGGCCATGGACCAAAATGACCGAATGGGAATGGGAAGTAGAATTAAACTGGGAGACCACTGGGACAGATCGCCTATTTTGGCAAACATCAGTCTCTGTGGTTCTCTGCCTCTTTCAAGCCAGACAAAATGGCTTCCCAGAACACACACTGTAACCTCAGAGGATCAGAAATGTGATGACAAAGTCCAGATCTGAAAACACGAAGTTTGGTAAGATGTTGTACTCACCCTTTTTGACGAGAGCTCCATATTAGTGATCGGCGCGGAGTCCTGAAATAAAGGAGACCAGTTCAATCAGTGGATGGGAAACAAATAAAACTGCAGATGCTGGAACCAGAAACAAAACAAAACAGAAAGACTGGAAGAACTCAGCCAGTCAAAGCCACCTCTGTGGGAAGGGAAACCAATTAACATTTCATGTCAATGGACCCTTTGCCAGTTCTGAGGCGAGGTCCATGATCTGAAATGTTTAGTTAACAGATGCTGAGTTCTTCCAGAATCTTCTCTTTTCAGTTCAAGTTCAGCCAGTTCTTCAGCAGTAACACAATGACCCTGTGAAACGTTTTGAATGAGATGCATTTTGGAGCGATGGCTTTACTGCTCCCTGCCCACTCTATTGGGCAGCACGGTAGCAAAATGCTTTTAGTATAAGATTTGGGTTTGTTTCCCGCCGCTCTCTAAGGTTGTTCCCCCGTGACCACGTGAGTTTCCTACCAGTGCTCTGATTTCCTCCCACATCTTAAGATACATGGTTAGGGTTAGTGAAGTTGTGATAGGCTACGCTGGTACCAGAAGTACGGTGTCACTTGTGAGCTGCTTAGCGCAATCCTCGCAGATATAATTTGACACCAATGGCGCAGTTTGCTGTACGTTATGATGTACACGTGGCAAGTAAAGCTAATCTTTTTTTAAAATCTTTATTACGCATCAGGAGTCAGTCCATCTTCTGATGCCAAAACCAATAATTTCTGAACTTCTCCCTAAAGTAAACCCCAATAGTTCGAACAATCCAGTTGTGTAGAAAGGTGGATAGAAATTCCAGTTAGCTGTTGAGAAGTCAGATCCTGTGTGCAAACCTTCTTTGGGTGCATAGACAGCCCTTATGTAAACATCAAGTATATTACTATTGGGAATTTAATAACAACCTGTGTAGTGCTAAATTTTAAGGACAAAAATGACAATGTGGCAGGACTTACATAAAGTCTCATGCATATCAATGCTGTAAAGATTTTGCTTTGCTAGCTGGTTAAGCAGCACCACTGACTGTCAAAACTGATAAATGATCTTAGTGTTTGTAAAGGTCAGAAATATCGCAAGTGATGGGCTGAATGGCCTCCTGGTGAATTCCGTCATTCAATGGTTCGATGGGGGGGGGGGGGGAAGAAAAGTTCTGTTTCCATCCTTGTCCAACTCACCTTGAAAACTTGCATTTCTTCGAGGACTAACTCTTCCATGTTCTGCCAGCTTTCTTTCGGCACGGAGATCACTTTCAACACTGTCCCGATATCTGTAAGTTCAAAGGAAAAGAGCAGCTCTGACACAGGTTCAATAGACACAGGGGCACTGTTTCCACAAGCTGAAGTCCCTCGAACCAAGGGCTTAAAGCTACAGAATAATGAGTCATCCATAAAGAATGGAAATAATCCTTTGGAATTCTCTTCCCTGGACTCCTCACGTTCATTCACTTAGATAGAACGTAGAGCATTCCTGTACAGTCCAGGCCCTTCAGCCCACAATGTTGTGCCAACCTTTTAACTTTTAAGATCAATCTAACCTTTTCCACCCATATAGCCCTCCATTTAAATATCATCCATGTGTCTATTGAAGAGTTTCTTAATTACTCCTGACGTATCTGCCTCTACCATCACTCTTGGCAGGGCATTCATACATCCACCACTCTGGGTAAAATACTTACCTCTGGCATTGCCTCTGTACTTTACTCCAATTAGCTTAAAATTATGCAACACACACAAAATGCTGGAGGAACTCAGCAGGCCAGGCGGGGTCTACAGAAAAAAATACAGTCGACGTTTTGGGCCGAAACAGTATTCTGTGTGTGTTGCTCAAATTTCCAGCATCTGCATATTTTCTCTTATTTAAAATTATGCCCCTTGTATTAGCCATTTCCACCCGGGGAAAATGTTTCTGGCTATCTACTCTATCTATCCCTCTTATCAGCTTGTACACCTCTATCAAGCCAATAGATTGCTGGATAAGAAAGTCATAGACTTAAAGAGTTACACAGCCACAAAGCGGGCCTTTTGGCTCAACTCATCACTGCTGAACAAGATGTCTATCCTAGCTAGTGCCACTTCCCTGCATTTGGTTGATATCACTCTAACCTTCCTATCCATGTGCCTGTCCAAATGCTTTTTAAATATTGTAAGTGAACCTCTCTCTACAGCTTGTCCCACATACCACTCTATAAAAAACTTGCCTTCCAGGTCCCCTTTTAATTTTATCACCCTCCTCTAAAATCTATACCCCTTTGTGCTGGGAGAAAAATTGACCATCCACCTCATCTCCACCCATCACTGTTTTATGTACCTAAATAAGAAGGCAGACTCCATCATTAAGGACCTTCACCATCTAGGTCATGCCTTCTTCTTATTGAGGAGGAGGTACAGTAGCCTGAAGTTAAGTTATAGGCTCAGCAAGCCGGTGCTTATGCCGGTTTCCGTGGTGTGAAGCGACTGAGAGTACGAGACTCCCCCCCCCCCAGACAGGATGCCAGTCTACTGCAAGGTTAACCCCCAGCATTTTGCCGGTACCCATTATCAGCTGGGTGGACTGGAACAGTGTGGTAAGGACACAATACGCTGCCCTGGCTGGGGCTCGAACTCATGACCTTCAGATTGCTAGTCCAACACCTTAACCACTGGGCCACGCTTCTTCCCCTCCATTTATAAATGGTCCATAAACTCATGAACATACCTTGCTTTACCACTTTTGCACTGTTTATTTGTTTGTTTATTATAACTTATAGTCATTTGTTATGCCTACATTGTACTGCTGCCACAAAACATTTCATGCCTACACAAAAGATTCTGCAGATGCTGTCATTTTTGAGCAACACATAAAAAGTGCTGGAGGAACTTAGCAATTACCCAATAGTTATAGTGGGGGAATAAACAGTCCCCTCCGTAGGAGAGGCATCCAAGGGGACCACAACCTTGTAGGATTTGGAGGCTTGCGTGCCTCAATGACCCGGAAAGCTATGTTGGCTGGAGTCAGGCCCATGTGCTTTGACATGCCAAACAGGTCAAAGGGTAAAGGTCAGACTAAGTGTGGTCCATTGGTCCTCCAGGTACGGGGGTTCAGCTCAGGGCTAACAACAAAAAAAGCAGTTATAGGAAGAACAATGAAGAATCCGACATCTGTGTGTGATGGTATTCCTGAGGCTTCTCTCAGGATTTGCATGGCGAGCAGTGGCATGATGAGTATTGCCCACATTTGTTTTTGGAATGTACGAACCATGTACAACACTGGCAGGTAGCACAGGACCTGGAGACCATCATTGTTGTCCTAAATGCCAGTGGTGTAGGCAGTAACTAATCATAGGGGAGGAGTGTTTACTCCCCTCCATAAATTTCATGACTTACTGTATGTCAGGCACAATAAACCTGATTCTGGTTCTGAGGTAATTTTTTATTAATCAAGACACAAGGGGGCAGTGCAGGAAAAAAGGCCCTGAAGTGGACGTCCAGCCATCGTCTTTGATGAAAGCCGGAACAGGATCGAGCGGCCTAAAGACCGACTCCTGCTTCTAATGAGGGGAGGCACCAGTGTCTTGACTGCACTCAGTGCACTAAAGAAGTCAGGAGGCACTTTCAGAAAAAAAGTACCTGTGCCGATAAACATGACGTCGTAGCGACCATCTCCTGCATCCACTCTGTCCACCACGATCTGCATGAAACTGTAGTCAACGTTGGTCTTGGTGAGGATTGGCCGGTGGTTGATGGGGTAAATCGGATTGTACATTAGGGGATGGTTACGGGCAAACAACACCACATCGTCAGGGAACTCCTTGGTGGACTGGAAGCCTCCAAAGGTTTTGCTTGGACACTGGGGGGGGAAGAGAGAAACATTACAAGCTGCCATGAGAACTGTCCCCATCTTAGATACAGGGAACACTAGCAAACTCAATCAGTGAAAACCACTTCTAGTTATAGTTGTGATTTATCATTACTTCAGTGTTTGCTAATGTATTTGGATAGATGAAGGGCAAACTCTATTGGATAGTTAATTCTAGATATGTTTTATATATGTATTAGGTCTTGTGCAGTTACTTAACAGGCCTTAGAAGCATTACAAGAATTTTTAAAATAAATTTCATAACCTAATATTTAGGGTGACAGGTGAAATATTACAGGGAAATCTGAGGAAGAACCTCTACAGTCAGAGGGTGGTGCAAGACCGGATTGAGCTGTCAGTGGAAGTGGTGCATGCTGGTTTGATTGCAACATTTAAGAGAGGTTTAGATAAGTACACGGGTGGGAGAGGAATGGAGTGGATCAATGGGACTAGGTAGAATAACAGCTCTGTAGGGGCTAGATGGGGCGAAGCGCCTGTTTCTGTGCTGTAGTGCTGTTTGATTCTAAAACTGAACAATTCTGTTTTGTGTGCTTCATCTCGACTCCCCAAGAAACAAATTAGGAGAATGAGGAAGCACACTCCACTTGCCCGTATGAGTGACATCCAACATTCAGAAAGAAGCTTACAATCACAGAGACGATGAGACTTACTGCATGGAAACAGGCCCTAAGGCTTAACTGGTCCATGCCTATATGGCTGTTATCTAAACTTGTCCCACTTGCCTGCGCTTGGTGCTCATCTTTCTAACTTTTCCTATCCATGTATCTGTCCAGTGTTAATGTATCTGCCTCAGCTATTTCCTCTAGCAGCTCGTTCCATGTAGGAGCCACCGCCTGTGTAAAACAAGTTGTCACTCAAGTTCCTATTAAATTGCCCTCTTCTCACTATCCTCTAGTTCTTCGAGTCCCCAACCCAGGGAAAAAGACTGACGTGTGACCCTCAGGATTTTCTACACTCTATGAGGTCACTGCCTAGAGTCTGCTCCACTCCAAGGAAACTTGTCCTAACCTCTCCCTTTTACTCAGTCCCTCCAGTCTTAGGAATATCCTCATAAATCTTTCCTACACTCTTTCTGGCTTAATAGCATCTTTCCCATGGCAAGGTGAGCAAAACTGAACTTAGTACTCTGAGTGAGGGCTTATCTCCAACATAACCTCCCTACTTCTATACTCAGTTCCCTGGCTGATACAGGCCGGCATCCACTTGAGCCATATGTTACAATGCGATGGAACAATGGGATATCGAGGGAAAGAGGAGGAGTTTGCTCCATTGAGTAATTCTTTCAGAGAGCTCCTATAAGTCAATGGGCCGAATGGTTACCTGGTACCTTATTTACACTCAAAATATTGCAGAATTAATCCCTCATTAGTATAGGCAATGTATAAAGGTTGTAGGGTATAATAGCATAGTGATGCCCATCCTGCGCACGGACTGTTTGAACTGCTTCTGTCTGGCAGGCTCTTCAGATCCCTCCAGACTAAGACTAATGGGCACTGGAGATGTTTTTTCTCTACTGCGGTCACTTTGCTGAACAGTTAACTGCCAGTTAACTGTCGGCTAACTATTACTTGGATTGCACTACCTGTATGTATCATCTATATTTTCATTTATATTTATCATTATTATTGTTATGAGCCGAGAGGCAACATCTGCCGGAAGTAAATTCCTTGTATGTGCACAGGTACTTGGTGATTGAAGTCTGATTCTGATTCTGATCACCAAGTTATGGTTATGGTTACATTAATCCACTCACCATTCCTGGTCGGGGGTAAGGCACCTTTCCCTGATAGGGGGCCCACTGATAGTTTGGGCCCTCCTTGTGTGCAAAGGGCCCCAGGAAAGCTCTGCGGATGTCATTCATGCTGTACACGCACACGGCGGAGCCTTTGAACACATTGCTGAAAGAAACAACATGACGCATTAAATGGCTGGTCGTGCTGGGAAACCAGCAGACTAGAATCTGTGGGTTGCCACCACTGCACAGCTGTGCTACAGATGTTCCGAATCCCTGCACATCTGCATTGGTAATGCAGTTCACTTCCATACCCTGGTCTATTTACCAATTACAAGGTTTATCCCTGGTGTGTTACTGTATGCGTACCCCACCTTCCTTTCCCAGCATGTGCATCGATCAATGTGTCCCCACCTTCAGTATCCTGTATGTGCATCAATCATTATGTCCCTACCCTCAGAATCTACTGTGCACGATGATCATGGGTACCGACCCTGATTATCTCCTGTGTGCATCAATCATTGTGTCCCCATCCTCAGTACCTGGTGTGTGCATCAATCATTGTGTCCCCTCCTCTCAGTGTCTGGTATCTGACCTAATAACCATGACCTACCCTCCACCCTAAGATGCAGTCTATCAATTAGTAACAACACTACAAATGATTACTACACATCCTAATACGCATTTTTTCTGTTCTCTCCTGAAATATACTTGCCCATTAGCTCACAAAGAAATGTGTTAGTATTTCATACTTTTCAGAGGATTAATCAATTCATCTCAATAAATTAATAATCAATTTATTATCAATTTATTCATTAACTTTCTCAGAGTGGGATGCTGATTTGAACAAAATGGTCCTTTAGATGCAGGTAATGCCACTTCCTGAAAGATCTGGGTGTTTTGGCTCGTGTTGATATTTATTTTTTTATTATTTAGAGATACAGTGCAGAACAGGCCCTTCCTGCCCAATGAGCCATGCTGCCTAGCAACCCACTAATTTAACCCTCACCTAACCACAGGACAAGTTACAATGACCAATTAACCTACTAACTGGTACATGGGCATGCTGTATTGCTGCCAGAACGTGCGGCAACACGAGATTTCCTCCAGCAGATCCTCAGGTTGTGTTGGGTTATAATGAAAATCATACATTTCACATGAGGATGTTTTGATGTACAACAAGTGATAAATAAATGAATTTAAATCTGAACTTTCTTAATATCACAGCCAGTAGCTCACAATGGTTATTATAGATGAAGCAAGCCATATCAGTGACGGTAAAAGATAATCCACCACGTTATTGAAATGAGTTTACCATTCCCTCTTGGAGCTGGTACAAAACCTCGTCACTAAGCATTGACTTCAGATGTTCTCACCTTGAGGTGCTGAAGACAGTGTAGACTAGAGGGTTCCTGCGATCTCTTGTTTGCAGGAAGAAAACATCCCCTGTTGACAGATCAAACAGAGCATTAAATAAATGATAATCGGTTTGTGACAAGCTTGGAGGTGGCCTCATTCTTTGATCATATAACCATATAACAATCACAGCACGGAAACAGGCCATCTCGGCCCTCCTAGTCCGTGCCGAACTCTTAATCTCACCTAGTCCCACCTACCCGCACTCAGCCCATAACCCTCCACTCCTTTCCTGTCCATATACCTATCCAATTTTACCTTAAATGACACAACTGAACTGGCCTCTACTATTTCTACAGGAAGCTCATTCCACACAGCTATCACTCTCTGAGTAAAGAAATACCCCCTCGTGTTTGATAGGTATATGGACAGGAAAGGAGTAGAGGGTTATGGGCTGAGTGCGGGTAGGTGGGACTAGGTGAGATTAAGAGTTCGGCACGGACTAGGAGGGCCGAGATGGCCTGTTTCCGTGCTGTGATTGTTATATGGTTATATGGTTTCCCTTAAACTTCTGCCCCCTAACTCTCAAATCTGAATGTAGTCCAGGATCTAGTCTCCATGACAATCCCATTTATTAACTCCAGCAATTGAAGTTCAAGGTAAATGTTATTATCAAGGTACATATACATCACCATATATTCATTTTCCGATGGATATACTCAGCAGCTCTATAGAATAGTAACTATAACAGGATCAATGAAGGATCATCCAGAGCATAGAGATAAGAAACTGTGCATAGAACATAGAAAACCTACAGCACAATGCAGGCCCTTCAGCACACAATGCTGTGCCGAACATGTGTAAATGCAAAAATAAATAAATTGCAATAAATAACCAGAGCATGAGATAAAGAGTCCTTAAAGCGAGATCATTGGTTGTGAGAACATCTCAGTGGATGGGCCGAGTGAGTGTAGTTATTCCCGTTCATTCAAGAGCCTGATGGCTGAGAGGTAGTAACTGTTCTTGAACCTGGTGCTGCGAATCTTAAGTGGAATTCCTCAGTGGAATTCTGACCACCAACTAGATTCCTGTGTGCAGCCACACACAGGGTGAGAGCTTGTCCTTGCTTCAGTGCCAGGTCCTTCTGGAAAGATCTTAGGAAGCACTTGTTAAGCACAAAGGAACATAAAAATATGGACTTCTCTCCCCCAGAACATAGAGCATCGAAGAGTAAAGCCTTTTGGCCCATAATATTGTGCCAATCTTTTAATCTAACCCTTCCTTCCCACATAACCCTCCATTTTTCTTTCATCCATGTGTCTGTCTCTGAGTCTCTTAAATGTCCCTATCATGACCCCTGACAATGCGTTCCCAACACCCACCACTCACAGTGTGAAGAGAAAAGTTTCCTCTGACATTCCTCCAAGCACCTTAAAATTAGGTCGTTCATTATGCCATTTCTGCCTTGGGAAAAAGTCCCCAGCTTTCCACTCAATCTATGCCTCTTATCATCCTGTATACCTCAACCAGGTCACCTCTCATGCTTCCTCATTCCAAAGAGAAAAGCCCTAGCTTCATTAACCTTTTCCAGAAGGTATGATTTTGGAAGAACTGAAGATCTCAGAATCAGATCTTTTTATGGTTGAATGTTTCCAGAAATGTGCAGCCATTAACCTATGCGAGTACTGGCCCGAGGATCTGGGTGATCTATGCTGGCCCCAGTGTTTTTAACAATGTGGACATAAAAAGAAGGAGCCTTCAATTTCACAACAATTGGCAGAGCAAAGTGGTTGGGGACAGGTTTGAGTTCAAATGAAGTAAGTTGCTTCCACCAAAGTGCATGAGCATCAACTTCCTTACACTATATTCCATCTGCCACTTTTTTTCCCACTATCCCAACCTGTCCAAGTTCAACAGCAGACTCCCTGCTTTCAACACTACTTGCCTTTCCACCTACCTTTGTATCATTCGTAAACTTGGCCATAATGTCACAAATTCCGTCATCCAAATCATTGACATGCAACGTGAAGAGAAGTGGTCCCAACACCGACCACGGCAGAACTTCACTAGTCACTGGCAGCCAACTAGACAAGGCCCCCTTTTCTTCCCAAGCTTTCAGCTTCCCAAGCACCTTCTCCTTAGTAATAGCAACTACATCACTTTTGCCCCCTGGCGCTCCCAAAAACCTGGCATACTGATACCATCTTCCACAGTGAAGACTTACGCAAAATATGTCTTAAGTTTACCTGCCATTACTACCTCTCCAGTGTCATTTCCCAGCTGTCCAATATTGTGTTTGCCTGTTGAACCAAAGCCTGACCACTCGAACACAGGCCTTCTCAAGCAATAGCCCATCGACTTACAGCTTGCTTCATTTTATTGGCTCAAATAAAACTCACTCCCAAGGAGACCTATCCTTTTCAAATGGCTCTTGCTCTGCAATGATGCCACTCTCTCACTCGCTAATTCAAAGATGTCCCCCCCCACCCCCCATACTTTTCTCCAGTTTAGCATTGCTACCCTGGGAAAAAGACACTGGCTGTCCACTCTATCTATGTCTCCTCTTATCTTATATGCCTAGAATATGATAGCATTTGAGGCAGTCTGAAAGAAATTCATCCAGACTAATTTCTGGGATGTGAAGTTGTCCAATTAAGTGAAGCCAAACAGGTTTGGGTCCATGTTCCTACGGGGTTTAGAAAAGTTGACCATGGTGCTACTGAAACATGTAACAGCTAGGGAAATGACAGGGTAAACATTCAAAATCTCAAACAAAGGGATATATTTACAAGAGAATGGCCAGTCATTTAAAACGGAGGTGTGGAGAATTTTTTTTTCAGAGACGATGAACCCCAATTCTCTATTCTGGAGAATCGTGGAAGCTAAATCATTAGTAGCATTTAAAGTGGAGGAGATAAATCTTAGAAGAACATGGTGAATGAGTGTTGTGGACCTCCAGTACTGACGTAGAGAAGCCAATGGTGGGCTTCCTTTCATTAGTCGGGGATTAGAGTTCAAATACTGTGAGGTAATTTTGCAGCTCTATAAAGTCCTATTAAAGCAGACTTTGAGTATTATGTTCAGTTCTTGGTCACCTTATTACTGGAAGGATTTGGAAGGTTTAGAGAGGGTGTGGAGGAGATTTACCAGCATGCTGCCTGGACTAGAGCGCATGTCTTATGTTGAGCAAGCTAGGGCTTTTATCTTTGGAGAGAAGGAGGATGAGAGGTGACTTGATGGACTTGATTACAGGGATTGATAGAGCAGACAGCCTGCCCTTTTTTCCCAGGGTGGAAATGGCTAATATCGGAGGGCATAATCTTAAGGTGATTGGGTGAAAGTATAAAGGAGATGTCAGAGGTCAGTGAATGCGTGAACCTCACTGCCAGGGGTGGTGGTAGTGCAGATACATTCGTGACATTTAGGAGACTTGTAGATAGTCACATGAATGAAAGAAAAGTGCAGGGCTGTGTGGGAGGGAAGTGTTAGATTGATCTTGGAGTAGGTTAAAACATCAAGTGGCCAAAGAGCCTGTACTGTACCATGCTATGTTCTATGAGGCTTGCCGTAGATCAGCCATGATTATATTGACTGACGGGTTGGGCTTGAGGGGCCAGTTGTCTACTCTTGTCCCTATTTTCTCATCTTCTTACACTTTTCTTGGATTACTCATGCAGCAAGCATCACATCCATTATGCCTCCTGACTGATGAGCACCACTCTACAGCCACCAGGTGGAGTTAGTTGAGCAGGAGGCTAGTGCGATGACTTGGTAGACGGCAGGGAAGCACCCTTTGTAGGAGAAACTCACAGCTGCAGGACCGCAGAGATCTCTTGCCACGCTCTCCTCTTCTCAGCAAAGGGAGATGAGCTGTTCGTACAACACGCTGGAGGAACTCAGCAGGTCGGGCAGCATCCGTGGAAATGAGCAGTCAACGTCTCGGGCCGAGACCCCATCAGGAATGAAGGGGGAGGGGCAGGGGCCCTATAAGGAAGGTGGGAGGGTGGAAAGGAGAAAGTTGGCAGGTGCAAGGTGAAAAACCAATCAGAGGAAAGATCAAGGGGTGGGGGAGGGGAAGCAGGGGGGATAGGGAGGAAAGGTGAAGAAGGAATGTAAAGGGGAAAGCACTGTGTAGTAGAAGAAGGCAGAATCATGAGAGAGGTGATAGGTAGCTGGAGGAGGAGGCAGAGTGAAACTGGGATGGGGAAAGGGAGAGGGACTGTATTGAGTATATTGAATACACAGTGTATTGAACTAGAATGAGGTAAAACAATAACAATGCAGAATAAAGTGTAAAATCTACGAGAAAAAGTGCAGAGCAGGTAAATGATAAAACGCATGATCATAATGAGATAGATTGTGAAGTCACGAGTCCAACTCATTGTACAAGAGTCTGATAACAATGGCCCGAAAGCTGTCCTTGGGCCTGGTGGTACGTCCTTCTGCTGGACGGGAGAAGGAAGAAGAGACAGTGTCCAGGGTGGGTGGGCTCTTTGATTATGCTCGCTGATTTACTGAGACAGTGAGAAGTGCAGACAGAGTCCATGAAAGGAGGTTGGTTCCTGTGAAGTACTGAGCTGAGTCCTCAATTCTCTGCGGTTTATTGTATTGACATGCAGAGCAGATGCCATACCAAGTCATTATGTGTCTAACTAGAATGCTTTCTGTAGTGCATCAATAAACTTACAGTGAAGGTCAACAGAGCCAAACCAAATTTCTGTATCCTCCCATAGACCATATGACGTTGGAAAAAAACTAGGCCATTCAGCCCTTCAAGTCTGCTCTGCAATTTGATCATGGCTGAAGAAGTAGAGGTGTTGTTGGGCTCTCTTGGCCACGACATCAACATGGTTGGACCAGGACAGGCCATTGGTGATGTTCACACCTAGGACTTGAAGCTCTCATTCCTCTGGACCTCATGTGCAAGACAGTGAATGAGGATGGAGGTGGTGAATTTGCGTAATCGACACGGTTACTTACTGCTATCATTGGCTTTACTGAATGAAGAAGAGAGTACAGTGATAATAAAGACTAACACCACTTACTAAGCTCATTGAAATGAGTGTCAATCCCTTCATTGCCTGGGACCGAGCAGATTAACCGTGCCTTCAGGAATGTTGTCCACTTATTCACCAGACTTCTCAAGCCTCCGTGATCATTCTGAAATAAAGAAGAAGATAGTTAAACAAGTAATGACAGGCGGCTCCTTGAAAGTGACTGCACAGGTTGCCAAGGCGGTGAGGGGGGTGTACGGAATTGCTTGCCCTTATGAGTCACGCATCAAGTTCAAGAGTCAGGAAATTGCGCTGTAGATTTATAAAACTCTGGCTAGGCTGCACCTGCGGTATTGCACTCTGACTTCCCCATCGTAGGAAGGCTATGGAGGCTTTGGAGAGAGTATCGGGATGCTGCCTGGATTAAAAGTGTGTGCTACAAGGAGAGACTGGACTAACTTAAATAGCTTCCTTTGGAGTGGCAGAAGCTGAAGGAAGATCTGACAAAAGTTTGTCAGGTTATGAGGGGCATAGATAGTCCTAGGGCTGAAATTGCAGATGCTAGGGGGCATGCATTTAAATTACGAGGGGCTAAGCACAGAAGGTGAGCAGGCAAGTTTTTTCTTACATTGCTCGGAACATGCTGCCAGGGGTAGTAGAGGAGGCAAATATGTCAGAGCTGTTTAAGAGGCTCTTGGGTAGGCATATGAAAGTGCGAAGAGTGGCGTAATTAGCTTGGTACTAAAGATTAGATTTATTTATTCAGTGAAATATGTCATTGTGTCAACGACCAAAACAATCTGAAGATTTGCTGGGGGCAACCCACAAGTGTTACTACACTTCCACCAGCACACACATAGCATGCCCACAACTTACTATCACATATGTCTTTGGAATGTGGGAGGAAACCGTAGTGGCCAGAGGAGGCACACCCGGTCATAGGGAGAACATATGAACTCCCGACAGACAATGGCGGAAATTAAGCTCTGATCACTGGCACTGCAAAGCGTTATGCTAGTTGCTCTGCTGCTGGGCCACACTAACTACGGGCCAGAGGACTGTACTGTTCTATGTTAATTCCCTAAGCCCCTGTTATCCTAACCATATAGAGCCCAACAAGGTGAATGCAGAGAATCTGTGTTTGCAGGCCAAGGGTCAGCCCTATGGGACTGAAATAAGACTTATAAATATTTCAGAAGTAGAAGTATATGAAATCATGCAGGCATGGACAGGGTAGATAATGCCTTTTACTCAAAGGGGAAATTTCAAATATCAGAGGGCATAGGTTTAAGGTGAGGGGGGAAAGGTTAAAGAAGATGAGCAGGGCAAGATATTTTCTGATATCTTAGAAAGAAAGGCCTCATCCTGGAAACAGATGCGGTTGAGATGAAGGAACTGATTAAAAGGAATAGCATTTTTACTGGAGACAGGGTGGGCAGAGGGGTAGTCGAGATAACCATGGGAATCGGTAGGTTTATAAAAGATACCGGTGGACAGTTTGTCTCCAGAGATAGTTACAGAGAGATCAAAAAAGGGGAGGGAAGTGTCAGGAATGGACCAAGTGAATTTAAGGGCAGGGTGAAGGTAGGAGGCAAAGTTGTTGAAATTGACAGGCTCAGCATGAGTGCATGTAGTAGCACTAATGGTGCTGGAAGAAGTGGGGAGTATTACCAGGGAAGGCTTGGAACATGGACTGTTCTATGCAGACAATGAAAGGCCAGGCATAGCTAGGGCCTAGAGCACAAGGTGTGGGGGAAACTTTAAGGCCTTCTTGATGAGGGATAGAAGTCTATAGGGACTGGACATCCATGGTGAAAATAAGGTGATTAGAGCCAGGGGATTGAAAGTTATTGAGGAGATCAAGAGCATGTGAAGTGTTGTCGATGTAGGTGGGTAGGGACTGAACCAAGGGAGATAAAATGGTTTCGAGGTACGTGGAACGTGTTCAGTGGGGCAGGAGCAGGCAGAGACAGCAGGCCTACCTGGATAGTCAGGTTTGTGGATCTTGGGTAGGAGGTAGAAATGAGCAGTGTGGGGTTAGGGAACTAAGAGGTTGGTGACAGTAGATGGGAGTTCTCCAGATTTGATTAGTTTAGTGATGATGTCAGAGACAATTTTCTGATGGTCCGGAGTGGGATCCTTTTCAAGGCATAAGTAAGAGGACGTGTCTGCGAATCGCCGTCTGACTTTAGCAGGGTAGAAATCAGGCTGCCACACGACAACGGGAATAATTTAACTTGAAATCATGGTCGGCACAGGAATGGTGGGCCAAAAGGCCTCTTTCTGTGCAAAATGTATAAAGTTTCTTCTCTCAAGAAGGCGGAGATCAATCAGTAGATCACTGGATTTTAAATAATTTGGAAAAAATGTACAACTGTTGAGGAAGAGCAGCTATGATCTTGATAAATGGTGCAGCAGCCCAAAGGGCTGAATGGCCTTCTTTTGCTCCTATGTTCCTAACACTCACATCTCTCACAGCCCACGAGGGAGTTTTGGGAATATTGGAACAGGAGAAGCAGCCTTCATATTCCCAGAGGAGAAGGGAAAAGGAAACACACAGCAACTCAGCAGATCTCATCACCCCCCCAGCACATGGGAAAGGCCACTGATTACGGGTGGAGGCAGGAATCCATCCCCCCACACCCGAAAACAGAATGGCTATTTGCAAAGGGTATCAGTAATCTACCACTGGGAGCTCCTTTCCTGCAGTGAAGGAGAGGGAGATGTTAGGGAGGACAAGAGAAGAAAGCTGGCACCCCCTGCGTTCCTGGGGGGACTGGCTACTCGTTTAATCAACTGCTTCCTCGATGTTTAATACAGTGGCCACTCTATTAGGTACCTTTTCTGTACCTAATGAAGTGTCTACTGAGTGTATGTTCGTGGTCATTTGCTGATGTAGCCCATCCACTTCAAGGTTCAACATATTGTGTGTCCAAAATGCTCTTCTGCATACCACTGTTGTAACGCATGGCTATTTGATTTACTGTTCCCTTCCCGCCAGCCTGAACCAGTTTGGCCATTCTGCTCTGAACTCGCTCATTTCTAAGTCATTTTCGCCCACAATGCTGCTCACTGGATCTTTTGTTTTGTTTTACATGCCATTCTCTGCAATCTCTAAAGACTGTTGTGCTTGAAAAGCCCACACTTAACTACACAGACACCACTCTTAGGCTACGCCCACACAACGCCGGATAAATCCGTAACTGAAACTTTTTCTCTTCGTTTTTACCCTCTGTCCACACTAAAACGGCGTTTTTGTCCCCCGAAACCAGAGCTTTTCAGAAACGCTTTCCAGGGTGTGTAATTTTGAAAACGCTGCTCGGGCAGATCAGTGTGGACGGGGTAACCGGAGAAATCTGAAATCTGTCAGGCGGCAGCGCGCTATTTCATTGTTTTCTTGAACACAACCTAACAATTTCAGAACAGACGGCAACGAAACTAACGCCAGAAGAGTTAGAAATGTACTCTCCAAATACCTTGACCCATAACTTACTGAATAAATAAGTATACTTACTTAGCCCTGTTTTCTGTCCTTGCTCGTATGAAGGTGGTTTACCTATTTATGCAAGTACTTCTCTGACAATAGATGTGTAACAGCCTCATGTATCATTGTATGGAAATACAAGATAACACTGATGCAGACATGTTTTATACATTTAACAAGGTGCTTTATTAATGTAACAGAGTTAGTTAGTTTTTCAATGTTCATCATCAGCCGGGTCAATCTGTCCATGAACTCCCTGTCGGTTGCCTCCGTACATTCCAGTATTTGTTTTTTTTTACTGTTAAGTTCTCCCGCACGAGAGCTAACAGCTGTCCATCGCTTTAAATTTTTCTAGTCTGTAACTACACAAACGCGCACTTCTATGGCAAGATTCGACACCAAACATGTCGCTTGTTTTCGGTAGATGTGTCCTGCGCATGCGCAGTAGGAGGAGAATCGCCGAAATCTCCATTTCAATGTGGACAGAGATATTTTTAAAAACGCATAGTGTGGGCGTCTATCGTTTTTATGCGAAACCAGCTTTTTTTATAATTATCTGGTCTAGTGTAGATGTAGCCTTAGAATGTTGTGTTCCGTTCTGGTCGCTTCGCTATAGGTAGGATGTGGACGAATTACCACAGGTGCAGAGATTTATCAGGACGCTGCCTGGTATGGCCCAATACCAGAGAACATCTATTGAATGTGACTGGAGGAACGTGTGTGGGAGATGACAAAGGTAGGTTTCTTTTACAAAGAGAGTGGTGAGTACCCGGAACATACTGCCACATTGAATACTCTAACTCTGGGACTTTTAGGCCATTTGTTCTGCCGATTTTTTTGAAAGCTTCTTCAATCTAAGTTGACTTTGTTAGAGAGCAGAGGGACTGGCATAGATCACCCAGCCCCCTCAGGCCCATACTCTGTTATCGTCCTTACTTCCATTCACGTTAACGGATCTACATCATATTTCTGGAAACACTTAATTAACCACATAATTTTCTCAAGCCCTAGATCTCCAGTTCTTCCAGGACCATACCTTCTGGAAGATGTTGAGCAAGCTAGTTTTTTTACCTCTTTGGAGCAAAGGAGGATGAGAGGAGACTTGATAAAGAGGAATAGATTGAGTGGACAGCCAGAGACTTTTTCCCAAGGGAGAAATGGCTAATAATATATAGAGCATAATTTTAAGGTGATGGGGGGGGGGGGGGGGATGTCAGATGTATGTTTTTTTCCACATAGAGTGGTGGATGCCCTGACAGGGCTGGAGGTGGAAATAGCTCATGCAAGGGGACATAATTTTAAGGTGATTGGAAGAAACAATAGAGGAGATGTCAGAGATAAGTCTTTCACACCTGCCACAGGGGTGGTCGTAGAGACAGGTACATTAGGGACGTTTAAGAAACCTTACATAGGCATATGGATGGGGGAAAAATGGAGTGTTGTGTGGGAGGGAAGGGTTAGATTTATCTTAGAGTAGGTTAAAAAGTCAGCACAACATTGCAGGGCAAAGCGCCAGCACTGTGCTGTCAGTTCTGTGTTCTATGTGTCTAAGAAGACACCCATCTTCTGTGATGTAAGTAGCATACAGTTTGCATTGCCCTTCAAGGATTCTTCTGTGGTGTTTTTGCTTCAAGGCTGAAGATTAATACTCGATTACAATTTTCCATTCCCCGCTGAGTGCTCTATTAATAAACCATGCCGTGGTTTGTTTGCGTTTCCAGTGCTGTCCTTTCCTAGAGGTCGTTATTTATAACTGGGAAGTGAAGAGACAAGGCCCCACTCCAGAAGAACTGGGTCTGGCAAGCCCTTCCACGCTGCCAGACGACGAGCGTTTACCCAGTGCGACAAGAGGTGCGACAATCCAGATCAGATGGATTGTATATCCACGCAGTGTGGGGGCAGCTGGAGTGTCGGCACAACGGATTCAAGGACTAGGCTCAGGGACTTAAGTCGCACTCCAGGAACTAGACCAGGACCCCTAATGTGATCAGAATATAAAAGCAAGCATCTATTGCTGAGACTTTATAAGGCATTGGTCAGACCACATTTGGCGTGTTATGAGATGATTTAGATCCTATGTATAAGATAGGATGTGCTGGCATCAGAGAAGGTCCAGAGGAGGCTTATGAGAATGATTCCAGGAATTAAAGGGTTAATGTAGAGAAGCATTTAATAGCTCTGAGCCTGTAGTTACCGGAGCTTAGAAGAAATGAAACCTACTGAAAATTGAAAGGTCTTAATAGAGCAGATGTGGAGAGGATGTTTCTAATGGCGGGGGAGTCTAGGACCAGAGGGCATAGACTCATATTAGAAGGATGTCCTTTTAGACCAGAAGAATTTATTGCCACAAACAGCAATGGAGACCAAGTCATTGGATATATTTAAAGGAGAGGTTGATATGATCCTGACTAGTCAGGGCATCAAAGAATATGAGGAGAAATCAGGAGAACGGGGTTAAGAGGGATAATAAATTTGTCATGATCGAATGGTGCAGTAAACACGATGGGCTGAATGGCCTAATTCTGCTCCTGTGTCTTCTGGTCTTATGAAGATGCTCTGCCCTATCAAAACCATAACTTTTCAGGTGAGCTGTTAAGCTTAGGCCCTTCCACGGTCTTTAAGATGGATGTTAGACATTGCGTATTGCTATCTCCCTCATCGAGTGGCTTAACCTGTAACCAGGATATTGGAGCCAGGCTCTAGTGACCCAGGTTCAATCCTGACCTCTGTTGCCTTCTGTGTGGAGTTTGCTTGTTTTGCATTCGGTTTCCTCCGAGTGTTCCCGTCTCCTCCTACATCCCAAAGACGTGCTCGTTAGTAGGTTAACTGGCAGAAGTAACTGACCATTAACGTGAATATGAGTGTTGACTAGAATATGAAAGCGAGGATGTGATGTTGAGGCTAAATAAAGCACTGGTGAGGCCTCACTTGGAGTTTTGAGAGCAGTTTTGGGCCTCTTATCTAAGGAAGGATGTGTTGACTTTGGAGAGGGTTCAACAGAGGGGCAGGAAAATGATTTTGGGATTGAAAGGCTTTTCATACGAGAAGAGTTTGATGGCTCTGGGCTTCTACTCACGGGAACTCAGAAGAATGAGGGGTGGCCTCATTGAAACCAATTCAATGTTGGAAGCCACAACAGAGGAGACTGTGGTACGGAGTGTGAGACCAGAGGACAAAGCCTCAGAATAGAGGAGCACCCATTCAGAACGGAGGTCAGGAGGAATATCTGTAAGCCAGAGAGTGGTGAATCAGTGGAATTCATTGTCACAAGCTGCTGTGGATGCCAGGTCATTGGGTATATTTAATGCAGAGATGGATAGATTATTGATTAGTCAGGCCATGGAGGAATACAGGAGAGAAAGCAGGAGACTGGGGGCTGACGAGGAAAATGGATCAGCCATGACAAAATGGTAGACCAGACTTGATGGGCCAAATGGCCCGATTCTGCTCCTATATCTTACAGCTAGGGTCTAGAGAGAGTTGATGAAATGCAGAGGGAATAAGAGGAGCTACTGTAGGATTAGTAGAAATGCATGGTTGATGGCTAGCATGGACCCAGTTGGCTGAAGGACCTGTTTCTGTGCTCTGTGTCTTTATGGCTCTGATAACTAAAGAAGTTATCTGATTACCCTCCCATTACCATTTGTGCATATTGTCAAGTACAAACTTACATTTCCTTTCTTTTAGAACATTGATGGGCTGAAGTCTTTTTGGAAGCCTCGAGTCCAGTAAAGGCACAACATTTAAAGTTCAAAGTAAATTTATTATCGAAGTACATCTATGTCACAGATTAATCTCAGGGTTTTATATGGTAACACATATGTACTTAGATAATGATGCTGAAGTACATCCTAGGATGTGCTGGGACACATCATCAGTGATGTAACCTGGGGTCATTAGGTGTTTTGGGTCTTTCAACATCAGACACCGTCATCCAGGTGATCCAGCCAGGGTTGATCAGGCCCTGATTACTGACCCAGCAGCACTGGACATGGGTCACACCTCATGATCCACAGTCACCTGGAGACTCGCTTTACTTTGAATTTTGAACATTAGCATAAAATCTCTTCCCTGCCTTAACGTCCTGCCTTGATCCCATCTGTACAAAAGTTAGTCTGCAGTAATCTGTCCAATGCCGACCTCCTGTCTCAATGAGACAACTTAAATTCATATAGTTACAGAGTCATAAAAATTAATTGACGGGAATGATCAAAATCCTTTGTCTGTTCTTTACACAGAATTGTGGGTGCATGGAATATCCTGCCAGTAGTGGTGGTAGGTGCAGATACAATTGGGACATTTAAGAGAATCTTAGAAAGGCAGATGGATGATAGAAAAATGAAGGACTATATAGAATGGAAGGATTACATTGCTCTTAGAATTGGTTAAAAGGTCAGCATGATCTGTAGCGTTCTATATTCTAAGTTCCTTGTGCTAACACTGAACCATCGGGTGGGGGGGGGGGCGGGATTTACAACATCAATCAGTCAGCAATCATGATTAAAGTTGCACGTGTATCTTTATCCATAACTGTCTGGAACACCAGAGGTCATATATGAGGCTTATCCATTTCATATCGTTATGACTGCAGCTATACCAAGCTCAGTGAAACAACAGACCCATTCAAGGATGATGACTCTCTCACTCCACACTTTGGACTTGGGGAGGGAGGTCAGAAGTCCCCACTCCATCGCCAAGCTTCGATTACCCACCCGACACAGCTGGCCAACCCGCGAGAAGGTGGACTTCCCGAGGTCCTGTCCTTCGACGGCTATCTCCCGGAAGAAGAAATAGAGCTTATCATCGTCTGGGTTGTCGCTCTCGGGGATCCAGAAAGATCCAACAAACTTGGGGTCTGCAAAAAGGAAGAAATTTTTTTTTTTAACTCAGCTGTTTTCTAAAAGAGGGCGAGTCTGGGGACAAGATATGGGCAGTGGTTGAAGATCTTCTTAATAAATCATAAACAATGTTTTTACATGTGATCATGCTCAGCCAGATTTAAAGATTGTTGCAAAAATTGTGAACAATGATTATTTCCTGAGCTAAACAAGTAAGAATTTAGTATCTTCTCCCTTCCCTTCCAGTCTTGAAAAAGGTTCTTGGCCTGAAATGCCAACTGCTTATTCATTTCCATAGATGCTGCCTGACCTGCAGAGTTCCTCCAACATTTTGTGCTTTGGGTTTCCAACATCTGCGGACTTACTCATGTTATTAGAAAAAAGTCTTTTATTGAAATCATGCACCGCTGCTTCCTTCGACGTCAGCCAAGGTAGGGTTGGTAGCTCTCTCTGTCAATATTTTCTCTGTCAGGCTGCTCTGGAGTACAAGTCCAACAACACCACAGACAGCATCCCATCTGGGTGAAATGCACAAAATGCTGGAGGAACTCAGCAGGTCAGGTGGCATCTATGGAGCGGAATCATTTACTTATTGCCCATTACACCGCTGGCATTTAGGGCAGCACTGAAGCTTCTGACTGGCCTCAGCCACTCAGATCTAGGATTCTTCATTGCTGTTTCTGTAATGGTTTTTAACGGTCAGGGTTGTTAGCCCTGAGCTGAACCCCTGAACCTGGAGGACCGGTGGACCACTCTTAGTCTGGTCTCTACCCTTTGACCTGTTTGGCTTGGGTGACCCTACCAAGAGCCGAAGCGCAAAGCCCTGACTCCAGCCAGCATAGCTCTCTGGGTCACTGAGGCACGCGAGCCTCCGTGACAACGTTGTGGTCCGCTTGGTGGGAAGGGAAACAATTAAGTAAATAAGGAATTGGGCTGAGACACCTCAGCAGGACGGTAACGAGAAAGGGCAGCATCCAGAATAAGAAAGTGGGGTGGGGGGAAGGAACATTACAGCTTGGTATGGCAACTGTTCTGTCCAAAACCACGAGAAAATAAAGAGGGCTGCAAACAAAACTTAGTCCATCACAAAAACCAGCCTCCCTTCAATGGGCTCTGACTACACTTCCTGATGTCCAGGGAAAGCAGCCAACATAACCAGAACCCACGTTCTCTCTTATAAACCCTGTCTGCTGAGCAGAAGATGCAAAAGTTTTAAAACCTGCACCACCAGGCTCAATGGCAGTTTCTAACCCATTGTTATAAGACTCTTGAATGTAATTGTCGTAGGATAAAGGTGAACTCTTGATCTCACATCCTCAATTGTCATGGACCTAATACTTCTTTGTCTAATTGCACTGCATTTTGGCAGTAACAGTAAATGTAACACAATATTCTGCATTTTGTTATTCTGTTTCTCTTGATATTACATTGATGTAGATACGTTCTGAAGGGATTTGTGGGAATAGAATGGTAAACAACGGTTTTCAGTCCCTGTGACAATAGTAAACCAACTACAGCCATCTCCAGAAGAACTACATGTCATCTCTGAAGCTTCTTTCCTGTAGCTATCCAGCTTCTCCATAAAACTCACTGACGTTAATACCCTAACTGTTGCTGCACAACAACTGTTAAATGGTCTTTCCTGCTCTCCTTGGTCTGTTGATTTAATTACCAACAGCAAATTATATGTTTGCATTTATTTAAGTTTGATTATTGATGTCTGCATGTGACCATTCTGCTAATTGTTGATTGCTCGTGGCTGTTTGCACTTTTGCCTTGTAAATTGTTGGTTGCTATTGTGTTGCCTGTTATGGTATTGTCCTGTGTTTTATGTTTGGCACCGAACCACAATTAATTCTAGTATGTTTCACATATTGGCAATAAAGCGATTCTGATTCTGAAACCCAGGCCTATACCTGAGTGCAGGACTAAAGGATGTCACAGCATCATGAGTGCTAACTTTAAACTGAAAATCTTTCTGCTTCTACAAATGGTCCCAAAAGAGAAGGGAATGGGAATTATCCCCAACATCTCACTAACCTTTCCCTTTCTGTCCACATGACTAAAACAGATAAAATGGTTAGTCAAGCACATTTGCTCCATCTGCCAATAACAGGCAGGATCTCCCAGTGGCCATCCAGTTGAATGTGACTTCCCATTTTGATGCATTGGTCCATGGCCTCTTCTTGTACCACGATGAGGCCATACTTAGGTTTGAGGAGCAACACCTCATATCCTGTCCGGGAGCCTCCAACCTGATGGCATGAACGTCGGTTTCTCTAACTTCCAGGAATTTCTTCCCCTTCTCCCTCCTCTCTTTTTCCATTCAACATTCTGGATCCACTCTTAGCCCTTCTCTTTTCCTCACCTGCCCATTTCCTCCCTCTGGCGCCCCTCCTCCTTCCATTTCTTCTATGGTCAACTAGTTTTTGATCATAGTCCATCTTCTTCAGCTTCTTACCTCTTCCACTTATCACCTCACAGTTTCTTCAAACCCTTCCCTCACCCACACACCTACCCCCTCACCTGCTTTCACCTATCACCCACCAGTTTGTACTCCTCCTTCCCCCCACTTTCTTACTCTGGCTTCTTCCTGCTTCCTCTCCAGTCCAGATGAAGGGTCTCAGCCTGAAACTGTGAGTGTTTATTCCTCTGCATGGATGCTGCCCGACTTACTGAGTTCCTCCAGCGTTTTGTGTGTGTTGCTCAAGATTCCCAAAATCTGCAGAACCCCTTGTGCTTATAAAGTGATTAGTTATCACTTAGCTGCTTGTGGGATCTTACTGTGTGCAGATCTACTGTTTTTCCATATTGCAATTCACATGTATTCCACCTCCTCGTAATGACTGTTAAGAAAGCCAGACAAACAGAAGTCTTGCAAAGCCCCTGAAATACATTAAACATCCTGAAGGGGGTGCAATGAGCAATGGATTGAAAGCCAAACAGGAACTTGATCAACACGAGTGAATCTGCAGATGCTGGAAATAAATAAAAACACAAAATGCTGGCAGAACTCAGCAGGCCAGACAGCACCTATGGGAGGAGGTAGTGATGACGTTTCGGGCCGAAACCCTTCTGTCTATGTTTTCTGACTCTCTCTCACTCAGCTGTTGGTTCATTTCTCTCCAACCCCTACTGGCCTTCTCCCACCATTCTTCCCCCCCAATATTCTTTCCCTCTTCTTTTCACTCCTCTCTAGTTGTTCGTTTTCTCTTTCTCTCTCTCTCTTCAACATTCTCTTTTGCCCTTCTCTTTTTCATCTTTTATTCCTCATCTCCCAGCCTCTTTCCCTCTCCTGTTTTCAGCTACTCTCCATCGCTATCTCCGCAGCTCTCTTTTCCCTCACTCTGCCTCCCTCTCCCATTCTCTATGTCACTGCCTGCTCACCCTCTCTTGCTCCAGCCCAGATCCTTTCTTCCTCTGCTCTCTGCCCGCTCAAGAGATTTTCTCTCTCCCTTTTCCATGTTAGCTCGTTGTTCAACACTTGGAAGTAGCTGGCAGCACGTGCTACCTGAGGGTCCCTGGCCAGTTTTTCTCCACAGAAATAATTTGAAGATTGTTAAAGCACTGGCTCTCTGACACACACTCCCTGTCAGCTGGCTCTCTAACAGTGACAAGAAACTGTCAGAGCCAAGAAGTACCACAGATTGAGAGAGAAAAAACAACCCTCCAGAATTAATCAAATCACAAACAAGAGAAAATTCTGCAGATGCGGGAAACTTGAGTAGTACACGTAAAATGCAGGAGGAATTCAGCAGCCAGGCAGCATCTACGGAAAAAAGTACAGTTGACATTTTGGGCTGAATTGCCTCTGGCTGCTCATTCCATGTACAGGCCATCCTCTGAGTGAAAAGTTTAAAACAAGGAACAGGATTAAAAACTTAAATTTCTAGGCCAGGGGGAGAGAGATGAGAGAATATGTGTTGTAGAATATTGCTCATTTAGTTCGTTCCTTCAAAATTCAGTAACAGTGCCTGAAGCCCAACTTGGTTTTTTTTTAGCCCGAGATCAGTGGTGTCATAGAGTAATACAGCATGGAAACAGGTTCTTCGGCCCGACTGGCCCATGCTGAACAAGACGACCAGCCAAGCTAGTCCCATTTGCCAGTCATGGGCCCATATTCTTCGAAGCATTTCCCTATCCCCGTACCTCTCCAAGACTCTTTTAAAAGTTGTTTATTGTACCGACCTCTACCACTTCCTCTGGAAGTTCATACCATATACGCACCACCTCTGTGTAAACAAAAAGCTGCCTCTCAAATTCCAATGAAATCTTCCTCCCCTCCCCCTCACCTTAACTCCACGGCCTCTTACTGAAAAATTTAATTGCTATCTTTCCCATAGTAGACGACCAGCACAGCACATGGTTGTCCAAATTCAGCCTCACCAACATCTTATACAACTTCAACATAACATCTCCTGTACTCAATGCTCCATTTGTGGACACAAGTCTGAACTTTGTGCCTTTTTCCTCTCAGCTTGGGTGTGATCGGAACTAAAGGTCGTAAGTTTAGGGTGAAAATCAAAGTACTTAAGGAGAATCTCTGGGGAGCTTTCTCACTCAAAGGGTGGCACAAGTTTGGAATGGGCTGATTGTGAAAGTGGTGGATGTGGGTTCAACTGCACCATTGAAGAGATGTTTGGTTAAGTACATGGATGGGAGGGATTTGGAGGGCTGTGGTCCAGGTGCAGGTAAATGTGACCAGGCAGAAGATGAGGCTGGCATGGGCTAGATGGGCTCAAGGGCCTGCTTCTGTGCTGTACTCTTCTGTGATCCTTTGGCATCAGGACCTACCATTCAGCCACCGTGAGTCGTGCTGCTCAGTCCGAATGGAATGCCGGTGACCGAGGCTACGGAAGATGGTGAAGTCACGGCCCATCAGGTCAGTGGCGACACCGGAGTAGAGCTCCTCACCTGGGCAAATCAATAGAAAGCCACAGTTAGACCAAAAGACATTCGGCCATTCATCGCATTGAGTTTCCTCCGTCATTCAATTATGCCTGATTTATTATCCCTCTTCAACTCCATTCTCCAGCCTTCTCCCCATAACCTTTGATGCCCTTTACAATCAAGAATGGCCCTCCTTCAAGTCAAGTCAAGTCACTTTTTATTGTCATTTTGACCATAACTGCTGGTCCAGTACACAGTAAAAACGAAACATTTTTCAGGACCATGGTGTCAATCAGCACCACCCTTTCCCAATCACCACCGCCCAGTGCCAGTAACTTTCGCCATTTGTCAAGGCAACCCGCTTGCTGACCAGGCTTTCTCCAGAGACCACTTCCTTTCATCCAGCTTCCCATTCCAAAATTCAGATATCTCCTCTGTAGGATCATCTGAGCTTCATGCAGAAAAGGCACCTGCCTCCTCCCACTCAGGGTAAAGCACAATGCAAGACATTGGATACCACCTGTAGATAGTTTTCAATCCTCACACTCCTAGCATCTTTTTAACGTGTGCCCTGTGACTACCATGGAAGTAAAGGCCAGTTGCAGGGCAAAGAACAAGAAATGTAAACTGATCCAACCTGTGATTATCTCAGCTGGCCTTACCTTATCAGAGATATTTCTCTTTGTTCTACTCATTTCTCTTTCACCTCCTCTGCTGCTCCAAACTAACTGGTTTTCTCTCTTTACCAGCTCTGGAGCCTGTATCTAAATTCCCACTGGCTACCCAGTCTTCTCTGATTCTACCTCACATTTACAGAATCTGCAAGTTTCAGCTTTCATTATTTATTTACTTAGTAACACGGCCCAGAGGAGGCTCTTCCAACCCTTCGCGTTCCACCACTCCAGCAACTGTGATGACCAATTAACCTATTAACCGGTAGGTCTTTGGGTTGTGGGAAGAAACTGGAGCACTCGGGGGAAAAGCCACGCAGTACACGGAGAGAACTCATAAACTCCTCACAGAACTGTGTCGGAATTGAACTCCGATCTTCAGAACACCCCAAGCGATAAAAGGGTTGCGCTAACTAAGCTTCTGTGGCTGCCCATTTCTTTAAAGAGCAACAAGGTGAGAGGTGAATTGATAGAGAAGAACAAAATGCTACATGACATAGATAGAGTGAGCAGCCAGAGACATTTTCCCAGACCGAAAATGGCTAATTCAAGGGGGCATAACTTTAAGGTGTTTGGAGGAAAGTATGGGGGTGTGTGGTTGGAGGGAGTTTTTCACACAGAGTGATAGGGATGGTGGCAGAGGCAGATTATTATGGATATTTAAGAGGATCTTAGAAAGATGCCTGGATGAAAGAACAATGGAACGCTATGTGGAAGGGAAAGATTAGATTGATCTTGGAATAGGTTAAAAGGTTGACACAACGTTGCAGGATGAAGGAACTGTACTGTGCAGTTCAATGTTCTATGTTAACAAGGAAAGCTATTTCTCAAGTTCCTTTGAATACAGCGGATTCCAAGAAACTTGGGGAAGAGCTTTCCTTGTTCTTTAGAATCCTCTGTAGTCTTGGAGCAAAGTTCCCAACCAGGGTCCATGGACCCCCAGCTTAATGGTATTGGCCCATGACATCAAAATGTTTGGGAACCCCAGCATGAAGAGGATTCTAAGAAACAAGGAAAGCAGTTTCCCAGAAGGAAACCGCTTTCCTTGTTGGCTCATTTAGTCTATACCAACTCACAGAACAATCTCATTCCCTCAGTACAACCTAACGCCTCCAAGATACACCCTCAGGGAGTCAAAGTCAAGTTCATTGTCACATGCAGTTGTACACGTATGCACAGCTGCAAGGAAAAACAGGCTGGTGGCAGCATCAGATTTGCTGCATTCCAATTTTGGAAGCTAATCTGAACTCCCTTCACAAATGGATGTAACTACATTTGTATGCCATGACTTGGAACAAGAACAGGGTAGATAATCCCCAGTGTCAGAACCAATATTTAATTCTAAACCAACATCCTTTGGTTTCAGTTCCAAAGCACAAACTGCCCGCTGTGTTTTCTACATTTCAACTATGCTTCAAAACCACTTTGTGCTCTTTAACACGTGAAGATTGGACTGTGTGATAGGCTCAACAAAAATGTAAACTCTTCTTTGTTTAACACATTGCTAAATGTTTGGTAAGGGATGCCAAAGAACTGCTAGACTGGCATTTTAATCCTTCTGGAACATCACCACTTTGTGATGATCAGCCTAACTGTCAACAATTTTTTCACGCAGTGTGTGGGTGCCTGGAATGCACTGCATGGAGTGATGGTCGTGTTGGGGACTTTTAAGAGACACTTAGATAAGCATATGCATAACCTAACCCTCTGATTGCTCTTTTTGGTGCCTTGGGGGGTGAGACGGATATACATTGGAGTCTGGCTAAACGTCGAACATTATCTTTTGCTTCTCTTTTGGCTAGACCTTTAATTCTTCTTAGGCGGAGAGATGCTGCCCCACCCACTCATGCTCAATGGCTTAATGATATTATGTCCTGTTTAGACCTTGAAAAAATGCACTACCCACTTCTCAACTCGGACATAAAGTTTCATAAGGAGTGGGGACCTTTTCTTGAATATTTTTATAACTTCTCTTTAGACTAAGTTTTTTTTTCAGTCCCTTACTTTCAGCTTTCTTTTTCCTTGGTAGTAAGCATTACTATCTTTTGTTCTTATTTTCATTTACAGTTTTGGGGGTTTGAATGCTCTGATTTATATTTCCTACATCTTGTAGTGGTTGGTCTGGAGTTTCTTTTTCCTGTGGGCCTGTGGGGGGGGGGGGGGTGGATACTAACTTTACATGACTTTATTTTGGGTGCTTTTTCACCATTATTTTGAACCATATTATTATTGTATGTTTATCTTGCACTGTATTAATCTCTTAATTTGTAGTTGAGTTTTTGTCGTAGCAATTGTAGAAATGCATAAAAAAATCAATGAAAGAAAAGATAAGCACATGCATGTGACAGAAATGGAAGAATATGGACATTCTGTAGGCTGAAGAGATTAGTGGGCCATTTGATTACTAATTTAATTAGTGGCACAACATTGTGGGCTGATGGCCTGCTTTAGTTGTTATATGTTTTATAACCAGAACACTAAACTGATTCTTAGGAAGACAAGGGAGTCTGGGAATGCAGGTCCAACTTCGTGTTTACTTTTAAAATGACGCACACGCATCAGGTGGTATTGTGATAGCGTATGCAATTCACGCATTTCATGTATTCATACATATAACCCTTGAAGAATTATTTAAATGAACAAGAATGCTTAGTCACCATATATATACAAGATTGCTCAAACGTTACTTGATTATTAAATACACAACATCTGTCTTGTACTGTTCTATATTCTGTGTTCTGTTGTTGTGAGTCAGAATGATTGACAGTCCAATAGAGAACCGAGGTATATTTCCAAAACCAATATACTGAGGAATCAATGAATAATAAAGACTAGTTTAGATCTGGTGTTGTGCAATGAGAATAAGTTATTTAATAATCTGGTAAGTGATGGTCTTTTACTGAAAGTTTATATAAAAGCTGAAAGCAACTTAATTCAATCTAAAACAAGGGTCTCAGATCTAAGCGCACTGCCGGAGGGAAGCTTTAAGTCAACAGTTGCTGTTTTCTAGCCAAGTATTTTCATTTATTACTTTCCCCATCAATGTCTTGTTTCTGATTTGTTAAAACTAGAAATATTCATAGACCACAGATATAAGTAAGTATAAATGTAAACAAGCAAAACTAGGCAGGAGAAGTAGTTCAATCACTGGTTTAAAAGAAAAGGGGTTAAGAAAAAATAATAGATCAAAGGGAAAGTCCTACAACCTGTAACAGTCTGTAAATTGGGAATATTTTAGAATTCGACAAAGTTGGAACCAGACATTCAAGAGGAAAGTGAAAAAATGAGAATAATCCAGTTCGAACCATGTAACGTGACTGTAGTAGCTGTTAAAGACGTACAAAACTGAACAGGTTAGGAAGTTTTAACATGGTGCCCTTACAGACTAATCCAGGGGAATTTATATTGGGGAACACGGAAATGGTTAAAAAAACCGAACGGATACATTGTGTCGGCATTCACAGAAAACTGAAAAATATAATGCTGGAAATGGTGATGAACAACAGACCTAGAGTAACAAGAAAGCTGAAAGAAATCATATTGTGTTGTAGAACTTAATGGGATTGAATACTGAGAAACGGAGCTGATGATCCACATCCCATGATTCTGAGAGAGGTGGCTAAGGGGAGAGTAGAGGCATCTTCCAAAGTTGCAAAGATTCCACAATGGTTCCTTCATTAAAGACGAAAGCAAATTAAGGCAGATAGTTGAGATAGAGATTGAGATAGAGAGTATTCTCTTCCACCCCCACCACATGGGCAGAAGAAACAAAGGTATGAAGGCACATACCACCAGGCTCAAGGACATCTTCTATCCCACTTTTTAAAACAATGCCAAGCAGCTGTCCAATTCCATCTATATAAATGTTTCCCTAGTATGAAAAGATGGACCCTTGACCTCATAATCTTCATGACTGTCACTTTGCCACTGACTGTCCACCTATACTGCACTTTCTCTGTAGCTGACACACTTTATTCTACATTCTGCTATTGCTTGACAGGGAACTAACTTAATGCACTGTTGTAATGAACTAATCTGTGTGGACGGTATGAAAGACTTGCTTTGACCTCAGTACATGTGACAATTATAAACTAATTTACCAGTTTAATCCATGAACCTCTTTGGCTTATCTGTATGCCCATGGAATCTCAGTTCTCAATGCTGGTCCATACCATCTCCATACACTCACCTATCAAAATGGAGGTGGAGAGGTGCTTGGCATCGTAAGGACTCCTTCCTTTTCCATCTTCAATTTGATTGAAGTCAATCCTGAACTGGTGCTCCTACAGCAAGATAAGGGAATGGAAGTTAATGCAATGCAGCGAAGGACATTCAATCAAAGGGAGATTTACTTGTTTTGCAAAAAGGGAGAGTGCAGAGCAGCATCAATAAATAAGCAATAATTATTGAGAACATGAGACGAAGAGTTTCTTAAAGAGAGCCCAATGGTTGTGGGAACAATTCAGTGAAAGAGAGAGAGAGAGAGAGAGAGAGAGAGACAGAATGAAATTATCCCTACTGATTCAAGAGCCTGATGGTTGAGGGTAATAATCGCTCCTGAGCCTGTGGTGTGGGTCCTGAGGCTCCTATAGATCCTTTGAGAAGAGAACATGGTCTGGGTGGTGGGTTTCTTGATGATGGCTGCTTCTTTCCTATTTCTCATGTTCACTCCATGTAGATGTGCTCAAAGGTGGTGTTGGGGGGAAAGATTTATCTGTGATGGACTGAGTTGTATCCATTACTCTTTGTGGGATTTTCCTTTCAAGGGAATTGGTGTTTCCAATAAGTGCACATGAAGAGTATGTGGAGAGTCAGGACCAGAGGGCACAGCTTCAGAATAGATAGATGCCCCTTTAGAACAGAGATGAGGAGGAAATTCTTTAGCCTGAGCATGGTGAATCTGTGGAATTCATGGGCACAGATGGCTGTGGAGGCCAAGTCATTGGGTATATTTAAAGTGGAGTTTGATAGGTTATTGATTAGTAAGGGTGTCAAAGGTTACATGGAGAAGGCAGGAGAATGGGGTTAGAAGGGGTAATAAATCAGCCATGATAGAATGGCAGAGCAGACTTAATAGACTGAATGGATTGATTCTGCTCCTTTGTCTTATGGGCTTGTGATTCAACTTTCCAGGAGTAGGAATGAAATCCCACAGGAAATCCCAAGCACGTTCCAGCCACACACTTAAAACACAGTCCAGACAGATTGCAGGAAGCAGTTTACACTGGTGTGACATGTCCACTTGAACCAAACCCAATTCTCAAAAAAAAAATCCTCATTAAGATTCTGCTTGCCAGAGCTTGCCATGCAAGGAGGCTCCTTATATGGCCTAGTTCGGCAAAGTCTTGAGGAAGACAGCTATCTGTAGCCACAGCCTCAGGGCGAAAGGATGTCCCTTTAAAACTGAGATGAGCAGCAACTTCTTCAGCCAGTTGCTGCCGAATCCATTTTTTTGTTGTTGTCACAGAGCATGGTGGAGTCTAAGCCTCCGGGAATATTTAAGGCAGAGATTGCCAGCTTCTTGATTGGTAGAGGGGATAAAGGTTACAGGAAGAAGTCAGGAGCTGGGGCTGAGAACAGAAATAAAAATCTGACTCAATGGGCTGAATGACCTAATTCTTCTATACATTATGATCTTATGACACGGTGGGCCAAGGGACCCGTTGCTCTGCTCCACAACTTTGTGACTCTAAAGGAAACACTCAATGGGTCAGGTAGCATGTGTGGGAAGAGAAATGGAGCCCAATGGTTCTGCTGGTGAAGCACTGGGCCCTGCTGGGGGTGGGAATGGGACTGAGTTTGGCTAGGATTGGCTCCCACAGCTTTGGCCAGATGATGATACATATAACATGAAATAGACTCTGGAACTAATCTTCAACGCTGATAATTACTGCCAATTTTTTCTGATAGTGTTTGAAGTTTAAACAAGATCTTTGGTTATTTTTGGCTGTTTGTCCGCTGCACTTTGAAACATCTGGCATGCCTCTGAAAGAGAATATCAGGGGCTCAAGCATCATGTGCCGAAGTTTCAGGCATGTAATCCCTCTCCCATGGAGGAAGATTTCAGTATTTAGACATAAGACTATACAACATAGGAGCCGAACTAGACCATTTGGCACATTATGTCTGCTTTGCCATTCCTGCCATGGCTGATTTATTATTCCTCTCAACCCCAATCTCCGAGTAACCGTAAAGTCCTGACTAATCACGAACCTCCCAACCTTCAGTATAAATATACCCAATGATTTAGCCTCTGTTTGTGGCAATAATTCATCACCCTCTGGCTAAGGAAATTTCTTTTCTTCGCTGTTCTAAATGGACGTCCTTCAATGATAATTTCAGTGCAGTGATAAGTGATGATGCCCATGCCGGTTCAGGAGCCTGATGGCTTGGAGGGCAGTAACAGTTCCTGAACCTGCTGAGTGGGACCTGAAAGCTCCTTCCTGATGGTAGCAGCAAGAAGAGAGCACGTCCTGGATGGTGGGTGTCCTTGATGATGGATGCTGCTTTCCTGTGGCTGTGCTCCTTGTAGATATGCTCAATGACCTGTAACCTTAGTGACTTTCTCTCATACCTCTGATTTGCAAAAACCCCTCAGTCTTAGGTTTAAAATTATATTTGCAGTTTGCTGCGCAGAGTTTCCACCGTCATTTGAGTATGGAAATGTCCTCCAAATTCACTCCAAAATGCCTTGCTCTCATTCTGAGTCTAAACCAAAATAACGTAAACCAGTTATCTGGTATTGACAGAAGATTTCCTATCTGGGTGGTACTACTTTGGTGGTAAAATTATGCCATCATCCTGGAAATATGTTTTGTTTGCTTGGTGTGTTCCTGCCTTGTCAGAAGATTGTCATGGGGGAGTTGCAATTGTAAGACCGTAAGACATAGCTGCACAATTAGGCCATTCAGTCGATCGAGTCTGTTTCACCATTCTAACATGGCTGATTTATTATCTCTCTCAACCCTATTCTTCGGCCTTCTCCCTGTAACTCTTTATGTCCTTACTGATCAAGAACCTGTCGACTTGCACTTTAAATATACTCACGTGACTGGCCTTCACAGTCACTTTTGGCAATGAATTCCACTGATTCAACACCCTTTGGCTAAAGAAATTCTCCCTCACCTCTGTTCCACAGGGATGTCCTTCTTTTCTGAGGTTGTAACCTCTGGTCATTGACTCCCCCACTATAGGAAGCACCCTCTCCACATCCACTCTAAGATTTTCAATATTCAAAAGGTTTTGATGAGATCCTCCCTTGTTCTCCTAAACTTCAGCAAGTACAGGTCCAGAGCTGTCAAATGCTCTTCATATGTTAACCTTTTCATTCCTGTGATAAATCTCGAGAACCTCTTCTGAACCCTCTCTAATGCCAAGATATCCTTTCCTGGACAAGGGGCCCAAAACTGCTCACAATACTCTAAGTGCAGTCTGACCAATGCTTTATAAAGCGTCAGATTTACATCCTTGCTTTTATATTCTGGTCTTCTCAAAGTGAAAGTCCCTAGAACTTACCCCCCTCACCTTAAATGAATATCCCCTGACATTAAACCTTTCATTGTCCCTCCCCACCTAAAAACTCATAGTACTATGTCACCAATCTGCATGGAAAACCTAAGAGAAAAGGCCATATAATCACAGAGATACGAGAAGAAAACAAGCAAAAGACCTCACATCACAGGGGAAGCCCTCTCCTGCTCAGCCAAGGTCATTGTACTGGGAAGCCGGCAGAGGAGAGTACTTACGTCAAACTTGCTCCCGACCTCCACGTATGCACAGACGGGGTGGAAAGCTCCAGTGCCACAGGTATACAGGTGGGTCCTGTTGAACTGATGCAGGACTTTGATGAAGTTGGCACAGTCTGCCTACAACAGAAGGAATACAGGCATCAGGCAACGGTTAAGAACTAGGAGCAGTAGTAAGTTATATGGTCTCGAGCCTTTTCCATCATCCTATGACATCGGTATTCATATTCTACAGCACGGAACCAGACCCTTCAGTCCATCTAGCCCATGCTGATCTGATCTTCTGCTGACTCCCATCTACCTGCACCTGGACCATAGCCCTCCATACCCCTTTCATCCATGTACCTTTCCAAACATTTCTTAAATATCACAATTGAATCTGCATCTATCGCTTCCACTGGCAGCTCATCCACCACCCTCTAGGTGAAGAAGCACCTCCACCAATTCTCTTTAATTATTTCATCTTTCACTCTAAACTCACAACTTCTAGTTCTAGTCTCACCCAACCTGAGGGGGAGAAAAGCCTGCTTGCATTTACCCTCTTAACTCTGTATAATCTCTCTTCATTCTTCTATGTTCCAGGGAGTAAAACTCTGACTTACTCAACCAACTTAGGCCCTCAAGTCCCAGCAACGTCCTCGTGAATTATCTCTGCAATCTTTCAATCTTGTGAACAAAAATTCTATTGACCTTATACGACCCAGAAGGACAGCTCAGTGCATCATCGCAGCAATATCCATTGGAAAGATATTCCCAAATCCACAAACTTTTGCAGCAATTCCCCCATGCACACCCAATATTTCCTCCAAACTCCAAGAGATAATATTCGATTCACAGCTGCAAAGCCCTAAACCCAAAAAGAGGTTTTAAGCCCTACCTGATACTGGTATCTCAGGGTACCGCACTACAGGGAAGTTATACTGTATCAATCTACACTTCAAGGAATAGCATACTTTTTTGTCTTGTCTCTGCAGCAGGGTCTAGATGCCAATACCCACTACTTGAGTGGTGGGCCACCTCCCACCAAGGAGGAGATAACAGTTTGGACACAGTTTATTTTATTTTTATGCTTAATTTTGGACAAATAGTTATTAACACACATTTCACACTCACAGAAGATTACTAATGTATAAAAGATTTCCAAATTAGAAAATATTTATAAACTACAAAGAATTTCCAAACACAAGGATAATTCTTACAAACTAAAAGAGTTGCATATGAACAAATCGTTCACTGCAGTAACTGAAGGTTTAGGAATGAATTCTAGTTCTACTTTCTTTCATTCTCCTTATCATTACCATAATCCACAATGCTTCCTAATATTTATACAGTTCTGCTACTAATTGACAGCATCAGCAGAGTTATTTTTCAAATATCTTTGCTGGAACCAAGTAATTCACACGTGGTCTAAAAGCCTCTGGGGACAGAGATTCCCGACATCCATCCATAAGAGCTGACTCTCTGAGTAAACAAATATCTGAACTATTGATTGATCAATTTTACCTGTGACCATGTTTGATGTGCTAAATACCAAAATTAGTCTGATCTAAAAGCTTCATTGATCACAATGGTACTAATAACTTAGCCAATTTTTTCTGATTGGATACAGGCCAACTAACAAAGCCCCACTGTCTTACATCGATTAAATATGGACTTACAAGACCTCACAGTTTACTTGTTTACAACAAGAAGCTGAGCAAGAAATATTTCACAGTATATGGACTGGCCGACGAGAGGAGAGGCCATACTGGATCCAGCTCTGGGTAATGAACCTGGTCAGGGGGCAGACCCTTTGGTGGGGAAGCATTTTGGTGAGAGTGACCACAACTCCCTTAGCTTCAGCATAGCTATGAAAAAGGATAAAAACAGACAAAATGGGAAAGTGCTTAACTGGGGAAGGGCTAACTATGAAGGGATGAGGCAGGAATTGGAAACATGTTCAAGGGACATGTTCACAGAAGTAATGTACAGTAAGTTTAGGGACCACTTGTGGGTTCAGAATAGGTTTGTCCCACTGAGACAAGGGAAAAATGGTAGGAAAAGGGAACCATAGCTGACAAAACATGTGAGGCAACTCATCAAGAGGAAGAAGGAAGCATATGTTAGATATAAGAAGTAGGAAGCAGGAGGGGCTCATGAGAAATATAGGGTAGCCAGAAAGGAGCTTAAGAAATGACTTAGGAGAGCTCAAAGGGGGCATGAGAAGGCCTTGGCATGTAGGATAAAGGAGAACCCCAAGGCATTCTATGAGTATGTGAAGAACAGAAGGATGACAAGAATGAAGGTGGGGCCGATATGTGCCGGGAGGTGGAGAAGGTTGGGGAGGTCCTAAATGAATACTTTGCATCAGTATTCACAAGAGAAAAGGACCTTGATCAGGTTGAGGTCGAAATAGAACAGGCCTGTGTACCGGCCAATGTGGAGATTAAGGGAGAAGAAGTGTTGGATCCTCTTAAAGACATCAAGATTGATAAGTCCCCAGGGCCGAACATGATATACCCCAGGTTGCTGTGGGAAGTGAGAGAAGAGATCGGTGGAGCAGTAGCTATGATCTTTGAATCCTCTTTGGCTGCAGGGGAGATGCCGGAGGATTGCAGGATGGCAAATGTAGCTCCCTTGTTTAAAAAAGGTAATAGGAAGAATCCTGGGAACTATAAACCGGTGAGTCTTGTGTCAGTGGTCTGAAAACTATTGGAAAGGATTCTTAAGAATAGGATCTACGAGCATTTGGAGATGTACAGTCTACTCAAGGACATGGCTTTGTGAAGGGAAGGTCATGCCTCACGAGCTGAATTGAGTTTTTTGAAGAGGTAACAAAAGAAATTGATGAGAGTCGGGCGGTAGTGTGGTCTACATGGATTTTAGCAAGGTATTCAACAAGGTCCCTCACGAGAGACTCATCCAGAAAGTCATGAGGCATGGGATCAGTGGAACCTTGGCCATTTGGATAAAAAACTGGCTTACAGGAAGAAAGCAGAGGGTAGTTGTGGAAGGAATGTATTCTGCCTGGAGGTTGGTGACTAGTGGAGTGCCGTAAGGATCTGTTCTGGGACCCCTGCTCTGTGATTTTTATAAATGACCTGGAGGAAGAGACGGAAAGATGGGTGAGTAAGTTTGCAGATGACACGAAGATTGGAGGAGTTGTGGCTGGAGCTGTAGGTTGTCGAAGTTTACAAGAGGATATAGACAGGCTGCAAAGTTGGGCAGAAAAGTGGCAGATGGAGTTCAATCTGGATAAGTGTGAGGTGATGCATTTTTGAAGGACAAACCAGAAGGCTGAGTACAGGGTTAATGGTTGGTTACTTAAGAGTGGAAAACAAGTCTTATGAGGCAAGATTAGCAGAGCTGGGACTTTTCTCTTTGGAGCATAGAAGGATGAGAGAGGACTTGACAGAGGTCTACAAGATTATGAGAGGCATAGATAGGGTGGATAGCCAGTACCTGTTTCCCAGGGCACCAATAGCAAACACCAGAGGGCATATGTATAAAGTTAAGGGAGGGAAGTTTAGGGGAGACATCAGGGGTAAGTTTTTTTACACAGAGGGTTGTGGGTGCCTGGAATGACTTGCCAGGGATGGTGGTGGAGGCTAAAACATTAGAGGTATTTAAGAGCCTCTTGGACAGGCACATGGAAGAAAAAAATAGAGGGTTACGGGGTAGTGTGGGTTTAGTACATTTTTTTAAGGAATATATGGGTTGGTACAACATCGAGGGCTCTAGGGCCTGTACTGTGCTGTAGTACTCTAGTGTCTAGAGTCTAGGAGTTTAACTCTGCCACAAAAACTCTGACATTTTGGAAAGGTCATGCTGTTGTGATAGAAAGCTGAGGTCAATAAGCCTCTCTGGTCCTGGAAAGTGAATAGGGGAGGCCCTCTGTTGGTCAGGGTCGACTTTGGAAGTTGCATCCAAGCCGTCTATGTTGAATATGAAGCCAGGGCAACGTGATAAGGAGAGCAGCCGATGAACCCAAAGGAACGGCAGTTTGGCACCAGCGGTGTCACAGGCGTGGTCAGACAGCATTGACCTCAATGTAGGACTGTCTTTGTGACTCTAGCTCTGGAGTTTTCCTCAGGGTTTACTCTTAAAGCCTTCCTATGAGCGGGTATAGCCGCAAGGCTGCGGAGGTTTGAAACGCAAGGCTGCAGAGGTTTGAAATCAGAGTTTCCCTTCTCCTAGATGAGCTGTCAACCGGGGCTGATTTTAAGGAGGCTTTGCCAACTTCCTGTCAGTAGAAATGGTTTTGCCAGGTTTAGTAGTTAAGTCACACGTAAAGGCCAAGAGCTGATCTTGGTTGTCAGAGGCTATTTGAGATGAAAGCTATTGGGAGCATTTAATAGGTTGCAGGAGCTTGTCCCCGCTACCCCACTATCCCCCCCCCCCACCCTGTGAAAAACCTTGAGGAACGGAAGAAAGGGAATATCCATCAAATTATCCACTTTGCTGTATTGGCATTCTAAAGTTATTAATGGATCTGTTTCTATTGCCTTCCAAGCAGCACATTTCATATCACAAGTATTCACAGCATGAAAAAGAAATCACCTGCTTCTTGCAGTACTTTACCAGGGTAAGATTGCCCACATGATATCACCTCACCAGGCTGGCTGTAGTGGGGGCAATCCTGGTCAGATCCTTCCTGTATGCTCAGAGCGTTACCCCAACCACGAGCTGACCCAAAGGTGGCTGTAGTGGGGGCAATCCTGGTCAGATCCTTCCTGTATGCTCAGAGCGTTACCCCAACCACGAGCTGACCCAAAGGTGGCTGTAGTGGGGGCAATCCTGGTCAGATCCTTCCTGTATGCTCAGAGCGTTACCCCAACCACGAGCTGACCCAAAGGTGGCTGTAGTGGGGGCAATCCTGGTCAGATCCTTCCTGTATGCTCAGAGCGTTACCCCAACCACGAGCTGACCCAAAGGTGGGAGTGGGACAGTTGCTCACCTTCTTGGGGACTGTGAGTTTGTGAAGATGGTGTGGAGAAAGATAGAGGTTTGTGTCATGGCTCAGCCCAAGCAGCTGCTTGACAGAGAACCCTCTGGTCTACAGATTGTCCCCAGGGACAAGACTAGAGACAGACATCAAGTGTTGCTGGAAGATCATCAATTCTGTGAAAGATACCCTTTGATCTGCCCGAAACTTGTTGCCCTGCCAGCACTCTGAGAACTAAACGGAGGAGTTCTGCCAACTAGCATATTCCAGGGAGGGATGAGCTGAAGCTTGGTGGGGAGGAGAACCACGGTATAAGGTTTTTCTGCTAATCGACAGAGAGGGTCTGGGGCGGGTGAGGAAGCCCCTCAAGTATTATAGTAGTGTACCACCCCAGGGTGCCCACATGAGGGGCAACGGTTTTAAGAAATGTAATTTCTTAATTTCTTTAAAATGTAATTAAAGAAATGCAAACGCTTAATGCGTTGACTATGACTGTAAGAATGAAAAGCCATTTCAGGGTTTATCCTTGTAAATATTTTTAATCAATAATAAAGTTTATCTTGATTTTAAACGTGCAATGGTGATTCACCAGGACTTTGCCTGGACTGGAGGATATGAGTAATAGGCTTGCTTTTCTTAGAACAAAAGAGGATGAGAGGTAACTTGAAAGTTGTATTTAAAATTATGAATGGGTAGATAGTTCTTTTTGTACAATATATTGCACAAAGTTAAAGTAAATCCAAAGCTTTTATTTTGGAGTATGATATTAACTTAGTTTTAGTGTACCCAAATAAACTTTATTCCTAATTTCAAACAAAAACAAAACTAAACTGTGCAATGCCTTTTCATTCTTACATTTGTGGAAATGTCCTTTACTTGTAGTAACAACATGGCATTTTTGTCTGTAACAAAATTGAACCTGTATTGTACCAGAATGCACTGCTAAAAGTGTTTGTGCAACATCATATTGATGGAACCTGAGAACCTGACAAACTGCAGAGCAGCAGATGTGTTACTGGCAGAGTGCCAAATATACTGATTAAGCAGAACAGAATGTGCCCTTGTCCTTGACCTGGGGCACGGGTAGCCATCACTTGTGTATGAAAGAATGACTATGCTTTCTGCTGCCGACTCCTGTGAGGTGCTAGTCTTCCCTTGCTGCATGTAAAATAAATGTGCTTAGGACTGATCTACTCTGAGTGAATTGTTGTTTGTTATCAGACATAGCTATAAGGTGCATAGCACATTCACAGTCAAAGCTTTCAGTATTGATCTACACTCAGTGGCCACATTATTTGGGACTTTCTCTACCTAATAAAGTGGCACTGCTTGTGTGTTTGTGGTCTTCTGCTGCTATATCCTATCCACTTTAAGGTTTGAAATGTACATTCAGAGATGCTCTTCTGCACACCACTGTTGTAACACATGTCTACTTTAGCTATTGTTGCCTTTCTGTCAACTTGAACCTGATTCTCCTCTGATCTTTTTCATTAACAAGCTGTTTTTGCTCACGGAGCTAATGCTCATTGGATTTTTTTTCTTTGGCTTATTGAACTACCCTCTGTAAACTTTAAACACTGGTGTGCATGAAAATCCCAGATGATCAGCAGTTTCTGAGATACTCAGACCACCCCATCTGGCACCAACAATCATTCCACAGTTAATGTCACTTAGATCACATTTCGGCCCCATTCTGATGTTTAGCCTGAACAACAACTCTTGACCATGCTAGCATGCTTTTATACATTGAGTTGCTGCCACATGATTGGTTGAATAGATATCTGCATTAACGAGCAGGTGTGCAGGAGTACCTAATAAAGTGGCCACTGAGCGTATTACAATACTGAACATTATCAAACACAGCTCCACTCCCCAGAAGCAATACAATTAGTGTAAAATGTAATTTCCTCCTCCCTCTGTCCTCACTGAGGATCAGACAATGAGCTATATAAATTCAATTTCTCCTCCAGTGAGAAACGGTCAGTAATATTCCGAGCCACGGGTATTGTATTCTCATCAAGACACATCAATGGAATCTTGAAATCTGATACCTAAATCACATAAAAAAATCCTGGAATTTCATGCAATAGATTTGGAATTTGACTTCAATCAAGCAGAGCACCCTGTGGTAATCATTATTTTATAGTTTCAAAGTGTTACCAAAGACCAGTGAATTAACGAGGGTGTAAATGCCAGTACATTCGTGGGATTAAAAGTCTGGCTCCAGGGCTGCCCACATCACTGCTTGTAAAGGGTGATTTTCTTGCAATATTTTATGCTGATGAAGGTGAAAGTGGAAGGAAAGGCAGGGAGGAAGGAACTGATTCTTCTACTTCCAAGTCCAAGTCAAGTTTATTGTCATTTAACTATCTTCATGTGTACTGCCAAAAGTTTCTCCAAGCCAGGGTGTAAAGTACAGTAGTACACGTTGCACATAAATAACACACAATAATTAAACCTACAAATGAATTACACACAGACAAACAAAGTAAAGCACATAAATTAAATACTGTAAGGTACAGTACAAACTATCACATGGCTCTTAAAATGTGATGCGGCAGGGAGTTCAGAAACCTAATGGCCTGAGGGAAGAAACTCTTTCTCCATCCTTGTCTTCATGCATTGCAGTCTCCTTCCTGATGTTAAAATCTGCTATTTATGTCTAATGTGAGGGAAAATAATTTGAAAGTAATTGGAGGAGAGTATAGAGGGGAATGTCAGAGGTAGATTGTTTTTACACAGAGAGTGGTGGGTATGTGGAGGCAAATACATTAGGGGCATTTAATAAACTCTCAGATAGGTACATGAATGATACAAAACTGGAAGACTCTGTGGGACGGAAGGGTTAGATTGATCTTAGAGTAATTTAAAAGGTCAGCACAACATCATAGGCCGAAGGCCCTTTACTGTGCTGTAGCGTTTTATGTTCACAAACACCCGGGCCTTAGGTTGGACAAATGCATAAGAGCCAAGTCATAAAATAAACCAGGAAGTTGTTGGCTGTAAGCAGATATGAAATCAGACCCAGAGTTAGGTTTATTATCGCTGACATAAGTCGTGAAATTTGACTATAAAACCATAAGATATAAGAGCAGAAGGAGGCTATTTGGCTCATCAAGCCTGCTCTCCCTCCCAGCCCCATTCTCCTGCCTTCTCACCATATCTCATATATATGCCATATGTATGTAAGTACATGTTCTGCATAGCATTGTGGGTTGAAGGGCCTGTATTGTGCTGTACGTTTTCTTTGTTTCTATTCCTTCACGGCCTGACCAATTAAGAACCTATCGACCCTTACCTTAAATATACCCAAAGACTTGGCCTCTGCAGCGCTTGGAAACAAATTCCACAGGTTCATCACTCTCCGGCTCAAGAAATCCCTCCTCATTTCTGTTCTAAATGGAGGTCCCCCTATTCTGAGGCGGTGTCTCTGGGCTTAGAAACCCCTGTCAAACCCCATGCTCTCCACACCCACTCTGTCTGGGCCTTTCAACGTTCAATAGGTTTCTGTGAGATCCTAATGGCAGCAGTACAGTGCAAGACATAAAAATTACCATAAGTCACAAAAAATACATAAATCATGTTGGAGAGGACTAACAAGTAGAGTTCATGAACCATTTAGAAATGTGAAGGCAGAGGAGAAGAAGCTGTTTCTGAATCATTGCAAGTGTATCTCAGGGCTCCTATACCTCCTCCCCGATGGTGGTAATGAGAAGATGGCATGCAAAAGGATTTGATGGGCCAAGTAGCCTAACTCTGCTCCTATTCCTTATGGTCTTAAGTTACAGCATCAACTTTTCTGAACAAATGTATTCTTTATAATGATACATGCGTGTCAATAGCGTAGTGGTTAGCGCTATGCTATCATAGCACGGGGTGTTCTGGAGTTTTGAGTTCGATTCCGGTGCCATCTGAAAGGAGTGTGTTTGTTACCCCATGGGTTTCTTCAGGGTGCTCTAGTTCGGTCCCACAGTCCAAAGACATCCCAGTCACAAGGTTAACCGGTGATTGTCAATTGTTCTGTGATTAGGTGAGTGTAGGTCGTGGACGATGTATCTCTTTGAGCCAGAAGGGCCTATTCTGTGCTGCAACTGTAAATAAAACAAGTAAAACTCAGCCCATATCAATGATGCATGATGTAAAATAATTTCCTCCTGAATGTAAATCCTGATATTTTGTGGCTGATCCACAAGACAGATCTTGTGGAAAGTAATGTTGTACTTTTGGAACCAGTGCAAGGAACAACTGCTCTTGTAATTTTTGGTAAAGGCAACGGTTCCTCCGGGTAAGTCCAAGCAATGAGAAGGAATGCTTAGCTACACCTCAAACCATCTTGTTTTGCTCTCCGTTTGATTGTGTCCCTGCCCCTAATCTTTCTGAGAGGGAACTGCTTCACTCATAGGGTCATGAGAGTGTGGAACGAGTTGCCAGTGCAAGTGGTGCATGTGAGCTTGATTTCAACATTTGGAAATTTGGATAGGTACATTGATGGTAGGGCTTTGGAGGGCTATTCATTCCAATGCAGTTTGATGGGCATAGGCAGTTTAAATGGTTCAGCATGAACTAGATGGGCTGAAGGGCCTGTTTCTGTGCTGTATTTTTCTATGACTCTATGTGCTATTCCCCAGGTGTGATCCCATCAATATTCTGTATAGATATCTCATAACTTCCCTACAACCTATACTCCACCCCTTTTTCAATCAAACCCAATAACCTGTCTTACGGGGAAAGGTTGAATGCGTTCGGGATTTTTTTCTTTAGAGCGAAGGAGGGTGAGAGGCAACTTGATAGATGTATATAAGGTTATGAGTAATGGATAGAGTGAACAGCCAAAGTCTTTTTCGCACGGCGTCAATGGCCAATACCAGAGGACACCCTTTTCAGACAGAGGGAAATGTAGGAGAGATGTCAGAGGTAGGTTTTCTTTTACACAGAGAGTGGTGGGTACCTGGAATGCTCTGACAGAGGGTGGGGCAGCTGCGGGTAGAGGCTGATACAATAAGAATACTGTAGGCTGGTTATGAGACTCTTAGAGAGGCACAGAGATCATGGAAAACTGGAGGAATATCACACACACACACACACACACACCTGTTGTTGTCCAGATGGTCAAGATGGCAAAGGACTGGAGAAGGAGAAATCTGACAGGAGAGTACAGTGGGCTATAAAATAAAGGGAAAGACGAGGGCATCCAGAAGGCAGGAAGTGAAGCTGATATGAAGGTCATAAGGGTGTGAGAGGGTCTGAACCAAACCGTATCGTCATTAATTTCTCTAAAACTTCCAGTTTCCTCTGTTACCCCCCCCCCACCCCAACCTCTTTTCCCTTATCCCTGTGGCCCATTACCCTTCCTCTTCCCCCCTCCCTATCCTAAAATGTTGACTCTTGAATCCTCTCCATAGATGCTGCCTGACCTGCTGAGCTCCTCCAGCATTTTGTGTGTGTAACTCTGGATTTCCAGCATCTGCAGAATCTCTTGTGTTTAGATTCTTGGTTGTAACTCAAATGACGCATTTCACTCTGTTTCGATATACATGTGATAAATAAGTTTGATTCTGAATCTGAACCTCGTTGTCCCAAGTCTTGGTCACTCTCCGTTCTCCTGAACCAGTCCCGTAACTCAGGGCACGGCCCCCGCTTTGCATTCCTGGTTGGCAAAGTTGAGGAATACAGTCTACACAGGACAGCGGCAGGAAAATTTCTGTCTGCTTATGTAGGACTCCTGGCTCACTCACCACTCTGCTCCACACTCACCTCCTCAGAAGGATTGAGTTTTATGGCAGGGTATTTCATGACAGCGAGCATGTTTGCACATTGCAAGCTGTCAAGAGTAACACAATCCCCATGTACAGTACCCGCACTTGACATTAGTTCATCTCAGTATTTGGCTTGTATTACTAATAGCCTTCTCTTGACCCAAGGGTGATGGGCCAATCCTCAGATTTCATTTTTAATTGCTTAAATTCTAGATTTTCAAACTGAGGGGTTGGGGACTGGGGCCACAATTATAAAAACAAACAGTCTGTATTCATGTTTATTACCGTGGTGGAGAGTGTAAGAAGAATAGATGTAGGAAAAACAAGTCTCTCTAAAATGGAGCAAAAACCTTGATTTAAATTCTGCCTGGAATTTTACACCATAAGACCTAGAGCAGAATTAGAGTATTTGGGCCATCGAGTCCGCTCCTTCATTCCAACATGGTAGATTTATTACCCCTCTCAAACCCACTCTACTGTCTTCTCCCTGTACCTGATGCCCTTACTAATCAAGAACCTAACAACCTCCATTTTAAATATATATCCAATAACTTGGCCTTGACGGCCATCTGTGGCGATAAATTCCACAGATTCACCTCCATCTGGTTAAAGAAATTCCTCCTTATTTTTGTTCTAAAGGGAAGTTCATTTATTCTGAGGCTGTGCCCTCTGTCCTCGACTCCCCAGTATGGGAAACATCTTCTCCGCATCCACTCTAAATAGGCCTTTCAATATTCGATAGATTTCAATGAGATCCCCACTTGTTCCGGTAAACTTCAGTGAGTTCAAATGCAACATTTAAGAGAAGTTTGGATGTTCGTGGATGGGAGGGGTATGGAGGGCTATGGTCCAGGTGTAGGTAGATGGGACTAAGCATAAGACCATACTGGCATGGACTGGATAAACCATAGGGCCTGCTTCGGTCCTGTAGCACTCTCCGACTCAAAGAACTCTTGATCTCCAATCTATGTTACTGTGGCCCTTAAAACCTATTATCTACTGCAGTGCACTTTCTATGCAACAGTAACACTATATCCTGCATTCTGTTTGTACGTGGTCTCAAGTCTTTGTACATTCTACAGTGAAGGTGAAGGGGGTGGGTAGGGAAATAGGGGAGAGAGAGTAATCGGGGTGGGAGGTGTCCTTGCTTATGTTAGCTGTTTTACCAACACAGTGGGAAGGATAAATGGAGTCAACAGAGGGGAGGCAGGCTTGTGTGATGGGCTGTATTTTGTTCACAATACTCTGCAATTTCTTGCAGTCATTGGCAAAAAGTTTGCATACAAAGCCATAATGCATTCATTTAGGATATTTTCTGTTGTTGTTTGTTTAGTTTGTTGTTCGTCCCTCGGAGTCGAAGACGACCACGACTTCTGTCAGGTGGAGGGTTTGTGACTGTGGGTCCGGAGGTGACTGGTGAGGCCAATCCGGGCCCTGATAGCTCACCCACATGTGGGACACATGAGGGTAGGTGCTGCAGTGGAAGTGGAGGTAGTTCGAGCCTTGCACGCGGCGCGTTTCCTCTGAGCCTCTGTGGTGCGTCTGATTTCTGCTGCATACGCTCCTTTAGTGGTCCTGCTCCACCAGGTTGGGCGGTCCAGAGCAAGCGATTCCCAGCTACTGGGATTGATGCTGAGGTCTTTGAGGGACACTCTGAGGCAGTCTTTGAAATGTTTCTTCTGCCCGCCAACTGAGCGCTTGCCCTGGCTCAGCTCTCCATACAGCAGCTGTTTTGGTAGTCGACTGTCAGACATCCTGACGACATGGCCAGCCCACCTGGCTTGGGCTTTCTGTAGGAGGGTGTAGACGCTGTGGATGCTAGCCCGCTCCAGGACCTCTGTGTCTGGGACTTTGTCCTGCCATCGTACATGGAGAAGTCTGCGGAGGCAGCTCAAGTGGAAGTGGTTGAGCTGTTTAGCGTGTCTGCTATAGACAGTCCAAGTCTTGCTGGCATAGAGGAGGGTGGTGAGAACCACTGCTCGGTAGACCTTCAGCTTGGTGGTAAGGCTGAGTCCTCTCCGCTCCCATACATTCTCACGGAGTCTCCCAAAGGCGGCACTGGCTTTGGCAATTCTGTTGCTGATCTCTGCATCTATGTTTACTGCTCATGATAGAGTACTGCCCAGATAAGTAAAGCTGTCGACTGCCAGTAGCTTCTGCCCCTTTACTGTGATGTGTGGTTCCTGGTAGGGCTTTCCAGGTGCGGGCTGGTACATAACTTCGGTCTTTTTTGTGCTGATTGTAAGTCCGAAGTTGTCACAGGCTCGTGAGAGGCAGTCCGTTTCTCGCTGCATCTTCTGCTCTGTGCTGGCGTTGAGGGCGCAATCATCAGCAAATAAGAGGTCTCTGACGACGGTCTCCTTCACCTTTTGTAACAGCCTGTAGACGCTGGAGGTTGAATAGCCCACCGCCAGTCCTGTATCTGACATGAATACCATCCTGACAATCGCGGAAGACATCATTCAGCATAGCAGAGAAGACCATGCTAAAGAGTGTAGGGGCGAGATCGCATTCTTGCTTCACACTGTTTGTCACTGGGAAGGCTTCTGACTCATCACCATCATCCAAAACTTTCACCATCATGCCATTGTGGAACTGCTGAACAATCGTGATGACCCTGCTAGGGCAGCCAAGCTTCTCCATTATCTTCCATAAGCCATCTCTGCTGACCGTATCAAATGCCTTGGTCAAATCGACAAAGGTCATAAAGAGATCGTTGTGCTGCTCTTGACATTTTTGCTGGAGTTGGCGTGCAGTAACTATCATGTCGACAGTTCCACGCTCTGCACGGAAGCCACATTGCCTTTCTGGGAGGAGACCCTGGTCAAGGTGTTGGAGAAGGCGATTAAGCAGGCCGCGAGCCAAGATCTTCCCAGCTATGGACAGGAGGGAGATTGTCACAAGACTGGTGGTTGCCTTTCCTCTTGTAGATGTGGACTATGCTGGCATCTTTCAACTGTTGTGGGACCTTTCCTTCGTTCCACATAGACTGGAAGAGCTCAGACAGCTTCTGCATCATGAATGGGCTTCTGCATCATAGACTTCAGCAGGGATTGCATCTGATCCTGGTGCTTTGCTCCAAGAAAGTTGCCTGATGGCTTTTCTGACTTCTTCTGTGGGGAGGTTGTCAAGGTCCAGCTTGATCTCCACCTGAGGTAGGTGAGCAATGGCCTCATCATTGATTTCCACAGGGCGGTTGAAGACCAGGTTGAAGTGTTCAGCCCATCTCTCCAAAATCTGCTTTTTCTCTGTCAGTAGCTGAGTCCCATCTGCACTGAGGAGGGGGGAGGAGCCAGAGGACTGAGGTCCATACATAGCCTTCAAAGCGTCGTAGAAACGCTTGGTGTCATGACTGTCTGCGTAGCCCTGGATCTCATCAGCCTTATTGCTGAACCAGACTATTATACCTCTGTTAAAATTAGTGAGGGTCACTAGAGACATGCCAAATCCCCTGAGCTTTCAGAGGAAGTACAGGCGTTGGTGTGATTCTTGGATGGAACATTAATGAACCGGAGCAGGGCAAATCCAACTGTAGCTTCAACATTCTCATCTGCCAGTGGAGATAGTTAACCCTTGCTCATCAAGTATCTGCCTCAGGAATATCAACGGGATCTGCTTCTGGAGGAAGAGCGTTCCAAAGACTCATGATGCTCTGAAGATCATCCTTAGCAGTGGAGGCTACCTCAGTAAAATTATTTAAGGTTGGATAGATTTTTGCATAGTAGGGGAATTAAGGGTTACGGAGAAAAGGCAGGTAGGTGGAGGTGAGTCTGTCAGATCAGCCATGATTATATTGAATGGAGGAGCAGGTTCGATGGGCCAGATGGCCTACTGCTGCTTCTATTTCTTATGTTCTTATCTCATTTCTGTTTAGACCAGAGGTCGGCAACCTGCGGCTCCGGAGCCACGTGCGGCTCTTTGATCTCTGTGATGCGGCTCCCCGTGGTTTGTTAGCTTTTGAAATGTAATTCGAAATTTGAAGATTATGGTGATCTTGTACAATCTGAAAACTTTGCGGAGACACCGTTTCCTGGCACATCCGAACCGGCTCACAATTAGCCAGCGTTCCGGCTAAGGGTGATAGCCTACGGGGGTTTGTGAGTACGTGTCTTTTGGAGCATCCGCGGCCACGGGGACGGGTTGAGGGAGGCTTTAAAGCAAGGCTGTTTAGTTCGAATAAAGTTACCTTTGACTGCAGTCTTTATTTTAGCGCTGCGTGTAGCACAGCGCTACAACGTGTTTTTTTATCGCTATTAATATACATCACAACTGCCAATGCCTGACACCTGCCAGCGCGCGCATTCTTTTAATTCTTCGATCCAAGGTAGGCTACCTACGGAGTAACCTTCAACCCAACGTCTTTTTTTCGGAGTTCAAAATGTTTTTGTTGCATGCAGAAATGTAATTTCGTTTTCTCTGCAGGAGTTCATCAATTTCATAAATGCAACACATTATAGTTTGTTTATACATAGCATAAAGGCAAAAAAAAAACCCGTTGTATGCAGTGTTATTTCATTTTGTGGCTCCCAGTGTTTTCTTTTCTGTGGGAAATGGGTCCATATTGGCTCTTTCAGTGGTAAACGTTGCCGACCCCTGGTTTAGACCATAAGACCATAAGAAATAGGAGTAGAATTAGGCCGCTTGGCCCCTGGTTGTTCCAATTTTCCTCTCAGTCCCAATCTTTTGCCTTCTCCCTGTATCCCTCTCTCTTTCCCTCTACCTCTCCCCCACCCCCCTCTCCCCCTCTCTCTCCCCCCCCCCCCCCCAGTGAGACCACACCTGGAGTATTGTGTACAGTTTTGGTCTCCAGGGTTAAGGAAGAACTATTGTCTATTGTCTCCCTCCCTTGATGCTGTTGGAGGATAGTGCTGGCGTCCTGGGTCTTGGGCAAGGTTTAATTGACACAGCTTATGGAATGGACTCTGTACTTCATGTTATGATGTGCTTCCGGTTTTTGGCCACTCCTGTTTTTGATTTTACTTTGGGTGATTTTGAACTGGGATGGACAAACACGGAGCTGAATTGAATATGCCAGGACTTTTTCGATTTTGTGTTATATTGTCGACATTTTCGGGTTCCATGGTTTTCTTTATTTTGTGGCTGTCTGTGAGGAAGGTGAATCTTAGGGTTGTATACTGTGATAATAAATGTACTTTGAATCTTTTTGAAGCATTGAAGTGTACAATGAAATGTTTTGATTGTGTGCTGGGGGCAGCCGGCTAACGTCACCATGCTTCCGGCGGCAACAGAGCCTGCCCACAACTAACTAAGGCTAATCTGTACATCTTTGGAACTTGGGAGGAAACCAAAACGCACAGAGAAAACCCACGCAGTCATGGGGAGAATATACAAATTCCTTACTGGCACACGACGGAATCGAACCCCCATTGCAATCACTGACGCTGCAAAGTATTACACTAAATCACGAGCTGGCAGCCAAACCTCGCTGTGAGACCACCGCATATCCCTCAGTGAAACTCTCAAATGCCCCTTTTAGGTAGAGATAGAGAATGAGGGCTCGCCAGGCAAACATAACCACTAAGTGGTGTGTAACACCAATAAACTAAACACAGTCCCACTCAGCACAACAGAGCCTGAGATTAAATTGCCCACAGAAGTGTTTTCTATGACTCATCAGGTTTCACTTCGACTCTATGAGTAATTTACATTCCCATACTTTCAGTCACAGTTTTAAAATTTTTTAAAAAGTTTTAAGATTAGCTTTATTTGTCACACACACAGGTCTTCTTCTGCCAGTCTGTTAAATTGTAAAAATCTCCCTCAAAAGATAATTGGCAGGTCAGCATTATTTGAACTACGCTATGAAACTGTGGAACTCAGTACCTAAAACTATACGGGGTGCAGACTCAGTAGACATTTTTTAAACATCAGCTCCAAGCCTATTTACTTAACCTTGTTTTTAACTAATATCTTTTTGTCATTTATTTTCATCTTTACTTTCAGTTTTAATTTTATTTTAGTTTTATGCTTTCATTTTGTCAAGCACCTTGAACTACGTCGTCTGTCTGAAAAGTGCTTTCTAAGTAAGTTATTATTAGTAACAACACACACAAGATGCTGGTGGAACACAGCAGGCCAGGCAGCATCTATAGGGAGAATCACCGTCGACGTTTCGGGCCGAGACTCTTCAGAGTGTCTTGACGAAGGGTCTCGGTCCGAAACGTCGACAGCGCTTCTCCCTATAGATGCTGCCTAGCCTGCTGTGTTCCACCAGCATCTTGTGTGTGTTGTTGTTTGAATTTCCAGCATCTGCAGATTTTCTCGTGCTTGCTTATTATTAGTAATATTATTACTACATTGAAATATGGATACAGTGAAATGTATCATTTGCATCCATGACCTTTGCAGACCGAGGATGTGCCTGTGTCACTGCACTTCCAGCACCAAGATCCTTGCAAACCCTAACTCATATGTCACTGGAATGTGGGAGAAAGCCAGAACACCAGGAGGAAACCCACATGGTCAAAGAGAAAGCATACAAGCGCCTCACTGACAGTGGCGGGAGTTGAACATGGGTCGTTGGTTAATGGGACGGAACAAAACAGTACAGCGCAGGAACAGACCACTTGGACCACAAAATCTGTGCCAAAAGGTACTAATCTGAAACTCTGGAGATTCTGCAGAAATCCACAGCAACACGTACAAAATGCTGGAGAAACTCAGCAGGTCAGGCAGCATCTACAGAAGGAAATAGACAGTTGACATTTCGGGCAGAGACCATTCATCAGGACTGAAAAGGAAAGTTTAAAGTGAATTTATAATCAAAGTATAGTACTATGCAAAAGTCTTCGGCACATACTGTATACGTAGCTCGGGTACCGAAAACTTTTGCACAGTACTATATTTGACAATGTGGAGTGAAGGGAGAATTTGTAAATCTGGTGGGAGCACAGGATGGTGCGGGGGGAGTGCTGTGGGAGGGGTGCGGGACAGGTGGTAGACAAGGAGTGTCGGCCATGGTGGGGGGGGGGGGGTGGTGTGGGTGCAAATTTGATTCCAAACAATTGGCTTGTTGATCATTACAGAATGTCTCTCTGGTGCTTCGTGCTTCCTGCTCCCTCCCCTCTCCCTGCCCCCCTTTCCCGCTCTCAGTCCACAATAGAGGCCCGTATCAGGATCAGGTTTATCATCACTCACATATGTCATGAAATTTGGTTTTTCTTGCGGCAGCAGTAAAGTGCAAAACATAAAATTACTGCAGTACTGTGCCAAAGTCTTAGGCACCTTAGCTATATATATATATATATGTGCCTAAGACTTTTGCAGAGTGTGTCACCATGTACAACTCTGAGATTCGTTTCTTTGCAGGTATTGCGGGGAAGGGTGAAGAAGCCAGAATAAGAAGAAGAAACTAATCCCATCTGTCTGTACATGATCCATCTCTCTCCATTCCCTTCAAGTTCATATGCTGTCTAAAAGCCTCTTGAACAACTATCACGTCTGCAATGTTCTGAGTGCAGGCATAGGGCCAGATAGTCTCTTTCACTAATTTGAAAAATGTGAGAGCATCTACAGCTAGTCTAGTAGCTTAACCACTACGTTACTGTATCCCGCTTTTTGATTTCTTCCTGATTCGAGGTCAGAATTCTCTCCAAATGCTCTCTGCTCACCAAGCAAGATCAGAAACAACGGAGTACGGTCAGAAAGTTGTGCTTTTCCAATCCTGCTCCAAAGGGTGATATTATCTTTAAAAATTAGCTTTATTTGTCACATGTACATCGAAACATCAAAATATACAGTGAAATGCGTCATTCGCATCAAATCAAATTTATACTGTGGTGGGGGCAAGTGTCACCAGACTTAGCCCACCAACATAGCATGCTATGTCTCACAAACCCTAACTGTACGTCTCTGGAATACGTGAGGAAACGACAATACCGGTGGGAAAACCATGTGGTCGTGGGGGGAGCGTACTAACTCCCTACAGGCAGCAGTGGGAATTCAACACCAGTTGGTGATTGGTGCCACTGTAGCTGCTTACGGTGACTGCTACATGACCATGCTGCCTTTTTTTAAAAAATCCTGGTGAGAGCACACTTGGAGAATTGTGTTCAGTTCTGGTCTCTTCATTATAGGAAGGACGTGGAATCTTTAGAGAGGGTGCAGAGGAGATTTACCAGAACGTTTCCTGGATTAGAGAGCACGTTTTATGAGGTTAGGTTGAGAGAGCTAGGGCTTTTCTCTCTGGAGTGAAAGAGGGTGAGAGGTGACTGGATAGAGGCATACAAGATGATAAGAGACAAAGATTGAGTGCACAGCCAGAGATTTTTTTCCCAGGCTGGAAATGGTTAATACATGAATATTTATTTATTTAGAGTAGGGGGTTCCTAAACCTTTTGATGCCATGAACCAATACCATTAACTGAGGGGTCTATGGACCACAGATTGGGAACCTGTGATTTAGAGAGAGAGCGTAGAACAGGCTCTTCTGGTCCAGTGAGCTGTGCAGCCCAGCAACCCACCTGTTGAACTCTAGCCCAATCACAGGACAAGTTAACCAATTACCCCACTAACTGGTACATCTTTGGACTGAACACCCAGAGGAAACCCACAGAGTCACAGGGAGAATGTACAAACTTCTTACTGGCAGAGCAGGAACTGAACTCTGAACTTTGACACCCCAAACTGTAACAATAGACAATAGGTGCAGGAGTAGGCCATTTGGCCCTTCTAGCCAGCACCGTCATTCAATGTGATCATGGCTGATCATACACAATCAGTACCCCGTTTCTTCCTTCTCCCCATATCCCTTGACTCCGCTATCTTTAAGAGCTCTATCTAACTCTCTCTTGAAAGCATCCAGAGAATTGGCCTCCACTGCCTTCTGAGGCAGAGCATTCCACACCTGCACAACTCTCTGGGTGAAAAAGTTTTTCCTCAACTCTGTTCTAAATGGCCTTACCCCTTATTCTTAAACTGTGGCCTTTGGTTCTGGACTCCCCCAACATCAGGAACATGTTTCCTGCCTCTAGCGTGTCCAATCCCTTAACAATCTTTTATGTTTCAATCAGATCCCCTCTCATCCTTCTAAATTCCAGTGTATTCCAGCCCAGTCGCTCCAATCTTTCAACATATGACAGTCCCGCCATCCTGAGAATCAACCTCGTGAATGTACGCTGCACTCCCTCAATAGCAAGAATGTCCTTCCTCAGCATCATGCAAATCACAGTGCTACCAAGGAGGGGGCATAATTTAAAGGGGAACGGAGAAAAGTATAGGGTGGATGTGAGGGGTAGAGGCAGTCCCATTAGGGACGTTTAAGAATCTCTTAGATAGGCATATAGATGACAGAGGACTATGGAGGAGGGAAAGATTAGATTGATCTTAGAGAAGGTTAAGAGTTTGGCACAACATCAGCCAAAGGGCCTGTACAGAGCTGTAATGTTCTATGTTCCATACTGCAGCACTTGGTCATACTGATGCACTGGAGAGATACAAAGGCGTTGCCACTGCTGGGGAATGAAGCAACGAGGAGAGATCTTGCTGGGTGATGTCATTTTCTTTGGAACACAGCCGCTTCAGGGTAGAATTAATTGATGCATATAAAATTATGAGGTCTAGACAAGGTTAACAGGAAGGGCCTATTTCCCAAAGCAGAGAGGTCAGTCACTGTGGATCACAGCTTTAACTTAACTGGTAGACAGATTACAAATCAAGAGGACTTGGAAGATTCATATCCTGCTGTGCAGAAGAAGAAGAGATGGGAAATAGGACGAATGTAGAATGTTAAAGGGTGGTATTGGGTCCTTCGGACCACGATTAGTGCCAATTTATTTAATCCTACTCTACGATGAATCTAACCTTCCTTCCTACACAGCCCATTAACCTCCATTTTTCTTGCATCCACGTGCCCATCTAAATATGGAACTTAGATTAGCTTTATTTGTCACAGGGAGTGAAATGTGTAGGTTGTGTCAAATCAAATCAGTGACAACCGTAAACACGAGAAAATCAGCAGATGCTGGAAATCCAAAGCACCACACACAAAATGCTGGAGGCACTCATCAGGCCAGGCTGCATCACTGGAAAAGAGTAAACAGTCAATGTTTTGGGCTGAGACCTTTCATCAGAATTGAAAAAGAAGGGGAAAAGTTCTTACCCTGACTCCACAAATGCTGCCTGGCCTGCTGAGTTCCTTCAGCGAGGACTGTGCTGGGCAACATGTAAATGTTGTCAAGCTTCCAGGGCCCACAACTTACTCACCCTAACAGTATGTCTTTGGAATGTGGGAGGAAACTCGAGCACCGGGAGAAAACCCATGCGATTGAGGGGAGAATGTACAATTTCCTTACAGACAGTGGCAAGAATTGAACCCCAATGTTTTAGCTGACACTGTAAAGTGATTGTGCTATCAGGTTGCACAAGAGTTTCTTAAAATGTCCCTATTGCATAGCCCATACCACCACCTCTGGCAGTGCATTTCAGGCATCAACCCTGACCTGTGACATCTCCACTAAACTTTCCTCCACAAACCTCAATCAGATCATTTCTCATATTAGCCGTTGCTGTTCTGGGAAAAAGGCGCTGGCTGTCGACTCTGTCTAAGCCTCTCATCATCTTATACTCTTCTGTCAAGTCAACTCTCATCTTTCTTCACTGGAAACTGAAAAGCCTGAGTTAGTTCAACTTTTTCTCTGAAGACGTGCTCTGTAATCCTGGCAGCATCCTTAAAAGTTTCCTCTGCAGCCCCTCTAAAGCTTCCATATCCTTCCTACAATGAGGGGACCGCATGAAGATAAGGAATATCTTTAGGCCATCGTGTACTTAGAGCCTTCGTGCCCTTCTCCTGTGATACAGTGATACCTTACGTCACCCACAGCATGAACAAGAGGGATCTCACAGTACTAATTTTCCAAGGAGTTCAGGAGTTCTACCATCGTTAAAAATGGTCTTCCTGATTGTTATTGGTGTACTGTGTGTGGGAAGTCACTGTGCTTTCATTATGACTATGGATACACTTCAAACGGTTAGGGATTGCCCTGGGATATCCCAAGGATCAAAGGGGTGTTATGGAGGCCAAACTTCTTCAATTATCATGACCCAATGGTCAAACACATAAATTTCTACCGCTATCCTCTCTCCCTTCAGGTGAATACAAAAGAATGGTCAATTTGCATAAGTTCAGAGCTCTGTACAGTAATCAAACTGGGAATGTAATGGCTACCTCAGGCTAACTGCCAACATATGCAGCAAGAGCAGTTAGAAAGCACTCTGCAATTAACCCAGTCTGACCTGCAAAGACAACTGAGCAAATGCATTTCCCAAAACATCCAAATTACTCTGTACACTGCCAACATCTGTTAGCCTGGGCTATCATAGACTAATAAATAGCGACTTTAAAAGATACCTATTAACTAACACAACAATTGTAATCTACTCCTCTCCTGGCATTAAACTGTTTTTGTAGTGGTGCCTCTGTGCAACATCTGCTTAGACCTAAGCCATGCTCACCAACACCGTGAGTGTAATGCTGTCCACACAGGCCAATATATACATATCTATATACACACACATTTAATAGTTAAATTAAGTAGCGCAAAAGCAGAACTAAAAAAGTAGTGTGGTAGTGTTCATGGGGTTCAACATCCATTCAGAAACTGGATGTCAGAGGGGAAGAAACTGTTCCTGAGTCATTGACTGTGTGTCTTCAGGCTCCCGTACCTCCTCCCTGATGGTAGCAATGAGAACAGGGCGTGTTCTGGTGATGGGGTCCTTAATAATGGATGCATTCTTTTTGAAGCAAAGGATTACAGGAGGAATGGAGACAGGCTAACCGCCAATGACATCAATGGATCTGGGGTTGAGAGGGTAAACAGCTTCAAGTTCCTCGGCATCCACATCACTGAGGACCTTATGTGCTCTGTACACACCGGCTGTGTGGTGAAAAAAGCACAACAGCACCTCTTTCACTTCAGACAGTCGAGCAAGTTTGGTATGTGCCCCCCAAATCCCAAGAACTTTCTACAGGGGCATGATTGAGAGCATCCTGACTGCTGCATCACTGCCTGGTATGGGAACTGTATCTCCCTTAATCGCAGGAGTGTAGTACAGACAGCCCAGCGCATCTGTAGTTGTGAACTTCCCATGATTCAGGATATTTACAAGGACAGGTGTGTAAAATGGGCCCGTAAGATCATTGGGGATCCAAGTCATCCCAATCACTATCTATTCCAGCTGCTACCATCCGGGATACGGTACCGTAGCATAAAAGCCAGGACCAACAGGCTCCGGGACAACTTCGTCCACCAGGCCATCAGACTGATGAACTCACACTGATTCGAGTGTACTCTATATTACATTGACTATTCTGTTTATTATAAATTACTATGATTGCACATTGCACATTTAGATCCGAGACGTAACATGAAGATTTTTATTCCTCATGTATATGAAGGATGTAAGAAATAAAGTCAATTCAATTCTTTGAAGAAGTCCTGGATACTACAAAGGCTAGAGCCCATGATGGAACTGACTAAGTTTACAACTCTTGGCAGCTTACTTCGATCCTGCCTAGTAGCCACACCCCTTTACCAGATGGTGATGCAGCCCGTTTGAATGCTCTCCACTATATACCTCTAGAAGTTTGCCAGTGTTTCAAGTAACACAGCAAGTCCCCTCAAACTCCAAATGAACACTGTAATGAATATTGCACGGTAGTCTAGTGGTTATGTTACTGGGCTAATATTCCAGAAATCTGAACAACAGAGCAGAAGATTTAGTCCACTTCTCACCACTGCAACTGAGGGGATTTACATTTTGTTTATTAAATAAATCTGGAATAAAAAGTGAACATCTGTGATGGTGAACACTAGATGATTGTATAAACTCATCTGGTTCAACTAACATTGTTTGGGGAAGGAAATCTCAGTTTTCGAGTTCAAGAGGCTGGAGTGATGCTTGAACCCAGCAGCGAGGACTCAGTAACAGTTCCACTAAGCTGGCACCACCTCAGAGAGGCCACATTGGTAAAACTTGCACCATACGGGGGGACCAACGGTGTGGTCAAGCTGTCTGGTCCCTGGACACCTCATCAGAATGCAATTGTCCCTGGAAGGATGGACAAGAGAAGCACAGGCTTGAGCATTAAACTAGAAACAGATGCAGACACACTTGCCAAGGGAATCTTGGATCTTAAGATATAGAACATTTTTTTCTTTTCAACCAATTTTATTGAATATAATTTGTAGAAAAATCCAGACTAGTCTTGGGCTTTATATAAAAAATATGGAACAATTCACAAATTTACATGTTACCCTTGTGCAAAAGCCATGCTAATTTTCTCTGCATCATTCCACTTTTACTATATGTGCTTTCGATGTGAGCACAGAACTTAGCACAGTGTAGGCCTTTTGGTCTGCAATGTTGTGCTAACCCTTTAAATAACTCTGAGATCATTCTAACCCTTACTCCTACATAGCTCTCCATTCTTATAAAATATAGAAGCACAGCACAGGCCCTTTGGCCTGTGTAATTGTGCTGACCTTTCAAACAACTCTAAGTTCAATCTAATCATCCCCCTCCCACTCACATAGCCCTCATTTCTATAGGACATAGAAGCACAGTACAGGCCCTTTGGCCCATGATGCAGTACTGACCGAAGTTTCTGTTCCCTTCTACTCTGCTCCCTACTTGCCCAGCCTCCACTCACCCTGTTTCCTTCCCCTCCTCCACTCTTTCCATCACGTCTGCCCTCCCCGCTTGCTATCCTAGTGTCCATGTTTAACCTTCTCTTCATCAGATTCCATCATCTTCACACTATCAGCTCCCAGCTTCTGGCATCATTCCTACTCTCCTCTCCCTCAACAGTCAATCACCAAATCACTTGGATTCACTATCAAATGCCAGCTCATAATCACCTCCTTCCTCTGCCAGTAAAGAGTTATGTATTGAGGGTTGTTTCATGACAGAATAAGGAACGGAAGTAGGAATAGGTTGATCTGCCAGTGGCTGACCCAATCTAGGTCTTCACTTTCAGGCATGGTGTCCATTGCCACTGACACACTTACAGTCCAAAAGCTTTTCAATCTCAGCCTCAGTTTGGGTCAGTTCACGGTGAATGGCTAGCCCAGAACCCCATAGAGAGCTGCCGTCAATCTGCAGTGTGCATTTTTGTGAGAAGGGGTATATACCGCACTCGCAAGCCTATGCAAGATGCACAGCATAGAACATGTGGGAGCATGAAATGTTGTTACATCTGACCTCTTACTCAACCCTAGACTCTGTGCCAAATCCAGAAGCTTTCTAGCAAAATAGTGAGACAAAGGACAAGATACGCTGCATATCTGGCCCCTCAGGACTAGATTCATAGTCATAAAGCACAACAGCACAGATATATGTCCTTCAGCCCATCTAGTCCATGCTGAACCAGGAATCTGCATACTCCCATTGAACTGCACCAGAACCACAGCCCTCCATACTGGCCCCATCCATGTACCTACACAAACTTCCCTTGAACATTGCAATCGAGATTGCAACCACCACTTACACTGGCAGCTTGCTCCACCCTCTCACCGAGTGAAGAGTTCCCCCAATGTTCTCCTTAAATATTTCACCTTTCACACTTAACCCATGACCTCTATTTGTAGTCTCACCCAGCCTCACTGGAAAAAGCCTGCTTGCATTTACCCATCTCTACCCCTCATAAATTTCTGTACATCTATCAAATCTTCCCCTCTATGTTCTACATTTCAGGGAATAAAGTCGTAACCAACTTATCCCCTTAACTCCAATCCTGGGAATTTTTTTTAAAATTTTCTCTGTGCTCAGCAGAGAAATATGACTACAGCAGTTATATTTGGTGGAGTTTACTCTGGCCAAATGTGAGGTGTTGCTCCTTGGGAAATCAAATGTAAAGAGGTCGAGAGAAAGATACTTTATTGATCCCAAAGGAAATTACAGTGTCACAGTAGCATTACAAGTGCACAGATGCAAATATTGGAAGAAAAGTAGAAAGAATAAAAAATAAGTTACCACCACGAATAGTCTAACAGGATGGGTCATCACTTCCCCAGCTATAGGTTGCTTATTATAGAGCCTAATGGCCGAGGGTAAGAATAACCTCATATAGTGCTCTTTGGAGCAGTCCAGTAGTCTTAGTCTATTACTAAAATTGGTCCTCTGTTTAGCCAAGGTGGCATGTAGAGGGTGAGAAACATTGTCCAGAATTGCCAGGATTTTCTGTAGGGTCCATTGTTCTCCCACAATCCCAGTGTGTCCAGTTTGACTCCTATAACTGAGCCCGCCTTTCTAATCATTTTATTGAGCCTGTTGGCATCACCCGTGTTGATGCCATTGCCCCAGCACACGGCCACATAGAGGATTGTACTGGCAACAGCAGACTGGTAGAACATGTGAAGGAGAGGCCTGCATACTCTGAAGGACCTCAGTCTTCTCAGGAAGTAGAGGCGACTCTGGCCCTTCTTGTACACAATCTCTGTGTTGGTGCCTCACTCAAGTCTGCCACTCAGGGGCATGCCCAGGTACTTGTTACTGACAAGACCCTGAACAGTCTTGATATGCAGAGGGATTTTGTGGTCCAAGTTTATAGTTACCCAAAGTGGCTATACAGGTTGTTAGGGTGGTAAAAAAGCATACGGCGTTCTTTCCTTCATTAGTTGAAGTGTTAAGTTCAAGAGTTATAAAATTACATTACAATGCTATAAAACTCTAATTACAGCTAAAATCATGCATTCATTTCCGGTCTCACCCCATAATAGGAAGGATGTCAAGTGTTTAGAGAGGGTGTGGAAGAGGTTTACCAGGATGCTGCTTAGATTAGAAAGCATGTAATATAAAGAGAGATTAAACAAACTTGGGTTGCCCATGATTAAGGACCCCCCACCCCCAGGTCATGCCCTCTCCTCATTGCTACCATCAGGGAGTAGGTACAGAAGCCTGAAGGCATATACTCAGCGATTCACGAACAACTTCATTCCCTCTGCCGTCAGATTTCTGAATGGACAATGAACCCATGCAGACTACCTCACTACGTTTCTGCACTACTTATTTAACTCAACTTTTAAAATATATCAAGTCAAGTCAACTTTTATTGTCATTTTGACCTTAACTGCTGATACAGTGCATAGTAAAAATGAGACATCGTTTTTCAGGACCATGGTGTTACATGACACAGTACAAAAAACTACACTGAACTATATAATAAAAAAAACCAGAGAAAGCTACACTAGACTACAGACCTACACTGGACTGCATAACATATATACATCTTACTGTAATTCTGTTTTTGTTATGCACTGCAATCTACTGCTGTAATAACACATTTCACAACATATACCGGTGATATCAAACCAGATTCTGATTCTGATTTTGAAGCTTCTGGGGCTGAGGGAAAACCTAACATAAGATTATTAGATGCATAAATACAGCAGACAGCCAGAATCTTTTTTCCCCAGAGCTGAAATGTCTCATACCTGAGGGGAATTAAATGAGGGGAAAAATTCAAAGGAGGTGTGTGAGGTAAGTGTACTTTTTTGGAGAGTAGTGGGTGCCTGGAATGTGCTACCAGGGGTGGATGTGGAGGCAAATGTAATGGAGGGCCTTAGAAAGGCACGAGGGTGTGAAAAGTATGCAGAGACATAGACAGAATGGATTAGTGCCTGTCTGATCACACTCCTATAGACCACCTTACTGTGTTAAATGAGCTTTATATAAAGAGGTGAGTGGATGGGATGGTGGAAAAGTGGCTTATTTGCTTTTGTTGGCTTGTTATGTTGTTGTTTCTGCCTGTAATGAGCACTGTCAGCCTGCTTTGTAGGCCCCAGAATGTGCAGCAATATTTGTGGGCTGCCCTCAACACATCCTTGGGTGTGCTGATTGTTAATGCGAACAACATGTTCTGATGTATGTGTGATAAATAAATCTGAATTATATTTGCATTATTGTAAATTACAATTCTTGGAGCCTTTCGACTACCCAGACCAGAATCTCAGATGGTGACGAGGGTGTGTTCAGGAGCAAAACATACCAGCTAGTTGAGTGGTGTCGCAGCAACAACCTTGCACTCAATGTCGGTAAGGCCAAAGAGCTGATTGTAGACTTCAGAAAGTGTCAGACGAAGAAAAACAAACCAATCCACACAGAGGGATCAGAAGTGAAGAGAGCGAGCAATTTCAAATTCCTGGGCCTCTATCTCTGAGGACCCAACCCGGTCCCAACATATTGATGCACCTAAAAAGGCGGCAAGACAGTGGCTTTATTTCATTGAGTTTGAGGAGATTTGGTATGTTACGTAAAACACTCAAAAATTTCTGCCGATGCACTGTGGAGAGCATTCTGACTGGCTGCAGCTTTGACTGGTACGGGGAATTAATGCACTGGATTGAAATAAGCTGCAGAGTTGTAAAATTAGTCAGCTCCATCATGGGCACTAGCCTTTGTAGTATCCAAGGCATCTTCAAAGAGCAGTCATTAAGGATCTCCACAACACAGGACATGCCCTCTTCTCATTGCTACCATCAGGAACAGGGTACAGAAGCCTGAAGGCACACACTCAGCAATTCAGGAACAGCTTCATCTCATCTGCCATCCAATTTCTGAATGGAGATAGAAACCGTGAATATGTATTACATTGTATTGCTGCCGCAAAGTTAATATTTTTCACAACATATATCAATGATATTAAACCTGATTCTGATACTGACTTCAGCTGCATTTCTTCAGAAGATAATCTCAGCACCCTTTGACCTTTATGACAGAAAAGTGTAGCATCAACTCCATTCCGTGCCTTAAAGCACTCTGAGAGCTCGTATTTCTGAGTGGCATGTTGCCACAAAACAATCCCAAAACACTTAACCACAATAATAGAGTATTATGAAATCAGTCATTTGCTAACATAACCACAACCATCCCCTCATTGTAAGGAAATCTGATGAAACACATCTGATCCGAAGAGATTTCTGCGAGATAAACCGGCTTGAAGTTCTGAGCCGAGTACAAAAGATCAACATAATTTCCACAAAATAGAGGCAAGAATTTCATACAAGCTAGTTTGAAAAGTTTTCAATCTTTTTGCTCCTGCAGTATCACCCTGTATTTTATGAACAGCACAATTTAGTAAAAGGAAAGAAGATTTTAAGGTGAAGAAGAATTGAAATGCTGAAGTAAAGATACCAAACAGAGGTGAGGTTTGCTGCATCAGTCAGCTACACACTCAGTTAACAACCTCCTCCCTTGCCCTGGACGAACATGATATTCTTTGTTTACAGTGGATTACTTTCAATGGTGTAGATGTGTTAAAAGCTTGAAATCAATACTGAGTTGTTGGATATCTTGCCCTTTGCTCTCTGAAGACAAGAAAGCTAAAAACTTCAAAGAGGAGAGGTGAAATGCCATAACAGAGAAGATGAATTCCTGGTACTTACAATCGAGCTTTAAGTACTGGGTTCCATGACCTGAATATACCTGCTCTTCCCGAGTGTGCTTTGATGCTAAGTGTGTGAGGAGAGCAGAGGGACAGCCAGAGGCACGGTTACATTTGAAACGTGGAAATGACCTGTTTCATGGACTCAGTCCTAGCCCGCTGCCATGTCTGTCAATCCCTTCTCTCTTCACGAAAGCTTCTTACTGTCGCTTGGGTCTTTTTGCAACATTCCATTGAGTTTTTGTCAGAGAAGGGCGGCAGAAAGACTTGCATTTCCACAGCGTTGGTCACAGCCCCAGAATGTTCTCAAGTGTCCTGCAGTTAATTTGAGTGTTGTGTAACTGAGGAAGATAGAGCCAATATGCATATAAGACATAGGAGCAGAATTAGGCCTTTCAGCCCATAGATTCTGCTCAGCCATTCTATCACGCCGATAACCCCCTCAACCCCATTCTCCTGCTTTCTCCCCATAACTTTTGACACCCTTACTAATCAGGAACCCAATAACTTGGCCAGCTGTGACAATGAGTTCCATAGATTCACCATTCTCTGGCTAAAAAGAAAATCCTCCTCCTCTCTGTTCTAAAGTTCAAAGTAAATTTATTATCAAAGTATGTACTGTACTGTATGTCATTATGTAGTGGTTTGAGATTCACTTTCTTGCTACATGGATAAAAGGACTTTCTTGTTGCAGTTAAAGAAATATCTTTCTATTCTGATGCTGTGCGTTCTGGTCTTTGTCTCTCCAAAAGCTAACTACACTTATTGATCATCATTTACCTGGTTTTGAAGATAACTTACTTCCACTTTAGTTTAGAGACAAGATAAAATTTAAGATTAGCTTAATTTGTCACATGTAGAGTGAATTGTGTAGTTTGCATCAAATCAAACCAGTAAGAATTGTGCCGGGCAGCCCCTGCAAGTGTCACCACACTTCCAGCACCGACATAGCATGTCCACAACCCACTAAGCTCCAACCATAGGTCTTTGGAATGTGGGAGGAAATCGGAACCCCTTAGGAAGCAAATGCAGTCACGAGGAGAACATCCAATCTCCTAACAGGCATCAGCGGGAATTCAACACCAATCAGTGAAAAGTGGCGTTGTGTAAGGTGATGCACCAACTGCCGTGCTACCGTGCTGGTGTGAGGTGATTGAGAAGGCAATAGTGGGGTGGGAATTGCCTGATCTGACAAAAGTTTATAGAATTAATTGAGAGATAGGATCCTTTTCCTTGGTTTGAGACATCTAATACTAGAGGACGCACATTTAAGTTGAGAGGGGAAAAGTTCAAAGGAGACGTGCAGGCAAGTTTTTTATCAATAGAAATACTGATGGGTTCCTGGAATGTGCTGCCAGGGCGATGGTGGAGGCAGGAATGATGGAGGCATTTTAGATAGTCAGATGAATAAGCAGGGAATGATAGGATAAGGACCAATGCAGAAAGAAAGGATTAGGTGTCATTAGCCTAATAAGTTTGGCTCAATGCTATTAGCATGGGCGCCAATGTGGTGTAGCAGTTTGCATAAACTATTACAGCGCCAGTTCGATCCTGCTGTTGTTTGCAAGGAGTTTGTACACTCTCCCCATAACCATGTGGGTTTCCTCCAGGTGCTCCAGTTACCTACCATATTCCAAAGACGTATGGGTTAGTAGGTTAATTGGTCACATGGGTGTAATTGGGGTAAGGACTCGTGGGGCGGAAAGGCCTGTTACTGTGCTGTATTTCTAAATCTAAATCTGAACAACAATGTGGACCAAAGGGCCTCTCCCTGAACTTTCGGTGATCTACGCCATCACTCAGAGGCATAGAAATGTTCCAGGTGACTGCAATATTTATTTGTTCTCCTTTTCTTGAAGTGTGTAAGACCATAAGATATGGGAGCAGAATTAGGCCATTTGACCGATTGAGTCTGCTCCATCATTTCCTCACGGCTGAACCATTTCCGTCTCAGCCCCAATCTTTCGTCTTCTCCCCATATCCCTTCATGCCCTGACTAATCAAGAATCTATCAAACTCTGTCTAAAAAATACCCAATCACTTGGGCTCCACGGCTGCCTGAGGCAACGAATTCCACAGATTCACCACTCCCTGGCTAAATAAATTCCTCCTCATCTCTATTCTAAATGGACGTCCCTCTATTCTGAGGCTGTGCCCTCTGGTCTTAGACTCCCTCACCATAGGAAACATCCTCTTCACATCCACTCTGTTCAGGCCTTTCCACATTCGATAGGTTTCAATGAGATCCCCCCCTCAATCTTCTGTATTCCAGTGAGTACAGGTCCACAGCCATCGAACGCTCCTCATATGATAAGCCTTTCAATCTCAGAAACAATTACAGCTCCCAAGCAACCTAACGCGTTTTGAGTAAATGTATTTTCCTGGTGTTTGCTAAGCACAAGACCACAGGAGAATGCCACATCAGCTTCGGTCAAACTAAAGACATAATCATTCCTATCAGACATGGCATGCAGGACAAGGAGAAAAATATCTCGGCACCATACAGAGATCATCTTAATAAAAACAAAACACGTATTTGACAGAACAGCCAAAGGAATATCATCGGATATAATGGAACGTGCGACTTCTGAGGCCATTTAAGAGTTAAACAGTATTCAAACCCATTATGCAAATAGGATCAGAGTCTGACTCGCTGAGCAGATGCATTAACTGAGAACAGCAGGTCCTGGTTAAGCGGTGAATCCCAGAAGGCAGTTCCACGCAGATTATTCGATATTTTTCTTTGCGAAACAACTGGGTGAAGGGCCAAAGCATGAGTTGCAGTTTGCCGCCAAGGACCAAAGGAGATGAATAAAATCAAAATGGTTTGCAGGCTGGGACGGGACTGCCTGGTAAATAGACACTGTCGTAAAACACCTGTACAGCTGATCCCTGATTACGAGGAAGGGGTTGCTTTCCCAGAAAATGGACCACGCGACTCTTTTCACTAACACGAGGCTACATCATCTGCATTCACCTCAAGAAACACAAGCTGAAACAAAAAAAACTTGTATTTATTTATGTTGTTCGGAAAAAATTCCCAGCATCAAGGGCATTTTCAAAACGTGATGCCTCAAAAAGGTGGCATCCATCATTAAGGACCCCCACCAACAGGACCTTCCCTCTTCTGATTACTGCCGTCAGTGAGGAGGGAACGAGAGCTTGAAGGCACACAATCGATGTTTTAGGAACAGCTTCTTCTCCTCTACCATCAGATTTATGAGTGGTCCAGAAATCCGTGAACACTACCTCACTATTTGTGCTCTCTTTTTGCTCGATATAGTACTGCGCAAAATGTGGGTATAGATAAACCAATTGTTTGGAATCAAATGATCTTGCCTGATGTCTGAGGGCCAGATCTGCACCTGTGCCACTGCAGAACCCTGGCACTCCCCTCTGCCCCCGGTCCCACACCCCTCCTGTGGCGCTCCACCCTAGCAATTCCCAGCATCCTTTGCTCCTGAGAGATTTACAAACTTGTTCTCTACTCCACATTGACAAATGCAATACTGTGCAAAATTTTGGGCACCTCAGTTACGTGTATGTGCCTAGGGATTTTGCACAGTACTGTACATACAGTACATCTTCCTTATTCTAATGTATAGTATATTTTATATATTGCATTGTATTGCTGTCAGAAAACAACAAATTTCATGACCTATGTCAGTGATAGTAAACCTGATTATGATTCTCCCCTTGTAAAGGCAGGTTTTATCCTGCATCTGAAAAAAACATTGGGGTAGTGATTTGTGAACTCTGTAGGACAAATTTCCATAACCTGAACAGATAGAATGAGGGGAGGGGTCACCTGTACAGAACCGTGTGGCTATATGACTCTAAATGGGGCAATGGCAACAGCTTGTGAAGAGGAAAAGAAACAAGAATTAGACCTGTACTTATGCATCCAAGGGGCCTTGCTGTTGAGTCCTTATTAACAATTGAAAGTTCTTTATTGATTGGAGATTGTTCAATGCTAGGACGATGTTCTTTTTCCATGATGCTTCATGGTCTAAAGTGGCAGGATGTGATTTAGTCGCCACTATTGTTTTATTATTCGATGAAACAACAGATTGGGTAAAATCCAGGCCCCTTGACTGTTTCCATGGCACATTGTGAATGCGTGAAGACAGCCTTGGAATAAACAATGGAACAAACGAGGCAGGACAGCAACAAGTAGGATCTGTTGTCTTGGAGGAATTATTTCCTTTCCAGGATTCCTGCTCACAATAACACTTGTCATGCTCTCATTAATTATCACCAACAGTAATCGTGAGAAATAGACAAGGAACTCCGAGGTACTCCTTGAAGCTGATTTGGAACAGTTGGAAATGTAAAAGAATTGTCCTGGGACCAGCATGTTAAATGCCTTTACAAAGAAGGCAGGGCAGCACCTCTACTTTCTTAGAAGTTTGTGCAGATTCAGTATGTCATCTAAGACATTGTCAAACTTGTACGGGTGCACAGTGGAGAGTATCCAGACCAGTTGCATCGAACCCTGCCATCCAGGCGATGCTCTCTTCTAACAGCCGCCATCAGTTATGAAAGGTATACTGGCTTTAGAGGTGGTGCAGAGGAGGTTCACCAGGTTGATTCCAGAGATTAGGGTGTTAGACTATGAAGAGAGATTGAGTCGCCTGGGACTGTGCGGACTGGAAATCAGAAAGGTGAGAGGAGATCTTATAGAAATATATAAAATTATGAAAGGGTTAGATAAGATAGAGGCAGGTAAGTTGTTTCCACTCGTAGGTGAGACTCGAAAAAAGGGACATAGCCTCATGATTCAGGGGAGTAGATTTAGGATAGAGATGAGGCGGAACTGCTTTTCCCAGAGAGTGGTGAATCTGTGGAATTCTGTCCCAATGAAGAAGTGGAGGCTGCCTCAGTAAACATATTTAAGACAAGGTTGGATAGATTTTTGCATAGTTGGGGAATTAAGGGTTATGGCATAAAGGCAGGTATTTGGAGATGAGTCCATGGCCAGTTCAGCCATGATCTTATTGAATGGCAGAGCAGGCTTGATGGGCCAGATGGCCAACTCCTGCTCCTATTCCTTGTGTTCTTATCAGGACTGCGGTACAGGAGTCCCAGGTTTAGAAACAGTTATTAGCCATCAGACTCCTGAACCAGCGTGGATAATTTCACTCAACTCTGAACTGATTCCAGGACCTATGGACTCATTTAGTGTTCTCTGTATTTATGTATTTTCCTACTTGCTTACTTATTTACTATTTACTTTGAATTTGCAGTTTACCTTCTTTTGTACATTAATTACTTGTCAGTCTCAGTGCATGGCTTTTCATTGATTCTATTGTATTTCTTTGTTCTACTGTAAATGCCTGCAAGAAAATGAATCTCAGGGCAGTATATGGTGATATATAAGTACATTGATAATAAATTTACTTTGAGCTTTGAAATAATAGAAGTTGCCTACCAACAGTGAACAGGAACAAGTATAGTAGTATCTACTAATCTAATGTTTGGAGTACTTGTAAAGATGCTGGTCTTGGATTAATGCAATAAATAGGGAAATCAGGATAGGTCCCTATATATTCATTTGCATATATGATTTTGCCGTTGTTAACAATTTAAAATAAAGGCTTACAATTGACTATGGTTATCCTCACAATTTGGTAACTCTAATAAAAATAGTTTCAAAATTTCCAGCTGAGTTTAATTACATAGATCCCTGAGGCTTCCTTGCATAAGCAGAGTTGCCAAGACTTAAATCTTAGTTTGGATGCAGAGTCACAGAATATTTTGATTTAGTTGCATCTGAATCAGATTTATCAGCAGCGACTTATAACAACATAAAATCTGTTGTTTTGCAGCAGCAGTACAGTAAAAAGTTATAAAATTATGATGAACTGAGACGATAAATCAATTGTGCAGAAATAAAGGAACAACAAGGCAGTGTTCTAAATTGTTTATTGTTATTCTTCCGTTGTTCTTTTTTGCGCCTTGTGGCACATCGGGCTGGTAACCTTTTCTGTCTCTTTAACATTTGTCTGTTTTTTACAAGGCTGAGTTGCTAGCTCAACGCTCAATCCAGCACAGATGGAAAGCGTGCAAGGAGCCAGCTGGATTTGAACCCAGGACCACTCACATCAAAGTCAGGTGTAGATACCACTACACCACCAGCCGGCATAATCCTTCTTCAGCACGTGAGTGTAAAGGGGAAGGAAATTATTGGAATCACTGACTAGGAACTTTGAAGAGGCGTCTAAGAATTTAAAACTAGTACTGCTATTGGGAGCCAGAGAAGCCGCTGTGTCACTGCCGTAGTTTCTTTGGTTCATGGGCTCACAGTTGTTCAGAAATAATTTGTAGTCTGTAGGTTGTCAGTGAATAATTAGTAGTGCGGCTTCCTCATTGGTCTGCAGGGGAAGGCCACAGGAGTGAAGGAGTTAGCTTTACTTTACACAGCCTTGTCACTCAAGCTTTGTGCAGGCAGACACACAATATACCAGAGCGGGGGTCGGCAACCTGCGGCTCCCGAGCCATTTGTGGCTCTTTCACCTCTGTGCTGCGGCTCCCTGTGGCTTTGGGAAATAATTGGTCAGTATTTAATTAAAATGTATTTTATGTTAGTTTGTTAGCTTTTGAAATGTAATTATGGTGATCTTGTACAACCTAAGTGTAGCGACACATTTCCTGCCACATCCGAAACGGCTCACAATTAGCCAGCATTCCGGCTAAGGGAGATAGCCTACGGGGGTTTGTGAGTACGCGTCTTTTGCAGCATCTGCGTCCATGGGGGCTGGGTTGAGGGAGGCTTAAAAGCAAGGCTGTTTAGTTCGAATAAAGCTATCTTTGACTGCAGTTTACTGACACCGCTACAACGTGTTTTTATCGCTGGCTGTCCAGACGGAAGGTGCTGAAACGCTTTGTCGCGTGTCTGGAAGAAGTGAAAACTTTCCTGGGCAGCAAAGGGCTCACCTTTCCTGAGCTGGAACAGCCAGAGTGGCTGGAAAAGCTACACTTCATGGTAGACATGACAGCGCACCTGAACACGCTGAACACAGCTCTTCAGGGGAAAGGACGTACAGCCCTGCACATGTTGGAGGATGTTTTGGCATTCGAGCGCAAGTTGACAGTGCTTGCCAGAGATTTACAGAAAGGCACTTTGTCTCACTTCCCCAATTTGAGAGAGTTCAAACAAGGTCATGACATGATAATTTCGGAGTATTTACATTCTGCAATCATCGCAATGCAAACATCGTTTGGGAAACGCTTCTGTGAGTTCAGAGAGGAAAAAAACACATTATCCTTCCCGGTCACTCCCTTAAGCATCGATCCTTCCCTACTGAATACGACTGCATTGGCAGGTGTGAGTCAACCTGATCTTGAGATGGAACTGGCCGACATAGCCGACAAAGACATATGGGTGTCCAAGTTTAGACGCTTGACAGCAGACCTTGAAGATGTTGCCCGTCAGAAGGCCGTTCTTGCTCAGAAACACAAATGGAGTGATATTGAAAACCTCACAGATGACAGCTGGCTGACGTTATTTTTGGTTTGCTGCTGGCGGAAAATTTAAGTTCGGCGTTTTTCATAAATACAAGAAGGACTCAAATAGACATTGAATATTTTACTTAAAAGTAACTTTCAACCCAACGTCTTTTTTTCGGAGTTCAAAATGTTTTTGTTGCATGCAGAAATGTAATTTCGTTTTCTCTGCAGGAGTTCATCAATTTCATAAATGCAACACATTATAGTTTGTTTATACATAGCATAAAGGCAAAAAAAACGTTGTATGCAGTGTTATTTCATTTTAAATGTCAAACGGGTTTTGCGGCTCCCAGTGTTTTCTTTTCTGTGGGAAACGGGTCCAAGTGGCTCTTTCAGTGGTAAAGGTTGCTGACCCCTGTACCAGAGGAACTTAGCAAGTCAGATGGCATCTATAGAGAGGAATAAACAATCAACGTTTTGGCCAAGACCCTTCAGGACTGGAAAGGGAAGGTGAAGAAGCCAGAATAAGAAGGTGAGGTGAGGGGGTGATAGGAGAACCTCGCTGAGGAAGAGGATAGGGTGAATCAAGAAGCTTGGAGATGATAGGTGGAAAAGGCTGAGGAAGAAGGAATCTGATAGGAGGAGCGAGTGGACCAAGGGAGGAAGGGCACCAGAGGAAGGTGTAACAGACACTAAATGCTGGAGAAACTTCAACAGAGTCAGGCAGCATCTATGGAGAGGAATAAACAAATTCCCCTGTATGGATGCTGCCTGACCTGCTGAGCTCCTCTGGGGTGGGGGGAGGGGGTGGTGATGGTGGTGGTGGTGGTGGGTGGGTGGGTGTGTGTGTGTGTGTGAGAGAGAGTTTTTTTTTGCTTTGGAGTTCCAGCGTCTAGAGCAGGAGTCCATGGCATAAAAAAGGTTGGGAACCCCTGATCTATAGAACCTTTCCTGTTTATACTTTTCTTTGCGACAGTCTGTTGCACAAAGAGAGACTGAGAATTGGGCCAAATTTATAAGTTATTAAATCTTGGTTTCCAGAAAGTTCCTCTGACAGGTCTGTCAAATAGTACATTACTGCTCAGTCCCCAGATGGTGAGCCAGTGAAGATTCCATTACGAGTCAGTAGCACGGTCCAACATCCAAAACTTCTGGTTTAAGACTGTGCTACCAAAAACGTGCAACAGCTTCCTGGTAAATCGTGAGGCAAGAGATTCGACTAAAAAACATCCTTTCTGAAGCAAAGTGTGGTGAACTATCGGCGCCGGTTTGGGGGATGAGCTGCGCTGGGGCACTGTGAGGTGTAACGTGTTGAAGCTGACGTAGCTCACGGAGTTCATAACACCGCCGGCGCTGGAGTGAGCGGCTTGGAGAGGAGTCGATGCCTAAGGAGTTTTGGCGTCCATCCACCTAACCCCCGGTGCAAGGCTGGATCGCTCCAAGCGTTGAGCCGATTTGGTGAGGCCGAGAGCAGCTTCGAGCTGGGCGGCCCAAGCGTATCGGGGCACCTGGATCCGGATCCAGGAAACTGGTGCTACTTGGTGCCTGGGGCAATTTAAACACCAGCACAGGTAGACTAGAAGCCCGAGTGTTGGGAACAGAGGTGAGGGTAGGGCTGACTTCTCTCGCTCTCCTGCGAATGTTCATTCTTTTCTCCTCGGCATCGAGGCTGTGAACTGATCTGGCTGCTATGCTTTTTTGCCCTGCTGGTCTGATGAACTGGGGACCAAGGCTTTGGGCCTACTTTGGCCACTCCGGGAGTGGATCTGGGGCTCACTCTGGTTTGGGATGCTGTTAGCTTGCTTCTATTGTTCGCGTGATGTGGGATTTTTTTCTCTCCCCCCTTTTTTGGTCTTTTTTTAAATTGGGTTATTCAGGATTCTTGCTTTGTGGCTGTTAGTAATGCAATGAATTTCAAGGTGTATAATTTATACATTTTTTGATAATAAATGTGCTTTGAATCTTTGAATCATAGGTCAAGACCAGTGAGGCAGCCCAAGATTGTACACAGAGAGTTAATGGGTCAAATTGTTTGAAGAGCAAGTATGAGTTAAAATGCTTGTTTGATATTCTTGTTTTAATGTAAGCTGCCTGTAGCAGGATTGAAGAGAACATTAGAGAAGCTGAAAGATTTGGAGATGGAGGCCAAGAGGCGGCCTGTCCTGGGGTTGGAGGCGTGTGTGTGTGAGTGAGAGGGGGGAGGGAGGTAGGAGGGAGATTGTCTGTGTGTGAGAGTGGGAGGCAGGGAGAGAGGAGGACTGTTTGTGTGTGTGAGTGGGAACGAGGGAGGGAAAGGATTTGTTTTGCTGTTGTTCTTTTGTTATTGTTGCTGCTGCCGCTTTGTCGGCGCCAGAATGTGTGGCAACTCTGGTGGGCTACCCCCAGCACATCCTCGGGCTGTGCGGCCATGAACCCAAACGACTCATTTCATTGTATGTTTCGATGTTCATGTGATAAATAAATCTGAATCTACTTGACATACAGATGAAGGAAAAACACACAGTTGCTCTGGAGAGCGAGCGTGGATAGCGGATGTAATGGGGAAAAAAGGGAAAATAATTGCCAATGAAAGTGTAAAGGATTCTAATGAAGTGATAACAAAGAAGAAAGAAGAATAGAGAAAGAAGATTAGCTTTATTTGTAACGTGTACATCAAAACATAAAGTGAAATGCGCTGTTTACATCAAATCAAACCAGTGACAATTGTGCAAGTGTCACCACACTTCAGGCGCCAATTCACAAGTCACTCACCCTAACCCGAATGTCTTTAGAATGCGGGTGGAAGCCAGAGCACCCAAGGGAAACCCATGCAGTCACAGAGAACATACAAACTCCTCACAGGCAGTGGTGAACCCCAAGATGGCAGCTATAGTAGTGTTACACCGACCACTATGCCACCGTGCCACACCGATAAAGCAGTGAAAGAGGGAGAGACAGAGATGACGAGGGAAAGGTTGGATGGGCGGAAGGCTTTAGCTTTGCAGCATGGTTGAACACTTATGTAAATGAGCATCCGTCTCACTCACTCTGCCTTGATTCATAAGATTAAGTGAGAAGCTCGGTACCGAGCCGGCCAAGTGAAAAGCCCTTCAGCAGCGGTGCCTCTGACCCACGGGGCGGGGAGAGGGGTGTCGAGGGGAGGGAGCAGAGTAACCCGTGAGTCAGCACTGTGAAAGGAAGCTCTCAGGAGCTTCAAATCAGGAACAATTGGAGGTCTCACGCACAAAAAAGGAGCTGGGCTGGCTTTCCGCGCAGATTAACGTGGAACACTCACAAAGGCCTGACTGTGTTGGCCAGCATTTGCTTTGGAATTCTAGGAACTCAGTTCTTGGCCCTGAGACTGTTGAATCTGCATAAGCAGAGTTTGATCTGGGAGTCTATAAAAAACAGACTTAAACCTATAATCATCAGGGGCGACTACACTGATGCTGAAATCCTCGTGCTCTGATCTACAAATCCAAACTTGGGACATTCTGCCCAGGGTAGAAATGTCAAATACTACAGAGTGTGTATTTAAGGTGAGAGGAGGAAGGTGTAAAGGAAATGTGTAAGACAAGTTTTTTTTTGTTTTTAAAGAGAGTGGCAGGTGCCTGGAAGGGACTGCTTGAGGCAGGGGCGAGAGAAGATACGACAGTGGTGATCAGGAGGCAGGGAATGAGAGATATGGGTCATGCACAGAAAGAAGAGTTTAGTTTAATTTGACACTATGTCTGGCGCAGACATATGGACTGAAGGACTGGTTCCTGTGCTGCACACTCTTCTGTGCTCTGTGTTAGAAGCAAAGCAGCCCAGGAGTCACTTTACTCCTCTTGCAGTTTTTCACTGCAATCATGCCTCCTCTTTCACCTCATTTTCTGATAGCTGGAATGGGGGATCTGGGGGTGGGTGGGGGGGGGGAGCTACTGCACAGGATCGAAATAAGCTGCAGAACTGTAGACTTAGCCAGCTCCATCATGAGCACTAGCCTCCATAGGATCCAGGACATCTTCAAGGAGCAATGCCTTGATAAGTCAGCATCCATCATCATTAAGGCCTTCCATCACCCAGGTCACGCCTTGTTCCTACTGCTACCATCAGGGAGGAGGTACAGACGCCTGAAAGCACACAGTCAGTGATTCAGGAACAGCTTCTTCCCGTCCGTCATCCGATTTCTGAATGGACATTGAACCCAAGGACACCACCTCACTATTTCTTTTATTTCTATTTTGCACTAATAGCTTAACTATTTAATATACTGTATATGTATATACTTACTGTAATTAACAGCTTTTTTCTATTATTATGTATTGCATTGTACTGCTGCCGCAAAGACAACAAATTTCATGACGTATGCTGGTGATATTAAACCTGATTCTGATCTCACCTGAAAGTTTTTAGCTAATATAATTTTTCACAGCTTGACAATGAGGAAGACTGCGCCTGTGTGCAGGATGATCTGGACATTCAAGCACACACGCAAGTGCCAGGCGATGGCAGGAGAGATCTGTCACCCGCCCAAGATGGTCAAAGGCATTACCATTGCTGATTACCACCACGGTCAATAATTTGGGTCGTCATCAACCATATATGGATACAGTTGCATAATACTATTACAGCACCCGTAACCTGGGTTTAATTACTGTCACTGTCTATAAGGAGATATTACATTCTCCCAGTGGCCATGAGGGTTTCCTCTGGGTGCTCCAGATCCCTCCCACATTCCAAAGAGATGCAAGTTAGTAGGTTTACTGGTCACATTGGTATTTTTGGCAGCAAAGGTTTGTTGGGCCTGTTACCACTAACAAACAAACAAGTAAATAAATATGGCTCACCATTACCCTTCCAAGTGCATTTAGGAAGGGACCATAAGCATTTCACTTACAATCAAAGGCCTTTTGAAGGATGAATGTAACCCGGAAACATTCTCTATAGCTTTAATGCCAAGAAGTCTACCTCACAGAGAGTCATGGAACACTACAGAACAAAAACAGCCCTTCAGCCCATCTAGCCCATTCCAGCCTAGTATACTGCCTAGTCTCATCTACCTGCACCGGGACCATAGCTTTCTCTTCCCCTCTCATCCGTGTATGGTACTTTCTTAAATGTTACATTTGAACCCACATCTACCACATCCACTGGCAGCTCATTCCACACTCGCATCACCCTCTGAGTGCAGAAAGCTCCCCTCTCAGATTCCCCTTAAATATTTTGCCTTTCACTCTAAACCTATAACATTTAGCTATAAACAGAAGAGATTTTGCAACAGACACAAAATGCTGGAGGACCTCAGGAGGTCAGGGAGCAACTATGGAGAGGAATAAACGGTTGACGTTTCGGGCCATGACCCTTTATCAGGACCTCTAGCCATGACGGAGTTGACCCCCTTGACATCCTGCTAGAGGTCACGTTATCCTCCTCCAGGAGATCAGGTCAAACCACAACAAACTCAACCTTCAATCACTCTACAAGTCAAGCATTCCACCTCCAGGCCACACACAATACAATTACAGTGAGTCGCGTGCATGCGTGCACACACACACAAAGAGATTTGCATTAAAGTGCTTGTGAAGAGAAGTCTGATCCCAATTATCGGTCAAAACATTACAAATATGGGAAAAGCTGGCTTCAATTATTTTCCTTGGCTCAGGGTAGGTTTCTCTGAGTTAGTTTTTCTTTCTGTCACTCATCTTGCTATGTGGAGTTCTTCGGGGCGATATCACCACCTTCAGTTCCTATCACACATCCATCACGTGTCAGAAAATTCACCCCACTCCCTCCTCTACTGTTGGCGTTTGACAGGATGGGCTCATGTTGAAACTTCCCATACACGCATCTCCTGGTTTCCCCATGTTCATCAATGGTCCACTGCCAATAACCAAGCAGGAGTACCAAAGAGAAAAGGAACACCAGAACAAGGTGAGAGACTGAGGGAAACTGTTGGTAACAGACCTAACAATAACTTTGCTGAATCACAATCATGACCTCCCAGCTTCTCACTTCATCTCCCCTACTCTCCCAACCACCCACTTCCCCTTCACCGAGGTTCAACTATTAGCTGTCAGTTTGAACTCTCCTCCGCTATCCACCCACTTTCCCCCTTACCTGGCTCACTCACCACCTGTTAACTTGTACTCCTACCCCTCCCCCAGCCCACCCTTCTCCTTTTGGTTTCTTTCCCCTTCCTTTCCAGACCTAATGAAGGATCTCAGCCCAAACGTCGATGGTTTATTCCTCTCTCTAGGTGCTGCCTTAGCTGCTGAGTTCCTCCAGCATTTTGTGTCTGTTTCTCCGGATTACTATGGTGCCTGGTTTCCTGAACACCGGTCTGGCCTTCAATTCTTGTCACTGCATTCTGTGAAGGATCAAGAAAATACTGGAAACCCTGAACAGGCCAGGCAGTAGCTGGGGAAGGAGAGATGCTTGAAGATTCATGATGGCTGCTGCTTTCCTGAGGGTGTCCTTGATGGTGGGGAGGCCCGTGCCCATGTTGGAGCTTCAGGGTCGGTGGAATTAGAGGGAATACCTCCAATAGGGTGAGGCAAAATGAATAAACTTGCAGGTCAGAGGCAAATTAGACAGAAAGTGTAGGGAAGTTCTTTGAGAATGGTTCTTCAGATAAGTGGCTACAGTTACAAAGTTAGGTTAGCAATACTTGGGACCGTTTATGTTGAAGAGGAGACTAATTGTTAAGTGGTTTATTATAGTTGTATGTGCTGAGATACAGTGAAAAGTTATAGCTTACAGGCTATTCAGTAATTCCATACGTAAGTACATTTACTGTATATAGTATAAAAGGTTTAAAAACAGAATGCAGAATGTAGTGTTACAAAGAAGGTGGCTGTATTTCATTAGGGGTCTGAGGAGATTTGGTATGTCACCAAAGACTAGCAAATTTCTACAGATGTACCATGGAGAACATTCTGACCGATTTAATCACAGTCTGGTGCAAAGGGGCCACTGCACAGGATTGAAAAAAGCTGCAGAAAGTTGTAAACTAGCCAGCTAAATCACAGGCACCAGCCTCCCTAGCACTGAGGACATCTTCAAAAGGTGTTGACTCAAGAAATCAGCATCCATCATTAATGAACCCCACCACACAGGACATGTCGTCTTCTCATTGCTACCATTAGGAAAGGGGTACAAGAGCCTGAGGGCACACACTCAATCTTTTAGGGATAGTTTCTGCCCCTCTGCCATCAAATTTCTGAAGGTCATGAACTCAATCTCACTATTTTGCTGTCTTTTTCGCTTTATTCATTAATTATGAATTCTCGCTGTAATTTATAGTAATTTTTATGCATTGCACTGTGTTGCTGCCGCAAAACAACAAATTTGACACTGTACGTCAGTGATAATAAACCTGATTCTGATTCTGAAAGTGCAGTAAAGGCACACCATGTCACAGGAGTCTGGGAGATCAAGCATTCACCTTTATTGTCCAAGAGGATAGAAGCCCATGAGAGGAGAGGTGTTCAAGGTATGTTAAACAATGAGGGGACTGAACAAAGACTAGGAAGCTGCTTTTATTGGTGGAGGTACTGAGGACTAGAAGACATGGGTATTAAACAAAGGAGAAGAGAATTAAGCGTGACAGGAGAGAAATCTCTTTTTGGTTAGAAAAGCATACCTCCTGTAGATACAAAGGAGGCAATTTCCACCGCAGCTTTTAAGAAGGAGTTAGAGTAAAAATATATGGCAGAACTTTTTTCAAGGGCACCACGAAAGGGCTTGTAGGTGAAACTAGAGGGTTCCAATGGTAATGAGCCAGCACAGAGTGAATGGGCCAAACAGCCTCCTCCATGAGCATTCCATGATTCCATATGCCCCACTCCATAGTCCTGAGCATTTGAGTCCGTTCTGCCAACACAGTGTGGGATTGCTGTTTGGATCCACGTCAGAATCAACTACTCTGATAGGTCTGAAGTCAAATATAGGTCACACAGGGCAGAGTCCTTCCCTGAAGGTCCAGTGAAAAAGATGGATTTTTACAAGTAGTTCCTTGGACAGAGTTATTAAGAGCCACAGTTCTTTATTTTGGATCAATAACCAATTTACACATATCCTAACAGATTTGAACCTGAATTTCCAGATTATTTCTTACAACTCTCTGGATTATGCATCAATAATTTAGCCAATGCACCCCATAACTTGGCTGAAATTTATTTATTCATTCATCCTTCATTTGTAAATATTGATACAGCATGGGACAGGCCTTTCTGTCCCATTGAGCCAGACTGCCCAGCAACCACCTATTTAACCCTAATCACAGGACAATTTACAATATCTAGTTAACTCACTAACTGGTATATATTTGGGCTATGGGAGGTGACAGGAGGAACTGGAGAAAATCCACGCATTCCACAAGGAGAACATACAAACTCCTCACAGAGGATGCTGGAATTCAGATTGGGGCTGAGAGGGAAAATGGATCAGCCATGATGAAATGGCAGAGCAGACGTAATGAGTCAAATGGCCTAATTCTGCTCCAAAATCTTATGGTCTTATGGAATAGAATGGTGCAATGCCAAAATGTGGATCTTTAGCTGGGAAGATTGGGAAAATGAAGAGTGGCTCTGCTCTTTGTGGAGTGTTATGAAAACAATATACTACGTGGACAAAGACTTCCACTGCGTAAAGAATTATCAGGCTATAATACCAGAGAAGAGGCCGGTGGAAAGACTTCTAGATCGTATAATGTTATCACCATGGGAAGAAAACTAAAAGAAACAGTGGATGAGACATCAAACAGACACAAAGTGGGCAGCTTTCGTCAATGGTCGCTTTGTGATATGACTAACTGATACTATCACATCTGTCACGTGGACAAATTGCTTCAACATCCTCTTCTTGTTTTATTGAGGAAGTTGTACATTTGTCTAACTCCTTTCATGGCCACAGGACCTTCTAGAGCAGGGGTTCCCAACCTAGGGTCCATGGACCCCTTAATTAATGGCAAGGGTCCACGGCTTCAAGAAGGTTGGGAATCCCAGTTCTTGAGTGTTTGCCAGTGCTGCACTGTGGGAAATGCAGCAGTTCATCCATGCACATCAAGAACCCAAAAACTGCAATGAGATTATAAGCAATAACACACAAAAAGATCTGGAGAAACTCTGCAGAGGCCTCATCTCTGTCATAATAGCCTGCTGATTCCTTACTTGGGGTAAGTCTTTGCCTGTGTAAGATAGCATTTTCATAAAGCCCAAGGAAGAGCTGATCACTCTTACTTTTTCGATCGTCCCTGCTACAGATCCTCTTTTATCATTTCAACATCCAATGCACATCACAAACTCAAACTCCTATTGCCTCTCATTCACTGCAGGTCAGGCAGCATCTATGGAGAGAAATAAACCATCGACGTTTCAGCCAAGACCCTTCATTAGGACTGGAAAGGAGGAGTGAAGAAGCCAGAATACGAAAGTGGGGGCGGGGGGAAAGAGTACAAGCTGGCAGGAGATAGAAATCCTGAAGGGTCTCAGCCTCAAACATCAACTGTTTATTCCTCTCCACAGATGTTGCCTGACCTGCTGAGTTCCTCCAGCATTTTGTGTGTGTTGCAGGGGATAGATTCCTCCAAGAGGACCACAACTTTGTTGTGATTTGGAGGCTCGTCTGCTTCAATGACCCGGAGAGCTACGTTGGCTGGGGTCAGGGCTTTATGCTTTGGCTCTTGGTAGGGTCACCCGTGCCAAATAGGTCAAAGGGTAGAGACCAGTCCTCTAGATTTGGTGGGGGTGGGGGTTCAGCTCAGGGCTAATACTACGACTGGTAAAATAAAACTGTTATGCAAACAGCAATGAAGAATCCTTCTATACCAGAGTGCAATGTTCTTCCTGCCTCCACCCAGCACTTGCATGACTGACAGTAGTGAAAACCGAGCTACTGACAGGATCAAGGGATCCCTGAGCACCACCAGAGATGGCAGCCTTCATTGCTGCCCTAAACGCCAGTGGCGTAACTGGCAGTAGGTAGGTAGGCAGGGGACAGATAAAAACAGGTGAGGGAGAAGGTGGGGATGAGGAGTCAAATAAGAAACTGCGAGGTGATAGGTGGAAGGGATAAAGGGCCGAAGAAGAGAGAATCTGATAATGAACTGTCAGAGGAAGTGGTTTAGACAGGTAAAATAACAACAGTTAAAGACATTTAGGTAAGTAATAGATAGTCCATAAAACAATAAGAACATAGGACAGTCACCCCATTGAGTTTGTTCTGTTATTCCATCATGTCCATTTTCCTGGGATCTCCCTATAACCTTTGATGCCCAATGTCTTATGAAACATCAGCAGTATCTCACAACTGGTTCCGTCTCGTGTCCATTTCTCATTGTTTTATCCCACTAGACACTCGCCGGAGACCAACTGATCAGACGTTGGAGGTTGGAGTGCTGGTGAAATCCTGCTCTTGCCTTGAGCTGCCCCGCTGAGCCCTGCCATCCTGACCTGTTTACCCCCTGGCACTTTTCTAACCATTGATACGACAGGCACCCTGTCAGAAGCGCCTCAAGTTCTCAGACGTTGGTAAATGTCAAGCAATAGGTCACGTATCTCTTTCAGGCTGTCAGAGCTCTCCCTTAAGTAATGAGACACTGAGTGATCATACAGCGTGCTAACAGCTCTTGTTATCTCTCCTGCCATCTGTTAACAGACCATTACAGAAAGAAGCAGATTTCTGGGCACTGTGAGAGTGGGCAAGGGAGACACAAGGGATGGAAACAACACTCTGCTGGAGGAACTCAGCAGGGGAAAGGAAACGTCAACATTTGGGGTAAAAAAAACTGCATTCAGGACTGAGTGGAGTGGAGTGATGTCACTACAAAGGGCAGCGTTGAGACAGGGGTCCAGGATGATTCATGTTCTGAGCAGGGGTGTAAGATGGACAGGCAGCTAGTTAGAATCATAGTTTTATTATCACTGATAAATTGCATGTCTAGGGTGACAGGGTGGAGATACATCTCTATCAAAGGCAGTGTGAGGTGCTCCTTCCTTCCACTACCCTGCAGGTTACCCTTGGGCAAGATGTAGCACCTATTTAGTCTCCTGATCAGGGTCACGTGAAGCCATGGGAGTAGGTGGTGGATGGTCGTATGAGCAGCTGGTGAAATAGGGTCTTTTAGGAGACTCTTAGATAGGTACATAGAGCTTGGGAAAATAGAGGGCTATGCAGCAGCGAAACTCTAGGCAATTTCTAGAGTAGGTTACCTGATTGGCACAATATTGTGGGCTGAAGGGCCTTTAATGTGCTGTGGATTTCTATGTTTCTATCACAAGTCCTGGTTACGCAACCACCGATACCAGGCAGACAATCTCTGAAGAGTATTGATAATGGTTGGGGTCATCCATCTTGTAAAGGTACTGCCTAGTATCTAATAATCATCTTGGTCATGTTGACATTGAATGAGAGTTGGAGGCATATGCTGATTCTTCACCACCTTTGATCCAGCCGACGACTGTGGTGTCATCGGCAAACTCAAATATGGCATTGGAGCGATGGATCAGAGGTGGAGAGAGTGGGCAGTTTCAAGTTCTTGGGTGTCAAGATCTCTGAGGATCTAACCTGGTCCCAACATATCGATGTAGTTATAAAGCAGGCAGGACAACGGCTGTTAGGAGTTTGAAGAGGTTTGGCATGTCAACAAATACACTCAAAAACTTCTATAGCTGTACCATGGAGAGCATTCTGACAGGATGGATCACTGTCTGATATGGAGGTGTTACTACATAGGACCAAAAGAAGCTGCAGAAGGTTGTAAATCTAGTCAGCTCCATCTTGGTGATTAGCCTACAAAGTAGCCAGAACATCTTCAGGAAATGGTGTCTCAGAAAGGCAGCTTCCATTATTAAGGACCTTCAGGACCCAGGGCATTTCCTTTCTCACTGTTACCAACAGGGAGGAGGTACAGAAGCCTGAAGGCACACACTCAGCGATTCAGGAACAGCTTCTTCCCCTCTACCATCCAATTCCTAAGTGGACATTGAATCTTTGGACATCACTTCACTTTTTGTCAAGAGCAATCATGGTCATGGAAAGTCCATGATCACCCATGTCCTACGACATGGCAGATGAATGAATGAATGAATGAGTGAACACTCGTTCTATGCTCTGTGTTCTTACATTCAATGAAGGTTCTTTGGTCTAAAAAGATAACTCTTGCACAGACACTGCCTCATAGCCACATTAATCACCCTGCTAATGCACTGAACCTTAAATCCAGCAACATTTATGTTTGGAGGTTTTCAAGGGTATGCAGCCAGCTGTTCATGCACACTCCTCTCCAGCGCCTTGTCAGATCTGTAATGGGATGAGCTCATCCATCAGGACTGCAAATCAGCTCCCCGTCCAACCCCAAATCCCAAGTGTAATATCCAGCAGGTGGTGTGTAACTGAACAGGCTGAGAGTGGGGAAGTTACTACATTCAGCTGCGTAGGTCCTGGAGTTCTAAGTCATTAATTCATATCTGAGTGTTTTCACAAAGCTCTGCGACAAGCTACTCAACAAAGGTAACGTTTCACCAGCCGCAAGACAGAATCTCCACAGCTTTCAGGGGTCACATTATAAATGGAGGCACATTAGCAAGTCAAACGAGCTTCCAGAATTGGGGTCAAGGGACTGAAGACCAGCAGCTTCACTGGGGTACAAACAGATGACATCACAAGCGGTCAGAAGGTGTTGGTCAGCAGCATCTGGAATATTACAAAGAGTTTTGGGCCCCGTATCCAAGGAAGTTTGTGCCGATCCTGGACAGTGTCCAGAGGAGATTCAAAAGAATGATCTGGGAAATTTAAGAATGTACGAGGAGTGTTTGACTTCAGGATCTGGATGTGTACTCAAAGGAATTCAGATGGATGGAGCGAGGGGGGAGGCCTTTTGAAACCTGTTGAATACTGAAAGGCCTGGGTGTAGCAGACATGAGGAGGATGTTTCCGTCAGCAGGAGAGGTAGGATCGGAGGGCACAGACAGAAGAAAGGGACATCCCTTTGGAACTGAGACGAGAAGGAATTTCTTCAGACAGAACATGGTGAATGTCTGGAATTTGCTGCCAGAGAGGCCATGTTATTGGTGTTTTTAAGGCAGAGATTGATATCTAATTGGTAAAGGGGTTAAGGGTTACAAGGAGAAGGCAGGAGAATGGGGTTGGGGAGAAAAACAGCCACTATCAAATGGCAGAGCTGACTCAATGGACCAAATGGTATAACCACGCCCTTTCATGTTAAGGTCTGACGAACCATTCGACTTCCATCTACTGCTGACAAGGGTGTCAGCTGCGGAACAGTGGGTAACACTCTCAGCTCTTTGAGTCAGTAAATCCTGGGTTCCAGTCCCACTTCAGGCATTCAAGCACAAAATCTCAGCTGACACTCCTGTACGGGATTGATAGAATGGCAGGTTAAACTCTGAAAATATGTAAAAGACCCAGTGACACGACCTGTACTGTGGCTGGCACTGATCTTTAACTGACATCACAATACGGTGGGGGGGGGGGGGGGGGGCTACTGGACAGCGTTGAAATAAGCTGCAGAGAGTTATAAACTCCATCGTGGGCTCTAGCCTCCTTAGTATCCATGACACCTTCAAAGAATGATGCCTCATTAAGGAATTCCATCACTCAAGTCATGCCCTGTTCTCATTGTTGCCATCAGGAAGGAGGTACAGGAGCCTGAAGGCGCACACTCATTGATTGAGGAACAACTGCTTCCCCTCTGCCATCTGACTTCTGAACGGACAGTGAAACCATGAACACCATCTCAGTACTTCATTTCTATTTTTGCACTATTTAACTATTGAATATATATAGTGTAATTCACTTTATATTTTCTATCATTATACTGTACCGCTGTCACACAAACAACAAATTTCAAGACATATGCCGGTGATGTTAAACCTGATTCTGATAAAAGGTTGTGCTGCCTATGGGACTTTCCTGTGCACCTATCAGTCACCCTGCTTAATAGTGGCTACATTTCAAAAAGATTTTTATTCTCTGTAAAATATTCTTCTTCTTCTTGCACCCTTAACCCCTGGTGGAGTTGTCGGGGCGCCGTCATGACAAGCTTTTCGGTGTGCTCATCACGTGGCATGTCTTGGGCACCTGAAACCTGGCGGAACCTGTCCCTCTCCAGGTTTGACCACAGCCGAATTCCTCCAACTAGGTGGCTCACCTTGGTCGTGGACACACGGCCGTTATGGTTCACCTGAGATCCTTTCCGCCCCGGCCGGTGACTTCATCATGGAAGTCATTCGTCCAGTGGTGCCATGTTAACACCACCCCTTCACGTGGTTTAGCCCGCCAGCTGAAGAGGTTTACCGGGGTATGGCGCTTGGAGCCAACACGTGAGAGATTAATGCAAAATATTATGGCGGGCCAAATACAAGTCTTTCTCAACTCAAATAAACCAGCATAGACTGGCATTGGAGAGGCTGAAGTCTGAAGTTGGGAAGTGATTTCAGGTGCAAAAGTCAGAGCAGGACAGTCCTCTTCTCATTGTAACCATCAGGGAGGAGGTACAGAAGCCAGAAGGTGCACACTCAGCAATTCAGGAACAGCTTCTTCCCTTCTGCCAGCCAATTTTTAAATGGACATTGACTCCATTATGGACATGAACTCTACCTAACTACTTTTTTCAATTTCTATTTTTGCACTACTTATTTAAAAAAACACACACACATACACAAATGTTTTTTCTCTATTATTATGCATTGCATGAACTCCTGCCACAAAGTTAACATTTCATTCACAACCTACGCCACTGATATTAAACTTGATTCTGATTCTGATCCATCAGTTAATTGACTTCTCCATAGTAGTGCTGCAGACATACATCAAGGAAACGAGATAATATTATTTATAAAGTGATAGAGATTAGCTTCATTTATCACATGTATAAGTAAAGATACAGTGAAATAGGTTGCTTGCATCAAGTTGAATCAGTGAGGATTGCGCCGGGTAGCATGCAACTGTCTCCATGCTTCCCGCATCAGCATAACAACCGAATAACTCTAACCCATACGTCTTTGCAATGTGGGAGAGAACCTGAACACCGAGACGAAACCATGCAATCATGGGAAGAAGATAGAAACTCCTTACAGACAGCAAAGGGAATCAATCCCGTGTCTTACAGCGGTAATGCAGTAAAGCTTTACGCTAACTGCTACACTGCTGTGGGTCCTCATTCAGTAGAGACCCTTATAGCCAATGTTTGGAGTTTTAGTCCAATCTGCAGGGTCGGATGAGAGGAAGAGAAGCAAGCATCTTGGGTTCGGATGCCACAATCTGTGTTAACTTCCACAAACTCAATTAAAACACTACACGGTCAAATAACATCCAGGATCTCCCATTCAAATCAGATTATACTGCTGATAATCTCATTATATTGTGAGTGTTTGACATCTGTCATAGATTTAACTGCTGTTAAATAGTGTGCCGTCAATCCCTGCATACTAGGATATTTCCTCTCTCCATTCAGGTGATAGTGAAGGTTCACATTCTGACTGACGGATCATCTGCTATAGCATGCTCTTCTCTCTTAGCTACTTAGGAGAATGGGCCATTCTGAGGGGGCGTTGTCAGCGGCACAGTATGGAACTGGAGACAGAGAATGTGTAACATGGTCATGTCCACTTCACTAGGGAGCCTGTTGTGCTTCATACAACTGTTCAATGAGTTTCCACTGTCTTCACTCTCTGGTTTGTCAATGGAATGGCGGAAGCAAAAGCAGGAGAAGAGGTAGAGATATGATAATTAGGATTCAGGATACATCTCCTCCACAATCTCCCTCTGCACAGGTGCACCACAAGGCTGTGTGCTTAGCCCCCTGCTCTACCTGCTCGATACTCAGGACTGTGACGCTACAAATCAGAATCAGGTTTATTATCACCGGCATGTGACATGAAATTTGTTAACCTAGCAGCAGCAGTTCAATACAATGCATAATCTATCAGAGAGAGAAAAATAACAATAATAAATAAGTAAATCAATGACAGTATACGCATATTGAATAGATTAAAAAATGTGTAAAAACAGAAATACTGTATATTAAAAAAAAAGTGAAGTGGTGTCCAAAGATTCAATGTCCATTTAGGAATTGGATGGCAGAGGGGATGAAGCTGTTCCTGAATCACTGTGTGTGTGCCTTCAGGCTTCTGTACCACCTACCTGATGGTAACAGTGAGAAAAGGGCATGCCCTGGGTGCTGGAGGTCCTTAATAATGGAAGCTGCCTTTCTGAGACACCGCTCCCTGAAGATGTTCTGGCTACTTTGTAGGCTAGTCACCAAGATGGAGCTGACTAGATTTACAACCTTCTGCAGCTTCTTTTGGTCCTATGCAGTAACATCTCCATATCAGACAGTGATCCATCCTGTCAGAATGCTCTCCATGGTACAGCTATAGAAGTTTTTTGAGCGTATTTGTTGACATGCCTAACCTCTTCAAACTCCTAATGAAGTATAGCCGTTGTCCTGCCTGCTTTATAACTAAATCGATATGTTGGGACCAGGTTAGATCCTCAGAGATCTTGACACCCAAGAACTTGAAACTGCCCACTCTCTCCACCTCTGATCCATCGCTCCAATGCCATATTTGAGTTTGCCGATGACACCACAGTCGTCGGCTGGATCAAAGGTGGTGAAGAATCAGCATATGCCTCCAACTCTCATTCAATGTCAACAAGACCAAGATGATTATTGACTTCAGGAGGAGGAAACCAGAAGTCCTTGAGCCAGTCCTCATCAGAGGATCAGAGGTGGAGAGTGTCAGCAACTTTATTTCAAAGGATCTGTCGTGGTCCCAGGCCATAAGTGCAATTATGAAGAAAGCACGGAGGTGCATTTAATTCCTTAAGAATTGGTGAAGATTTGGCATGACATCTAAAACTTGGACAAATTTCTGTGGATGTGTGGGGGAGAGTACATTGACTGGCTGCATCACAGCCTAGTATGGAAACGCCAATACGAAATCATACAAAAAGTAGTTGATACAGCCCAATCCATCATGGGTAAAGCCTTCCCCAACACTGAGCACATCTACAGAGAGTGCTGTCATGGGAAAGCAGCACAGACCGACCATCTGGGCCATAATCTCTTCATGATGCTGCCTTGGGACTCACACCACCAGATTCAGGAACCGTTATTACTCCTCAAACGTCAGCCTCTTGAACTTCACTCACCCCATTATTGCACTGTTCCCACAACCTGTAGCTCACTTTCAAGGATTTTTCATCCCATGTTCTCAATATTAATTGCTGATTTTTTTTTCTCTTTCATATTTGTTGTTTGCTGTATTTTGCGCAATGGTTGTTTCTCCATCCTGTTGAGAGTGGTGTTTCACTGATTCCATTGTCTTTCTTGGATTTACTGAAAAAAATCAAATCTCAGGATTGTATATAGTGACATATATGTACTTTGATACTAAATTGTACTTTGAGCTTCCCAGATTGAACAAGAGTACCTAGCATTGGTCAGTTGATTGTATTATAATTTTGAGTGAATTTTGAAGTTAACATGGCCACAAGTTGGACCCTACAAATCTGGGCCAAGGACCTAGAGGTAGGAGATTGACATCTGAGCGTCCAGGGCCAAGAACTAAAACCACAGAGGTGCCCCGTTCTGGGTTTGGAGGCCTGTCTGTTTATGTGAGGGGCCGAGTGAGTGGAAGTGTGGAAAAGGGTCTTGTTTTGCTGTTGTTGTCTTGTTTCATTCTGCTATTGTTGCAGTTTGTGTTGTTCTGCTGAACGTTGTAGTCACGCCACGATGGCGCCAGAACATGTGGCAACATTTGCAGGTTGCTGCCAGCACATCCCTGAGTATGTTAGTTGTTAAAAGTAAATGACACATTTTGTATGGGTCAGAATGCTGATGCATGATAGAGACCAACCTTGCCAAGCTGTCATCATTCCATACCATGAGTCTCCATAAAGTCATCCATATCTTCAGGCCAAGAACAATCTCCAACCACGCCCTACTCCTTCAGCGTCGCCAAGAGGACATGGCCACAATTGTCATGAGGAAACGTTGGCAATGGACTGGGCATGTGATGAGCAGAGAGGCCAAATTTATCATCAAGAAAGTACTTCATTAAACCCCTGAAGGGCAGAGGAAATGTGGGAGACTAAAGAGATCTTGACGCCGTACCATACAGGCAGAAATGAGGACCCTGAACCACACCCGGGACACCATAGAGGAGATAGTCAAGGACAGACAGAGGAGGAGGACTTTTTTTGCTGTTATAAACGCCAGCAGTATAATGAGCAGTCAGTCACATGTGATAAATACATGAGTCTGAAATCTGAATATTCACAGCCAGGTGAACTACCCCTTTTGCACAGCTGGAACTGAAATCTGAATAAATCAGAATCTGAAATCTGAATATTCACAGATTGAACTACCCCTTTTGCACAGCTGGGTCTGCCTATTCCTTTACTCAATCACTATAACTCTAAATATCCATGTTCTAAAGTTGAAAGACTAAGACTAGTGAACTACGCAAGGGAGAGATGGATAAAGGGCTGATTCTGATTCGAGAAAACAAACCAATGAGCTAGTTGGGTTCTTAAACCACAAATTTATTACACATTGACTAAGCCAGAATCTTCAGTAAAGCATCAGACAGTGCGCTCATTGTCTTACCCAAAGAACAGTTCCAGCCAACAAATAAAAACTGTACAACTATGCATTTCTCCAAACAGCAACCTTTCATTACATTCTCCTTATATTAAGTATTGTCTCTTCACCTCGGTCATAAATTGCTAGTTATTTTTCGGCACTGCCTCAAAAACCTCATTCATGAGCCGGTCTGTTGATTAACAAAAGAAAACTTGCATTAATAATGTAGAAGGAAGAGAAGTGAGTGAGGGTCTCTGTCGGTCAGGGTTGACCATGGATGTTGTGTCCCAGCTGTCTAGATACTCAAGCCTGGGCAGTAAGATATGGAACACAAGCTGTTGCCCATGTAGCAAGCTCCCCCTCTCCACACATATGATGAACCCAAAGGAATGACAGAGATCGATACAGTTTGGCACCAGCAGCATCACAGGAGCCACTAGTCAGCATTGAGCTCAATGTTGGATTGTCTTCGAGACTCCAGCTCTGGATTTTTCCTCGGGGTTTACTCCTGAAGTCTTCCCCATGAGTGAGTTTGGTCATAAGGCAGTGGAGGTTTGAGATCAGTGTTCCTTCTCCTAGATAAGCTGCCAACCATGACTGATGAGCCACATCTGCCTGAAGCTACTGCTTTTTTAAAGAGCCAGTAACCCACCTTTGCCCCTTCTTCTGTCAATAGAAACAGTTTCGCTGGATTAGTAGCTCAGCTTGGTGAACTTGTGAACTTGGTTGACAAAGGCTACTTGAGACGCACACTGCCTGGTTCGGAAATTGCACCATCGCGGATCGCAAGACCCTGCAGCGGATAGTGAGGACAGCTGAGAAGATCATCAGGGTCTCTCTTCCCACCATCACGGACATTTACACTAAATGCTGCATCCGCAAAGCAAACAGCATTATGAAGGACCCCATGCACCCCTCAAACAATCTCTTCTCCCTCCTGCTGTCTGGGAAAAGGCACCGAAGCATTCAGGCTCTCACGACCAGACTATGTAACAGTTTCTTCCCCCAAACTATCAGACTCCTCAATACCCAGAGCCTGGACTGACACCTTACTGCCCTATTGTCCTGCTTATTATTTATTGTAATGTCTGCACAGTTTTGTGCACTTCATGCAGTCTTGGGTAGGTCTGTAGTCTAGTGTAGTTGCTATGTGTTTTTTTTCTCTCTGTGTTGTTTTTCCTTTATAGTTCAGTCTAGTTTTTGTACTGTTTCATGTAACACCATGGTCATGAAAAACATTGTCTCATTTTTACTTTGTACTGTACTGCAGTTAATAGGAGCATTTAATAGGTAGTGGGATGGGAGCTTGTCCCCATTACCACCCCCTGGCTATAACATTCTTAAAGAATACTGTAGTGTTCTCTTAAAGAACACTGAACTAAACACTGAGGTAAACCGTAGTCAATGAAAACAGGATCGCAGTAAGATTAACCATTTACTGTTCACTCTTCCTCATTAATGTATGTTGAAAACTGTTGATAAAACAATACAAGATTTGTACAGTATTTGTTTCCTTCTTGATTCATCGTAAATACTTGCAAAAGTAAACTACAACAATTACATTCCATTAAAATGCAGCATACAGTCAGAATCTAACTACGCCATTGACTGCTTTAAATACACTTCAACACAAACTATCCGCAACTCTTTAACTAACGAAAACATAAACCTTATCAACCGTCATTACTTTTAACAGAATCAGCATTAACATTTTAATTCAACATATCCATTATCTCACGAACTTACAGCGTTGCTTCACTATGTTTCTAGTGCGTAGAAAGACAATTTTTCTTGCGCTGATCCTACACGTGAGCCCCCTACTTCCCGTTTCTCCAAACCGGTATTTTCGCACAAGACGCGGCGAAACCGGGTGTGATGTCATTGCATGCCGCGATATATCACAGACAACGAAGTTACTTTGAACAATCTTAACTTTAACTAGAAAATGCTAACAAACGAATTACTAAAGCGAAAATATTATAAACTAAACAAATGCCATAAAGGCAATACAAATACAAAAGAATGAGAAGTAGGAGTAGGTTATTAGCCCCGGGATTATCTCTGCTCTTCAAAAAGACAGTCTGATCTATTTCCTCTTTAGAATCATAGAATTCACACAGCCTGGGAACAGGCACTTCGGCCATCTTGTCTATGCCAGTTGTGTTTCCCAGCATGCTAGTCCCATCTGCCTGCATTTGGCCCCTAGCCCTCTAAACTTCTCCTACTCATGTACTTAATTATTTCCTTACTTAAAGGTTCAGCACAGTAACAGGCCCTTCTGGAGAAACAAGCCCAATTCACTCAATTATACCATCTGACCAATTCAGCTATGCACTCATAAGTCTTTAGAAGGTGGGAGGAAACCAGAACACCCAGAGGCAATCAACACAGTCATAGAGAGAACACACAACCTCCTCACAGACAGTGGCAACACTGAACCTTGGCCACTGGCACTGTAAAAGTGTAATGCTGACTGCTGCACCATTGTGCAGCTATTGTCTGCATAGCTTTTAATATCACTAAGGTGTCTGCCTCAACCACTGTTTCTGACTGTTCATTCCAAAGCTGTACCACCCTTGTGTGAAGAACATGCCCCTGATATCCCTTTTAAATCTCGTGACTCTAATCTTAATCCTCTTGATTTTAGCACCCCCTCCCTGGTAAAAGGACTTAATCTTTCCTGGAAAGACCCCTAATTCCATGAAGCCCTTAATATCCAAAAAATCTAACAAACTTTGTTTTGAATATCAGTGACAACTGAACTTCAACACTCCTATTAAACAACAAAAGCACAGAAGATTGCACATAATACAAACCCTTCAGCTCACGATGTGTCGACCTTTTAACCTACTCTAAGATTAATTGACCTGTACTAGTGAATGGAGAATATCAAAAATTCACCACCCTCTGAGGGAAGAAATTTGTCCTTGCCTAAGTCCAGCAAGCTTGATCACATTTTTTTTCAGACCGTGACCTCTTGTTGCTGACATCCCAGCCCAGGGAACATCAGCTCCGCATCTAATCTGTCAAGCCCCATAAGGTTTTGTGTACAGCTCAAAGAATGGGGCGGCAAGGGAAGTGCAGTGGTTAGAACAACATTTTACCAGCGACCCAGGTTCAATTCCTGCTACTGCCTGTGAAGAGTTTGCACGGTCTCCCTGTAACCTCATGGGTTTCCTCTGGGTGCTCCAGTTTGCTCCTACGTTCCAAAGACTGTTGGTAGGTTTACTGGTTATTGTTAAGTTGTCCCACGATTAGATTGGTGGTTAGCTAGGCAGCATGGCTCGAAGGGCCGGGAGGGCCTATTCCTCACTGTATCTCAATAAATAAGTTCTAAAAATTACCACTTCTGAACTGTAGTTTAGTTTGAACAGTGAGAAATCGAGGCACAATAGATTACAGATGCTGGAATCCAGAGCAAGAAACGATTCTGCTGTAGGAACTCAGCAGACTGAGCATCTGCTGGGGGAGAGGAACTCTTGATGTTTCAGATCAAAACCCTAATCCTGATGTCGGCTTTGCCCTGAAATTTCGACCGTTCCTTTCCCCTTACGGATGCTGCTCGACCCACAGAGTTCCTCCAGCAGTTTGGTTGTTGCTTTTAACAGACAGACAGACGTACTTTATTGATCTCGAGGGAAATTGGGTTTTGTTACAGCCGCACCAAGAATAGTGTAGAAATATAGCAATATAAAACCATAAATAATTAAATAATAATAAGTTAATTATGCCAAGTGGAAATAAGTCCAGGACCAGCCTATTGGCTCAGGGTGTCTGACACTCCGAGGGAGGAGTTGTAAAGTTTGATGGCCACAGGCAGGAATGACATCCTATGACGCTCAGTGTTACATCTCAGTGGAACTTGATAAAATGTCACAAGCTACCTCACCGAATTAAATGAGACCCTGGTCCAAATGAACTAATGTTAGACAAACGACCTACAGAGAATTACAGAGCGGTCAAAAGTCAACCATATTACTGTGATCTGAAGTCACGCACAAGCCTGACTTGGTAGTCTGAGCAACATACACAAAATGCTGGAGGAACTCAGCAGGCCAAGTAGCCTCTACGGAGAAGAGTTAACAGTTGACTTTTCAGGCTGAAACCCTTCATAAGAACTAGAAAAAGTCAGTGTAAAAAGGTTGGGGGTGGGGGAAGAAGTACAAGGTGAAAGCAGGAGAGGGAGAGGGGTGAAGGGACGGGGAAGTTGGTGAAAGAGATAAAGAGCTGGAGATGGAGGCATTCTGAAAGGAGAGGGTAGAATACCATGGAAGAAAAGGAAGAGGGAGGACCACCAGAGGGAGGTGATGGGCAGGTGAGGAGATAAGGTGAGAGAGAAAAATGAGAATGGAGAATGGTGAAGGAGAGGGAAGGGGCAATTACTGGAAGTTTAAGAAATCGACATTCAATCGATATTTTCTCATGTTTGTGCCCGAATAGTCTATAGAGTCTATCGACCTCCCCCACTGACAGATAGTAGTAAACCAGATGGGTTTTAATAACCATTACTAAGACCAGCTTTCACTTTAAGCAATTCCAGATAATTGAATTAAGTAAGTTTAAATTCCACAGCTGCATGGAAGGATTTGAACTCAATGCTATTCTGCTAATTTAACTGCTGCATTACCGTCGCACCACTTGTTTTTAAGAAAGAAAATGTGTTTGTTGCGGACACAGGAGATGCTGAACCATGGAAACAAGGAACTGAAGAACTCAGTGGTGGCAAAATTTGCAAGTTGATGTTACAGCTTGGATTTAAAAAAAGGTCTTGATAACCAGCAGCAATTGGTGCTGCCAGATGAATTACAGGAATCACCGAATTACAGGAAGGATATTAATAAGGTTGAAAGAATGCAGGGAAGGTTTACAAGGATGTTGCCAGGACTTCAGAAACTGAGTTACAGAGAAAGGTTGAATAGGTTAGGACTTTATTCCCTGGAGCATAGGAGAATGAGGGGAGATTTGATAGCGGTATATAAAATTATGATGGGTATAGATAGAGTGAATGCAAGCAGGCTTTTTCCATTAAGGCTAGGGGAGAAAAAAAACCAGAGGACATGGGTTAAAGATGAAGAGGGAAAAGTTTAAAGGGAACATTGGGGGGGTCTTCTTCACGCAGAGAGTGGTGGGACTGTGGAATGAGCTTCCAGATGAAGTGGTAAATGGGGGCTCACTTTTAACATTTAAGAAAATCTTGGACAGGGTCATGGATGAGTAGTGTATGGAGGGACATGGGCCAGGTGCAGGTCAGTGGGACTAGGCAGAAAAATGGTTCAGCACAGCCAAGAAGGGCCAAAAGGCCTGCTTCTGTGTTGTAATGTCCTATGGTTCTGTGAAGCAGATATTGAAGACCTTCTCACAGTCTTCATCCAAGCTCAGCACACAGTTACGAGGAACTAATATTCTTCCTCAAAAGTGAGGCAATATTTATGATACACACCAAATGTCCATCCGTATCCAGATACCTGCTGCCAAACTTGCTTCCCACCTTCTGGGACAGGACAACTCTTCAATGTGCTCTTAATACTTGCGTAACGTTTCCGATTTCACTGGGCAACAAAGATTTTGCTTCCTGAATACTCTTGGGTGTATCTTATGGATTTTGGACTGCTGATCATGAAAATCAGCATGAAATTTCCCTACCACACACTATTTTTAAAAAATTGCCTATATTTGCTATTTCAATTCATAATTCAAGTCAGAATAACTGATGCCAAGATTAAAAAGGCATTCTTGTTGGTCCACAAATCAAACAGGACATCGATGACAGACATTTAAAAGAACTTCTAGTGGGACTGGTGAAAATCACATGGAAGGCTTTCAAGAATGTTGTTGAAAATTTTCTTGGTTACAGAGTACCAAACTACATGCAGCTGGTTGAGCAACATCCTTCAAACATACAAAACCATAAAGCGCAACATGTCAGTAAAGATTAATTTTCTGCATTTCCATTTAGACTTCTTCCCTGCAAATCTTAGCACTGTCAGTGACAAACACAGTGAAAGGTTTCAACAGGACATTGTAATCAGGGTAACCGGAATCCATCAATGCTGGCTGATTATTGTTGGACACTAAAGTGAGAAGCCTCAGACACAGTCTAAATGAAAGTCATCAACAAAACATTTTAGTGGAGTTGAACTATTGCAAAGCATTCACACTATTATGCAATTAAACATACTATATTCAATAAAAGTTAATTTCTTGTTTCTCCAAATTCCCATGTGATACAAGTAGTCCGAACTTATATTTGTGTTCAGCTTTAGGTGGTTTATCATAAGCAAAAAAAAAAAAAAATTTGAGGACACAACACTTCCAAAAAAATATTTTGACCAGTCTTCTGCGTTCAGACAATCAGTAATACATGGCTATGAATGTGTTTCAGGGCTGGAGATTAGGGAAGACCCCTGTTGGTTCATGGTGGCTGTGGTACTGCCCGTCAAATGGTGCGCAAGGACAATTGTAAGTGGGCTCACTCACGTGTAAATCTTTTCCTGCCCAGTTGCATTCCTCTCTCCACTCCACAGGGGCCGGCCAGTAAATCTGAAAGACAGACAACCAGAGTGAGTTCAATGCAACACCAGCCTGCCAGAACGATGGGTCATGAACCCTCCCAACGGGATCCAAACCCCAGAGTTACAAACACAGTTTGATCATTAAACACAAAACTCTCACAAGCACAAGACTGATCTGCCAATTAAAATTTAACCCAATGGTTACTGAAAGGCATTTTCACATCATCACGTACTAGAGCACTACTAGAGCTCAGAAGTAAGTTCTTCGGCCTAGTTTGCCCACGATAACCTGCCTGACGTTCGGCCTATTCACACCCGTGTACCTATCGAAACCTGTCTTAAACATTACAATTAAACTTCATCCACCATTTTTGTTGGCAACTTGAAGTGGGGCGGGATGGTAGCGTACTAGTTAGTGCATCACTTTAAAGTGTCAACGATTACTGATCAAGGCTCAATTCCCGCCGCTGTCTGTAAGGAGTTTGTATGCACTCTCTGTGAACATGTGGGTTTCCTCTGAGTGCTTTGGTTTGCTCTGGTTTCTTCCCATATCCCAAAGACATACAGTGAGGCTCTGTGAGCTGTGGGCATGTTATGTTGGGGATGGAAGTTTGCAGACACTTACAGTCTGCCCAGTACGATCTTCACTGATTTCATTTGATGCTAACACATTCACTGTATGTTTTATGTACATGTGATAAATAAAGCTCATTTAAATCTAAGTTTCACCCTCACACCAGTCTCTGAGTGAGGAAGATCCTCCTCAAATTTCCTGTAAAGATTTCGCTTTTCACCCTAAATCCATGATCTCTAGTTCTCGTCTCGCCCAGCCTGAGGGGAAAAAGTCTGCATGCATTCTCCCTATCAATACTTCCCCAGTAAAATCTCCTTACTTGTGGCTCTGGGTGGAGAATGAGTGCATCAGTGAAACTTCAGCCAAGCTAAAGTGTCCATAGTGCTCTTGACTCTTACCTACAGGGTAACCCAGCCAGCACTTGCACTGACTAGCCAATGAAGCACAGAGTTCAAAGTTCAAAGGATGTAGCTATTTTACAGTCTTGAAATTTGTCTTCTAACAGGAAGCCACAAAACAAGGAAACCCCAAAAAAAACCTGTAAGAAAAGAACTTGACCAAAACAATGGTGGCCTTTATCCTATAATTTGAGACCCCGTCTGTTTATTACAGTGACTACAAATAAACCAGTGGCAGTATTTTGAAGAAAAGCTGAGTGATACCTCCAGTGAAAGGCCAATACATAATCCCTAGCCAATGTCACTGGGGCAGGTGGAGAATTGTCAACACATTGCTAGTTGTGGGATCTTGCTGTGCACACGTCTCCGGCCGTGCTCTCTTATGCAGAAGGGGCACATGCAGTGCTTCTCAGGATCAACTGAAAACCACTTTACACTCACTGAAGCAGAAGTGCGCTGGACAAATGTGGAAAGTGGTACACAGCAGGATCCCAACACATAGGAGCGAGAAGTGTGAGTAAGATATCTGCTTTTAATTAGAGATTCCGGCCCGACACGTGGGAAGAGACCAGAGCACCTGAAGGAAACACACGTGGTCACGGGGGGGAGGTACAAACTTCTTACAGGCAACGGCGGAATTGAACCTGGATCACTGATGCTGGCACTGTAACAGCATTATGCAAACAGCTAGGTTTGCTCTGCTTTTAATACTTGCCATCAAAATATGTAATATCACAGCTCACAAGATCAGGCATCTGGATTAAGAGTGGCAAAACTAAACAACCGAACATTCACCTTCCAATGTACCCCATCCTCAGAGCAGTGTATACTCATCGCCATCATTATGCACCGTGTCGTATGGCATGGGCGATCACGGTCTTTGACCAGGATTGTTCCCGGTAAATTTTTCTACACGAGTGGGTTGCCACTGCCTTCTTCTGGGCAGTGTCTTTACAAAACGGGTGACCGCAGCCATTATCAACACTCTTCAGAGACTGTCTGGCTGGTGTCAGTGGTCACATAACCAGGACTTGTGACGTGCACCGGGCTGCTCATAAGACTATCCACCGCCTGCTGCCGTAGCTTCCTGTGACCCTGATTGTGGGGCGAAGCAGGTGCTACACCTTGCCCAAGGCTGGCGGTGAGAAGAAGTGCCTCACACCTCCTTTGGTAGACATGCACCGCCACCCCACCATGCAAGGTCTCACATCCCCTCTGAATTGAGGCTAAAACTGAGGGTTAAACGCCAGGTATGGTCCCATCAATATTCTGTACAGATATCAGGTAGGTTTCCTGCCACTATATCCCGTCACTTTTTCACTCAAGCCCAACCTCCTAAATTGTCTTATGGGGAAAGGTTGTGCAAGCAAGGGCTTTTTCCTTTATTTATTCAAAGATACTGAATTGTTACAATCCCTTCTGGCCCAACTAGCTCACACCACCCAATTACACCCACGTGACCAATTAACCTACACTTTGGAATTTGGGAGGAAACCAGGGCACAGAATGTACACCATGGAAGAAATGGCCACAGGAAGAAAGGACAAACACCTTTCAGACAGTGACAAGATTGCATGTAGGTCACTGGCACACTGTCACAGAGTTACACTAACTACCAAGCTATTGTGTCACTGTCAGGAACGAAGAAAGTAAGAGGTGACTTGATATTGGTGTATAAGATCATAAAAAGCATTAACAGAGTGGACAGAAAGCACCTTTTCCTCCGGGGTGGCAATGGTCAATACGTGACTGCATTCTTTGGAGGTGAGTGGAGGAAAGTTCAGTGAAGATGTCAGAGGTAAGATCTTTTTACACATAGAGTGGCGGTAGAAGCTGTTACTGTATATTAGGGGCATTTAAGAGAGTCTTAAATTGGCACATGGATAAAAGACAAAAATTGTTGGTTATGAGTTGCATAGGAGGGATGGGTTATGTTGACTGTGGAGCAGACTGAAAGGTCAGCAGAACATCATGGGCCGAAGGGCCTCTACTCTGCTGTATTGTTCTATGTTCTAGTACCTGCTACACAGGTAAGGTAATTTTGTGTGTTCAAGGATGAGAATATCCAGACCCCTTAGGACAATACCATTCTGAAGTGGTTCCATTGAAACAATAGTTCCCTTTTGATCATCGCAGATGAGATAACATCCTTTTCCTCATTTTATATTGTCGTTTTTTTGCCCATTCACTTAACATATCTACGCCCTTTTGCAAACTCTTTGCGTCCTGCGCACAACGTGCTTTGTTTTGCCCTACACCTATGTCATTAGCAAAGATTATAAACTGCCAAAGCCCCAGCACTGATCCCTGTGGGACCCCACTTAATTACAGCTTTCCAAACTGAAAGCAACCAAAGCAGCTTGACTCTGTTTTCTGCTAGTCAGTTAATCCTCTTTCCTTGTTTATATATTAATCCTAAAACCATGAACACCTATTGTGCACAGTAACATTTTCCGTGATATTTTGAGTGTCTTCAAAAACCAGAGTAAATTTATTATCAAAGTACATTTATGTCACCGTACAGTTCACTACCCCGAGATTCATTTTCTTGCAGGCATTCACAATAGCACAAAGAAATACAATAGAATCAATGAAAAACTATACAAAGACTGACAATTCAGAAGATTGAGAGGAACTTATAGAAACATATAAAGTTATGAAAGGGATAAACAAGATATAGGCAGGGAAATCGTTTCCACTGATAGTTGAGACTAGAATTAGGGGATGTAGCTTCAAGATTTGGGGGGAGTAGATTTACGACAGAGATGAGGAGGAGGAGCTGTTCTTCCCAGAAAGTGGTGAATCTGTGGAATTCTCTGCCCCATGAAGCAGTGGAGGCTACCTCAGTAAATATATTTGAGACAAGGTTGGATAGATTTTTGCATAGTAGGGGAATTACAGGTTATGGGGAAAAGGCAGGTAGGTGGAGATGAGTCCATGGCCAGATCAGCCATGATCTTATTGACTGGCGGAGCAGGCTTAACGGGTCAGATGGCCTACTCCTGCTCCTATTTCTTATGTTCAAACAACCAATGTGCGAAAGAAGATAAACTGTACAAATAGCAAAAATATATATTGAGAATATGAGTTGTAGAGACCTTGAAAGTGAGTCCATGGGTTGTGGAGTCAGTTCAGAGTTGAGATGAGTGAAGTTATCCACCTTGGTTCAAGAGCCTGATGGGTGAAGGGTAATAACTGTTCCTAAACTTGGTAGTGTGGGGCCTAAGGCTTCTGTACCTCCTTCCCATGGTAACAGTGAGAAGAGACCATGCTGCCTTGGTAATTCAAGTTTACTGCAGCTTTCAGTTCTCATTTATCCACACTTGGTTCCTGCATAAATTTGTCAAACTCAGTTTCCCTTTCATAAGATCACATTGACTGTACTTGAATGTATTATGATTTATAATGTTCTGTTTTTATATTTTAGTAATGGATTCCAGCATTTGCACACTGACAGATGTTAGGCAAACTGGCTTACTTGAATACAGGTGCTGGCTAGCTTAATCTTTCTGAGACGACAGAGGTACTTCCAATGAGGAGAGAGTGAAAGGAGAAATCTTTGCTAGGCTGTTTATCAACCCAACAAATATTGAAATGCCAAGATAGAGTAGATGTGGAGAAGATTTTTCCAGTAGTGGGGGAGCCTAGGACCAGAGGGCACAGCCTCAGAATACGAGGATGTCCCTTTAGAACAGAGATGAGGAGGGGTTTCTTTAGCCGGAGGATGGTGAATCTATGGAATTCATTGCTACAGTCTGCTGTGGAGGCAAAGTCATTGGGTATATTTAGAGCGGAGGCTGATAGTTTCTTGATTAGTAAGGTTATCAAAGGTTGTGCAGAGGAGGCAGGAGAATGGGATTGAAAGGGATAATAAATCGCCTGTGATGAAATGGTGAACAGACTCGATGGGCCAAATAGCCTTTTTTCAGCTCCTGTGGTCTTATAGTCTTATTTAAACAAAATTCACAATACTTCTTGGGTAAGAAATCTTATGAAAGTCTTTGAACTACTCTTTTAGCGTTGAAGTCTAAGAGTTAGGCAGCAAAAAAATGGACCCTTCAGCCCAACTCATCCATACCAGCCTGAGCTAGTCCCATTTGCCTGTGTTTGTCCAATCTTCCCTATGCACAGACCTCTCCATATGTCATGTAAATGTTGCAATTGTCCCCATCTCCACCATATCTTCTGGGAGCCTATTCCATTTATCAAGCACCCTTGTTAAAAATCTGACACTCACATTCTCTTTAAATCTTTCTCCTCTCACCATAATTCTATACCCTTTGGTTTCTCCCTTGGAAAAAGACGGTGACCACCCACCTCATCTATGCCCAACGTAATTTTATATACCTTCATAAGATCATCCCTCACTCCAGGGATAACAGCCCCAACCCATCCAGTTCTTTCTTAATAGCTCAGGCCATCCAATCCCAGTACCATCTTTATGAAACCCTCCTCACCATTTCCAGCTTCATGATATCCTCCCTACAGCTAAGCAACCAGAACTTCACACATCTCATACTACCCTGCAGTTCTCAAACTACCAATGCAATTTGGGTCTATGGACTCACTTTCGTTCTGAATGCTGTTACTTGCTTTTATAGTTTGCATGATTTGTGGATGTTTTTTCTCTCTCTGCGCTTTGGGTGTTGGTCCTTTTTTTTTAAAAGTTGTGTTCTTTCAAGTTTCTTGTTTCGTGGCTGCCTGTAAGCAGTCGAATCTCAAGGTTGTATAATGTATACATACTTGGATAATAAGTGTACTTTAAACTTTAGAACCAGCAGAACCATTTCTCAAATCCTCAGGCCAAGCTGACCTGCTACCCAGGGGCTTTCCCTCACCTTCTTCTCGTGCTTGCTGATGTTGTTCAGGTTGAGGGCAATGAGGTAATTCTTTGAGCCCACAAACAGCTGGCATCTCTCCTCGTCCAGCAGAAGAGTGTTGTAACAGCACGAATAATTCAACTGGTATGTGACAAGGCCTCGGGAAACCAGATCTGAAAAGGTGAAACACACATACACGTCAGGTGTTTTGTCAGGAGACATATGGCAACATATAGAACTTGAAGGCAGGATTCTTAGCAGTGTAGAGGAACCGGGGGAATCTTAGGGTCCATAAATCCTTTTATAGAAGTGTGTTGGCCTTCATTAGTCAAGGGACTGAGTACAAAGCCATGAGGGAATGGTGCAGCTCTATAGACCACATGTGGAATATTGTGTTCAGTTCTAGTCACCTCATTAGGAAGGATGTGGAAGATTTAGACGGGTTCAGCAGAGATTTAGCAAGAGGCTGCTTGTATTAGAGAGCATAACTTATGAGAAAAAGATTGAGCGAGCTATGGCTTTTCTCTTTGGAGCAAAAGAGGATGAAAGGTGACTTGTTAGAGGGGTACAAGATGATAGAAGGTAAAGATCGAGTGGACAGCCAGAGATCTTTTTCCAGGACAGAAATGGTTAATACACGGGGACACCATTTTAAGACAATTTTGGGACAGCATGGGGGTATGTCAGAGGTAAACTTTTTTAAAGAGAGTGGTGGGTGTGTGGAATGCCCTGCCTGGGGTGGTGGTAGAGGCAAATACATTAATGATATTTAAGAGACTCTTAGATATGACACATGGATGATAGAAAAAAAAAGAGAAGGGCTAGATTGATCTTAAGTGTAGGTTAATTGTGGGTCAAGGAGCCTGAAATGTGGTGTTATGTTCTATGTCCAGCTAAATGATAAAGTACAAGATCATAATAAGGTAGATTCTGAGGCCAAGAGTCCAGCTTTTTGTACAAGAGGCCCATTCAAGAGCGTGTTAACAGTTGGATGGAAGCTGTCCTTGAGCCTGGTGGACATGCTTCCAGGCTTTGGATCTTCAGTTACAGATCTGGTGACCAGACGATGGAGACTCAAAATCATTGGCAAAAAAAGCAGCTTAGGAAGGAAGAAAGTTTCCCTTCTAAATCCAGTGCAGGCACAATGGGTGGAGTAGCCTCTTTTGTGCAATGGGGATGGGTAATATTCGTCCCAATGTGGAGTCCTGTCAGTAGCTTGCCAATTATGCATTGCACTCTGGAGATGCTGGCCTCAGGCTGGGAGCTGGAGTGTGTTTGATGTCAGAGGAAATTCAGCGTAGCCAACTACAACAAAATGGAACAAAAACATTTGCAGACATGGAAAACAAGCGGTGTTGTAAAAGCAAAAGGATTAAGTTCAAGTAGAAGTCAATGAAAGCACCAGGACTCCAGGTTAGAACATTGAACACCGAACAGTAAGTACTGGACCATGACCTTTGGCTCACAAAGTCTGTGCTAACCATGATGTTAATCTAAAACTATTTATCCACACACAGTCTAAATCTCTCCCATTTCCTGCCTATTTGTGTCTACTTAAATGTCCCTTAAATGCTGCTAGCATATCTGCTTCCCCAGAGAGCACGTTCCAGGCAGCTATCACTCTCTACATAAAAAAATCTTTGTCTCACAAATCTCATTTGAACTTACCACCTCTCATCTTAAATTTCTGTCATCTAATATTTGACACTTCCACTCAGGGAAATAGATACTGGTTGCCTGCTCTATATATGCCTCTCATAAACTTGTCAGAAACACACACAATTCTATAGATGCTGGAAATTCAGAGTAACACACATATAAATGCTGTAGGAACACAAGTCAGGCAGTATCTATGGGAAGAAAGAAACAGTTGATGTTTCAGGCCGAGACCCTTCATCAGGGACCTCAATAAGGTCTTCACTCAGCCTCCGCCTCTCCAGAGAAAACATAGAAAGCTTGTACAACCTCTCTTTATAAATTCTACTCTCTAGTTCAAGCACCATTCTGATAAACCTCTTCTGCACCCTCTCCAAAACATCCACATCCTTCCTGTAATGGGGTGACCAGACCTGAATGCAGCATTCCAATACCTGACACTGCTGCAATATTACATTTACACTCAATCCTCTGATCAATACTGACAAAGAGGCGATACATTTCCCTTATCACCCTGTCAACTTCAGATGCCACATTCATTGAGCCAAGAACTCTCTGTCCTTCAATACCTTCCTCTTACATTTGACTTCCCACAATGCAACATACCACACTTGTCTATGTTGAACTCCATTTTTAATTTGTCTGTCTACATTTCCAACTGGTTGAACACAAATGCCAGCTCCTTTAGGGAGCAACCTAATTCTATCAGTTCTGTAATCTTACTCCAAGGCCAGCAAATTCCTCTCCCTGCAGTGACAGTCTGGTTCTCTTTGAAAACCCTGATTCATTTGGTTCTCACACTCCTAGAGGTAGCAATTTCCAGTCCAGATAAATGTTGTTGATCTGATAGGTCGATTGCTCATTTCTCGCCACAGATGCTGCCTGAACTGTTGAGTTTCTCCTCCACTTTGGTTGTTGCACAAAATTCCAGCATCTGCAATCGCTTATGTCTCCAAGAGGTTTCAGGCTTTCACTCTTTTCAGAATCAAAAGGACTATTTTCCTGAAATACTTTTTGATTAAAATTAAAATTCTTTATCCTTTGTTCCTTGACACATTTAACTAACAGACAATTATTCTCTCCACCACCCAATGTAATCTCAAGATGATTTGCATGTCTCCGTTGAGCCACCTCTTAGCCCTCTTTCTATAACCTGTACTGTAAAGTTCAAAACAGCTCATCATAATGTTGTTTTCAAGCCAGAACTCTCCTCAAGTGCTGTATGGTTTCTATGATGCACAAGAAATGCAAGCACGATTAGACATTCACGCCTTGATCTTCCCTTTAGTTCATGGTTGATCCAACCTTGGCCCCAGCACCACTTGTAACTCATACACTGTGTTCTTCCTCTTCTTCAGAGTTGAAACATCTGTCAATTGACATTTCAGTGAAGGAGAGTCCCGAAGAAAGGTCTCAGCCCAAAACGTTGACTGTTTATTCATTTCCATAGATGCTGCCTGACTTGCTGAACTCCTCTAGCATTTTGTGTATGTGCTTTATATTTCCAGCAACTACAGAATCTCATGTTTATAATCTCCACTTCAATCGACTTTGTTACTTTCAGACCATGCTCCAGAGTTCTTACTACCACACAAAGGGAAACATCCTCTTAGCATCCATACTGCCAATCCCCTTCAAAATATCATATTTTACCTCTTATTCTATACACGAAGGAGTTAAATCCAATCAACTCACCTTTCCTTCATACATTACAACTCTTTATCCTAGAACTCAATCGTAGAAATCTCCTCTGCACTGCCTTCAATTAAAGCAAATCCTTTCTTAACCAGGCCCTTTTTCTTGCTGTTTCTCATTAATAATTCCCTGTTTCATCCTCTGAGAGATCAACACCATCTCCCTCTCCCTATACACTCAGTAGCCAATTTAATAGGTACATATCTACGCCGACACATTAATACAAATATCTAATCAGCCAATCATGTAGCAACAACTCAATGCATATAAGTTTGCAGACATGGTCATAAGGTTCATTAGTTGTTCAGACAAATATCAGAATGGGGAAGAAATGTGATCTATTTAACGTTGACTGTGGAACGATTATTGGTGCCAGATGGGGTGGTTTGAGTATCTCAGAAAGTGCTGATCTCCTGGGATTTTCGTGCACAACAGTCTTCAGAGTTTATAAAGAATGGTGTGAAATACAAACAAAGGTATCCAGTGAGCAGCAATTCTGTTGATGAGGGAGGTCAGGGAAGAATAGCCAGATAGGTTCAAGCTGACAGGAAGGCAACAGTAACTCAAATAACCATGCATTACAACAGTGGTGTGCAAAAGAGCATCTCTCAATGCTATACACATTAAAGCTTGAAGTGGATTGAAGTGGACCATTAACATGTTCTCAATGACCACTTTATTAGGATCCTCTTGTACTGAGTGAGTGAGTGAGTGAGTGACTGAGTAAGTGTGTGTGTGTGTGTGTGTGTTCCAATATACAGTACATATATACACCAACATATATAATACATACGGTGTATGTATTTTTAATGCATATATACAGTATTTATCACATACTTTCTTTCTCTCATATATATTTCTCGATCTTTGGAATGTTACCAGGAGCTGAACTCATAGTCTGAACTCACCTAATAAGCTATCAGCTTGAGTCTGGTAGCTAGCGGTGGGAGTCTTTTGAACACAGCCTCCATTACGCATTCTACTGTAAAAACTCATTGTCACCAGTACGCTGAAAATTTGGCTTCCAATTGCAGAAACTCTATAACACCCAGACGAGAGAATCCATTTGCCAGAAGACATTTATGTTACGGCTTATAATAAATTCTAATATGTTTTTAAAATGTTTCAAGTTATTAATGAGAGCTTCTGGTAATTCATTCCTAATTGAGCCGGAGTTGATGTAAGAAATTTAATCCCAACAAATGTTATTTCAATTTTGCAATTAGGTCACTGGCTAATTCCAACTAAGGGAGTCAGTCTGTGACGGGTAGACTGTGAGTGATGGGATTTTATTTCTATAGGATATACAGGAGCAGCAGTATGAATGTGCCCTTGTGCACTTCAAAGCACAAGAGGACTAGAGAAAATTGTAGTGTTCCTTAACTCATTATTGGCAAGAAACTCCAGGACCCACTAAAGTAGGACATAGAATGGTGCTACAGTAAAGAGATCTGGTATATCCAATGGTTGAAAATTTGTCTGGAGATAGTATACTGTTAATATCAAGACCCTCAACCTTGTTGAAGAGCAGGGGAATCTTGGGGTCCAAGTTCAAATCTCCCTAAAGGTGGCTACACAGGCTGATCCCCTCCCAACACCTATTTATCCTGGCTTCTTTCCCTTTTCTTTCCAGTCCTGATGAAGGGTTTTGGCCAGAAACATTGCCTGTTTATTCATTTCTACAGATGCTGCCTGGCCTGCTGAGTTCCTGAAGCGTTTTGTGTGTGTTACTCTGGATTTCCAGCATCTGCAGAATCCCTTGTGTATATGTCTTTGTTGTCTTCATTAGTCAAGGAACTGAGTCAGGAAGTTATGGTGTGGCTTCATAAAATTCTTAGTCAGCCCACAAATGGAGTACTGCATTTAGTTCTGGTCACCCCATTATAGGAAAGATGTAGCGGCTTTAGAGGGGGTGCAAAAGAATTGGTTGCTGCCTGGATCAGATGGCATGTGTGATAAGGTGAGGTTAGACAAACTTGTGGTGTTCCTCTGGAGTGGCTGAGGGGAGATCTGATAAGAGATTTATAAGGTAACTAGACAACGGGGTGACCCATTGGGGCACCCTTTGAGAGAAAGGTAGTGCAGTCTGATGTGACCAGAATGAACATTATATTTTCCTGAATGCTATTGGTATTGCTTTGCTTTGGAAATTGAAGATGGAAAAACTCAGTTTATTAAAGAAGAAAGACGTGTAGCTCCTCCTCGTTTAACGAAGGACACTTCTGATGGCATAATCTCTGGTTGATCTGCCACCCTTGTGCCTCTCGTTGTCATTCTGGAGACGTGCAGTCCTTTTGTGCACCGTCTCTTCATCTCTTCTGCTGTTTGTTCTTTGTCTCTGATCCTGGAGACGTGCATTTCTCAGCTCCTTTATCTCTTCCCCTCTCCTCCTCCTGTGCCAGTTGTTGTCATTTTGGAGACGTGCATGCCTCGCCTCCTCTGTCTCTTCTTCCCTCATCTTTTTTCTCCTGACTCTTTGATCCTGGAGTCGTGTGGCCCTGGCCTCATCCGATTCATGTCCTCTCCCTCTCCTTGCCGCTTCCTGATGACACTTGGCGTCATCTCTTGACCATAATGTCCCCCTTCACCTTCCACGCGGCATAATTAGGCTGACCATATTTTTTTTTACCCTAATGTTGGATAGAAGATATGAAGCAGTAACACCAGGATGCTGATTATTCTTGATGATGTGGTTAGCGCTCTCCTAAATGGACGTGATATAGTCCCCGCTACCCTTTGACTGCAGCAAAGGGTATTATAGGTGTCTCGAAGAACGTCATTACGGTAAGATTTAATTATCTCTTATTGATGGGTAGCAGTTGATGGTGTCCCAATCCTGCATGTGCTGATGCTGATATGAGACCGCTCGAAGTAGAGCTGCCCTGCCCTTTTGCTGTCGCTGCTAAGGCTGGCCGTGTGCACGCATCGTGGTGTCGCGTCCTGATTTCCATGATGGCAGACCGGCTCTCGGGTGAAAACAGGGCAGCTGATTTAGGCGGGTGAGCAATTTTATACGAATATATAACCCTGAACTTTGTCTGCATTCTGTAAGTTGGCGCATTTTAAGTCAATTTAGCCAAAAGAAGTGCCGTTGTAATGCATCATTTGCACTAATTAGAGGTCACAAACACACAAACAGACAGAGCATGAGAGTTTTAGTAGTATATAGATAAGACATAGATGGAGTAAACAGCTAGTATCTTCTTTTTTAGGATTTAAGTATCTTAAGGCATGCATTTAAGATGAGGTGAGATAAGTTCAAAGGAGATGTGTGAAGCAAGTTTTTGTTTTACACTGTTATAGGTGCCTGATAGACACTACCTGGGCGGTCATGGTGCCTCATATGATAAAAGCTTTCAACAGGTGCTTTGACAGACAAGTGAATGTGCAAGAAAAGGAAGGATGTGGACATCATGTACGTAGAAGGGATTAGTTTTAGCTGGGTATTTGAATGTTCATTTAATGAGTTCAGCCAACGTTGTGGGCCGAGCAGCCTGTTCCTGAGCTGCTTCGTTCTGTGTCTCCTCTACTGAGGAGGGTGTTCACAGGACTGCATGCTGAGCCCTTGACCCTGACCCTCGAGAGTTGACAAATCAAGAGGGAATTTGGGTGGTGAGGGGAGAAAGTGAACGGCAGGGTCTGGAGGGGGAGTGAGTTAGAATTTTGCGTGGTGCGGAGGGAAGGTTGAAATTGGAGGCTATGGTGAGGGAACTGGGCAGGATGCTTTATTATGCATGTCCATTGTTTAACTTTGTTCTATCTCAATACACTTTCTAATGATCAGATCTGTATGAACAGGAGCTTTTCACTGCATCTCAGTACATGTGACAACAATAAACCACTTCCAGTAGCACATCCCTACACTCCAGGCATATTAATGTGCCTATCTAACAGCTCCTTGAACATCACTGTCATATAATTTACCATGACCCTCTCCAGCAGCATGTTGCAGGCACTTTTTGTATAAAAAACAATTGGCTACGCAACTCCTTTAAACTTTCCTCCTCTCCCTTAAAGCTATGCCCTCTTGTATTTGACACTTTTAACCTGGGAAAAAGTTTCTGTTTAATCTATCCATGCATAGAGTCATAGAAAAGTACAGCACAGAAACAGGCCCTTCAGCCCATCTAGTAGGTACCAAAACATTTTAAACAACCTAGTCCCATCCACCTGCACCATAGCTCTCCATGCCCCTGCCATCTATGTATCTATCCAAACTTGTATTTGTCCAGCATCTCATTCTAGGGCTATTGTTAGGGTCTATTCTGCAGTTATGGTACATAGCAAATACTAATTTCAACAGAGGCCAGACTTCAGATTGATTCAAAGACACTGTACATTCTAACTACAGAATTGCCCTGCTGATACCTTTGATCTTTAGCATATAAAGACGTCATATAATTTTGGGTCATGTGGTAACTTCTACTTTGCAAAAAGACCACTCGACAACTTGATGGCCAAAAGAGCATCTTTATCTGGGACGGTAAATGATATTTACAATACAGAGGCTTCCAGGCACCCCATGCGGCCTGGGTGGAGGAACTATATACAATGCACACCGGGAGTAAAAACAGCAGAGGTAAAGACCCCGCCAACCCTGGATCCCGCCTCTTGCTACCAACAACTCCCCGATTAATATTAACTTACTTTTAATAATACTCACATTACAACAGGTTAGGTGGGCACCTTCTTCTAAGAGTGCTTCAAATATAATGCCTGCTGTCCATTTTGCTGAATAAAGGCTTCTATATCCACTAGTTTCAGTGTGTCTCCAGTGGCTTTGTTTATAGGCACAAAAGCAATGACTAATGTTGTTTCTAAGTACAGTGTTTTCTTTTTTCCAATCACCAAATAATGTAAACCTGCATCCTCTGCTGACCAACCCTGACATCATTCCTTTCTTAACTCTGTTTTCCTCTTTCCCTCCCCATCTCCATTAAGACGCCAATCCATCTCACTCCTTCGTTCCTGGGAAGGCAGGAAACTTGAGCCTGCACTCCCTGTCCAAAGTGCCCTGTCAGAAATGCAGAAGACGCATTCGAATGACTCATCCATGTATCACGCTGTATTCAACAGCAAAACCCTGGTGCTGTCCTTTTCAAGGACTTGGAACCCAGCTGTTTGCTTTCAGCTCATTCAAAGTTCAAATTTCAAAGTAAATTCATTATCAAAGTACATATGTGTCACCATATGAAACCCTAAGATTTATTTCCTTACAGTCATTTGCAGTAAATGTAAGAAACACAATGAAAGTCCACATCCAATAGGAGGACGAACAACAAATGTGCAAAAGAAAATAAACAAATACCATCAAGAATCCTTGAAAGTCAGTCCATAGTTTGTGGAAATAGTTCCGTGATGAGGTGCATGAACTTATCCCCTCTGGTTCACGAGCCTGATGCTTGAGGGATACTAACTGTTCAGAACCTGGTGATGTGGATTCGGACTGATTCAGATGCCAATAGAGAAAGCAGGAACAAGACTGGAGGCCTCTTAGATGAGTTCTAACACCACCCTAAATCCTAGGATGGGGAGCTTTCCAAGTGAAGAAAAACTGGATCAGCCAGGTCTGCATTTACGTACAGTCATAGAGTACTACAACACAACACCAGGCCCTTTACCCCATTTAGTCTATGCCAGCTTGGTCTGCCTAGTCCTACTTACCTCCAGCTGGACCATAGTCCTCCAAACCCCTCTTATCCATATACCTATCTAAACTCTTCTTAAATATTACAACTGAACCTGCATCTACCACTTCTGCCAGCAGCTTGTTCCACACTCACACCACACTCCAGGTGAGTAAGTTCCGCCTCAGATTTCCCATAAATATTTTACTTTTTACCCTAAACTTATGAACTCCAGTTCAATTCGCACCCAAACCTGGGGAGAAAATGTCTGCTTGCATTCACTAGGGTTTGCAAGAATAAGAAGGGGGGGTCTCATTAAAATGAGCAAAAGTTCTGCCATGAGTATGTGTTTCCACACGTTGGAAGGGTCATAGTCTCAGGTGAGTTGAGGGAGGCTTTTTTCACTTTCTACCAAAGAGAAAAGTAATGGACAAGGCCATAAGACCACAAGACATAGGAGCAAAGTTAGATTGTTCAGCCCATCTAGTCTGCTCCGTCATTTAATCATGACTGCATCTTTATCCCCCTCAACCCCTTAATATTTGAGGTCCTTACTCAAGCTGCAGTGTTGCCTGTTTATAGTCCCTCAGGAGAGAGGTATTGGAGTCAGTGCCCTCCACCAGAGTACTGGGGGACGTGTGGCGCAGCGTCCGAGCTGATCCCCAGTATTTGCTCAGCCGAAGAGAAATGCTACTGTGGCCGACTGCAGACTGCTGCAACATTCATGGATTCAGGGACTTGGACAACCTTCTTTGTATGACTGTTTTACTGCTACATTATATGTAATATAGGTGCCTTGTGCTGTGTATGATTATCAGTACTGTGTTTTGCACCTTGGCCCCAGAGTAACTTTGTTTCATTTGTCTGTATTAATAGGTATTCATGTATGGTTGAGTGACAATTAAACTTGAACTATAATCAAGAAGCTATCAACCTCTGCTTTAAGTCACTGAATATATATGAGAAGAAGGTAGATAAATCTTAGAATTCAGAATCAAGTTTATTATTGTTGACATATGACATGAAATTTGTTGTTTTGTGACAGAGCAGGATAGATAAAATAACCACAAAGTTAATATTAGAAATAAAATAAATAAAGGAGAAATATTGAGGTGGTGCTCATTGTTTGTGGACCATTCAGAAACCTTCTGGTAGAGGGAAATCTGACTCGCAGCTAGTCTCCCCATTGTTGCCTCTGGCCGTTTAATTGTCATTTTTCTTGCATTTTAACAATTGATTATCTGCTTGTATTTTACATAATTACTTATATACAGTAACTTCTTACTATTATTCCTACTTGCTGTAGTGTGCACAACAGTTTAATATACCTCTAGTGACTATACAACATATAATTTTGGAAGCTTTGTACTGAATTAAGTGAATACATGCTTTCCCATTAGTTTATTTTTGCTACAATATTGACTAAGTAATTTCTAATTGGATTATTGTTATCTATAGATTAGAGTGGAATTTTTCTTTATCTGTATGGGTATAAAATACCTGTTTTGTGCTGGGTGCCATATTCTTGAACCTTAAACTTTCCTGTTGCTAATTGTTCAGTTTCCTTCTGTTTTATCAACTCTTGATAATACAATAGTGAAGCACAGGTTTTAAGCCTTGTTCCTGACTTCTTAAAAAAACATTGGATTAAAACACTTTGTTCTTCTGCATGTGGTACACCTCCACGTTTTTGAAACAGCCCTGATGAAAGGTATTGAGCTGAAATGTCAACAATTCTTTCTGCACACCCCCCCCCCCAAAACAGATGCTGCCAAACTTGCTGAATTCCTCCAATTGCATAATTGTCAATCAAGTGTAAAATTGTCCATGAACATGCTCAGTAGAATGCACTAGGTCATTCTTTCCGACATAAAGTATTATCTGACCTACTTTAAGAGGGACAGCTTAGTCCTGTTTGATTAATAAAGCAGAAAATGGTTTCACTGCCAACATAATATATTTTAGATCAGGGAGTTTCCTGCTCTTGTTAGAAGAGACAATTTGCAATGCTGAAAGTAGCCTTAGTCAAAAGCGGGACTGATGTGTCTTGTACTTTCAGTGCTGTGAATTGGTCCTTTTCTTAAACACTTTTCACTCTGTAACTACTTTGAAAACTGAGCAATAATAAACACAATTTGCAAATTGTGCAGTCACGGGATTTTTGACTGGATGGTGGGTCTTGAACTGAATATGCAAAAGTCATACAAAACATAGACTATTTATAACCATATAACCATATAACAATCACAGCACGGAAACAGGCCATCTCGGCCCTCCTAGTCCGTGCCGAACTCTTAATCTCACCTAATCCCACCTACCCGCACTCAGCCCATAACCCTCCACTCCTTTCCTGTCCAATGACACTCCTGTCCTGTCCATTTACCGATGACATTTACAGTTCTCTGACCTTCTGTGCCTTCAATCTGTTCAACTCAGATCTTTTGATGTTTGTGTAAAAAAGTGAATAGATGACATCTGGACCAGCTGGAAAAATGGTCTGAAAGATGGCAGATGGAATTTAATGCAAACCTCCTCAGGTTGTGCTGGTTGTTAACGCAAACAATGCATCTCACCAAATGCTTCAATGTTAATACAATAAATAAATCTGAAGCTGAATAAGAATCTGATCATTGGCCAAGGACCAAGTGATACAGATTCATGCCAATAGTCAGGGGAGATATACAGAAAATTTTTATAGCTCCAGGCTAAAATCTGGAACACACTGTTGGTAAAATCAATAAATCAGAGAACTCAAAGTTCCTTCAAATGATGTTTCCTTCCACTAGACTTTAATTTGAAGGTTAAGGTGCAAGAAAAGTTTATTTTATAAAGAGATGGCATGAACAGGAAGGCTGAGTTGCCTTCTACAAAGTACAAAGCAAAGTGATGATCAAAGTCAATAAGATCTCCACCACACATCTATGGAAGATTGTCAGTTTTTCAGATGTCATGTCGAATCTTTGCAAACTTCTAAGAAAGTAGAGGCACTGATGTGCTTTCTACATAATGGCACTTACAGGCTTGGCCTAGGACAGATCCTCTGAAATAGGGGTTCACAACCTTTTTTTAATGCCATGGACCCTTTCCATCACTGGAGGGGGCCATAGACCCTAGGTTTGGAATCTCTGCTCTGAAATTATAACACTGAGGAATTTAAAGTTATTGATCTTCTCCACCTCTGGTTCCCTGATGAGGACTGGCTCATGGACCTCTGGTTTCCTCCTCCTGAAGTCAATAATCAGCTCCTTGGTCTTGCTGACACTGAGTGAGAGGTCGTTGTGGTGCCACCACTCAGCCAGATTTTCCATCTCCCTCTTAAATATTGATTTGTCGCTGTCTTTAATTTGGCCTACAATAGTAGTGACATCAGCAACCTTAAATATGGCACTGGAGCTGTGCTTCGCCTTCCAGTCGTAAATCTTCCCAATCAGGAAGATTGGGGGCTAATTACACAGTCTTGCGGAGCTCCTGTGCTGATGGAGATTGTGGAGGGGATGTTCCAAACTGTGGCAATTCTGTAACTCATTTTGGCTTTTGCCACCTTCCTTTCCACCTCCTGCATCTTGTGTGCATTGATTCATATTTATAGCAGCTGCAACCTCCCATCTCTTTATGGCCCAGAGCTTGTGTGGATGTCCTTGGCACCACAGTCAGTTTTATTAATTACTACAGTTCCCAAGTGTTATCAGACCAGTAATAAATCACAGAGTAAGTCTTCCAAGTATTTTTTTACTGAGAGTAAACCTTATCCAGGTTAGCTTCAGAAATAATTAACTAAGCTCATTTTTCTCTCACTCTTATCACAATAAGATTTTTTTTTATTGCCAAGTGCTGAAATACCCCAGCACTTGAATTAGTAAGCAACATAATCAACCTTTCTTTCTGGAAAGCAATGTTTCTGCTGTGCAGTCTCGAAGCGGTACACCACCTGATATAAATAAGCACAAAAGCCTTCTCACTAACCAAACAAATGGTGAGCGTCTTCAAGCAATTGGCGCTTAATGTTCACCATATTTAATCATTGGCCATTTTACTTGACGGTATACCTGCTTGTTAATGCAAATATCTAATCAGCTGATCAGGTGGCAGCAACTCAATGCATGGTCAAGAGATTCAGTTGTTGTTCAGACCAAACAGCAGAATGGGGAAGAAATGTGATATAAGTGACTTTGACTGTGGAATGATTGTTGGTGCCAGAAGAGGTGGTTTGAGTATCTCAGAAACTGCTGATGACCTGGGATTTTCATTCACAACAATCTCTAGAGTTTACAGAGGATGGTGTTGAAAACAAAAAAAAATTAAAAAGAAAATCCAGTGAGAAGTTTTGTACTTGAAAAAGCCTTGTAAATGAGAGGGGTCAGAGGAGAATGACCAGACTGGTTCAATCTGACAGGAAAGTGGCAGTAACTCCAAAAACCCCACGTTACAACAGTGGTGTGCAGAAGACCATCTCTGGATGTACAACACATCGAACCTTGAAATGGATAGGCTACAGCAGCAGAAGTTCATGAACATACAGAAATAGAGTACCCACTGAGTGCATGTCTTCAGCCACAGTACATTGTCACAGGAAACCCTTATTGCTTTCACTGTTATAAGCACAAGTACACAAGTTAGTCTGCAGATGCTGGAAATCCAGAGCAATACACACAAAATGCTGGAGGAACTCAACAGGTTAAGCAGCACCTATGGAAATGAATAGAGATAGTCGATGCTTTGGGCCTGAGGAAGGCCCTTGGCCTGAAGCGTTGACCATCTATTCATTTCCATAGATGCTGCCTCACCTGCTGAGTTCCTCTAGCATTTTGTGTGAGTTGCTTAAGAAATCACGTAGATGCTCAAAATCCAAGGCAACACATTCAGAATGCAAAAGGCAGCAGGTCAGGCAGCATCTATGGAGAGAGTAATAAGCAGTCTCTGGCTATCCACTCTATCAATGCATGAAATGGAAGAGATGCAGTTGAAGGCAGTTTGATGTGGAGGAAGGAAAGCCCCTTTCTTTCAAAAAGGAGGACATCTCCTTTGTTCTAGAATGAAAAGCTTTATCCTGAGAGCAGATGCAGCGGAGATGGAGGAATTGATAAAAGGGGATGGTGTTTTTACAAGTAGCAGAGTGGGACGAGGTATAGTCCAGGTCATATCACGCATGTCTGCTCTTAACCCATCCTCCCACCATAGTACCTGGGATTGGGTTCCTCTTGTCCTCACCTACCACACCACCAGCCTTCGCATCCAGCACATAATTCTCTGAAACTTCCAATTCCTCCAAACACATCTTACCCTCCCCTCCCACTTTCTGCTTTCCGCAGGGATCCTGCACGACTCCCTTGGCCAATCGTTCCTCCCCACTGATCTCCTTCCTGACACTTACCCTTGCAAGCAGAACAAGTGCTACACTTGCCCCTGCACCTCCTCCCGCACTACCATTCAGGGCCCCAAACAGTCCTTCCAGGTGAGGCGACATTTCACCTGTCAGTTTGTTGGGTCATATTCTGTGTTTGGTGCTCCCGGTGTGGCCTCTTGTATATCAGTGAAACCCGACTTAGAATGGGAGACGGCTTTGTTGAGCATCTATGCTCCGTCTGCCAGAACAAGTGGGATCTCCCAGTGGCCACCCATTTTAATTCCGCATCCCATTCTGATATGTCCATCCATGGCCTCCTCCACTGGTCACTGTTAGGTTGGAGGAACAACACCTTACATTTTGTTTGGGTAGCTTCCAACCTGACGGAATGAACTCTTTCTCAAACTTCCAGTAATGCCTCCCGCCCCCTTCATCATGTCCTATCCCCTTGTCCCTCTTACATGTTATCTCCTTGCCCTCTCATCACTTCCCTCTGGTGCTCCAACCACCCCCTTCTTTCTTTCGTCCATTGCCTTCTGTCTCTTTCGCCAATCAACTTCATAGCTCTTTGCTTCATCCCTCCCCCTCCAGGTTTCACCTATCACCTGGCATTTCTCTCTCCCCTCCCCCTGCCTTTCAAATCTACTCCTCAGTTTTTGTTCTCCAGTCCTGCCAAAGGGTTTCAACCCAAAATATTGGCTGTACTTTTTTCCATAGATGGTGCCTGGCCTGCTGAGTTCCTCCAGCATTTTGTGTGTGTGTGTGTGTTGCTCCGTGTTAGAAAACTTAGCTTTGACATTCCCCCTATACTTCCCTCCAATTTCTTAAAATTATACCTTTTCATATTAGCCATTTCCACCCTGGGAAAAAGTCTCTGGCACTCCAATCTATCTGTGCCTCTTATCATCAGTGATAACAAAACAAAGCAAGGTAAACCCTCTTAGGAGAACGTTAAAGATTCCATCAGCATTACTTTGTGGCAATCCACTTTACTGACAAGGTCAGAGAGTCACAAACCAGAGAAATAGCTCCTTCAGCTAACCAAACGTACAGTGACAACCAAACACAATAATCCCACTTCTTTTTATTCTCGCCTCATTCTCAGATGGAGATTCAGATTTATTTTTCACATGTACAGTATATTGGGATGTATTGTTGAGAAAGTGGGAGGATTTAGAAAAAAACAAGATTAATGTCAGTAAGACCAGAATACATAGGAACAGAATTAGGCCATTCGGCCCATCAAGCCTGCTCTGCCATTCCATCATGGCTGATTTAGTTTTCCTCTCAAACCCATTCTCCTGCCTTCTTCCCGTAACTTTTGATGCCCTTACTAATCAACAGCCTATCAACTTGTGCTTTAAATATACCCAGTCACTTGGCCTACACGGCCATCTGTGGCAATGAATTCCACTGTTTTGCCATCCTCTGGCTAATGGTATCCCTCCTTATCTCTGTTTTAAGGGGACATATTTCTATTCTCAGGCTGTGCCTTCTTGTCCTAGACTCCCTCGCTATCGGAAACATCCTCTCCATATCCACTCTCAATATTAAAGGGGTTTCAAAGAGATCTCCCCTCATTCTTCTGAACTGTAGCAAGTACAGGTGTTCGTCCCCGCCCCCACTTTACAAAGGTAGAGTGTTCCTATGAAACCTTTCTTAAGCCAAAACGGCGTAAAGCGAAGAACCATTAATTTATATGTGAAAAATTTTTGTAAAAGTGAAAATCCTCTATGCAATGCGAAAACAGGTTACTAATGTAGGTCTTTTGTAAAAGCGAAGTGGCATAAAGTGAACATTCATAAAGCTGGGGACACATGTAAATAATGCCTAAAATGTATGGTTGATGGTTGGGGTTGACTCTGTGGGCTGTAAGGCCTCTTTCTGTCTGTATCTTTCTCTATAACACCATGAAATTCATTGTAAGGCATTTTGGAACATCATGAAAGGCACTAGACAAATATAAATGCTTTTTTTTAAATCAAAATGGTAAAGAGGGTGCAGAAGTCAAGAGCATAAAATGCACAGATGTCCATTTTTTCACTAGAGTAGACCGAACATAAGGAGCTGAGCTGCAGTCCCATCCCTCCTTGAGTGCTGAATGAAGGAAGAGGTGTAAATACAGTTGTTACTTTCTCTCTCTGTCTGAAATAGTGTGTGAATTTCTGAATGGACGTTCCCCTCCTCCATAATTAGTTCATTCTTAATTGACCCCTCTTGCTGCTTAATTGGGCTCACAACATGCTAATTACCCTGTTGGAGAATGTAACCCAACAGAACAGCCCCCTGTGGGAATGCCAGGGAGCTTTTCATGAAGGGAAGCCCATTCATCGCTCCAGACTGAGGGAACGGCTAACAAAACCCTTCTGTGGTGTTTCTGTTCTCTGCGTGTATGGAGGCTTCACAGTTGAAGGCAGTCCATAATTGGTGGAATAATGAAGGGACCAGGTTGAAAACGATGCTTAAAATCCCAATGCCGGAACTAAATTGAAACCATAAGAGGTGAGGCTTCTGGTTGTGTTTCCTTGGAGCCGGATAGGACTCTTCAAACACCGGAAATGGTGAACAACGTGCTTGCAGAATTAAACTTGAGGGGATTAATAACAGGAGTCGTTTGCAGGTCCCATGCCTTATTACCAAGGTCGCTTCGATAGTGAAAGTGAGAGCAACAGAAGGAACTCAGCTGGTTGGGCAGCATCTACGAAGAAGATGCTGACTGGCCCGCTGAATTCCTCCAACATTTTGTGTGTGTTGCTCGGATTTCCAGCGTCTGCAGATTTTCTGTTGTTTGTGATTTTCTAACATGGAGAATGGTGGGTGCGTGGAACTCACGTCCGGGGGTGATGGTGGAATCAGATACATTAGGGGCATTTAAGAAACTCTTAAATAGGCACATGAATGGTAGGGAAATGAAGGGCCGTGTCGGAGGAAAGGGTTAGACAGATTTTAAAAAGATTTAGGTTAAAAGCTTGGCACAGCATCATGGGCCAAAGGGTCTGTACTATGCTGTATTGTTCTAAGTGTTATGCTTTGATTTAAAGATTAGCTTTATTTGTCACATGCACATGAAAACATACAGTAAAATGCGTCGTTTGCATCAAATCAAATCAGTGAGGATTGTGTTCTAAGCGGAGTCCGATCTACCATCCTATATTCAGTGTTATTGACTACTCCACAGTCTTTAAGAAAAAAGATTAGTTTTACTTGTCACATGTACACCAAAACAGCATCAAATCAATTCATCAAAGACTCTGTCCACACAATTCACCATGCTTCCAGATCCAATATAGCATGCCCTCAACTCACTGATCCTAACCGTACATCTTTGGAATGAGGGAGGAAACCAGAACATCCGAGGAAACCCAATGGTTAGGGTTACGGTTAGGGAGAATGTACAAACTCCTTACGGACAGAGCAGGGACCTAGGCTCTGCTCTTAGAGCTGATGCTACAAAGGCATTGTGCTAACCGCTATGCTACTATGCCACAGTTAAAAGTCTGATTCCCTTTCACCACTGCAGTATCAGACAAGTGTCTGTGCTCTAGACTCTGAATGTTCTGACTGTGAACTACAGATTCTATTAACAAACCCACTGCAAAGATGCTGACCGCAAATGAGGTACAATCCCAGTGGCATCACCCTTCATCGATTAATGGATTTAGGGCCGTAGCAAGGTCTATAATCATGAGGGAATTGTGAAGATCGGACAGACCTTGTTCTCGCTCAGTTCCCACAGACCTTTGCCAGTAGGCTAATTTCTTTCCTCTGTCCTATTATCTCATGGAAATAGCCAATTGGAAGGTCAATGACTTCAGGTAATCTCCAAAGCAAAGTCAATTCTAACTGAACATAGTTCAATAGGCCACTGGGTATGATTTCCACATGATTTCCTATCTTCCTATTAACCTCATCACCTATCCATCAAAATGGGCCCCAGCTACCCAACCCGAACCTAATAGGAGTGTCAGGTTGAAGAGCAAATAAATTATGAGTTCTCAAATCTAGTTTGGGTTTGGCCTGGCAGCAATTCAGGTCAAATTTGGATGGGCCAAGATCAGGCGGAATGTGGATTGGCTAGCTGGGTCAAGTTCAGACTGGCCACTATTGGGTTGGGTTTGGACGAGCTGGGGGTTGGGCCAGGTTCGGACTGGCCAGGATAAGATCAGGTTATGAAACCACACCCAAGCAGACCTCCACACCAACCCCTGCTTCAGTGTCACCGCCAAGACTCACTGCCAGTTCATCCTCGCCATTAGTCAGAAAACCCTTTTCCAACCCAAGTTCAACCATTCAATTACTAATAGTGTTCTAGGACTTATCTTAAACAAACATAACCCATGCTTTCCCCAGAGGTTCGTCAAAGCCTCTTCAACTCCCATTTCAGAAATGCAAACAATAATATTCGCCTTTGAGCAGGTACTGGAAGGACGGTGCACTCTCGGACACTGCTTCTTTCAAATGAGACATGAAATTAAGCTGCTACTGGTCTCTTGAGTGGGCTTAAAAGATGCTGATTGCTACTTCGTCTAAACATAGGGATCTCATCTACTAACAGATAATTTATCCAAATCATCCTTCCACAAACAACACAGTTCATGACTGGCTGTAAGGGCACAATGGTAAATTTAGTAAATTGGTGTATTATTATCATGTTATGGGGTGACCAGGAAAGGGCTAGCACCTAGAAACATAGAAAACCTACAGCACAATACAGGTCCTTTGGTCCACAAAGCTGTGCCGAACACGTCCTTACCTTAGAACTACCTAGGCTTACCCATAGCCCTCTATTTTTCTAAGCTCCATGTACCCATCCAGGAGTCTCTTAAAAGACCCTATCGTTTCCGCCTCCATCACCACTGCCGGCAGCCCATTCCACACACTCACCACTCTCTGCATAAAATACTTACCCCTGGCATCTCCTCTGTACCCTTCACCTCTGGTGAAGAGGCTCATTATGTCCATTCTGAGGCACCTCTCTCTTTTTCAATCCCCACTGGACACTCCGTTCTCACCTGTGGCTCCAAGTAACAGCTTGCATACGATAGCGGCCACACCCTGGTACACCGGTTTGACAAGCGGTCCAAACCAGGTGAGGGGAGCCGGCAGCCTCATACGACGGTGAGTTAGGGACATGCCTGTCCCAGCATGCAATGTCAGTTCTGGCAGACTGGGAGGATGAGATCTATAGTGAGATCCAATGGCAAGGAAGGCAGTACTGCAACATTCTTAAGGGAACGAAGGGTAGGACAAGGCAGAGACGATGTCACAGTCATCCACTTCGACCACAGAAGACCCCCGGTTTGTGATGCTTGTTCATACCACTGGACTCGGACTTCTGAGCTTGAGAGAATGGAACTGCCCCAGTGAAACAGCTTTCCACTTTGAAACCTCCTACACAGGTTTCCCTGTCATTGTTGGACGCGATGGATAACCATATCATGTGGACCAAGATACAGTAAAAAACGTTGTTTTGCCTGCCACCCATAAAGGTCAGTTCATAACAACAGTGCATTGAGGTAGTGCAGGGGAAAACAGTAACACTGGTTGGCACAGCAGCAAGGCAGCTACTGTAATGCTTTACAGTGCCAGCTCTAAGATCAGGGGTTGAAGTCCCACCACGGTCTGTAAGGAGTTTATAAATTCTTCCCGTCACTAAATGGGATTCCTCCTGATGCTCTCGTTTCCTCCCACATTCCAAAGGCGTACAAATTTGGGTTAGGGTTAGTGAGCTGCAGACATGCTTTGTTAGTGCCAGAAGCATGGTGACACTTGTAGGCTGTCTCCAGCACATCTCAGACTGTTGTAGTCATTGACACAAGCAATACATTCCACTCCATTCAATGCACGTGGGGCAAATAAAGCTAGTTCTCTTTTATAACGTGAAATAAACTATTACAGCTACAGACAGAGTGCAGTTCAGGTGGACAATAAGGGTCAGGGTCACGATGAGTGAATTGTGAGATCAGGTTTGGTTGCCAACATTCCAACCATGACAGCACTTCAAACTGGCAACAGAACACCTTTCGATTTTGCTTTTAAGGGATGAGAAAAGAGCTAGAAAAATATACGCCTTTCATGGACATCATCATCAGTCGCTAGAAGGTTGGGGGTACTAGTGTCCACCCTCCACTTTCTCCTTGGATTGGCTCCTACCGTGGCATCATAGAGGAAAAGGAAATGAGGAAGCTACCATCCAGTAACTATTGGCGCTCTCCCGTTGCACTCATTGGTTCTATTACCTCACTCAAGAATCTGGCCTGCATCTGTGGAAATCAGCCTGCTTTCATCAGCACTGTCCAGCAAACTCCACCTTTCCACCCTCGCATCCCCCTCGTTCTTCACAAACAGCTGCTGAAGAGGAGAACCACGGCAGGAAGCAGATCTTCCTACTGATGTCACGATCAACATCTGTTGTATGGCTTATGAGGAAATGGGAGGATGCACAGGGCTCAGCAGGGGAATTCATTTTCAAATATAAAAGGATACTTAACTAACTTGATGGTCACTTCAGATGGGATGGGAGATTCAGAAGAATGTAACTTCATCATTAGGTAAGGAGCCATTAGGTAATGAGAACAGCCCAGAATAAAGTACTGAGGGGAATTTTTCTTAATGCTTGTTAAATGTTTCTATTAAGTGGGTGTTTACATATGTATGTATTGAATTATTTTTTTATTGAGGGTCAGTGTGGAATGGAGCCTTCCAGCCCTTTCAGCCACACTGCCCAGCAACTCCTGATTTAACCCTAGCTAATCATGGGACAATTTCTAACAACCAACTGGTATGTCTTTGAACTGAGGGAGGAAACCCATTTGGTCACAGGAGAGTGTACAAACTCTTTACAGAAAGTGGCACCAGGTTACATCACGATCTAGTATGACTATTTGAACGAAGGGGAGCCTAAGAAAATACAAAGTATAGTGGACTCTGCCCATCCCTCCCCACCATTGGTAGTATCTACCGGAGGTGCTCCCACAAGAAAGCAACATCCATCATCAAAGATCCCCAACATCTGACGACATCTTCCTGCTGCTACCATCAGGCAGGGGTACAGAAGCCTGAAGTTTCACACCACCAGTTTCAGGAACAGGTAGATCAATAGAAAAGATTTGGAGCAGGGGGTACCAACCTTTTTTACGCCATGGACCATTCAGCAAGGTGTCCGTGGACCCCAGGCTGGGGACTCCTAACTGAGAGAGATGCAGGTCAAACCCAGGCAAATGGGACTAATTTAGATGGAACTTTGGTCGGCATGTTATCTGACTCTATACTGTACACAGGAGTAGACTGTGACCATTCAGCCCATCGAGTCTGTTCCACCATTCCATCATGGCTGATTCATTATCCCTCTGAACCCCATCCTCCCTGCTCCCTGGGACCACTGATGCCTGACACATCAAGAAACTTTTAGGATGGTGGTGAATATTGGTAGTTCAGGATGATGTGGTGTTCACCGAGGTTAGCAATTATCCAAGACAATCAGGACTGAGGCAAATGAATGGGGATCTATATAACGTGATCTCTCCCAGAGAGAAACACCAACATCTGTGCACTGAGGACGAGACATTGACTGGTGATGAAACGTCTGTGAACTAACTGCCAAGCTCTGCAAACACTGTAACATCAATCAAGAACTCATCAACCTCCGCTTTAAATATACCTAGTGACTTGGCCTCCACAGCCATCTGTGGCAATGAATTCCACAGCTTTATCACACTCTGGCTAAAGAAATTCCTCCTCATCTCTGTTCTAAATGGACATCCCTCTATTCTGAGACTGTCCTCAGGTCCTAGACTCCCCACTACAGGAAACAGCTTACACACAGATCCAGAGAGAAACTGTCCTGGGTATATGTTTTCATGGCCAGTGTAGGTGGAAAGAATTCAATAGAAGAGAAAATATCATGCATTTCTGTAGCCCAGCATAATGCTTTAATACATTTCACAGGAACACCATCATACACACAAGGAAAATGGGTTGATTAAGACGATATCCATCAAGGAGGAGGGAGAGAGGTTTAAAAGTTTGAAGGTGAAGGCATGGCCACCAGCACAAAGGCAACTGCGGAAAATGAAATTTTCAAAGGGTCCTTAGGATAGAAAAATACAACTCAAGAGCTTTGAAAACATTTTTAAATCCCTCTACAGGAAACAATTACCCCCCTTTTCCTTTAAGTCTTGTTCCAAATGAATGTGTGCCAGCAAACTACTTTCAAATTTATTAGAGTTTTTTGAAAGATTAAGAATAGCTTTATTTTTTTTTAAAGTCAAAAGTAAATTTTATTAGTAGAATACATACATGTCACCACATACAACCTTGAGATTCTTTTCTGTACGGGTATACTTAGCAAATCTATAGAACGTTAAGGATAACAGAATCCATAGGTAACCAACAAGAAAAATCTACAGATGCTGGGAAGGGTTTTGCCCTGAAACATCGACTACTTTTTTCCATAGATGCTGCATAGCCAGCTGATTTCCTCCAGCATTTTCTATGTGTTGCTAAAAAGGCACCAAACTGTGCAAACGCAAATATAAATAATTACCAATAAATAATGAGCATGAAATAACAAGATAAAAGAGTCCTTAAATGAGTGTAGTTATCCCCTTTTCTTCAAGAGCCTGATGGTTGAGGGGTAGTAACTATTCTTGAATCTGGTGGTGAGAGTCCTGAGGCTCCTGTACCTTCTTCCTGATGGCAGCAACAAGGAAAGAACATGACCTGGAGGTGAGGATCTTTGATGATGGATGCTGATTTTCTATGACAACGTTTCATGTAGATGTGCTCAATGATTTATTCATCACATGTACATTGAAACATAGAGTGAAGTGTGGATTTGACTCAAATCAAATCAGCAAGGGTAGTGCTGGGCAACCTACAAGTGTTGCCATGCTTCCAGCACCAACGCAGCATGCACAAAACCCACAGAAACTCGGCTATTGATGATCAAAAGCCCAGCTGCGAAAGAGGGAGGATTGGGCATGGGGTTAGTGACCCCATCCCATAAAAACGCAGAGCTGCAGACAAGTCAACAGAAGCTCCCTAGACCTCTTCCCTGGGAGAGGAAGGATCTTCGCCTAGAAGATGTAGAATTCACATGGGGAAAGCGAAACCATAGGGCCAATCAACATTTGGCCCATAACAGAGGACTCTGGTGAGCTGCTGACTGTGGCCTAAGCCCCGGATAGAGTCATGGGCTTAAGAAGGAAAAGAAGATGACTTGCTGACCCGTAGCCAGACATCTTTGGAAATTGGGAGGAAACTGGAGCACCCAGAGGAAACCCACGTGGTCACAGGGCAAACGTACGAACCCCGTACAGACAGTGGCGGGAATTGAACTCGAATTTTGCTGCTCATGCTGTAAAGTGTTGCACTTAGCACTGTGCTACCTGGAGGATGTTCTCGGAGTATGAGAAAAACCTAATGAGAAGGGTTTATTTTTGCTGCCTGCTCTGTTCTCTGTTTTGTTGTGTTCTGTTATTTTGCTGAGCGTTGTGAGTACGCCTTGTTGGCGCTGGGATTCGTGGCAACACTTGCGGGCTGCCCCCAGGACACCCTTAGGTGTGTTGGTCGTTAACGCAAACAACGCACTTCACTGTATGTTTCGATATACACAAGATTAAGCTGAACCTTAGCCATCCCTTCCCTCCAGGGAGACACAACCTTGTCGTTGACTTTGGAGACTTGCGTGGCTCCAAGACCTGGGGAGCTATGTTGGCTGGAGTCAGGGCTTTATGTTTTGGCTCTTGGTAGGGTCACCCATGCCAAACAGGTCAAAGGGTAGAGGCCAGCCTGAGAGAGCTCCACTAGTCCTCCAGGTTCAGGGTTTTAGCTCAGGTCTAACAACCCTGACTGATAAAACAAAATTATTACAGAAACATCAATGAAGGATCCTTCCACACCTCAGTGTGACAATATTCTCGAGTCTCCACCCAGGACCTGCATGACTGGCAGCAGTGAAAAGCAAGAAGAAGCTACTGACGTGATGAAGGAAGCTCTGAACACCGCCGAAGATGGAGGACCTTCATTACTGCCCTAAACACCAGTGGCATAAAGGGCAGTAAGTAAGTTAGAGATCCCTTTACCTCAGCCACATGTTATGTAAGGCTCTGTTACCAGTGTATGACTAATAATGCTCAGATACAACAGACAGTGCACAACAATGTATCAGATAGGAACTATAAACCGCTGACACCAGAAATCCAGAACACATATTGGATATTGTCCAATGTGTGCAACAGATGATGGTAAAATATGTAACGTTAATCAGAGGGACACAGTGAAACATTTTAGATTGAAGATTGCAGGGTTGTGGAATGTAGATTTAAGTTCTCCGGCTCATCGATTAGACACCAACAATGCAGAATTAACTGTGGAATGTTTTCATTAGCCTGCTGTGCCTAGTGAGGTAAAAAGCTCTGTCCACCATCATCCTCATCACAACTCCTTTCCAATCGCTGATGCTTTTTTTTGTGGAGGTGGGTGGGAGTGGGGGGGGGGGGGTGTCGTTGCTTTACTGCTGCTTGTGCATGGGTGGGGAGTAGAGGGACTTTGGGGTTCTAAAACTTTAACTGTCACTCATTCTTTGGGGCTCTCCTCTGTTTTCATGGATGTCGGCAAAGAACTTGCACATCACCATCTACCTGCACGGCACTTTTTCAGCAGCTTTTACACTTTATTATGCATTGTTGTTGTTTTACCTTATTCCAGCTCAATGCACCATGTAGTGATTTGATCTGAGTGAACAATTTACAAGTTTTTCACTGTATCTTGGTACAATTGACAATATTAAACCAGTCCAACTCAATCATAAGTTCCAGGCTTGAACATTCTTGTCCTGTCCAACAAGATACAAACCCTACCACAACAGAGTCCTGAGGTCAAATTGAAAACACTGCGCATTGACCACCAAGTAAGGCGATATTGGCCAAGGAATTAAAAATCTACTGGCAGATACCAAAGTCCTATTAAATAGGAATGTGACAGCTGCTGCCAACAGCTGGCACCCAACTCCACTGTCAGTCTCTTTGCATCGGGCTACAAAGCAGTGAATTTTGGGCAGCGTTAAGGTCCTTCCTGTCTCGATCTCACACAACCAACGGGCAGTGGAAACTTCTCCCAACTTTACCACGTACAATTAGATCTATAGGTGGTACACTTGTATGTCAGCCTGAAGCTCATTTCCCATGTACAGAGCCACACTGACTCTCGCTAATCTGACAGTCCGTGCAGGTGATGGTAGATCCTGTCCCCTCACTCTAATCAGACTGTCCGTGTAGGTAATGGTAGATCCTGTCACCTCACTCTAATCAGACTGTCCGTGTAGGTAATGGTAGATCCTGCCCATCAGGGTTCCTTCCAGTAAGTTCTCCACTACTTATTGATCGATTTATGCATTTATTTTTATTTATTGAATGATTGATTGGGATACAGCTCAGAATACACTTCCGGCTCTTGAAGCCATGTCACTCACCGTTCCCACGACTTAATCCTAGTCTAATCACGGGACAATTTACAATGAACAATTAATCTACCAACCGATATGTCTTTGGACTGTGGGAGGACTCCAGACCACCTGGAGCAAATCGTTGGAGGATGTGACCTAGGCCTGGAGACTTGCCCTGCAGTCCAGTCCTATTGTGAGGTATAATACACTGTCTAGACAACTTAAATGTCAGACCAGATTGAAGGCAAGGGCCAATTTTGCTCACTCTCCATGATCTTCACTCCTCTCTCCAAGGCTCCAAAGCCCTTCTCTGCTCCATTGCTTGGTTAATTTAAATACCAGCCTAGATAGACTGAAAAGACAGAGTGTCAGTCAGGACGAGAGCCAATTTTGCTCATTCCCCATGAGGGTCATCTCCATGGCGCTGAGGCTATGAAGTCTGTCCTGCCTGCTGTGCTCTGTGCCTGTTAATATCAATGATAAGTGAGGCTTTGGGCCTACTCCGGGCTTGCTCCAGGATTCAGATCTGAGAACTCAATTTTGGTTCAGAATGCTATTGCTTGCTTCAACTGTTTGCATGGTTTGTATTTTTTTCTTTTTCTTTTATGCATTGCGTTGGTCTTTTGTTCTTTTTTTAAACTAATTAGGTTATTTCAGTTTTCTTGCTTTGTGGCTACCTGTGAGCAAGCAAACCTCAAGGCTGTATAATTTATACTTTCATTGATAATAAATGTACCTGAATCTTGAATCTCGGAGTATTTCCACAAGGGCCTCATTGCAATTTCTTCTAGAGCAGGGCTTCTCAACCTTTTTTATGCCATGGGCCCCTACCATTAACTGAGGGGTCTGCAAACCCCAGGTTGGGAACCCTGTTCTAGAGGAACCTAGCAGGTCATGAAGCATCTGTCAACATTTCAGTTCAAATCCCTTCCTCAGGAGTGGATTCCTTTCCTCCCACAGATACTGTTCCTCGAGCAGATTGCTTGTGGCTGCAGGTTCTAGCATCTTTTGCATCTAGCAGTCTCTTGCATCTTCCTGGCTTTCTGTTTCATTTAAGAGACAGAGGCCCTGACAGTACAGCACCCCTTCAGGTCCTACACTGGATTTTATCCTCATTTTTCTGGTGTGGCAACTGGACCCACAAAGTCAGAGCTGTAAGCATTTGCATCTGAAACACAAATCGTTCCTTCTGCCATCCAAGTTTGAGTCAACTGCAGGTTACGGCGGTATGCAGTTGGACTTGGGGCCTCAAGCCGTGGCATTGCATGTTTACAGCCGCTGGGTAGAAAGACATCAGAGCCGGTGAGCTCCACCGGGGCAGCAGGGGGCAGCATCTGGGCTGGAGTTGCTGCCACACCCCCCTCTCCCCACAGGGTTCGCTAAGCAGAACAATGGGCTCAGGGTCTGGACCACATACATATATATTTTGCATGGCTGTATCTTACTGATATTCTATATGTGCTTGCTACCTTGTATGTACAAGGACTATACCTCAAGCCGTGGTATTGCTTGTTTATAGCTGCCAGGGAGAGGCACTGGGGCCAGTGCCACTGGGAGCGGTGTGGCGCAGAGTCCAGGATGGAGTCTGAGCTGCCCCACCCAGTGTGTGCTTGGCAGACGACAAGCTCTGTTGTGGTCTTCAGCAGATTTTAGCAGCATTGAACAGCTTGAGTTTGGACTCTTGTATGGAGTGACTGCAATTTTCTATCTTATATGTGTACGTGTACTGTGTATGACTGTTGGTACTGTGTGTAGCACCTTGACCCTGGAGTAACATTGTCTCATTTGGCTGTATTCATGAGTATTCATGTATGGTTGAATGCCAATTAAACTTGAATTGAATTGAATCCACTTCCTGAAGTAAAAGCTAGTGTCTAAATCATCCCCATATCAGTCTCTATGACTTAACTACAACAATAATTCTCTTTAAATTGTAATAACTGAAATCACACAAGAACACTTGAACAAACACATTTCTCAAAACAGATGATATGAATCACTAACAGGGCATCACCGCACACAATAGTGACTGAATAGATTCAGCTAACTCATTGCAATTCAATTCGGTAATAATCTACAATTTATGGAGCAGAACACAGGAGAATTCCCTTTTGGGAGGAATCCAAATTGAAGAGTTAGTGTTAAAGAATTCTTTTGCAGAGTAATCATTGATCACCTCCACTCAATATTAAACATATTATTTCTGTTTAATTTTACCCAACAAAGGAGTTCTCTGCATTTATTTTGAGCCATCAGTCCACGCTCAAAAATGATCTACTGATATTAAAGCTCTCAACGGGTATAGAATGCAATTTGAGGTTTCAGAACCTATTTAATAATTCATAGAGACATGTTACTGCGGAGAAAAGTGCCGTTCTTGCCAAGTTTTACACTAACATCATCATCAAGTGTTTAAAGTTCAAAGTAAATTCATTACCAAGGTACTATATATACACAAAGCTGAGATTCATTTTCTTGCAGGCATTCACAGTAGAACAAAGAAATACAATAGAGTCAATGAAAACCTACAAAAACTGACAAATAATATGCAAAGGAAGAAAAAAGTATCATATACGAAAAAGTAATAATAAACAAATATTACTGAGAACGTGAGTTGAGGTGTTGGGGCCTGAGCATGAAGGTGTGTCAAAGTGGTAGAGCCCGAGCTGAAGGCACATCAAACTCATGGGCGGCTACTATCGTTTGGCATTGGAACATGCAGGTGAAGGTCGCACATCTCTCCTGCAGGAGAGGCTCACCAGGGCTTGGTCTGGACAGTACTCGTTACAAGGAGAGGTTGCACAGACTGGCATTCTTTTCACTGGAGCATCTGAGGCTGAAGGGCGATTTGATAACATTTTATACAAGTATGAGAAGCATTGATAGAGTCTTCATTCCCCTGGGTGGCAAGGGCACAGGTTGAAGGTGAGAGGAGGAAAGTTTAAAGAAGATTAGTGAGGCATTTTTGTTTTCAGCACAGAGAGTGGTGGGGGCCTGAAATGCGCAGTCAGGGAATGTGGTAGAGGCAGAGAACATAGAACAGTAAAGTGCAGTACATGCCCTAATGCTTCTTAAATGGCCCAAATGCACCTGCATCTACCACCACCCGTTGCAAGACGTTCCATGCACCCAGCACTCATCCTGTAAAAAAACATATCCGATATTTCCCTCTGTACTTTCCTCCAATCACCTTAAAATGATGCCATCTTGTATTGGTCATTTATGCCCTGGGAAATTGTCTCTGGTGATCCACTCTGTCTATGCCTCTTATTAGCTTGTGTAACACACACACACACACACACACACACACACACACACACACTCTATTGGAGGAATTCAGCAGGTCGGGTAGCAGCTACAGAAATGAATAAACAGTCGATATTTCAAGCCGAGACCCTACTTAAGGACTGAAAAGAAAGGGGGAGGGCACCAGAATGAAAAGGGGGGAGGGGAGGGAGGATAACTAGAAGGTGATAGGTAAAGCCAGGTGAGCTGGAAAGTTAAAGGACTGAAGAAGAAGGAATCTAATAGGAGAGGAGAGTGGACCATAAGAGAAAGGAAAGAAGAAGTTTACCCAGGAGAAGGCAATAAACAAGTGAGAAGAGGTAAGAGGTCAGAATGGGGCATGTGAGAAGAGGTAAGAGGCCAGAGATACTTTGTACACCTCTATCAAGTGATCCTCTCAGGCATTTAGAAAGATGCGTGAACAGGCAGGGGACGGAGAGATATGGGCCATTTATTAGCTTGACTTATGATGAGCCAAGGCCCTGTTTCACATTCTAGAGGTACTGAGTTCATTGACATTGACTGTGCATCAAAACTAATCCACTAACTGTGAAGTACTTTGGGAACACTTAATACTGCACAAATGCAAATTACTTTATTTCTTTGATCCTTTTTAATTGGGGAAAAATTGGTGGGTAACTTTTATTTGTTTAAAGAATGTGGGTGCCTTTGGGAAGCTCAATATTTAAACCCCTTTAATAACCTTAAGAAAATGGCCAGAGGTGAGAATTCTTCCTGGTAGTGTTAAGTGTAACACACGCTGTAATCTGATCATGTTTGAGACTTAATTGCAACTTTCGAGTAGTTCCAACCACATTGCACCAGTTACATTGCCAATTATACAAGCCAGCCTCCTGTGGTCTCGCCAGCAAGCAGTGCCAATGATTTAATGCAAAAAGCTAAATCTCTCACAGGAGGTTGAACTTAAGCCAACCAACCCTGTCGACCGTTTAAGCTGCTGGGTATGTTAATTGCCCCAAAGACTGAAGGACGAAAATGAAGGTTGATGCTGTAGCACAAGTACAGAGTGAATCCCGGAGCTGGGCTCAAATCCACAAATGTTAAGTGAGGAGCCAATTTTAGGTATCTCTGGTTATCTAACCTGGACCCAACACATTGATGCAGCTATTAGGAAAGCACAACAACAGCTATATTTCATTAGAACTTTGAGCAGATCTGGTTTGTCATCTAAAACACTTGCAAACTTCTACAGATGTACCATTGAGAGTAATCTAATTGGCTATATCACTGTCTGGGGGCAGCCACTGCACAGGGATTGAAGTAAGCTGCAGAGAGTTGTAAACTTAGTCAGCTCCATCAATGGCACTATCCTCCATAGCGTCCAGGACATCTCCAAGGAGTGATACCTCAAAACGATGACACCCATCATTAAGGACTCCCGTCACCCAGGTTGCACCCTCTTCTCATTGCTACCATCAGGAAGGAGGTAGAGGAGCCTGAAGGCACACACTCAGTGATTCAGGAACAGCTTCTTCCCCTCTGCCATCTGATTCCTGAATGGATATTGAACCCCTGAACGCTACCTCAATACCCTTTTTTTATTTCTATTTTTGCACTAGTTATTTAACTATTAACAGGCTAGTGTTGTGCACCTGACATTTCTCTTGCAGCCACCTTGCAGCAAACACCATGTTGATAGTCCCACACTCTTTCTGGAATACACACTGGCTCTCTGGTAGGAGGTCCCTGGTCAACATGTGATGCTGAGGCAGTTGTGAAAAAGCCTGGCAAAGATCTTGCCTGCAACATTAGACCATAAGACATAGGAGCAGAATTAGGCCATCTGGCCTATTGAGTCTGTGCCACCATTCAATCATGGCTGATCCTTTTATCTATCTCCTCTTCAATCACAGTTCCCAGCCTTTTCCCCGTAACCTTTGATGCCGAGTCCAATCAAGAACCCGTTGATCTCTGCCTTAAATACACTCAATGACCTGGCCTGACTCAATGAGCTGCACATGGAAACAAATTCCACAAATTCACCACCCTTTGGCTACAGAAAATTTCTCCGCATTTCTGTTTTGAAAGGGTGCCCCTCTATCCTGAGGCTGTGCACTCTTGTCCTAGACTCTCCCACCATGGGAAACATCCTTTCCACCTCTACTCTGTCTTAGCCTTTCAATGTTCGAAAGATTTCAATGAGATTCCCCCCCCCCCCCCATCTTTCTGAATTCCAGCAAGTACAGACCCAGAGCCATCAAACGTTCCTCATATGATAACCCTTTTGTTCCTGGTGTCATCTTGTGAACTTCCTCTGAACCCTCTTCAATGCCAGCACATTTTTTCTAAGATAAACCAAGGAAATCTTTGTGAAGACATTTCACATCCAGCAGTTGTTTTATGTTGACACAGTCTTCACTAAACTAGTCCTTGTGCCTTCTGGTGGCAGGGCCCAGAACCTCTGTAGCAGAGTTGTAGATCAGCTCTCAAAGGGTTGATCATGTAATTTCCACAAACTTTTGTCTAGAGGGTGAATGAAAGTGGTCTTCCAGAATGTCAACAAAAGATTGCTTTATGTTGCTGCTTTTCAGCTTGGAGACATTCAGCCTTCTTGGGGCTTTTTTTCTGGTGGGCATTTCTTGGGATGGATATGGATGTTCAGTTTAGAAATGATGTGACAGTGGTCTGTCCAGTATTCAGCACCACATAAAGATTTTGTAACCCTTACGTCCTGTCTGTCTCTCTTCCTGACAATGACAAAGCCTTTTAGACACCAGTGCTCAGAGTGGGGGTACATCCACGAAGTTCTGTTGTGGGTGGGAAGGCAGAAGAAGGTGTTGGTGATCAACAATTCATGTCTAACACATGCTTGGAGTAGTAGAAGACTGCTGCTGTTGCAACAGCCGATGCCATGTTTCCCAATGACCCCATCCCAGGAAGAGTTGTCAGAGCCTACTCTTGCGTCGGCGTCACTCCTTGAATCTGGAATAACCTGGAAGCTTCAGGGATGGTGCAGAGGAGATTTACCAGGACACTGCCTGGATGAGAAGGCACGTCTTCTGAAGATAGACTGAGTGAGCTTGGGCTTTTTCTCTTTGGAGTTAAGGAGGTGACATAACAGTGGTGTATAAGATGATAATAGTCATAGATAGAGTAGACATCTAATGCTATTTCCCCAAAGTGGAAATGACTAATACAAAGGGGCATAATTTTAAGGTGACTGGAGGAAAGTATAGTGGGGTATGTCAAAGGTAAATTCTTTACACAGAGAGTGGTGAGCGCAGGGGACATCATACAGCAGTGATGGCAGAGGTAGATAAGTTACGGACATTTAAGTAACACTTAGATAGGCACATGGATGAAAGAAAAATGGAGGATTACTTAAGAGGGAAGGGTTAGATTGAACTTGGAGTAGGTTAAAAGGGTGGCACAACATTGTGGGCCGAAGGGCCTGTATTGTGCTGTCATGTTCTATGTTTAAACACACACAGGCCTTTCCACTGACTTGAACACAATCAACCAACCCGACTCCATTGACCTCCTTGCATGGATGTCTCCATTCACCCTTGGATTCACTCCGACCTCCAAGAGGCCCCCTGGGCATTTACATCAGTGGCCATTCTAAATTAATCTGCCCAGAGTACTAAAGGAGACTCAAAATAAAGGACTGGCCATCTAGGATGAAAATGAAGAGAAATCTCTTTACTCAGAAGATGAAGTCCTTACAATCCTTTAGTCATCGATTCGATTAAATACAAAGATAGCTAAACTGATAATCAAATTGGGAGTGAGAGAAGTGGCGATTCACAGGTTGAAGAGAGAGATTTAAAAAAGCAAAAGAGAGGGCATACAACAGAGCAAAAATTAATGGGAAGTTAGACGATTGGCATGTTTTCAAAATCAACGGAACGCAACTGAAAAAGGAGGGAAAGATGAAATATGTAGATAAGTTAGCCAGTAATATCAAAGAAGATATCCAAAGTTTTTCGGATATATAAAAAGTAAAGAGAAATCAGAGCAGATATCATACCACAGGAAATTGATGGTGGATAGTAAGGGGGTGGGGGAAACAAGAAAGTGGCGTATGAACTGAATAAATATTTTGCATCAGTCTTCACTGTCAAAGACAGTAGCAGTATGCTGGAAGTTCAAGTGTCAGGGAGCAGAAGTGAGTACAGTTGCTATTGGTAGAGAGAAGGTGCTTGGAAGCTGAAAGGTCTTAAGGTAAATAAGTCACTTGGACCAGATGGACTGCAGCCCAGAGCTCTGAGAGTGTTAGCTGAAGAGATAGTGTAGGAATTAGTAATGATCTTTCTAGAATCACTAATTTCTGGAATGGCTCTGGAGGACAGGAAAATTAATAATATCACTCTTATAACCATAACCATATAACAATTACAGCACAGAAACAGGCCATCTCGGCCCTTCTAGTCCGTGCCAACGCTTACACTCACCTAGCCCCACTGGCCCGCACTCAGCCCATAACCCTCCATTCTTCTCTTTGAAAAGGTAGGGAGCAGGAAAAAGGAAATTACAGGGCTGTTAGCCTGACTTCAGTGGTTGGGAAGATATTGAAGTCAATTGTTAAGGACGTGGTTTTGGGGTGCTTAGAAGTGCATGATAAAATAGGGCAAAGTCAGTGTGGTTTCCTCAAGGGCAAATCTTGTCTGACTAATCTGTTAGAAATCTTTGAGGAAATAACAAACAGGATAGACAAAGTAGAACCAGTGAATGTTACGTCCTTGGATTTTCAGACCAGAAGGCCTTTGATAAGGTGCTACACATGAAACGGCTTATCAAGATAACAGCCCATAGTATTACAGGATAGAACATTGCCTGATTGGCAGGAGGCAAAGGGTAGGAATAAAGGTAGCCTTTTCTGGTTGGCTGCCAGTGACTAGTGGTGTTCAAGAGAGCTAAGTGTTGGAATTGCTCTTTTATGTGGTACGTCAATGATTTGGATGTTGGAATTGATAGCTTTCTGGCCAAGTTTGCACTGATAAAAAGGTAGGTGGAGGTACAGGTAGTGTTGAGGAAGCAGGAAGGCTGCAGAAAGACTTGGAAAGATGAGGAGAATGGGCAAAGAGGTGGCAAGTAGAATAAAGTTTCAGCAAGTGCATGGTAATGCACTTTGTTGCAAGGAATGAAAGCAAAGACAATTCTCTAAACAAGGAGAAAATTCAAAAATCTGAGGTGCAGGATCTCCTGCTGCAGGGGTTCCCAATCTTTTTATGCCACGGACAGCTACCATTAATCGAGGTGTCAATGGACCCCAGGTTGGGAACCACTGCCCTAAAGGCTAACTTGCAGGTTGAGTCTGTGGTGAGGAAGGCAAATGCAATATTGGCATTCATTTCAAGAAGACCAGAATATAAAAACAAGGATATAATGCTGAGGATTTATAAGCATGTCTGGTCCAGTAGAATTTATACCCCTGCCAATGGCCTGAAATAAAACTAGAGGAAAAGAAATTTAACAAAGACAAAGGTCTCCCTCTAAGAACTAGATGTAAACAAGGTGTGACAGCAGAAATCTGATTGGATGAGGACTAACCAATTAGGAGGGACGGACTATGGGAGTATAAATACCACTGGACCAGACATGCCCAGGCATCATCCCTAATGAAGATGGCAGAATCTGTCATCAAAATGCCAGTTAAAATCGCTATCTGTACGTGGCAGGAAGCCCGAGAAGATTTATTTTGTCATGTTCTTATTATTATATATTAAATATTCTTCTTTTTTGTAATTTCACAGTGTCTTCTTATGCACATTGGCTGTCCATTTTTTATTTCTTTGTAGTTTTTCATTGTTTCTATTGTACTCCTTTGTATCTAATATGAATGACAACAAAAAAATGAATCACAGGGTTGTACGTAGTCACATACAGTATATGTACTTCGATAATAAATTTACTTTGAATTTTTTTTTGAACTATTATATACTTCAGCATGAATACACATGCTGTGGTCATTATGGATGGGGCAGTGGGATTATATCCCAGGGGTACATTCCCAGTTATATCCCAGGGGCATGTTCCCACATGGAACAGGAGTTTGCCCTGTTCAATTTGGGAATGGGCCCCTGGGATATAATGGGAAAATTGCAAATGCGCACAATCTTATTGAATCACCAAACAGGTTTAGGGCCTGAATTTGCTCATTTGTATGCCCTTGTTTTGTTATACACTACAATAATCAGGAAACATAACATAGCTTCTGTTCTGGGTAGCCAGTGATAAACTCTTCCACTTCATGACCTGGGCGAGCGCCTGATATCCAATTCAGCTGTGGGTGGACCAAAGCCAAATTTTTAATGAAAGCCTTGCCATTTAATTTGTTCTGCTGTCTCCAAAACCACTGTACAGAAGATCAAATATCCTCAAAAATTCTGATGCATCCATGGGAATCATGTAAACAGCCAAGATCCCAGACTCGCAAATTGGCTGCAACGCAACGTTGACCCGTTCTTCGTTACCAAGTTAAGAATTGCGGTAAATGATGTCAACGCAAGGCTTGATGTCCCCGGTGAAAATCCCTTCCCAAGATATCAGTTTTAATCTCCAACTGAGAATGAGGTCACTGTATCATCCTATTAGAGCCAAGTATCTCCCATGGACATGTTTTATATTAGAGCGTTACCTATAAGGCAATCTTGATTTGAAAGCACTTGATTCTCCAATCCCCTTGTCCTTTCACCCTTTAATTGCTTTACAACACTCGAGGTTCATTTGCTGCCACTTTCTGTAAGGAAGTTTGTAGGTTCTCCCCATGACTGCTGAGTTTCCTCCCACATTCCGAAGACATTTGAGTTACGATTAGCAAGCTGTGGGCATGTTATGTTGAAGCCAAAAGCATGGCAATGCCTGTGGATTGCTGCCAGCACAATCCTTGAAGCAAATGACGCATATCACTGACATGAGGAAGTCTGCAGATGCTGAGAATCCAAAACAGCCGACTCAAAACGCTGGAGAAACTCAGAACGTCAGGCAGCATCCGCGGGATAGAGTGAACAGTTGACGCTTCAGGCCGAGACCCTGGGTCTCTGTCGACTGGTCACTCTTCTTCATAGATGCTGCCTGAGCTGCTGAGTTTCTCCAGCGTGTTGTATGCATTGCGACACATTTCACTCTGTTTTGATGTATGTGTGACAAATAAAGCTAATCTTTTTAACCTTTAAGCTGTATCTGTGCTTCTCACTGCTGAGCTCTTTACCATCTCTGATTTTATCCATTCCAATATTGGCAAACCAAACCCCCAGTCTCTGGTGAACCTATCTGACCCTCTCGCTCTAACATACTTCTACAGATTTACTGTTGCAAATATCCAGGCCAGTTGAATCATGGCCTGGTTGAGCACAGGAGCTTAAGCTACAGAGAGTAGTGGGCTTAGTCAAATACATCCAGGAAAATTCCTCCCCACCATCGGTAGTATCTTCAGGAAATGCTGCCTTGAATATCCATCCCCGCCTGCAGGGCCTTGTCATTTTCTCACAGCTACCGTCTGGCAGGAAGTACAGAAGCCTCGAGTCCAACATCAACAGGTTCAAGAACAGCTACTTCCCTTCAGCCATTCGGTCCTTAAACCAGCCAGCACAACAATAAATCACTTCAGTTTAGTTTATCACTCTCGAGCATTTTGCAATAAAATGATTTTCTTGTTGCTCTAATAAGTGTTCTTGTAAAGATTTTATATAATTTATGTTAGTTTTCCTTCTGAATGCTGCTGATATGATATGTGCCTTTGATGCTGATTCAGGTAAGTCTCTCATTGCCCCCGTGCATTCATGCACTTGTGCACATGACAACAGACTCAACTTTGACCTCTCAGATCCCACTGAAACTTGGCTCAGTGGCCACACTCTACATCATCTGTCTACCAGCCACTTGCTCGCTGCTGCCAGAGGAAAGTGTCTGCGTGTGACAGTCTCTCTCACCCTCTCACTTGCTGCTCCCGAGATAAGATTCCTGTGTCCGAATGATCTCTCTCTCTTTTCCTCGATGCTGTCAGAGGATGATATCAAAGTTCAGAGTCTGCGGCTTATGAATTGGTCTGTAGTTCAGTGAAACACTTTTGATCTTTTTTTTATATTCTGTGTTTTCGCTCATTCTTCCTCATTGCAGCTTGTGTGACTTTTTTGCGTGTTACTTTCTTACTGCCATTTGTGCAATTTGTTTTTTGCACATGGAAGGAGAGGCTGATGCTTTTCTTATAATGGCTTCCCTGATTTTCTTTGTTTCATGGTTGTCTGGAGAGGATGAATCTTAGAGTTGTACATTGCATACATACTATGCACTTTGAACTTTGATCTAACTTCTGCTTGGGTGCCTCTGCAGCATTCCTGAAGACAGGAAGTCAATTTGTCCCACCAAAGGTAATAGGCAAAGCGTTGTTGCAGGAAAGCAGGTTTTGCAGGAAATGGCAGAATAGGAGCAAAGTAAAAAACTGGTTAACTGAGTTAGAACCGAGGCAACTCCTCAAGCTACTTGGCAGGAATAACTTGTCCTTATTAAGAGCCTTAACATAAATAAATATTCCACCCTTTTCTTAAGCAGCTGTATATGGATGGACTTCAGTCATCTCTGAGCACGTGGTCATGGAGTTGTCCAGAATTTTCTCCTCAGTTCTTTCTGCATTGATTTGCCATGAGGTCCAACACAGCAGTAGAAAGGTTTTGTTACCATGGTCATGGGACCTCAGGGGAGGGATGTAGAGGTGGGTGGAGTGAAATATCGAGCTGGTGTGGAAATGAATGGGGATGGAGGTCAAAGAGACTAATTTGCATTCCTTATTTCCTCAGTTTCTAAATGGCTGTGGCAATTTGTTATACTAACTCACTTTCACGGACTTGACAACTCAGAATTGATTGATTAGTTAAATTGTTCCTCTATCTCAGCAATTTACTTGCAAATGTTTCATCACCATACAAGGAGACAAAATCAGTGCACCGTTAACCGAGATGTCCCCCAAATGCTTAGCCTTTCTATTCTTATCAATCAGCTAATAGATCGTCATTTCAGAAACTCAGTTGTGATGTACGGAGGAAGTCGCATTGCTGATTGACTCTGTGGCAAACTTCAAGCATTGTGGTCTGGAACTTTTCCCATATTTGCTCATAAATAGGATCGAGGTCAATATGTAAGTTTACAGAATTGTTCAATTGACAGCACACTGATGATGACTGCACGTGTTGATGAAACGTTTACCAGTAAATTACCATGATCACACAAAAACTCAAGCCAACCACTGACCACCTGAGTTAACACTTTCTGAATTATTTCCATCAATATTAATTAATATTTACATGATTTGTCATCTTTTGCACATCGGTTGTTTGTCAGACTTTGTTATTCATAGTTTTTCATAAATTCTATTGTATTCCTTTTTTTCCTGTAAATGCCTGCAATAAAATGAATCTCAAGGTAGTATTTGGTGACATATATGCACTTTGATAATTAATTCACTTTGAACTTTTAACTTTGCATTTTCCTTCTAATCTGTTTACCACACACCCTCTGAAAATCAAGGGAAACAGAGTAATATGGCCAGCTCACACTGATACTGAAAACATCTGTCCATTACATTTTTTAAAGTCCAGTTCAGATAACACCCCACATGTTCAGCACAGTTGCAGAGACCTGGTGCTGTCAAAGTACCAGGCACCTGCCTGACCGGGGGAGAAGGGGAGGTGAAGTGTGAAATTGCAGCAAGACGAGGGTTAAAATGGTATGCTGACAGAACAGAGTGCAGACACTGTAAAGACACACGCTGAACCTTTGAGAGCTGGGATTCCCTTTGTACAACCTTTTCCAAGCGTGGAAGTTTAGTAAAACAAGAGTCAAGTCGCTAAGCTGACAGTGACAGCGTGCGGATGTACTGCAGTCACCCAGACTGAACATCGTGCTAACTTTCCTCTGCAAGGCCCTTCAGTTCCACCCTGGGAACAAGGTTACCAAGCATACTAAGACAAGATAAAAATGCAAAAGAAGGATTCTAGAGCAACACTTACTATTGGACAGTTATTTAACTAATACTCAAATATCATTGGCCTTTAACATGTATATTTAATTTGTTATTAATACCTGAAATGAGGATTAGGATTAGTACCTAAATATGGAGCAAATGGTGGGGTTCAGAGTGCACAAAGTTTCTACTGAATCAATAACTGTATCCAGCTAGTTAATTTCTGTCTGAAAGGGTTAACACATGAGGAATGTTTGACTCTGGGCAATTACTCGGAGGAGCTTAGAAAAATGAGGGGTGTTCTCATTGAAACCAATCAAAAATTGAAATACCTAGATAGAGTGGATGGGATAAGGATGTTTCCAATAGCGAGGGAGCCTGGGACCCGATAGCCAGCCAGTGGTATCTGTGCATCCACATCAAACTTCGAGACGAGTGGTCCCGGGTTCAAATCCGGCGGCTCTTTGCACGTTTGCTATTGTTACTGGATTAAGCATTGAGCTCGTAACTTGGCCTTGTAAAAAAAAGCCCAAAATGCTGAAGAAATGGCAAGGTTGTCGCACAATGCACCGCAAGGCACGGAAAGGAACAACAACTTGGACCAGAGGGCGAAGCCTCATAATAGAAGGATGTCCCTTTAGAACAGCAATGAGGAGGACTTTCTTTGGTCAGAGAGTGGGGAATTTATGAAATTCACTGCTACAAATGGCTGTGTAGGCCAAGTGATTGGGTATACTTAAAGTGGAGGTTGATAGGTTCTTGATTAGTAAGGGCATCAAATGTTACAGGGAGAAGACAATGGGGTTGAGAGGGATAATAAGTCAGTCGTGATCCAATGGCAGAGCAGGCTCGAAGACCGAAAGAGCCTAATTTCACGCCTATGCCTTATGGTCTAAATGGTATTTCTTTCTTCAAACTTCACAAGACTGTTCAGAGATACGGGTCAGTTCTTCTCCTTGTAAATAAAATGTGATAGAGGAATGAATAGGAGTTGTCAGAGTCCAGCTAATTGATAACAGCACAACTATATAGATTGAGGCTTGAGCTGCAGAAGTTCCCCGTATCGAGTGTCATCAAGGTGATTCACTGTATCCCTCCAATATCCTTTAATTTGCCCAAACTGCCAGTTGAAACATACTCACCCAGCGAATGGAGTTGGGGGTGAGGTCAAAATCTGGACTGGCATCATTTCAGATAACATAGGTGCTGCCGAGGCCGGGGGGGTGGGGGGGGGGATCCTCAGAACCTTTGATCTTCCGGCCAAAACTTACAATATAAAATCCTACCTCCTACTTTCCAACAGCAAACAAGGGTTTCACAATCGATCTGCAGCCACATACAACACAAAACAGGTCCCTCAGCCCACCAAATCCGTGCTAACCACAAACTACCTATCTTACACTAATCCCATTTTTTTTTGCTCCTCACACTTCCTTCAATTTCCCCCATAGATTTTCCAAACCACACACTGGGGCAATTTACAATGGTCAATTAACCTATCGCCTGCACATTTTCGGGAAGCTTTTGTGTTAAAGTTTGTTGCCTCCTGGTGCCTCTCTGTAGTCCTTCATTCAACTTTTTGCAGAGCTCAATCAGCTTAAGTGGATTACAGTACATAATGTGCCAGCCAGCGGTGTACCGGCATCAGTACCAGCCTTGGATGCGGGTAGTCTGGGGTTCAAATCCGGCCAGCTCCTTGCACACTTTCCATCCATGCTGGGTTGCGTGTCGAGCTAGTAACTAGGCCTCATAAGAAAAAAGACAAACTGCTAAAGAAAAGTCAAGGTTGCCACCCAATGCACCACAAGGCATGATCAACAGTGCATAATATCCCAGAATAAAAGACTAAAACGGAGGTGTTTTGATGCCTCAAGGAATCCATTGCTTTCATCAAATAGTAAGGAAGGTTTACACAAGCCAAATATTTCTTTGACACAGTAAGCATGTGGGAACACAAACAACACACAACCTAATAATTAATTTCAGCTGCCTTATACCTTCTCAGAATGTAAAATTGGCAATGCTGTGTTTGAGAACATCAGAACCCCTTTAAAACCATGCAACACTCTATAATTCAGACAGCACGTGTACACCTTCGCACCTCATGCTTTGTTCTTGCAGTTTACGACTACACCTGTCTGTAACGGGAGACGAGATATCGGTTACAAATTTTCCAAGGTGCCAAAATCCCCCAATACCCAACTGCCAGCTTGAGCGAGAAACAGGGATTTTCTGTAACACTAGATGACCTCCCAAACACAGATGGGGCCGGAATTGAGAGGACGCTGGGTCAGATTTCCAGTCTTGCTACTGCTGACCATCTGGGATCATCCAATGCCCACAATGGAAAAGAAAAGGAAAGTGGTTGCCATGGTAACGGCAGCAATGAATGTTGGGTGACCATACTAAAGAGAGGGTCGGAGGTGAATGGTGAGATGGGAATTTAAAGTAGCTCTGGCTTCTCTACATTGGGCAGAGTTCAGATTGCTTCCCTGTGGTAACCAGCTTACTGGTATGCTCTCTTGTCTTCTAAACCATGGATATGAGTGCCACACCAGAGACCCATGCACTGAAAGCTAGCTCAATCTTGCCGCACATACCAATCATCAGAGGGGTCAGCACTGTAAAGGGATGAGCAGCTTCAAGGTCCTGGGCGTCAATACCTCAGAGAATCTATCCTGGGCCAAATACATTGATGCATTCCAGTGGCTGTACTTCATTAAGAGTCTGAAAAGATTTGATATGTCACCAAGGACTCTCACAAATTGCTACAGATGTACTGTGGAGACCATTCCGACTGATTACAACACCACCTGTCTGGTGTGCCACATCAAAAGGTGCTGCAGAGGGATGTCGACTCAGCCAAGTCCATCAATAGCACAATCCCCGCCCCCTCCCCCCCCCCCCCCCGCAAACACCACTAAGGACATCTTCAAAGGCGATGGCTCAAGAAGTTAGTGTGCATTTTTAAGGATCCTCTTCTCATCAGCACCATCAGGAGGGTGGTACAAGAGCCTGAAGGTGCACACCCAATGATCTTATTGTAATATCATCATGTTCCTGAACGGTCCATTAACATGACCTCACTATTCTTCTTCTGCATTTTTTATCTTAACTTATATGAAATGTTAATGTCTTGTACTGTACTGCTGCCACAAAATGACAAATTTCTTAATACGTCAGTAATAATAAACCTTATTCTGGTTCTAATTCCACATATGGCTTCTCTGTTGGAAGAGCTATATCTTAGCTTAAATCAAGGCCTCTTCTCCTATCCCCGATGGGCAGCAAAGACTGCAGGGACACTCTGTTATAGAGCAAGGACAATTCTCCCCAGCCACATGCTGTCAACAAACATCACACAAATTTTTCTATCAGATGAAGTCTGATAGAATAATACGTGATTATGAGAGACTCATATTGAGTGGATAGTCAGAGGGCAAAATTATTAAAATGAATAGGGATTGATTTTAAAGCTGGAATCTAAGAGGGCAAGTTTCTTTTAATCAGAGACTGATTGATGGAATGTGCTGCCTGCAGAAGTGGGGGAATCAGAGATAAGTGTGATGTTTAACAGGCATTTAGACAGACAGTTAAATAGAAAAGCATACACTCAGCGGCCACTTTTTTTTAAGGTACTTCTGCTCATTAATGCAAATATCTAATCAGCCAGTCATGTGGCAGCAACTCAATGCATAAAAGCATGCAGACATGGTCAAGAGGTTCAGTTGTTGTTCAGACCAAACATCAGAATTGGGATGAAATTTGATCTAGGTGACCTTGACCGTGGAACGATTGTTGGTGCCAGACAGGGTGGTTTGAGTATCTCAGAAACTGCTGATTTCCTAGGATTTTCACACACAATGGTCAATAGAGTTTACATTGAATGGTGCGAAAATCAAAAAGCATCTAGTGAGTGGCAATTTTGTGGGTGAAAAAGCCTTGTGAATGAGAGAGCTGATAGGAGAATGCCCAGACTGGTTCAAGGTGGCAGGAAGATGACAGTAACTCAAGTAACCATGTTACAACATTGGTGTGTAGAAGATCATCTCTGAATTCACAACACATCAAAACTTGAAGTGGGTGGGCTACATCAGCAGAAGACCAGGAACCTATGCTCAGTGGCCACTTTATTAGGTGCAGGAGGAACCTAATAATGTGGGCGCAGTGTAGAAGGAGATGGATCTAATGTGGGTAAATAGAAACCCATGTAGTTGGGGAAAGGACCAGCAGGGACCTGATGGGCCAAAGGACTTGTTTATTTTCTATACAATTCTATGACTCTGAGCATGGAATATCATGAGGTGCATGAGTAAGACTCAACCTAGCAAAGGTCCGTATAATCACTGGTAAGTGGTAGGAGATTGAAACAGGATTTGAGGAAGGATTTCTTTGCTTAAATCACAATGGAAACCTGGAACACCTGAATCACCAAGGCACAGAAAGCTCCAGACCAGGTGCTGGTAAATGGAATTAGTACAGAGATGGTTGGCTTGAGCTGTCCTCCGACATTAGCAAGTAAATTGCCAAGATCGGAGAACAACTTCAATCAACCACCTGAGCTACACATTTTCCAAATTAATTCCACTATACATAGAGCACTACAGAACAGAAATAGGCCCTTTGGCCCATCTAGTCTGTACTGAGCATTATGGGTAGCATATACTCATACTATTTCCATGATACTATGCCTGCTGTTTATGGCAGCTTGTGATTTACAAATTAGCTACCACATTTAACACTATAATGACTCATTTTAAAAGTGTTTTATTTTCTACAAAGCATCTTTGGGAGACTTCAAAATCATGATCAGTACTGGAAATGAAACTTTGTCACTCTTAGTCAAAACGTCAGTGAACTGAAGCAAAACGTGAACAAAGCCATCACATGGTGTACTGTGCAAGGTGGATTCATAGAATAGTTACCATCTAGAAGACCATTCAGCCCATCATATATGCACCATTCTAGCAAATCATATCACTGGTTCCACAGAATCCTGTTTATTACTCCTAATGTATATTGTCAAACTTGTTTTGTGGCAGCAGTACAGTGCAATACATAAAATATACTATAAATGATCACAAGAAATATATTTTAAAAGATAAATTAATATTGCAACTAGATAGAAAAAATAGTGAAGTAGTATTCAAGAGCTGGTTCATTGTCTGTTCAGAAATCTGAGGGCAGAGAAGAAGCTTTCACAGAGGTGAGGGGGGGATTTCTATAGGCAGAGGGTGGTGAATCTCTGAAATTCATTGCCATAGACAGCCAAGTCTTGGGTATATTCAAAGCAGAGGTTGATAAGTTTTTGATGAGTAAGGGCATCAATGATCATGGGGAGAAAATGGGAGTTGAGAGCGATAATAAATCAGCCATGATGGAATGGGCGGGGAGAAGACATGATGGGCTGAATAGCCTTCTTCTGCTCTAGAGCCGTATAGTCTTATGGTGAAACTGGTACTGTCTTAGTGCCAAAGCAACATGGTCAACACCAAACCACCAACTGAATGGACAGGTAAGTTAAGTGTATCATCTGGAGCTCCACTGAGCGATAGGGGTGGGTTGCCCTCACTTAAAGAACAGTCGTGCTTTTAACATGGCGTGCCGAGTGCCTCTAAGCTGAGGGAATTCATTCCCTGCGAGCTTCAGTCAACACCACACCCAGTGTACAGACAGATGGTGGAAACTCCCCCAGGAAATTCTAACCTGCTGCATTCCAAAGAAGTTTGCTTGAACACCCTTCATTTCCGCCCCTCGTGTAGAAGGTGGACTGGGGAATTATTCCAAATACACCTTTGATCTAACTTCACTCAGTCTCTTTTCCTGCACTGAAGCACTAACATCTACACTCTGATTTCAGTATCAGAACCAGAATCAGGTTTAATATCATTGACATATAGCCTGAAATTTGTTTTGCAGCAGCAGTATTGTTTAATACATAAAATATACAATAAACTATAATAAGAAACATACAGTGGATTCTGGTAAATTGGAAATAATTGGGACCAGTACATTTTGGTCCAATTAAGTGGCTGCCCCAATTAACCAAAGTTCCATGAACTGGTTTAAAAAGAATTTTAAAAAGATGAACTGAGTAACAAATTGTGTATTTAATTGAAATACAGAACAAATTAAAACACTGCCAATAGTACTACAGTATTATAAAACTATGTATTTGTTCCTAAGAGGATTCAATGGAAGAATTCATCCAGTATTAGCAATGAACTAAATCAGTGTGGGCACGGACACCTAGTACAGATAATGGACGGCCTTCATACAATGTTATCGATGACTGCGTCATCCAAATCTTCATTTTTATTGTAACATTCAAGATAATTCTCAATCCCTTAAAATTCTACATAGTTCCTAACTTGTTGAAGTAATCAAATCGTTTCATTTTCGCTTCTGGCATCTCCAAGTCTAAATGCTTGAAACCGCAGTGAGCAAAACGGTTCTGAATTGTCTGTGTACTTATTCCTTGTCAACTATCAGTGACAAAAATCATTGCTTGTTGAACACAAAGAAACGCAACTGATGCTATTTAAAAACTAATCGCTCTAGGCACAGTATACAGTCTAACTGTCTCATAGGTGCATGAAACAGATGCCAGATAGAAACCGTTCAGCAACAAGCACCTGCCTCAGTTAAGCGGCACAGCGACCCAAATATCATGCCCACAAGATATTAAGAGGAATAGATAGAATGGACAGCCAGCGCCTCTTCCCCAGGGCACCACTGCTCAATACAAGAGGACATGGCTTTAAAGTAAAGAGGTGGAAAGTTCAAGGGGGATATCAGAGGAAGGTTTTTTACTCAGCGTGGTTGGTGCGTGGAATGCACTGCCGGAGTCAGTGGTGGACGCAGATACACTAGTGAAATTTAAGAGACCACTAGACAGGTATATGGTGGAATTTAAGGTGGGGGGATATATGGGAGGCAGGTTTTAAGGGTTGGCATGACATTGTGGGCCAAAGGGCCTGTACGCTGTGCTGTACTATTCTATGTTCTATGCAAATAAACAAAGAGAATTCTGGCTATTTTCTCGATTAGTTTGTGCTCTTTAAGAGTTGTCACAAATAAGCAGCTCCCCAAATTAACCAATGGCCCAATTAACCAGAATCCACCATATATTAAAAGTTAAATTAATTAAGTGCAAAAATAGTGAGGTAGCATTCATGGCTTGGTTCATTGTCTGTTCAGAAATCTGATGGCAGTGAGAAAGAAGCTGTTCCTAAAATCTTCAATGTGTTTCTCAAGGCTCCTGTACCTCCTCTTTGATGGTAGTATTATGAAGAGAACATGTTCTGTGTGATGGAGGTCCTTAATGATGGGTTTCAACTCTCTGAGGCATGGAGATGTTGTCAATGCTGAGGAGGCAAGTGCCTATGATGGAGTTTGCAACTCTGCAGCTTTTCTGAACTTGCATAGTGGCCTCTCCATATCAGACAGTGATGCAACCAGTTAGAGTGCTCTCCACGGTACATTTTTGGACCCTGCACAAAAGCTGGATGCCAATTTCAGGGATTCCTTTGCAGTCAGGAAACAAGTATTGTAATATCAAACCCTCCCACCACGTGGCAAGTGTGATTGACATCTGGGCTTGTGACAATTTTGGCTGGAATTTAATCGCAACTCTTGGCAGAGTAGTGTCTCTCCCCCATTCTCATTCAACTCTTGTTAAATGGAGCAACAAAAAGGTCAAGACATTAAAAATGCAACTTCTTCAACCCTTTACCTTTTCCACCTATCAACTCCCAGCTTCCCACTTCATCTTCACCCCCTCTCCTGGTCTTACCTATTTCCTGCCAGCTTGTTTCTCTTCCCCTATTCTGGCTTTTACCCCCTTCCTTTCCAGTCCTAATGAAGGGTCTTGGCCCAAAATCTTCACTGTTTATTCATTTCTATAGGTGCTGCCTGACCTGCTGGATTCCTCCAGCATTTTGTGTGTGTTACTTTGGATGTCCAGCATCTGCAGAATCTCTTTTTCTGTTGAATACAATGTCCAGTTGTGCTAATGTCACAAACCCATTTTGTGATACTGTTAGGTTTAAGCTGATCACACTCTTTCTCTTGACGTAGAAGGGCCACTCTCAAACCCTTATCTCTTATAGATTATCCTAATTATTGAACTGCCATCTCCACCTTCACACTAGCTAGGTCTTCTGGTATCCAATGATAGTTTTCAATGAGATTCCCCTCTCATCCTTTTGAATTCCGTTGAAGTACAGGTCCAGAGTCATCAAACATTCTTCATACGTTAAGACTTTCATTCCTGCGAACATTCTGAATGTCACTGTAATAGGTGCTTCGGGGGCTTTACTCTGTGTCACTGGGATCTGGGGTACCAGATGATGCATTTTGGAAGGTCAAACCAGAAGGCTGAGTACAGGGTTAATGGTCAGTTACTTAAGAGTGTGGATCAACAGAGGGACCTTGGGGTTCAAATCCATACATCCCTCAAGGTCACTCACTGCACAGGTTGATAGGATAGTTAAGAAGGCCTATGGGATGCTAGGCTTCATTAACATGGGGATTGAGTTCAAGTGTAGAGAGATCATGTTGCATTCTACAAATCTCTGGTGAGACCACACTTAGAGTATTGTGTTCAGTTCTGATCACCTCATTATAGGAAGGATGTGGAAGCTATGGAGAGGGTGCAGAGGAGATTTACCAAGGTGTTGCCTGGTTTGGAGAACAAGTCATATGAAGCATGTGTAAAGGGGGTTTCTTTTTTTTTCTTTGTTACTGTTGGGAAAGGGTTTCCTTTTGTTAACTAGCAGGAATGCTAATTTACTGATAACGAGAATGGTATTCCTTTGTAAACCAAATGGGGATTAATGTTCTTTCTTCTGAGTCTGTAAGCTTTTGTTGACGGGCTTTTGGGCAGATCGGCGCGAGGGGGTCGAGAGAGAGGACGCAATGCTCTAAGCTGGGCGAGGATCGGACCCCAAAGGGGGGTCCGAGGCCGGGAGATTCTCCGGGGGGGGGGGGGGGGGATGAAGCTAGATGTGCTTGATTGACCACTCGGAGGGTCCTGAGCTGTTTGGAGAGTCGAGGAGTTCGGAGGGTCCTGAGCTGTTTGGAGAGTCGAGGAGTTCGGAGGGTCCTGAGCTGCGAGTCGAGGAGTTCGGAGGGGATCGAATGGTGGCCAGAAGACTTCAGTAATTGAGCTCCAACGGCTGTGCACCAAGTGGTTTGGACTTTGATAAGTTTGGCGCCTTTTCTTTAATTTTCTCTTCATATATACTGTATCGCTATTAATCACTTAGTTATAGTAACCTTTATAAATTGTACTCATTTAATCGCATATGGTGTACTGTCTGTTTTTGGGCGAGGCGGGGACATCACACAGCATCCACACCAACTGATTACCCAGTTTGGCGGGGCCGAAGGCTGCTCCCCCTAGACGAGAACGAGCTGAGCGAGCCTGAGGCGACCCAGGGAGTTACACAAGGTTAACAGAGCTGGGACTTTTCTCTTTGGAGCGTAGAAGAATGAGAGGGGACTTGATAGAGGTCTACAAGATTCTGAGAGGCATAGATAGGGTGGATAAGTTTCCATAGATAGGGTTTCCCAGGGCACCAACAGCAAACACCAAAGGGCATATGTACAAGGTTAAGGGAGGGAAGTTTAGGGGAGTCATCAGGGGTAAATTTGTTTGTTTGTTGTTTTTTTTTTACAGAGGGTTGTGGGTGCCTGGAATGACTTGCCAGGGATGGTGGTGGAGGGTAAAACATTAGGAGTATTTAAGAGCCTCTTGGACAGGCACATGAATGAAAGAAAAATAGAGGGTTACTGGGTAATGTGGGTTTAGTACTTTTTTTAAGGAATATATGGGTTGGCACAACATGGAGGGCTGAAGGACCTGTACTGTGCTATAGAGTCTAGTGTCTGAAGTCAGCTGTAAGAAGGTTCTATGGTCTGGTGAAATCAAAATTGAGCTTTTTGGCCATCAGACTAAACGCTATGTTTGGCATCATCAAAAAAACACACCATTCCTACCATGAAGCAAGGAGGAAGTTGCATCATGCTGTGGGGATGCTTCCCTGCAGCAGGCCCTGGAAGGCTTGTGAAGGTAGAGGGCAAAATTAATGCAGCAAAATACAGGGAAATCCTGGAGGAAAACCTGATGCAGTCTGCAAGAGAACTGCGACTTGGGAGAAGATTAGTTTTCCAGCAAGACAATGACCACAAGCATAAGGCCAAAGCTACACAGGAATGTCTTAAAAACAACAAAGTTAATGACTTGGAGTGGCCAAGTCAGAATTTGCGGCTAGACTTGAAAAAGGGTTTTTCATTCACAATCCCCATACAATCCAACAAAGTTTAAGCAGTTTTGTCAAGAAGAATGGGGAAAAATTGCAGTGTCCAGATGTGCAAAGCTGATAGAGACATATCCACACAGACTCAAGGCTGTAATTGCTGCCAAAGGTGCATCTGCTAAATACTGACTTGAAGGGGGTGTATACTTATGCAATCAATTATTTTGTGTTTTATATTTGTAATTAAATTAGATCACTTTGTAGAGATCTGTTTTCACTTTCACACACAAGAGTCTTTTTCAGAGTCAAAAAAGCCAAATTAAATCTACTGTAATTCAATGTTGTAAAACAATAAACTGTGAAAACTTCAAAGGGGGGTAAATACTTTTTATAGGCACTATATGGTTTATATATTTACTTTGAACTTTGAAGTTTGATTTGGTTGTCAATTAGCCAGCCAATGATCTCTGGGTTGCAGAGGTGTATTTTAATCAGGATCCTGGTGACTTGAGGTGACCCAGAGATCTGGTACCCCCAGATCCCAGTGACACAGAGTGAAGCCCCTGAAGCACCTATTACAGTGACATTCAGAATGCTCGCAGGAATGAAAGTCTTAACGTATGAAGAATGTTTGATGACTCTGGATCTGTACTTCAATGGAATTCAAAAGGATGAGAGGGGAATCTCATCGAAACCTATTAGATACTGAGAGACCTAGATAGGGTGAAGGGGGAGATGGCGGTTCAGTAATTAGGATAATCTATAAGGTTAGGGGCACAGCCTCAGAATAAAGGGATGGCCCTTTAGAACTGGGATGAGGAGGTATTTCTGTTGGATTTGTTTCATATAGAACGTAGAACAATGCAGCACAGTACAGGCCCTTCGGCCCACAATGTTGTGCCGACCCTTAAACCCTGCCTCCCATAATAACCCTCCACCTTAAATTCCTCCATATACCTGTCTTGTAGTCTCTTAAATTTCACTAGTGTACCTGCCTCCACCACTGAGTCAGGCAGTGCATTCCATGCACCAAACACTCTCTGAGTAAAAAACCTTCCTCTGATATCCCCTTTGAACTTCCCTCCCCTTACCTTAAAGCCATGTCCTCTTGTATTGAGCAGTGGTGCCCTGGGGAAGAGGCGCTGGCTGTCCACTCTATCTATTCCTCTTAGTATCTTGTACACCTTTATCATGTCTCCACTCATCCTCCTTCTCTCCAAAGAATAAAGCCCTAGCATCCTTAATCTTTTAATCCCTTAATAGTTTCCATAGTGGGCTGTGTAGACCAAGTCACTGTATGCATTTAAGACAGAGATTTGATTGGTAAGGAGGTTAAAGGAAGAAGGAAACAGAATGGTGTTGAAAAAATGTCAGGATTGAATAAGAGAACTGATTCGATGGGCTGAATGGCCTAATTCTGTTCCAATATATTAAGGGTAGCGGGGTGGAGATATATCACAAGGGGGTGTAAGGTGCTCATTTCCTCCGCTAGCCAGGTCACCACTGGACAAGGTGTAGCACCTGCTTAGCCCCCAAATCATGGCCACATGAAGCCATGGGAGCAGGTGGTAGATGGTTGTATGACCATCTGGTGTACATGATAAGTCCTGGCTATGCGACCACAGACGCCAGTCAGGCAATCTCTGAAGAGTATTGATGATGTTGGTATCACATGATCTGACGGCAGGTCATGTTTCTTAAAAGGAACACTTAAAGTTAAGGACAGGAAGAAAACATTACAAATGAGTTGCATATCAGTAGAGGTCCTGCCCCTCAGAAACATTGCACCTCATACTGGTGGCCAAATGCTTCCCCTCCATTCCCTCTGCATCCCCACCCCAGGCCCTTAAAGCAGCACAAAGCAGGAGAACTGGAGAAGATCACAAAACAGCCCGGGGTTTCCAGTTCCATGAGCACACTACGCTTGCTCACAGAACCAACTCTATCAACCAAACCGCCTCTCTTTAGCATCTACCCCAGACCTCAACCACACACTTCAGGTGAACATCTGCTCTCACCTTGAGACATAAAAGGCATCAGAAGCAGGAAACACAAAAGGTAAAAAAAAATCATCCTCAGTAAAGCTGTGCAATGCTTTTGAAATAGTTTTAGAAGGTTAATGGCAGTGAATTTCAAAATGCAAAAATGCGCTACTCACTGCCTCAGTAAAGCAGCCAACATAATCAAAGATCCCACCTACCCTGGACTTTCACTCTTCTTCCCAGTCCCTTCAGGCAGAAAGCACGTGCCACCTGGCCAAGGACAGCTCTGTCCGGCTCATATAAGGCTATTGATGGACCCCTGATACAAGATGGATTCTTGACCTCATAATCCACCTTGCCATGACCTTATAGCTAATTGCTTCCCTGCACTGCACTATGATCTGAATTCTGTTGTTTCTTTTTCTTTATTCTACCTTGATGAATTGATGTGATGAAATGATCTGTGCTAATGGCATTCAAAACAAGGGTTTTCACTATACCTAGGAATAAACCAATTATAACACTTATAAAGGTTGTATCTTAGCAAGGTGATCAGGGATATTGGGAGAATGACCCAAATAGTTCCATCCATCCATCATCCATCATCCCTCTCCTAACCTAGTTCCAGCTATCACCTACTAGCCTCCCTCCTCACCCCTCCTTCGCACCATCTCCCCTCCACACACTCAATCCTAATGCAGGGATTCCACAAAAAACATCGCCCACCCTTCTGCTTCCACAGATGCTACCTGACCCAGCAATTCCTCCAGCAATTTGGTTGTTTTTGCTCCCCTATCCAACCAACATTTGCTTCTCCATTAATGTCATTAAAACAAATACAAGAGCACAGAAGGTTGGAATTACTCAGCCAGTCAGGTAACAACAATGAACAGAAGAAAATTTCAGATGTATGGTCTTTCTCCAAAGCTGGGCAAAGCAGGAAAACATACAAAGCACTAAAGGAAATCAGCAGGCCAGGCAGCATCTATGGAGAGGAATAAACAGTCGATGTTATGGGCCGAGACCTTTCGAACATTTTCCATTTATGTAGGTGAGACCATGTCTTCCGCTGGGTAAAACTTTGCTCTTCTTACTTAGGAAAGTATTAATACATGGCAAGAAGATTGGACAGTCAGAATGGACAGGGTATCCAATGAGGAAAGGGTCAGAATCAGAATAAGGTTTAATACCATCTGCATACGTCGTGAAATTTATTGTTATGTGGCAGCAGTACACTACAATACATAATAATGAAAACTGTAAATTACCGACAGAAGTATATATTTTAAAAGTTAAATTAAATAGGTAGCGCAAAAAGAGAAGAAACAGGAAAAATAGTGACATAGCTTTCATAGGTTGAATGTCCATTCAGAAATCTGATGGCAGAGGGGAAGAAGCTATTCCTGAGTTGTTGGGTGTGTACCGTCAGGCTTCTGTACTTCCTTCCTGATGCTAGCAATGAGAAGTGGTCTTGTGCTGGGTGATGGGGGTCCTTAACAATGGATGCCACCTTTTTGAGGCATTGCTTTTTGAAGACGTCCTGGGAAGGCTCGGACCCACGATGGAGTTGAGTTCACAACTTGCTGCAGCTTATTTCAATCCTATGCAGCACTCCACCCACACCCCCACCATACCAGACAGTGATGCAGCCAGTTACAATGCCCTCCACTGTACAATGGTAGAAATTTGCGAGTGTCTTTCGAACATAGAAATGTACAGCTCATTACAGGCCCTTCAGCCCAAAATGTTGTGCCAACCATGTAACCTACTCTAGAAACTGCCTAGAATTTCATTAGTGCATAGCCCTCTATTTTGCTAAGCTCCATGTACTTATCTAAGAGGCTCTTAAAAGACCCTGTTGTCTCCACTTCCACCACCGCCAGCAGCAGTACATTCCACACACCCACCACTCTCTGTATAAAAAAACTTAACCCTGACATCCCCTTGGTACCTATTTCCAAGTACCTTAAAACTATGCCCCTTTGTGTTAGCCATTTCAGCCCTGGGAAAAAGCCTCTGACTATCCACACTATCAATGCCTCATTATCTTATACATCTCTGTCAGGTCAGCTCTCATCTTCTGTCACTCCAAGGAGAAAAGGCCGAGTCCACTCAACCTATTCTCATAAGGTACGCCCTCCAATCCAAGTAACATCCTTGTAAATCTCCTCTGCACTCTCTCTATAATATCCACATCCTTCCTGTAGTGAGGTGACCAGAACTGAGCACAGTACTCCAAGTGGGGTCTGACCAAGGTCTTGTATAGCTGTAACATTACTTATGGCTCTTGAACTCAGTCCCACAGTTGATGAATGCCAACACACCATACACTTTCTTAGCAACACTGCACAGCAGCTTTGAGTGTCCAATCTACACTGACCCCAAGATCTCTCAGATCCTCCACACTGCCAAGAGTCTTACCATTTATATTATATTCTGTCTTCAAATTGGACCTTCCAAAATGAACCACTTCACACATCTGGGTTGAAGTCCATCTGCCACTTCTCAGCCCAGTTCTGCATCCTTTCGATGTCCCGCTGTAACCTCTGACAGCCCTCCACACTATCCACAACACCCCCAACCTTTGTGTCGTCAGCAAACTTACTAACCCACCCTTCTACTTTCTCATCCAGGTCATTTATAAAAATCACAAAGAAGAGGAATCCCAGAACAGATCGCTATGGAACACCACTGGTCATTGACCTCCATGCAGAATGCGAACCATCTACAACTCAATATATAAGTTTGCTGATGACACCACAATTGTAGGCCGCATCTTAGGTAATGATGAGTCTGAGTACAGAGGTGAAATTAAGAACCTGGTGGCATGGTGCAAAGACAATAACCTATCCCTCAACATCAGCAAGAGGAAGGTATTGGTTGTTGATTTCAGAAGGAGTAGCGGACCGCACAACCCCATCTACATCGGTGGTGCGCAGATGGAACAGGTCAAAAGCTTTAAGTTCCTTGGGGTGAATATCACAAATGACCTGACTTGGTCTAACCAAGCAGAGTCCACTTCCAAGAAGGCCCACCAATGTCTTTACTTCTTGAGAAAGCTGAAGAAATTTGGCCTGTCCCCTAAAACCCTCACTAATTTTTATAGGTGCACCGTAGAAAGCATTCTTCTAGGGTGCATCACAACCTGGTATGAAAGTTGTCCTGTCCAAGACCGGAAGAAGCTGCAGAAGCTCATGAACCTAGCCCAGCACATCACACAAACCAATCTTCCATCCTCGGACTCACTTTACACCGCACACTGTCGGAGCAGTGCTGCCAGGATAGTCAAGGATAAGTCCCACCCAGCCAACACACTTTTTTTCCCCATTTCCCTCCGGGAGAAGGTTCAGGAGCATGAAGATACGTACGGCCAGATTTGGGAATAGTTCTTTCCAACTGTGATAAGACTGCTGAATGGATCCTGACCCGGATCTGGGCCGTACCTTCCAAATATATGGACCTGACTTGCACTACCTTAACTTTCCCTTTTCTATGTTCTAATTATGATTTATAATTTAATTTTTTATTATATTTACTTCTATTTGTACTTGAGGGAGCGTGAAGCGCAGAAACAAATTTGACTGTGATGATTGTACGACTATTATTATTAGGATTGAATGATTATTAAAGTATTTGTATTTGTACCCTTTGGTGACATAGCAATTCTTCTTAAGCTGCTGATGAAATAAAGCCACCGTTGTGCCTTCTTTGTAACCGCACCAGTATGTTGGCCGCGGGAGAGAAGATGTCTCAGGCTAGGTTTGTATCCACCAGTGAAGAAGAATCAGAAGGGATATCTTTCAAAGTGATTTTATTATCAAAGTACATAGACATAACCATATTCGACCACGAGATTCCTGTAAATGCCTGGAAGAAAATGAATCTCAAGGTAGCGCATGGCAACTTTGATAATACGCTCACTTTTAGCTTAGAGACAACAGAGCCAGAAACTGCTGAAAACACTCAGCAAGACACAGAGAGAAAAACAGTAGATTGCAAAAAATAATTTTCCTGAAATAGATCAAAATAGATTAGTAGGGCCAACGTCACATCGCTATTTGCGCTACAAGTCCTTGGAGCCCTGGGCACTACGTAAATGCAAGTCTTTGCCGGATCCTTAACGCAAAATGGATAAACTCCCTGATGTACCGACAGCCAGCGCCCCTCTCAGTACTGTATACACGGAGCTGAATGAGTTAATGAGATTAAGGCAGAACCGCAATAAATAACCCAGGCTGTCACTTAATAGATTCGCTAATGAATTTGCCAGGCGCGCTCAGGAAGATGACCCACCGTTGTACGATAGCTTCAGCCTTGGGTTGCCGCTGACTGTCCTGGCCCGGAATCCGAACCCTTCCACTGAGAGCAGCTGCAGCAAGAGGCAGTTCCACAGAAGTTTCATGGTCGGTCTCACCGCGGCGTCACACTGCGACCCGGCTCAGATCTGCAGAGGGAAAGTGAGGCGAAAGTGAGAGAGAAGCCCCAGGTGATGGAGCGGTCACAGGTGCTCTTACCCGCCGCCCCGGCCTCTCGCACCCGACCCGAGAAACTAGTGGGGGAGGGAGAAATAAATGTTTCCTTCTGCAAACTAAAATCCAACCTGTTCAATTTTATCAGGACTTGGGTGAACACACGCACATTACATACCCACGTTGACACACAATCATACCCCGACACACAGACACAAACCTACATATTCAGACATTTTTGCACACACATACACACCACATCCCCACACAAAGGCGCTCATATATAACCAAATATAAATAGCTACACACACACACACACACATATCCACATTGGCATACATCCCTCACACACATAAATAACCGCACACGTCCAGGCACACAAACGCCCCATACCCACACTCTGAAGCACAGACACGCAGATGCACAAATAGACACCTACCCACGGATCTATTATCACATACAGACAGACAGACACACACACACCGCATATCACACAGACAGACAAACATACACACACGCACACGCAGATTGACTTTGGAAAACTAGTTCACTCTCCGCGTAGCAACAGATTCTGGAATTCACTTTAAAAACCAACCTTTTGTTCACAGCTGAACAGGTACAAGAGTGCTTTTGGTGTGTGTCCCCCCCACCCATCTTCTTTCTCTCACCCTTCCTAGCTGCCCCCTCCCCAGCTCTCTCTCTCTGTTACCTGCAACAAACGCGAGCTGCCGGCAGTTGGACAAGACTCTGCTTTCGCTCGCTGCGTCTCCTCGCATATTCTCTCGGATTCTTGGCCCGGCTTCAATTGCCACAGAAGGGAGTTAGAGCGAGACCGGCTTATGCTCAGGTCCGCCAGCAACAGAGGGTGTGGTGGAGTGTACGAGAAAGAGCAAGAGAGAAGCTCTAAAACTCCCTCCGAAGCCCTGCTGGCCAAGATACTTAATCCACCACCCCTCGCGTTTCTGCGTACAACTGTGCGCAGGAGTTGGGGAGATGTCATATGTGTGTGTGTGAGAGAGAGAGAGAGAGAATGCCGCCCCGTGCAATTAATTGGCCGAGTAAACACAGGGCTTCCCCTTAAACAAACAGCAGCTCAGAGGGTTTGGGGTCCTCTCCCCGTTCCCCATCCAAAGCTGACCCTCGTTGTAGTATTCTTAAGAGGGTTAAGAGGCTTTCGTTTGGCAGCAGGTTGTAAGAGTCCACAATGTGGACCGTGCTTACTGCGCGGTGAGTGGAGACGAGTTTTCTATAAAAGGCCTCTCTCGCTCTACTCGCTGACACTGGCGAGATCGAAGCCCATCCGATCTGCTGCGCAAATTAACCCTAACTCTCGAACCTCCCTTTGGCCAAGTCCCTCTGCGTCAGACAGAATTACAGGACCCGGAGGGGCACAGTGATTTTGCACGCTTCTGGACGCCACAGCTGTGCCAGTGCGCCGTTTCTCCTGAAGAAGGGTTGGATGGTTTCTCCTGAAGAAGGGTCTCGGCGCACTTTATTCATTTCCATCGATGCTACCTGACCTGCTGAGTTCTTTCAGCATTTTGTTTGTGTGTGTGTGTTGCTCTAGATTTCCACCATCTGCAGAATCTCTTGCGTCTGTGCTTTGTCCTACACACTGGGGACCTGGGGTACAAGGAGCCGGATCGCTGACACCCCGTCCACCTGTCCGTTCTATAGCCCGGACAAGACGCTGTATCTTGTACAAACCTAACGTGAGAGGTTGAAGCCCCTGGTTGACTTTCTTAAGGGGCTGCTTCTCAAGTTCTGGCTGCAGTTTACCTCCACGCTCCTGACCTATGGTCACCCAGTACAGGGGACGGGGTTCTCCTAGTCGGTCGCTCCTGGTCCTATCGAAGATGGGCATTAGCGGGATCAAGCGGTTGAGCAGTCGAGTGCTCTGACCTCCAGCCTGCCCCTTTTCGGGGTGTGCGTTCGTGCCTGGGTGCTCTTGGAGAAGGAGCATGCGATCTCCGCGAACGGTGGACCCCGCATGAGATTTTGTTGATGAATGTTCTGCAGATAATAGTAGTTTAATTTGAAATCGTTAATAGTTTTGTGAACCCCTGATTATTGTACCATTTTTTGTGTGAATAAACTTTTGCATGTTTGTGATACAAATAAAAGGCTTGGAGATGAAAGACAGCGACGGCAGTTCTGGGAGTCACAGTTTTACAGCACAGATACAGGCCATTCAGCCCATCTCGTCCTTACGTTAACGCCTTTGCCCGCATTAGGTCCGAATCCTTTTATTGCATTCCTACCCAAACAACTACTCGTTAATATCGATTTTCCTAACCTGGCAATTTCTCCCCCTCCCACTGCTCTCCTCCATTCCAGCTCCGCCTCACCTCTTCATTTCTCCTCACTTGCTTATCACCTCTCTCTGGTGCCCTTCCTCCTTCCGGGCCACTCTCCTTCCCGATCAGATTCCTCCTTCCTCCCATCACCTCTCAGCTTCCCACTTCACCCCTCCTCCCAGCCACCCACCTACCCCCACAGCTGGCTTCACCTATCACTTGTCAACTTGTACTTCATCTCCTCCCAGTTTCTTATAGGGCTTCCTCCCCTCCCCCGCCCTCTTATTCGGACTTCTTCCCAGTCCTGATGAAGAGTCTTGGCTCTTTATTGCTTTCCATGCATGGGGGGGAGGGGGTCGACCTGCTGAGTCCCACCAGCATCTTGGGCATGTTACTTGCTCCTAATTGTATCTGTTTCTCCCACTTCCTCTGGTGGCTCACACCATATACCGAAGTACATGCGAGTAGTGGGAGATAGAACCATCAAAAGGGACTTGACACCTTCTTCATTAAGTCCATGGTCAGTTAAGCAGGAAGTTGGTTTATTGTCACATACACCAAGGTCTTGCACACCATTCACTCAGATCAATTCATTACCACAATGCGCTGAGGTAAAATAGTCACAGTGTGCAGAATAAGTTACAAAGAAGAATGGTGCAGGTAGACAGTAAGGTCAAGAATCCATCTCATCATACCAGAGGATTGTTCAATAGTCTTACAGTTGTGAGATAGAAGCTGTTCTTGAGCCTAGGGGTAGGTGCATTCAGAACAGACTCAATGGGCCAAAGGGCCTAATTCTATCCGTATATCTCACGTCTTTTGCAATTTCTGTCTGATGGGGGGGGGGGGGGGGAGAAGAGAGAATGTTCAGGGCGGAAGGGGTCTTTGATGATGCTGCCTGTTTACCGAGGCACCGAATGTAGATGGAGACCATGGAGGGAAGCAGATTTCCACGACGTGCTGAGCTGTGTCCGCTAGCCAGCAGATTTTTGTAGTCTTGGGCACACAAGCTATGCCAAGCTGTGATGCATTCCAGACAGGATGCTCTCTACGGTGCAATGGTAAAAGTTGTTGAGGGGTGAGTGGGACGCAAGCCTCCCGAGTCTGTGACCACCTCATATTTACTTCCTCTGACCCACAGGAGAGACCTCATCCTCATCCAGAGGAATCATCTTCAGCCCTATAGGGACTGTTTGAGAGGATATTACAGATAAATGGCGGGCAAGCAGAGGTGTGGATTTTTCCAAGTGATTCTGAGCTGGGTGGATCCTCATTCAGCAATGCAGTGGGCAGGGGCGGATGAAGGAGTCCTAGCAAGCGATTAGATTAGCTTTATTTGTCACATGTTTGGGGAAACAGCGTGAAAAGCATCATTTGTATCGATGACCAACAGCCTGAGGTTATGCTGGGGGCCAGGCCACAGGTATCACCATGCTTCCCCCAGCAACAGAGCATGCCCACAGCTTCCTAACACTACCTCGAACATCACTGGAATTTGGGAGGAAACCCACACGGTCACAGGGAGAACGTACAAATTCCTTACAGACAAGCCCTGTAAATATTGCGCTAGCCACTATACTACGGTGCTGTTAGTGGCTGTCATCGTGTCTAGCTCCCCCTACAGGACCTGTGCTTTCTCTCTGGTCGCTCCTGCTCTTCCTGCTATTAAGTCCTGCACCGTTACAACAGCAGTATTTTAGAGACCCTGCCTGGAGTCCTTCAGAGCAGACACAGGGCTGGCTTGTGGATTTCACTCTTTCCCCTTCCTGGGGTTCACAGCTAATGGCCCAGGAGACTTGCGTTCTCATCTGTGAGACCTCAGATATTCCACCAGCTGTACCCCCCCCCCCCCGAAGCACCGGCACAAACCACCTCCCCCAACCCTGCCCTCAGCTTACATGGGGATGGGGCTGCAGGTCCAGAAGAGGACGTTGGTACTGCTGGTCCCTGTTGGTGCAACTCCTGCACTTACTGCTGCTGGGGTTCACCATGATTATGGTGGTATTGACCAACTCTGCTGCTGGGGTTCACCATGCTTCTGCTGGTATTGACTAACTCTGCTGCTGGGGTTCACCATGCTTCTGCTGGTATTGACTGTGATACTGCTGTTGCTGCTCCTGCATTCCCACAGGTGCTGGCATCCACCCTACTGGTATGGGAAATCACCCTTCTGGTACTGATCCATTCCCCACTGTGCTGGCATTAACCCAACGGTTGTAGCTCTACACCTGCTGTTCCCAGCGTAAACCCTGCAGGTGCTGGCATTAATCCTGTTGATGCTGGTATTAACCATGATAGTATAGATCTACACCTGCTGGTATAGTTCTGTTCCTACTGGTGTTGCCCCTCATGCTGCTGGGACACCCATGCCCATTGCTCCTGATCCTTCTGGTCGCAGCATTGCTGTAGTAGTTTCTGTTATGCTTGAACAGGTCATCTCCCTCACGACTCTGCAGTCAGAGGAAACACAGCACCTGGGCTCCCACAGTGATCCAAAAGCTCAAACTCCAATCTGGACAGAGACCAACTCCTAACATTGCCAAAGTAACATCTCAAAACAAAACCATGCAGGGGTTCCCAGCCTGGGAAGTGTGTGCGTGTCCAGCATTTCCCTGTCAGCCCTTGCCCCTCCACTTACACACACACACACTTACATTTGTGGTCAGTGCATAAAAGCACAAACAAAAATAGTGCCATTGCCACTCAAATTCAAAGTCAATTTATTATCAAAGCACATATGTCACCATATACAACCCTGAGATTCACTTTCCTGTGGGCAAACTCAGTAAATCCAAGGCCATAATAGAATCAATGAAAGACGGCATCCAAAAGGACAAACAACCAATGTGTAAAAGACAACAAACTATGCAAATACAAAACTAAATAAATAACTAAATAAGCAAGCAATAAATATCAAGAATGCGAGACAGGGAGTCCTTGAAAGTGAGTCTATAGGTTGTGGGAACATTTCAATGATGGGGCAAGTGAGGTTGTGTGAAGTCATACCCTCTGGTTCATTGAGGGGTAATAACTGTTCCTGAACCTGGTGGTTTGAGGTCTGAGGCTCCTGTGCCTTCTTCCTGATGGCAGCCGCGACAAGAGGGCATGACTTGTGTGATGAGGGTCCTTGATGATGGAGTCTGCTTTCCGGTGACAGTGCTCCGTGCAAAATGGAGGGGAGGCCCTGATGGTTGCGGGGTAATAACTGTTCCTGAACCCGTAGGTCCTGAGACTCCTGGGATGGTTCGGAGTGGCTTTCTCCAACCATGTGTGGCTGCAGAAGGATCCTTTTCTGTGATCGTTCCACATAGAGCCTGACCATGGGCTACACTGAGCATCAGTTCATCCCTCAGCATACCCTCTTGCAGCCTGGACTGAGCTGGTCCTCAGAATTCCCTACTGAACATCTCACCACACTGGAAGACCAACAGGTTTCTGCCAGACCAATGGAATTCAGTCAGAGTTGACATTCTTCCAGCAGCATTGATGTCTATCTCGGTGTACGTCCCCGAGAACAGCTTGTAGATCCGAGGGTCTTCTATTAAACAGCTGCTGGGGATGAAGTAGTACATGGGCCTTTGCATCAGTCTCCATATCCATTTAGCAAATCCAGAGTCTGCAAAGAAGTTGGGTGACAGGTTCTGCTCCACTGAGAGCAGCGTACATTAAGCTTAGTATGTTGCTGGGAGGAACCTCGCACTGTGAGGTCTTAGTAATTTGTAGTTGGTACAACTCATTTTAGGAACTGCTTCTTCCCCTCCACCATTGAATGGTCCATGAATCCGCGACCACAGTAGCGTAGTGGTTTACAGTACCAGTGACATGGGTTCAATTCCCACCGTACCCTGCAAGGAGTCTGTACGTTCTCCCTGTGACTGTGTGCGTTTCATTCAGGTGCTCCAGTTTCCTCCCACGGTCCAAAGACATATCAGTTGGTAGGTTAATTATTCATTGTAAATTGTCCCATGATGAGGTCAGGATTAAATCGGAGGATTGCGGGGCGGCACAGCTCAAAGAACTGCGGAGCCCTTTCCTGCGCCCGTATCGCAGTATTAAAGAACGCTACCTCATTATTTTCGTTCTCTTTTCAGCACTCCTCGAGGGATTGCTTGGTCATGCTCTGAAGCAATGCGGTTAAATGGAGATGGAACTGAACACTTTGCATGGTTTTAGGCTCATGTACCACTCCCGGACACACACATAAATCTCAGTCGACACTGCAGTGCCAGGGACGGAGTGCTTCACTGTCAAAGACACTATTTCCCAGATGACACATTAATCCTCCACCATGTGGACTCCTCCACTATACAGCATGAAAGCGCTGAACTGTTATCCTCAATGTTCTGATTAATATCTATGCCTCAGTGGAAATCACTAAAGTAGATTATATCTGGCTATTATCTGATTACTGCTTGTGACAGCTTGCTGTGCACATCGGCCATTTTCCTTTCCTACTCAGAGGTGGTAATACACATCAGGACACTTAGCAAGATACACAACAATCCCTTTATGCTCAACACAAAACATCCCCACTCTTTAGTTTAGAAATACAGCAAGGGAACAACAAAATGGCCCAACAAACCCCCAATGCCCAGTTACACCCATATGACAATGGACCTACTAACTTGTGTGTTTTTGGAATGTGGGAGGAAACATGAGCACTTGGAGGAAATCCACGTTATCACAGGGAAAATTTACAAACTTCTCACAGACCGCAGTAGAATTGAACCCAGGTCACTGGCGCAGTAAAGCATTACACTACCCCGCCACCTCTTCCCTCTCCCCCATTACCATGGTCCTTTGTGTGTTAAAATTAAGCCCAAAGCGAAACTCAGCTGAGAATTTATTTTCTTAAATCTCACTTGGTAGAAAACAGTACTTAATTCTTTAAAATATTCACACCCGCAAAATGCTTAAGAAATGAGAAGAATTTGCAGCTGTACCTCGAACACATTGATTTACACTGGAACAGCCAGACTGCGATTGTACTGTTAGCTCCCCCCAGATGTTTCCAATAACCTCTACAGATGTGGACACAACATCAAAGATGATTTTTTTTTAAAAAGGCCATGCACCTTGAGACTTGCAAAGGAATTATATGCTGTGCATCAAAGTGGTGAGAGAATCACAGCTCAGCCGGTCCCTATAACTGAATGATCTTCCTGATCACTGCAAAGTCATTGCTCTACTTATGATATTGAGGATGAGTAGAGGCTGGGGACTAATCAACAAGATGCTTTATGCAACTGGATTGCTGCCCCTCTGCGTTCTCCACAGTTGTTTGGCTACAAGACTGCCAGACTCACAAGAGAACAAAGTAGAGGTCAGGGATCTGACCACACAAAGTGTCAGACTAGCGACCACTGGGAAATCTTTATTCTTGCTGCAGATGGTTCTTAGTTTCTTTACACAGTAATGACACTTGGCTCGGTTTCCAAAAAGAACAAAATCTGAGTCATTTAATGCATTTAGGCTTGGTCTGGTGAAAGAGTCCACAGAAATGAGAGTGAGCATTTTTTTTAAAGGGAAGACATCAGGAAGCACTTGTTTATTCCAGAGCTAGTGAACATCTGGAAAATTAATCCTGTTAAAAAGCAGAAGAGATTGGAGTCCATTGAATTCAGCCCACGCTGATCTGATCTTCTGTGTAGTCCCATCTACACAGAAGCTAGACTATATCCTTTCAAACCCTTCCCATCCATGTACCTATCTAAACTTCTCTTCACTGTTACAATTGAACCTGCATCTACTACAACCACTGGCAGGTCATTCCACACTTGAACCCTTCTGAGTGAAGGTGGGTGGGGAAGGTAAAACCCATCTCCTTGAAATGCAGTATGACACGAAAGAAAGAACTGCTTTGATTGGGGTGTGTTTGCAGGCAAAAGGACAATCTCCCCTCTTGTAATTGGTATTTACCAATACCAACTCACATCTCCACAAACAGATCCTTTGAATCCCTAGCGGGCAAAGGAAATGCTTCAAAGATGTCAGTAAAATTGGCCTGAAGAAATTCAACATTATATCTAAAAACTGGGAAGCCATTGCACTCAATACGTACAGCTGGAGGAAATCTGTTCAAGAAAGTGCTGAGGCACATGAGAATGACCTCCGCTGTGCCTCAGAGAACAACCAAAACACCCAACCGCTAACCCTTGGGGACTACAGACCCCTGGTCAGATATATTAGTCCGTGGCATAAAAAAGCTGGGAACCTCTGTACTAAACAAACACTTACTCTTGCCCAAACTGCACCAGAATATGTGGATCCTAGATTGGCCTCTATAGGCACCCGAGGACCCACCAACAGACAACCCACTCGGAAAATATCATACTCTACTCGAGTGATCATACTACAACTGTTATTCTCATTCACTAACATTCGCCACCCATATTATTCACTGATATTCATCCCCCTTAAGTCATGCAGAATAAAGGCAGCAACTTTATAGAATCTACATTCTTTAATTATCTACCAAAAGACAAACTGAAACAGAAGCAAACCTATCAGTGAAGTTAACCACATGGGGCAAGGAAGTCAAAACAACTAAACAGAAAAACATAATTTCCTTTCATTCCCTCCCTCCCCACCTACCTACCCACCCTCTCACCTGGACTCACTTTTTTTTCCCTGCCAGCTTCTGTTCCTCCCACTTCCCCAAACCTTTTTACTCTGACTTCTGCCCCCTTTATCTGTCCTGATGAAGATCTCAGCCTGAAATGTTGACTATTCAATCTATTCTATAGATGCTGCCTCATCTGCTGTTCCTCCAGTGTTTTGTGCCTGTTACACCACAGTACACTGTGCCGTGATATCTTAGTGCTAGGAAGCTCGCAAGTATGTATCTTGCTCAGAGACAATATCAACTGTGCCCAAGATATCCCCTTAGTTTACAAAAAAAAGATAAAAGATAATCTTTTTGTCACATGTACAGCAAAACATACGTGAAATGTGTGGTTTGTGTCAGATAAAACTAAATCATTGTGGCTTTTGCTGGGCAGTCAGCAATTGTCGCCACACTTCCAGTGCCAACCGAGCATGCCCACAATGTGCCACCCCTAATCCACAAGTCTTTGGAATGTAGGAAGAAACTGGAGCACCTGGAGGAAACTCACGTGGTCACGGGGAGAACATGCAAACTTCTTACAGACAGCGGCGGGAATTGAACCCCAATTTACATCTAGCACTGTAAAGCACTGCTCTACCAGCTAAGCTGCAGTGCTGCCCCCTAATGGTACTGGAAGACAGTCAACAGCCAGAGAACGTGAGCCTGGCCTGGAGTTCACTCCTGTAGTGTGGGCCAGAAAGGAAACATAATTAGGAAAAGCACAACGAGGGTCGACAATATTTGAGGGTTTGATTGGCTAATTCCAACCTCGATTCAACTGGTGAATGACTGAGGTAGTTCTGAAGCACAAACGCTGTAGCTTTCTCTATATCATCCAGCCAAAATTATCTTGCTTTTATTGAGAGGAGTTGCTATGTTTTTTTTGTACGTTTCTTTGTCATCTCCATTGTGGGTACAAACCTCCACACCTTCAAGGGCATCTTCAAGTGGCTGTGCCTCACGAAGGCAACATCCAGTATAAAGGACCCTCACCACCCAGCCATGGCCCCTTCTCAATACAACAATTAGAGAGGAGCCTGAAGAGCAACATTTTAGGAACAGCATTTTCCCCTCCACCTTCAGATATCAGAACAGTCCACCTTGCTATTCGACTTTTGCACTGTTTGTTTTTATAACCAATAGCAATCTTTAAAAAACTCCTGCACTGTACTGCTGCCACAAAACAAATTTCACATCATCCTCATTAATGCAAATATCTAAACAGCCAATTATGTGGCAGCATCTCAGCGCATAAAAGTATGTAGGCATGGTTGAGGTTCAGTTGTTCAGACCAAACATCAGAATGGGGATGAAATGTAATCCAAGTGACTTTGACCGCGGAATGATTATCGGTGCCAGATGGAGTGGTTTGAGTATCTCAGAAACTGCTGATCTTCTGAGATTTTCGTGCACAACAGCCTCTAGAGTTTACAGAGAATAGAGCAAAAAAAAATCCAGTGAATAGCAGTTCTGTGGGTTAAAATGCCTTGTTAATGAGAAAGGTCAGAGGAGAATGGCCAGACTGGTTCAAACTGACAGGAAGTTGACACTAACTCAAATAACCACACATTACAATGGTGAGCATCTCTGAATGCATAAAACGTTGAACCTTGAAGTGGATGGGCTACACAGGCAGAGGACCATGGACATGTACTCAGTCACCTCTTTATTAGTTATAAGAGGTACCTAATAAAGTGTCCTCCGAGTGTATGTCAGTGTTAAAAAGAACTGATTTTGATTGTTAATTCACTTTTCTTCCTAAATTGATTTTGGTGTCTATACAATTGTGTAATGGCTTCCAGGCTGTCTTATCCCAACGCAACTCATTGGCTTGAATCAGTGTCATTACTGGAACCTCTGCAAAAGACTCACCATCTCATTCTCAGAATCATGTTTAATATCACCGGCATATGTCATGCAATTTGTTGTTTTTGTGGCAGCAGTACAATGCAATTATTGATAGAAAAAAACTTGAATTACAGTGAATATATATATTAGTTAAATAAAAGTAAGTAGTACAAAAACAGAAGTCAAAATTAGTGAGGTAGTGTTCATAGGTTCAATGTCCATTCAGAAGTCAGATAGCAGAGGGGAAAGAAGCAGTTCCTGAATTACTGAGTGTGTGCCTTCAGGTTTCTGTACCTCCTACCTGATGTAGCAATGAGAAGAAAGCATGACCTTGGTGATGGGGGTCCTTAATGATGGATGGCATCGCTTTGAGGCATCGCTCCTTGAAGATGTCCCGGAGACTACGGATGCTCGTGCCCATAATGTAGCTGACTAAGTTTACAACTCTCTGCACCTTATTTCGATCCTGTCAGTGCCCCCCCCCCCACCCCATACCAGACAGTGATGTAGTCAGTTAGAATGTACTCCTTGAAGTTGGCAGGTGGTTCACGTTAAAAAAGAGCCACTACAACCGGTCTCCCTAATCTCTGGGTCACCGTGCAGCCAATTCTTACTGATACACTGCCACTAATTGCTACACAGAAGCACAACGAAACAGTGGCCCAATCCTGATGACTTTGATTTGATCTTTCTCATAAATTGCCTAAATTACAGTAATAAGCAAGTGCATTAGGTGCAGAGCCATCACTGTGTCTGCAGTTCATCTGCTCAGCTGCTTCCCTATGAACACTGCCAAAACCAGAGCAAGTCAGCACAACATTCCTTTGATTTTCTACAACATTAAGCCAAATCCAGCACAAACTACATGCCCACAGACTTAAAATCCGGCAAACATTTTATCACCCAGTGCAGCATCATCACATAGTTCTCTGCACAGGACAATTAAATGAAAAAGATTCAGTTCATAGTTGGTGGCAAATGCAAAATTGGCCATTCATTGAGAAATGGACTGCTCAGTGGAATTATTGAAAACACTCTGGAATCCACTCTACCCCTTTAAGAACGCTTCTTAAAATTGATGTCTGTTGTCAAGCTTTCAATTTCTTGTAGCTCAAGATCATGATCTAATTTAATTTAATTTTATTTATTTATTTGAGTTACAGCGTGAAATAGGCCCTTCCAGCCCTTCACACCTCACTGCCCAGCAATCCCCTAATTTAACCCTAGCCTAATTGTAGGACAATTTAAAATGACCAATTAGCCTACCAACCAGCATGTCTTTTGGACTGTGGGAGAAACAGGATCACCCGGAGGAAACCTACACAGTTACGGGGAGAATGTACAATCTCCCTACAGGCAGCAGCGGGAATTGAACCCGGGTCGCTGGTACTGTAAAGCTTTAGGCTAACCAGTATGCTACCATGCCGCCCCAGTTTGTTTGTGAACACTCCTCAGGGCATTCCATGATAATTTAAAGGTAAGGATTTATCTCTGTTATAACTTGTGTGAATGGATTCAGAAATAATTGGACGCTGGTCACCGTAAGGTGTGCATTTACATGATGCCTGTCTCGTTCCTTTTGGGACCTTCCACAGCCAATGCTGCACCCCTAAAGCAGTGCATGTTCTGACATGAAAATGCATGCCACCAAATGCGAGGTTTATTTTTGAGCTGAAAATGGGAAAGTGCACAGAGAGAGTGATGGGGAAGAGAGAATTTATGGATAAACCGATGGACCAGCCCACACAGAATAGTTCAGGAATGCAGCAGGTCAGGCAGCGTCGATGGAGGGCTGTGTTCGATCATAAGGAATGGAAAGGAAGGGGGCAGAAACCAGAATAAGAAACTGGAGAGGGGAGGAGGAGTACAAGCTGGCAGGTGAGGAGATGTTGATCGACTGACAGATGGAATGGCAGGTAATGAGACTAAGTGAGAATTGATTCGAACAATGGGTGAACATGAGAAATAGTCACACAGTTACACAGCACAACCCACCCATGCTGACCAAAATGCCTGTCTAAGCTGTTCCCATTTGCCCGTGTTTGGCCAATATCCCTCTCACCTTTTTCTATCCATGTACCTGTCCAAGTGTCTTTTAAATGTTCTCGTACCTACCTCAGTCACTTCCTCTGGCAGTTCATTTCATACACTGACTGCCCTCTGCATGAAGTAGTTCAGAGTCAGGTTCATTGTCATTGACATTAGTCATGAAATTTGTCATTTTCTATCAGCAGTCCAATGCTGGCAGAAAAGACATACAAGTTACCATGATACATAAATGGTGCAAAAGAGGATAGGGAGGTAGTGTTCATGGATTGTTCAGAAATCTGATGGCAGAAGGGAAGAAGTTGCCTCTTACATCCCTTTTAATTCATAGCCACAAGAGATTCTACAGATGTTGGAAAACTTAGCAACATACACCAAATGCTGGAGGAACTCAGCAAGTGAGGCAACATCCACAACTTGGATCCACATCAATTTGCCCAATGAGGTAACTGGTCCACAGCAGATGCCATCTCGTTGGCTTTTCACTCAACCCTGGACAACAAAGATGCACGTATCAGGATGCCTTTCCTTGGCTATGGCTCAGCATTCAAAATTATCATCCCATTTAAAACTAATCAATTAGCCTCAGGACCTCCTTGTGTAACTGGATCCTCAATTACCTCACTTGCAAACCCCAGTCAATTCGGATTGTCAACCACATCTCCTCAACCATGGCCATCAACACAGGTGTACCACAACGTTGGGTGCTTAGCCCCCTGCTCTACTCACTTTACACCTAGGACTACGTTGCTAAGCACAGCTCCAATGCCATATTCAAGTTTGCTGATAACACCACTGTGTTGATAGCAAAGGTGGTGACAAATCAGCATATGGGAGAGAGATTGAAAATCTGGCTAAGTGGCGCCACAACTGCGACCTCTCACTCAATATCAGCAAGACCAAGGATCTGATTATTGACTTCAGGAGAAAGAAACCAGAAGTCCATGAGCCAGTCCCCATCGGAGGTGGAAAGGGTCAGCAACTTAAGGCACATTTTAGTCACCTTCACTTCAAGGAATACAGTCCTACACTGCTCAACCTCTCCCTACAACTCAGAGTCTAGGGTCCTAGCAATATACCAGTAAAACTAATCAATCAGCCTCAGGACCTCTTTGTGTAACTGGATCCTCAATTACCTCACTTGCAAACCCCAGTCAATTCGGATTGTCAACCACATCTCCTCAAACATGACCATCAACTCAGGTGTACCACAAGGCACATTGTGCCTTGGGGATGGGGATGGGGATGGCCTACCAGGAATGAGTTGTAGTGGTCCTGCCTCTGGCACAGAGGTTGAACCCTCAACTAGAAAGGGGAGGAGGGAAGAGAAGAGAGCGATAGTTTTAGGGGATTCTATAGTCAGGGGGGCAGATAGGAGATTTTGTGGGGCAGATCGGGGGTCTCAGATGGTATGTTGCCTCCCTGGTGCCAGGGTCCGGGACATCTCAGATCGGATGCAGGCTATTCTTGAGAACGAGGGCATGAACTCAGATGTAGTGGTCCATGTAGGGACCAACGATGTAGGTAAGGTGAGTGAGGGGGTCCTGCTTAGAGAGTTCAGGGATTTAGGAGTGAAGCTGAAAGGCAGGACCCCCAGGGTGACAATCTCGGGATTGCTACCTGTGCCACGTACAAGTGAGGCGAAGAATAGAATGATTATGCACATCAATACGAGGCTGAGAGCATGGTGCAGGAAGGAAGGGTTCAGGTTTTTGGATAATTGGTCTTTGTTCCAGGGACATTGGGATCTGTTTCGAAGGGACGGTCTACATCTGAACCGGAGGGGTACTAACATTCTTGCAGGAGTGTTTGCCAGTGCTGCTCGGGGGGGTTTAAACTAGATGTGCAGGGGGCAGGGATCCAGATCCAGAGGGTCGGTCAGAAGGAGCATGGGGTTAAATGTGTAGAAGGTTTGGGTGATCTTGAGAAGGTCATCAAAATTCAGGGTGCAATTAGCCTGATGGAAGTTCAAGGAGCTGGGTTAGGTATAGTAGACAGTGTTTTAAGCAAAGAGAGGAGGAATGGGCTCAGAATTCTATACTTGAATGCGCGTAGTGTCAGAAATAAGACAGATGAGCTTGAAGCTCAGATGAAAATGGGGAACTACGATATTGTTGGGATAACGGAGACATGGCTGCAAGGGGATCAGGCCTGGAATTGAGTGTACCAGGGTATACGTGCTATCGTAGAGACAGAAATATGGGAAGAGGGGGTGGGGTGGACCCTGTTGGTGAGGAATGAGATCCAGTCCTTAGCAAGAGGTGACTTGGGAACAGGGGAAGTAGAGTCTGTGTGGATTGAGCTGAGGAACAGTAAGGGTAAAAAGACCCTAATGGGTGTTGTGTACAGGCCCCCAAACCGTTGCGTGGATATTGGGTACAAGTTGATTAGGGAGTTAACATTGGCATGTGCTAAAGGTAATGCAGTCGTTATGGGAGATTTCAACATGCAGGTGAACTGGGAGAATCAGGTAGGTGCTGGACCCCAGGATAGGGAGTTTGTGGAGTGTCTAAGGGATGTATTTTTGGAACAGCTTGTGCTTGAGCCAACCAGGAACGAGGCTATTTTGGACTTGGTGATGTGTAATGAACAGGAATTGATAAGTGATCTTGAAGTAAAGGAGCCATTAGGAAGTAGTGATCATAACATGATAAGTTTTTATCTACAATTTGAGAGGGATAAGGGCAGATCAGAGGTGTCAGTGTTGCAATTAAATAAAGGAGACTACGGAGCCATGAGGGAAGAGCTGGCCAAAGTTAAATGGGCAGATGCCCTGGCAGGAAAGACAGTGGATCAGCAGTGGCAAATATTCTTGGGGATAATACAAAAGATGCAAAAGCAGTTCATTCCAATGAGAAGGAAGGATTCAAAGAGGGGGAAGGGGCCACAGTGGTTGACAAAGGAAGTCAGAGATTGTATAGCATTAAAGAAAAAGAAGTATGACAGGGCTAAGATGAGTGGGAATACAGATGATTGGGAAAGTTTTAAGGAACAGCAGATCTTAACTAAAAAAGCAATACGGAGAGAAAAAATCAGGTATGAGCTCAGTCTAGCCAGGAATATAAAAGGGGATAGCAAAAGCTTTTTTAGCTATGTGAAGAGAAAGAAGATAGTTAAGAACAATGTTGGCCCCTTGAAGAATGAATTGGGAGAAATTGTTATGGGAAACAGGGAAATGGCAACAGAATTTAATGCGTACTTTAGATCTGTCTTCACCAGGGAGGACACAAGCAATCTCCCTGATGTATGGATGGGCCAGGGTCATAAGATATCAGAGGAATTGAGACAGATTAACATTAGGAAAGAAACTGTGATAAGTAGACTGGTAGGACTGAAGGCTAATAAATCCCCGGGTCCAGATGGTCTGCATCCGAGGGTTCTAAAAGAGGTGGCTCAGGAAATTGCGGATGCATTGGTAATCATTTTCCAATGTTCCTTAGATTCAGGATCAGTTCCTGAAGATTGGAGAGTGGCTAATGTTATCCCACTTTTCAAGAAGGGAGGGAAGGAGAAAACGGAGAACTATCGCCCTGTTAGCCTAACGTCAGTCGTGGGGAAGATGCTTGAGTCCATTATTAAGGACGAAATAGTGGCACATCTTGATGGCAGTAATAGGATTAGGCCGAGCCAGCATGGATTTACCAAGGGCAAATCATGCTTGACTAATCTGTTGGAGTTTTTTGAGGGTGTAACAAGGATGTTAGACGAGGGTAAGCCAGTGGATGTTGTGTACCTAGATTTTCAGAAGGCATTCGATAAGGTGCCGCATAGGAGATTGGTGAGTAAAATCAGAGCTCATGGCATTGGGGGCAGGGTTTCAACATGGATAGAAAACTGGTTGGCAGATAGAAAGCAAAGGGTAGCAGTGAATGGGTGTTTCTCAGACTGGCTGGAGGTGACTAGTGGGGTACCACAGGACTCTGTATTGGGACCACAGCTCTTTACGATTTATTTCAATGATTTAGATGAGGACATTGAAAACTATATCAGCAAGTTTGCTGACGATACTAAACTGGGTGGCGGTGTGACATGCGAAGAGAACGTTAGGAGAATACAGGGAGACTCGGATAGGCTGGGTGAGTGGGCAGATACTTGGCAGATGTCATTCGATGTGAATAAATGTGAAGTTATCCACTTTGGAAGCAGGAACAAGAGGGCAGAGTATTGTCTGAATGGTGTAGAGTTAGGTAAGGGAGAAATGCAAAGAGACCTAGGAGTCCTAGTTCACCAGTCAATGAAGGTGAATGAGCAAGTGCAACAGGCAGTGAAGAGGGCAAATGGAATGTTGGCCCTTGTTACATGGGGAATTGAGTACAAGAGCAAGAATGTCCTTTTGCATTTGTACAGGGCCCTGGTGAGACCACACCTGGAATATTGTGTACAGTTTTGGTCTCCAGGTTTAAGGAAGGACATTCTGGCAATTGAGGAAGTGCAGCGTAGATTCACTAGGTTGATTCCTGGGATGGCAGGGCTGTCTTACGCAGAGAGATTGGAGAGATTGGGCTTGTACACGCTGGAATTGAGGAGATTGAGAGGGGATCTGATTGAAACGTTTAAGATAATTAAAGGATTTGATAGGATTGAGGCAGGAAATATGTTCCAGATGTTGGGAGAATCCAGTACCAGAGGGCATGGATTGAGAATAAGAGGTCAGTTATTTAAAACAGAGTTGAGGAAGAGCTTCTTCTCCCAGAGAGTTGTGGAGGTGTGTAATGCACTGCCTCGGAAGACGGTGGAGGCCAATTCTCTGGATGCTTTCAAGAAGGAGCTAGATAGATATCTGATGGATAGGGGAATCAAGGGATATGGGGACAAGGCAGGGACTGGGTATTGTTAGTGAATGATCAGCCATGATCTCAGAACGGCAGTGCAGACTCGAGGGGCCGAATGGTCTACTTCTGCACCTATTGTCTATTAAATCTCCTCTTCACTCCTCCAGCTTTATGAAGTCTTTTCATCTACGGAATGACCAAAACTACTCTGTAATCTAAATGCAGCCTCAGCAAAGTCTTGTACAACAAACAACTGAGAGGTGAGTGAAAGGTGGAATGTGCAAAAGTGAGAACTGACTAGACCGATGGATCAAATCAAGATCTGGCTGTACAGTGGGCTAGATAATATGCAGTGACACGAATACAAGGACTCACCTGGTGGAATGGTTAACACTCAATCACGGATGAACAGATTTAGACCACAAGATATAGGAGCAGAATTAGGCCATTTGGCCCATCGAGTCTGCTCTGCCATTTCATCATAGTTGATCCATTTCCTGTCAACCCCATTCTCCTACCTTCTCCCCGTAATCTTTCACACCTTGGCTATCAGCTTTCACCATAAATTCATCCCCTTGCCGCGCCTCCATGGCCACCTGTGGCAATGAATTCCACAGATTCACACACTCTGGCTAAAGAAATTCCTCCTCACCTAAATGAACGTCTCGCTATTTTGAGCCTGTGCACTCTGGTCCAAGTCTCCCCACCAATGGAAACATCCTCTTCACAACAGCTCTATCCAGCCCTTTCACCGCTCAATAGGTTTCAACGAGATTTCCACACCCCCCCCCCCCCCCCCAGGTCATGCCTTGTTCTCATTGCTACCATGGAGAAGAAAGTACAGAAGTCTGAAGGCACACACTCAGCGATTCAGGAACAGCTTCTTCCCCTCTGCCATCGACTTCTGAATGGACAATGAACCCATGAACACTAACTCACTACTTATCTTTTTTCTATTTTTGTACTACTTATTTAATTTAACATTTTATATATACACATATATTTATTACACACACACACACACACTTCCTGTAATTCAGTTTTTTTCTTTATTTTTATGTATTGCATTGTACTGCTGCCGCAAAGACAAATTACTTTCACAACATATACCGATGATATTAAACCTGATTTTGGTCCTGATTTTAAATTCCAGCAAGTACAGGTCATGAACCTTCAATCGCAGCTCATTTAAAAGCTTAAGCCAGGTACAAGAGGGATGAGAGGATTAAATGTTTTTTTTTCATGGAGAGTGGTTACGATCGAAAATTTATTGCCTGCAGGAAAAAATGGAAATATAATCAATCACCGTCTTTTCAGAATGGAATTTGTGTAGGCACTTTAAGAGTGAATAATATGCAGGAGTGGGTGGGGGAAGATAAAACTGTTTGGAGTCACGTACATTAGGTTGAATATGCTCTAACAATTTGGTGATGTGATACGTCCAACAAACTGATTCATAGGTATGAATTGGCTGTTAAGGTGACTGAAGAGTGGGGGTGGGGGAGGAGGATGCCCTAGCTAACCTGCTCCTGGGGCTGGCAGAGACAGCTAGACATGGGTCCTGGAGATGGGCAGCGAAGGGTTCTGTGCTGGTTGGCAGCCTGGCAATGATCAGAGGGCATATCTGAGGGGGAGGAGGATTGTCCCAGCTAACCTGCACCAGGGCCTGGCTCAGATAATTATCCATGGGTCCTAGAGATGGGCAGCAAAGGATTCTGCCCAGGACTGACAGCCTGGAAATGTTCAGGGAGGAACGTCCATGCCTGGGTAGCTGTGGAAAAAGAACACAGCGTCCATGGACAAGAGATGTTTCGAGACCATTGGGCTCTGCGGGAGATTATCAATAACAATGGGAATGTGTTAATTATGGTTTGTCTAATTTTTAAGTTTGGGAAGTGATTATATAATAGAAATGTAATTTGAATTCATAGTAAATGTATTTTTATAAAAACATTTAATCTCCTTTACCTTAATTTATACAGGTGAGGCAGATGCTCATTTAATGTAATGCTGTTACTTGTCACATAATTCACAGTGTCTATTTTGCCTTATCTACTTAAATGCCCTGATTTATTTGCACTTATCTCATGTTAAAAAGAGAAGCCTCAAGGAAAATCAGGTGAGTTCCAAATCCAACAGCAATCTGACATGGGTGATTCATTTTTTTTTCAAATTTAGCCTAATCATATTCAATAGAAACCACATTTGCCCACGTTATTACCTGAACATAGGAATTATGAACTCTGCTCTCTGTTAAACGTCTTGGTTTGATGTTTTGAAATTGATGGAATGCATGTGAAATGTTCCATATCATAACATGATAAATATCCGATTCTATCAACTCCAACGGATAGGATATGCTGCCCCCAAATTCCTGTCCAATGTCACCAGTGTAAGATTAACTGAACTTGACGCAAAAGTTCTATTGCTTTACATAATCAATAGAGTGTTTATTAAAAGGGATAAAGGAAAAAAAATGAGCAATCAGACCTCTTTAAGAAATAAGTTTGGATGATCTGGGCACTCTTAAACTCAAGGGTTTAATTAATGTACCTGTCACGCACAATTCAGTCACAGTGCAGTTGGCTATGCAATACTGCCCGTTCATTCCTTTGTGCTAATTGTGTTCTGATCACACAATGCCATCTGTGAGAAGGGAGCCCACATTCCTTGAGGTCAGTGAAGATGAACAGATACTCCAAGAAGGGAGTGTCCCAGGGAAGTGGATCGCATCAATAGATTTGCGGCATTGAAGTGAGACTCCAGATTCATTGAGTTTAGAAGAATGACAGGGGATCTCATTGAATTCAGACTCACAATTAAGTTAAATATCACCGGCATAGATCGTGAAATAAATTGTTAACTTTGAAGCAGCAGTACATTGCAAAACATGATAAATACAGAAAAAATGCTAAAATAAATATATTACTCATGTATAAAAATGGTTAAGTTAAAAAAAAATTGTGGATGTGACGCATCCAGTGTGTGGTAGTGTACTGGGTAGTGCTTAAAGCACTCAATTTCAGCTTCCACCGCTGGCTAGCAGTCTTGCAAAAAGGAGAGCTGAATGTGTCTCTCCCTGTCAGTACGTAGCCTCTCCAACACCAAGCCTCAATGTAGTGCCTCCTCGCTGGTGACACACGGAAAATGAATTCCTTTCAGACTCGGGTTTACAGAGGACGGAGAGGAGGTCTGGCCCCTTAGCACACAGGCCCACCAGTGTGTGGACATGTCCGTGTGCTCATGAACCAGTTCACCAGCTTTTGGTATTGCCTTGTCGGCTGCCTCGGGAGAGATGAAGGCTACAGGAGTAAATCCAGACAGCAAATCCAGAGTGAACTGAGTGGCATGCCAGGCTTGATGGGCCAAATGGTCCAGTTCTGCTCCTTGGTCTTATATTATAAAAATAAGTGCTATTTGTCCATTTAAGGGTCTGCATAAACTGAGATGCGCGAGGTTAATTACAAACAAGATATAGAAAATTACAGATATGTAATACCACTTTAATTCATTGTGATTGTTTGCATAAGTCAGTTGACACATTGATTCCTGGGGAGAGAAATAGTTGATGGAACTCAGTAGTGTAGGGGGCAAAATTCCACACATGGCACTCCCATCCACAGTGTAGAATATAGTGATGAGTCACTCCTTGTAAACAAAGACGTAAAGTGAAACTCAAATTTTAAAAAAAAACCTCATATCAGAATCTAATTAAAATGACTCAATCTAAAGCTGTTGCAAAATGGTGTTCCAAGGACCTTTGGCTAACTGACCTGTTGATGGTTATGATTTGTCATCAGTTTGATTTAAAGAAACACCATTACCTGTGACTCAAAGAACTTTTCCAAGTTCAATCCATATATATACACCACTATCCATGTGTTTAAAAAAATGTTGCCCCTCAGGTTCTTATTAAATCTCTCCCCTCTCACCTTAAACATAAGCGCTCTAGTTCTTAAGTCTCCAACCCTGACTGGGCAGCTTCTCTCACACTGATCTTGGCAGGATCTAAATCATTTCTCACTGATCCCTTCTACGCTGATTTTTTTTCAGGATTTTAACTTCACTACTCAGCAAAAGGTACAACCTCTCAGTCATACAAAATGATGGAGGAACTCAGCAGGCAAGGCAGCATCTATGGAAAACAGTACAGTTGACATTTCAGGCCAAAATCTTTCAAGCAGAACCTTTTCTTACTTCAACCCCACCCCACCCCCACCCCCAACCCCATAGGTGCTGCCTGTCTCCAGCATTTTGTTCAGATTTCCAACATCTGCAGATCTTCTCGTTTATGATTTGATTACCTTGTTTGTGATATGGACAGGATAGGAATGGAGGGTTATGGGCTGAGTGCGGGTCAGTGGAACTAGGTGAGAGTAAGCATTAGGCACGGACTAGAAGGGCTGAGATGGCCTGTTTCCGTGCTGTAATTGTTATATGGTTATAACCTCTCAGTCATGACCACCTGCATACCCTGCCTCAGTTGTTGGGTAGAATCTCTAACCAATTTCCCCTACTCCTTTCACCTTCTTCTTTCCTAATAAAGTTACATTCAGCCTTTCCCCGGGGCAGACACAGCCCGAAACATCTATTGTTTATTCCCCTCCGTAGATGCTGCCAAATTCCTTCAGCATTTTGTGTGTGTTGTTCTGGGTTTCCAGCAACTGTAGAATTTCTTGCACTTATGAAACTAGTTATGATTTACAGTCATTAAAGCTTTTGGCCCATTGGCTTCATAAATCAATGTATGAGTACAGTTGGTGGGATGTTACGTTGAAATTGTACAAGATATCGGTGAGGCCTAATTTGGAGTATTGTAAACAGTTTTGTTCACCTACCTACAGGAAAGTTGTAAATAAGATTGAGACAGTGCAAAGAAAATTTACTGGGATGTTGTCTGAACTTGAGCACCTGAGTTGTAGGGACAGATTGAATAGGTTAGTATTCCCTAGAATGTAGAATGAAGGGAGATTTGACAGAGGTATACACAAATATGAGGATGTAGATAGGGTAAATGCAAGCAGGGTTTTCTCCCCCCACTGAGGCTTGGTGAGACTAGTACTTAAGGTCATCTGTTAAGGGTGAAAGGTAAAATGTTTAAGGCAAACTTCGTCGCTCAGGGAGTGGTGCAAGCATGGAACAAGCTTCCAGTGGAAGTGGTGGATGCAGGCTGGATTTCAACATGCAAGAGATCTTGAGTTACGTACATGGATGGGAGTGGTTTGGAGGGCCAACGTAACTAGATGGGTCAAAGGGCCTGTTTCTGTGCTGTAGCACTAATTCTCTTGCAGTGTTGATTTTGGATTTCTCTCAAATTCATACCATTTTGGCGAGAGATCAGAAGCCACAGGAAATTCAACCCATTTAAATTGCTTCCAAGGCAAGGCACAGGCCTGTGCTTCAGAGGACAGGTTTAGATCTGCAATGCTCCAACAGCCCATCTGATCTTCCCTCACGAGTGCCAAATGCTTAGCATCACCACAGCATTCAGCACTTCTAAAGAGTCCAGCTTCCTCAAAGCTCACTCCAGGTAATCATTGTCTTACTGCTGAAGTCTACTTTCTGTCATCTTCCCTGAACTAAAACCAGCACAAAAACAAAATCTTGCGGCCACAGAAAATACTCGACCTGTCAGGCTGCAAAGAGGAGTTAAAGAGTCATACTTGCAAATATTTTTGTGATCCAACTCCGACTCTTTTTTGGAAGCAGGCTCCAATTGGCATGCATGCAGTCGCTTATAGATCATTACAGCAAACTTCAGACCCTTCAGCCCACAATGCGATGTCAAACTTTGAACCTACTCTGAGATCAATCTAAGATAGCCCACAATTTATCTATCATATTTTTAAACGCCCCTAATGTATCTCCATCTATCACCACCCCAAGAAGAGCATCCTACATGCCTACAATTAGGGCGTAATGTGGATTGTAGATTTAGTTTAAAATGTAGCCCCAATCAATAGTTTTCCTGGAGCTGTGGATTGGAGTTCGTTGCAACCCAGGCAATGCTGATTAACATTCATTTTGGGTGTCTGGGGTGCGGGTGCAAAGGAGGTGGTGTGTGAAAACTATACGCAATTCAAAGGAAGCACTGTAGATATTTGTCACTATAGAGTTATCCTGCTGTCACCTTTGACCTCCAGCACATAAAAATGTCATTAAAAATTGGGTCGGGAGGCTTCTTCCCCCAAAATGATGTCTGCTGCTTATTTTGCGGAATAAATACTTTGGCAAAACATTCCTGTATCCATTAGCTTCAGCGTCCCTCCAGTGACTTGTTCACATTACAACACCTACCACTCTCTGTGTAAGAAACCTATCACAGACAGGCCCTCTGCACTTTGCTCCAATCACCTTAAAACTATGCCCCCTTGTATTAGCGATCTCTACCCTAAATATGATGCTCACACAGCACCTGCAGCTATACAGTGCAAGGTTGAATATACACATGGAAGCCTGAGTTAGGTACATACACAGTGCGCATGCGCGCGCACGCACACACACACACGCCAAAGGTTAGATATGTATACACAGGCCCAGTGTTGGGTGACATCAAATTTTGCATAAATATGGCAGTTTTCATAAAATGCAAACTTCCAGGGAAACCAACTAGTTCCCTCAGCTTTTCATCAAAACTGGCCAGATCTCAAGATGAGAGACGTTTTAAAATGCAGACAAATTTGAGGGGAGTGGGTGGCGGAGTGAAGGGTGGGGAAGCAAAGAGCATAAGGGCTGAATAACCTAATTCAGCTCCATGAAGCCTGCTCAACAATTTAATCACAGCTGAATTATTTTCCCTCTCAATCCCCTTCTCCTACATTTTCCCGATAACCTTTGACAACCTTACTAATTAAGCAATAATCAACCTCCACTCTAAATATTCCCAAAGATTTAGCCTCCACAGCCATCTGTAACAAGGAATTCCACAGATTCCCCACCCTCTGGCTAAAGAAATTCCTCCTCATTGCCTTTCTAAATGGACATCCGTGTATTCTGAGGCTGTGCCCTCTGGTCATCGACTCTCCTACGATTGGAAATATCCTCTCCACTTCCAGCCTATCTAGGCCTTTTAACAGGTTTCAATGCCTACTCTCCTAATCTGTCCTAATTGTTCTGCACATCCTCAACACTACCTGCTCCTCTTTGTATCCTCCACAAACTCAGCCGCAAAGGGAGGGTCTGACATGAGGCAAGGCGGGAATGACGAGATGACAGAGGGGCTGATGGTGTGGCTCAGAGTGAGCTGTGGGAGGAGTAAAAGGCAGAAAAGCTGGGTTGAGGGCATACACTGAGCTTTGCTAGAGGGAGGAGGGGCATTGAAATCACTGACAGGGACTGAGACGGAGATGTGACAAGAAACGGAAGGCCCAAGATTTGGCCTCTAAATGGAAGATGGAGCATCAAAAGAAGCCCTTTGGCTTACACTAAACATCAACCACTCATTTTTGCAACCCTTTCATTAATTACAGGTTTTTTAATACTTTCAATATTCTCAACAATATCTACCACCCACCTACACAATCTGTGCTTGGTCCCTCATGAACTGGACAAGTCATATCCTGAACACATTAGGGAAAGCTGGCAGAAGTACAGGCATTTGTTCACGTAGGCAGCAATGGGTAATACTGTTACCCTCTTCACAGATGCTGCCTGGCCTGCTGAGTATTTCCAGCATTCAGTGTTATGGAATTTAGGAGACTGTCATTGCACAGAGAACAATAATAACTTGGAACTGCATCGCAATCAGATGAACGGGTGATGTAATACACAAATTGCTCTGTGGACCTCAACAGATCAGGCAAATGGACCTCAGACATTTCAGGTCAAGACCAGTTATCAGTCCATTTCCTTCCTATGACTTGCTGAGTTCCTCCAGTCATAACTTCAGAGCACAAGAACAGACCCTTTGTCCCATCCCGTCCATGCCAACCTGATTGTCTAGTCCCAATGACGTGCACCCAGACCATAGTCCTCAAAGTCCCTCTGATCAATGTACCTATCTAAACTCTTAAATGAAAAGAATTGAACCTTCGTCTACCAAAGAAACACACACACAAAATGCTGGAGGAACTCAGCAGGTCAGGCAGCATCTATGAAGCAGAATTAGCTGTCAACATTTCAGGCCGAGGCCCTTCATCTGGACCAGAAAGGAACAGGGAAGAAGTCAGAATAAGGTGGGGGAGGGGAAGGAGAACAAGCTGGAAGGTAATAGGTGAAGGGAGGGGTAGGTGGATGAAGTAAGAAGCTGGGAGGTGATAGGTGGACGAGGTAAAGGGCTGAAAAAGGAGGAACCTGATAGGAGAGGAGAGTGCACTGTGGAAGAAAGGGAAGAAGGACACCAAAGTGATGGGATGGATAGATGAGAAGTGAAGAGGAGCCAAAATAGTGAGTACATAAAGGGGGGGGGGGGGGGTGGGGATGAGCAGGGGATAACTGTCTAAAAGACAACATTGATAGGTTGAGATGAGAAAGGTTGGGAACAGACTCCTGTAGACAAACATTTTCTTGGAATTGTATTATTGAATTTTTATAAAGCTGTATATTCCAAGCCATTTTATGTAAGGAAATGTTGTTGCTATTGTACATACTGTTGCTACCTGTTCCGGGCTTTGTGTCTGTGGACCTGCTTTCATTCTGAATGCTAATTTTTCCCTCTATGCACATTGGGTGTTTGACAACCTTTTTTTTTTGGTAAAGAAAATTTTTTGGGTTTTTTTTTGGGTTTCTTTATTTTGTGGCTGCCGAGACAAATCTGAAGTTGTATAATGTATACATACTTTGAAATCTATTATACAGACTGCCGTTTGGATGTCCACTGACAAATTTTGTTTGATTTGAGAATGAACACACGACTGCTGTTTTAATCAGAAAAGTTGTGTGTTATGCATTAAATTGAGGCAAGTTCCTACCCGCCTCTTACAGTCAGTACAGCGATGTGGTTTGAGCTTTGAGAATATCTATCTCCCTCTCTCCCTCCCCCAAACCAACATCGTGAGGAGAAAGCCAAACTGGCTGGTCATTTCTCAGAACTACTCGTGGGACGTTACTGTGTGGAATCATTCCCCTAACTAGTTGCCTGCAGAGTGGTCAGAATAAGCATGCTGAAAAGAAAAAAAAAAGTTACATAACTGACACCTCTGTCCCTGGAGCCGGGAGATGGAGGGCTGTTTACTTGCATGGGAGGGTGTGAGGAAGGAAAAAAGGTTTCTTTCGCTCTTGCTGTTTTGTTCTGCTCAGCATTGTGGACCTGCTGCGCTGGCACTGGAATCAGCGGCAACACTTGCAGCCTGTCACCAGCATATCCTCGGGTTGAGTTGGTTGCTTACGCGAATGACGCTTTCACTGTATGTTTTGATGTACGTGTGATAAATAAATAAATCCAAATCTCTCATTTCAGAGTGGATTTCATGCTCCCAAAATGCTGAAAATGAGCGAAGGAAGAATTATTCAAAAGATTAAAGATTAGCTTTATTTGTGACATGTACATTGAAACATAGAATGAAATACGTCATTTGCAGCAAGGGCCAACATCGTCCCAGAAGGTGCTGGAGGCAGTTTGCAAGTTTCGCCACATTTCCAGCAACAACATAACATGCCCAGAATGTACTGTATTAACCCCCAAACTGTACATCTTTTTGGAATGTAGGAGAAAACCTAAGCACCTGGGAGGAAACACTTGTGGTGAAGGGAGAATATATAAACTCCGTACAGACAACGGCCGAGTTGAACCTAGGTCAATACTAACTGTGCCACCCCAAGTTACTCAGTCTGTTGATCATTGATCTGCAGATAAGTGGAAAGGAACATCCCCTCTCTAGAGACTTTTGAGCCCAAACCCTAATTATCATAAATATCAATTATAATACCATCTCTTATTAAGAGACAAGTAAACATTCCATTACACTTCCTGTAGCTAATAAAGTGGCCACTGAGTGTATGTTCATGGTCTTCTGCTGCTGTGGCCCATCCACTCCAAAGTTCAATATGTTGTACATTCAGAGATCTTCTTCTGCACTCCACTGTTATGATGCATGGTTATCCGAGTTACTGTTGCCTTCCTGTCAGCTTGAACCAGTCTGGCCATTCTCCTCTGACCTCTCTCATTACAAGGCATTTTTGCACACAGAGCTGCCACTCACTGGACGTTTGTTTTTCACACCATTCTCTGTAAACTCTAAGAGACTGTTGTGCATGAAAATCCCAGGAGATCACCAGTTTCTGAGATACTCAAACCACCCCATCTGGCACCAACTATCATTCCACACTCAAAGTCACTAAGATCACATTTCTTCCCTAGTCTGATGTTTGGTCTGAACAACAACAGAACCTCTTGACCATGACTACATTCTTTTATACATTGAGTTGCTGCAACACAATTGGCTAATTAGATATATACATTAATGAGCAGGTATACCTTATGAAGTGACCAGAGAGTGTATATAATCTTGTCTATACCAGAACTCTTAAGGGGAAGCAGTCTAATTGCAAAAGATCCTCAATTAAAAAACACAAGTAATAATTTTTTTTAAAGTATTTTCTGAGCAGGAGTCAGGCTTAAATACTTGACAACCTCCGACTTCTCACCTCCAGCCAAACTCTGCCACTGCCTGGTTCCGAATCAATCTTGAATTTTGTCATGTGTAATTAAACTGCTCCAAGCTGGTGTTCAGATTTACTACTATATACAATCGCAGAACAAATTGGTTCCCTGCAAAGACTTGCTGGCGCTCTGGAATATGCCAAGAATTCAGGCATGCTTTAAAGTGGCTGAGAATTTTTTTTTTAATAGATTATTTCAAGAATTCCAATTCCCTTGCTTTGTTCACTAAGTGTTTGAGGCTCACTTCATATGCAATATCAGCAGTTTGGTTTAAGTCCTAAAGTAGATGGCAAATACTAGCATATTGTATTCTACTAGAGTTGTCCACGAGCATTGAATTCTCCAGCTTCCAGTAAAGTGCTGCCCTTCAAATGCCAAGCATTGTGGGCATGCTATATTGGTGCCAGAATGTGTGGAGACTCTTGCAGGCTGTCCCCAGCACATCCTGGAGCGTGTTGACTGTTAACACAAATTTCACTATATGTTTTTGCAGTAGACATGATAAATAAGAATCTTTGTCCCTTTTCTCTCTTGCCCCCTTATCCATCCATTTCTGCCTACGCTCCCTTCCCACACACGCTCCATCTGCCCATCACCCACACACTCCTCCCACTGTTCCTAATCACCCTCCAGAAAGTGCAGGCCCAAAGACATCAAACACTCCTTGTAACTTAACCCTTTCATTCGTGTGAACCTCTGGACCCTCTCCAATGGTCAGATAAGAGACCCAAAACTGCCCACAATACTCTGAGTACAGTTGGACCAATGCTTTCTGCAGCCCGAGCATTACATTCTTGCTTTCATATTCTAGACCCAAGTCCCTAATTCAGATTGAGAGTTGTTAAACTATTCAAAAATGCACAGAGAGAAAGGTGAGTTCATGCTGGAATTTCTGTCTCTAAAACTCCCCTGAACCACTTCCAGTTTGTTGCCGCACTCCCAGGTTATGCAGTACTGTGCAAAAGTCTTACGCAAGTTAAATTTAAAGCCAATGTTTTGTAAGCTTCTCTGTGATCTTTTCAGTTTCTGTAATTATTAAAGCTTTACCTGGAACTTACTCATAATATACAGAATCAGATTTATCATCACTGATACACATACAGTACTGTACTGAGAAAAGTCTTAGGCACATACATATAACTAGGGTGCCTGAGACTTTGGTACAGTACTATAATTTTATGCATTGCACTACTGCTTCTGCAAAACGAAACAAATTTCATGACATATGTGAGTGATCATAAACCCAATTCTGATATGGGTCTCTATTGTGGACTGAGAATGGGAAGGAGGCAGGGAGAGGAAAATCATATTTGAGAAAAGGGGAGGGGAGAGAGCGGGAAGCACCAGAGAGACATTCTGTGATGGTCAATAAACCTGTTGTTTGGAATCAAATTACTTTGCCTGGTGTCCCAGGGCTGGGTGTGTCTGCACCCATGCCACCCTCCGCCCCTGGTACTCCTTCTCTGCCACGTGTCGAACACCCTTCCCGTAGCACCCCACCTTTACCATTCCCAACATCCTTTGTTTCCACCAGATTTACAAACTCACTCTCCATTCCATGTTGACAAATACAGTACTGTGCAAAAGTCTTAGGCACCCTAGCTATATGTGTGTGTGTGTGAATAAGACTTTTGCACTGTAAAGATTTACAATACTGTATGTTAATGAACACAAGTGTTTGGGTTGACTATTCTGTGGAGGCATTGTGGTCAAGCTAAAAGATCAATTTCAGAATCAAGTTTATTATCAGTGTCTGGTATGATGTGACATTTGTTGTTTGCGGCAGCAGTACAACACAAAGACATAAAGATACTATAAATTAGATCAAAAACACAAAATTCTGGCAGAACTCAGCAGGCCAGACAGCATCTAGGCGAGGAGGTTGAAACGACATTTTGGGCCGAAACCCTTCATCAGGAGTGAAGTAACATGGAATGGTCGAGGGGGGATAAGAAGTGGGGGGAGGGATGAAGTAGAGAGCTGGGAAGTGATAGGCTGGAGGGAAATGGGCTAAGGGGAAGGTGGAGAATTATGGGAAATAAAAGAGAAAGAAAGGTAGGGCTGGGGGGAGAGATTATAGTGGGGGGGGGGGAGAAAGAGAGAGAGAACCAGACTAAAATAATAGATAGGGATGGGGGTAAGGGGATGAGGCCACATTCAGGTCGATGGAGCAATGCCTTCCCGCCTAGGTAGCCTCCTTCCTGCTGGCATGAACATCTAACTCACTGACCTTTGTTGATACCCCTGTCCCCCACCCTTACCCCCATCCCTATCTATTATTTTAGTCTGGTTCTGGTTTTAGTCCGAAACGTCGTCACTACCTCCTCCCATAGATGCTGTCTGGCCTGCTGAGTTCTGCCAGCATTTTGTGTTTTTATTTATTTCCAACATCTGCAGATTCACTCGTGTTACCCTATAAATTAGATCCTTCCTTAGATCAGGGGCTAAAATCATTCACAATTCTTCAAGTGCAATTCCTCAGACCCTTATAAACTCTTACCAGCTAGTGCAAAAGGTACCCTCAGTAATGAACAAGTACCCCAATATACTTGTAGCATTATGCAGGTTTATTCAAAATTCCTGTGAATATTGACAATTACTCTAATGGTTAAAAGCATCGTACATTGCCAATTAAATTTTGGAACCCATGCTACATGCATTTTTTTTTAATAACACACAATTTGTTTAGTCAGATATCGGAGTTGTTTTCCAAGTGCGCCCAGCAAGAAGAAAAAACACACACACCATACCAAAGCCAAACTGTCCAGCTGTGCTTCTCGTCACTCGGGAAGGCACGTGAACACTTGTACTTCAATAAAGTTAGGCAGTCAAGCATTTCTGTGAGGACATTTCGACACTGATTGCTTTTTGACAAACGTTTCCTGAGGGCTACAAAATCTCTCATGAATAAACCCATCCCCTCACAGCACCGTGTGGCATCCACAGAGAATGAGTGGGGCATCAACTGCTTGCGAACGGCGCAGCAGTACAGAACGGGAGCGAGCACTTCAAACCAGAATCAAAATCAAGTTTATTATCATCAGTTTTTGTGTCTTTGTGGCAGCAGTACAAGGCAATACTAAATACAAGGAAAAAAACTGAATGTGTGTCTATATATAATTTCACATACACAAACACACACAATAGTTAAATTAAATGAATATGCAAAAAATAGAAATAAAAAAGTAGTGAGATAGTGATTTGGATTCAATGACTATTTGGAAATTGTATGGCAGCAAGGAAGAAACTTTTCCTGAGTCGTTGAGTGTGTGCCTTCTGCAACTCCTCTCTGATGGTAGCCATGTAAACAAATCACTACCTGGGTGATAGGGGTCCATAATGATAGACATCACCTTTTTGAGGCATCACTCCTTGAAGATGTCCTGGATACTATGGAAGCTAGTGTCCATTAGACCTCTCTGCAGTTTATTGTGGTTTTGAGCAATAATCAAAAGACTTTCTTTTCTTTTTTTGAAGATCAATTCTAATGGAATGGATTGATGGTTTCTGTGCAAAGCCAACTACAAACCATTGCAAATGACTAGATAATTGTACTATATCTTAATTCCTTAAACTTGCTAGTTAATTTTTGCCATTCTTCCAAAGTGGGCCCTATCTAATGATATTACTGGATCATTACAAGCAGATGGCATATACAGGGAAGATTGAAAATCTTGTTGAATGGTGCCACACAACAACCTCTTACTCAACGTCAGCAAAACCAAAGAACTGATTCGTCAACTACAGGACGAGAAAGTCAGATCTATTTAGTCCTCATTTTGAAGATGGTGACGGAGAGGATCAGTAGCTTTAAATTGGTTGTTATTAATATAGCAACACGCACAAGTGTCATCACAAAGAAGGCATGGCAGTGCCTCTACTTTCTTAGAAGGTTGCATAGATTCCATGTGTCTCCAAAACTTTGACAAACTTCTAGAGATATACAGTGGAGAATATTGTTACTGTTTGCGTCACAACATGGTATGGAAACACCAATACCCAAAAGTGGGCACAGCAACAGACGGGGTAGACACAGCCCAGTTCATCACAGGTTGAGAGAGATAATCAGCCATAATGGAATGCCAGAGCAGATTCAATGGGCTGAATGGCCTAATTCTGCACCTATGCCTTATGTTCTTAATATCATTTATTTGAACAGTTTGTTTTCTTTTACACATTGGCTGCTTAACCATCGTTCTCTGATTATGTATAGTTTTTCCTAATATTTTTTTCATTTCTTTGCTCTGTGAATACCTGCAAGAAAATGAATTGCAGGGTAGTATGTTGCAACACAAATGTACTTTGCTAATAAATTTGCTTAGAACTTTGACTTTGAAATGCTGAACAAAAGGCCAGAATAGATGATTTCAGTACTGTGCAAACATCTTAGGCACATTTAGCCAGCTAGGTGACTGCCCTTCGCAGTACCTTATTTTTCAATGTGAAACAGAGAGCAGGCTTGTAAATCTGAAATAAAGAACGTGGGGAATGGGGAGGGTGGAGCACCAAGGGAGGGGTGTGTGACATGCAGAGAAGGGGTGTCAAGGGCATGGAGGGTGATGAGAGTACAGACACACCCAGCCCTCAGATACTTGTCAAGGTCAATTGATTCCATATTCCCATATAATTACAGCTATATAGGACCCTGATCAGACCCCACTTGGAGTACTGTGCTCAGTTCTGGTCGCCTCACTACAAGAAGGATGTGGAAGCCATAGAAAGGGTGCAGAGGAGATTTACAAGAGCATGCCTTATGAAAGCAGGTTGAGTGAATTTGGCCTTTTCTCCTTGGAGCGAAGGAGGATGAGAGGTGACCTGATAGAGATATATAACATGATGAGAGGCATTGATCGTGTGGATAGTCAGAGGCCTTTTCCCCCCAGGGCTCAAATGGTTGCCACATGAGGACTCAGGTTTAAGGTGCTGGGGGTAGGTACAGAGGAGATGTCAGGGGTAAGATTTTTTTTACTCAGAGAGTGGTGAGTGCATGGAATGGGCTGCCGACAATGGTGGTGGAGGCAGATAAGATAGGGTCTTTTTAAGAGACTTTTGGATAGGTACATGGAGCTTAGAAAAATAGAGGGCTATGGGCAAGCCGAGTAATTCCTAAGGTCAGGACACGTTCGGCACAACTTTGTGGGCCGAAGGGCCTGTATTGCGCTGTAGGTTTTCTATGTTTCTATGATTCTGAACAATTGGTTTATTGATCTTTACTTAATGTCTCTCTGCTGTTTCCCCACTCCCTCCCTTCCCCTTTTCCCAGCCGCAATTACCCTCTCCCTGCCCTCTTCCCACTCTGTCTACAATAGCGACCCATATCAGAATCAGGTTTAATCACTCATAGCGTGCATCATGAAAATTGTTATTTTTTTGTGACAGTACAATACATAAAATCACTACAGCACTGTGCAAACATCTTGGGCATCTCGGCTATATATGCACCCAAGACTTCTGCACTGTACTCTATCAGAATCTGTTGGGCACAGAGTGTTGTGAGGAGCCAGATCAGATCAGAAGTCAACTGCTCCTCCAGCTTAAACTGAGCTGCTTTGGAAAGGTGAAGGAAATTGTAATGGAAACAGGGTGGAGAATTATCCTGATAAGGAATTGAAAGCTGAGGATGTCACAAGCAACCTGCAAAATGATTACATGATCTGCATTCAATTCTCCCAGTGTTTGGAAGAGCACATCTTGAACATCAAAAGCAATATACTAAACACGAAGAAGAGCAAGTCCATTGGTGCTTCACTTGGTTTGTTTTTGCACTACGTTTGTCATTTCTAGACTCCATGCCCTGCACTGAACTGCTGCCACAAAACCACAAATTTCACGTCATACTTCAGTGATAACAAATCTGATCCTGATTTAGAGGGAGCGTTCAATGCCCTGGGAAGCATCTCACACACCTCTATCAGATCTTTACTCCAAGGAGAATGCCAGATTCCCCAGCCTCACCTTTGGAACCGAAATCCCTCCTCCTCAGAATTTGCTCATGGCATTGGCTTCCAGACATTGTTCAAAGAGCAGGTGGAATGCACAGTAGTGTAGCAGTTAGCGCAATGCTTTGCAACACCAGCTGTAAGATAGGGGTTCGATTCCTGCGGCTGTCTGTAAAGAGTTTGTACATTCTCCATTTGACCACATAGGTTCCTCCCACATTTCATGGGTTAAGTTTAGGGTTAATGAGTAGTGCATATGTCATGTTGGCGCCAAAAACCGTGGTGATACTCGCAGGCTGCTGCCAGCACGGTCCTCACTGGTTTGACACAGAAGATGAATTTCACTGTATGTTTCGGTGTACATGTGACAACTAAAGCTAATCTTTAATCTATCAACTGGCTGACAGGATGCTGTTGCTTTTATTCCCAAAGAAATCGGGTAATGCATTGGAGGAAGTTCATGGTAACGGCTCAGCAGTTTAAGTAGTTTATCATGAATGGGAAGTAATTCATTAACTCCCCTCAGTATCCATACAGCCTCAGATCTTGACGTGCCACAAGTATTCATAAAGTAGAAACATTGCCTGCTAGGCAAGGTTTGGTGAAACAGCATGCAGTTTTAAGAAGTCAGGATTTTAGCAAGTCGACTTCCGAGTATTAGCCCAGATGAAGGGGCCATTGGAGAGATTAGGAGCCATCTCATTTAAGTCAAGGAAATCAGGGGTGTGAAGAGACACAACATACAATGCTAAAGCTTAAAATTAAAGATTAGATTTATTTGTCATATTAACATACAGTGAGATGCGTCCTTTGTGTCAAATCAATTCATCCAGGATGTGCTTGGGGGGGTGTGGGGAGCCCGCAAATCTCGCCGCGATTCCGGCGCCAACATAGCGTGCCCACGACTCACTAAACTGAACGGTACATCTTTAGAATGTGAGAGGAAGTCAGAGAATCCGGAGGAAACCCACGTGGTGACGAGGAGAATATACAAACTCTTTACAGGCAGCGACAGGAATTGAATCCCATATTATTCCCGGGGCTGTAATAGAGTCATGGAAAAGTACAGCACAGAAACAACACCTTCGGCCCATCTTGTCCATACTGAACCATTTAAACTCCCATCCTCCTGCACTGGAACCATAGGCCCCCATACCCCAAGTATTTACCCAGACTCTCTTAAACATCGAAATTGAGTTTGCATGCATCACAGCTCATTCCATATTCTCAAGACCCTCTGCATGAAGAAGTTTCCTCTCATGCTCCCTTTAAATTTTTCACCTTTCGCCCCTAATCCACGACCTCTGGTTGTAGTCTCACCCAGCCTCATTGGAAATTACTGGTGTGCATTTGCCCTAACTAAACCCCTCATAATCTGTGCATTAACTGCCCTAAGCAAGCTGAATTGTTGTTTTAAACATCACCTTTGCTCCATGTGCCAAGACAGATCAGCATGTACTTGACAAACGGTGGAACAAGTTCAAAGAGACAGGTGCATATTCCTGCTTCTAATTCTTTATCTAAAGTTCCAGTGTAGAGTATCAAAGAGATGATTGAGCAATGAATTGACCTACACCTAAAAAAATTAAAAACCTGACCAGACCACAGATATGCAGACCTAACACTAGCCCGAGGCCATATAATATATTTTTTTGTAAATTATTGCCATTAATATCAACCGGAAGATGACACCAGCAAGCAATGCAACCAAGGGTGACATTCTCCAGATGTTCGCAAAACTACTTCCTTCACGTTTTCTTTCTCTTTCCAATGTGGTTCTGCTACTGGTGAAGCCTGCGATCTACATTTCGACCCAATGTGTGTGTTTTGGGCCGATTGAGAGACGCGCTGTCTCCGAGAATGTTCGGAGCGGTTTCAAGTGAAGTGTGCAGTCTCCAGAGCAAGAAGCCTGAAGACGGTGCGGGCCCATGATCGACTCCATTCCTCGCCGATCAAAGCATCAAGGAAGATTGAAATAATTGAGGTGAAGGAGGAAGGCAAGCGGATTTTCAGCACTGTCCGCCAGCCTCTTGCTCACTGCTGTCACAGGAACGTGTCTGTATGGGATGGTCTCTCTCGATCTCTGGGTCATTGCTTCCGGAGAAAGGTCCCTGCATTTGAATGTTCTCTTGGTCTCCCTCCCTCTCAATGCTGCTGGAGTCCTGGATCTTGGGCAAGGTTTAATCAACGCAGTCTGTGGATTGGATTCTGTACTTCACACTGCGTGTATCTAGTTGCTCCTTTTTTTGTTGCCATTCTGGGCGATTTTGATGAGCGGCATCCTTCAGATAACAAATGACACAGAGCTAGATTATGCTTGGACTCTTTCAACTTTGTGTTTTTCACTTGATGTTTTGCCGTTTGTGCAATTTGGTGTTTTTTTTTGCATGGGAGGGGGTGTGTTTGAAGTTTTTCTTTGAATGTGTTCCATGGTTGTCTGTGGGGAAGACAGATCTCAGGGTTGTACACTGCATACATACTTTGATAATGAATGTACTTTTAATCTTTAAAACCTGGGATTGTCCAGAATCCCGTCCCCAACAGATTGCACATACCCTGATGTTCAAGTTTTGTCCTCTAGCAAACCCAGCAACAAGTTCCTTTCATTTCACTTTCCTCTTCCAGAGAAACATGTGGGCTCTCCCTCCTGGAGCCCTCTTGATCCTGAGGCGTACCCCTTAATATCTCTCTAGAAGTTACATGATAAAGAAAGTAATAAGAAGAGTAACGAGACAGTGTTCATGGCTCGTTCAGAAATCTGATGGTCCCTCTACCTCCTCCAATGAAAAGAGGACATGTCCTGGACAGTGAAGGTCCTAGATGATGGATTTAAAGAATTATAAGACCACAAAGATACAGGAACAGAGTTAGGTCACTCAGCATAGAGTTTGCTCAGCCATTACATCATGGCTGAATTATTACCCCTCTCAACCCATTCTCCAGACTTCTCTGCATAACTTTTGACATCCTTTCTAATCAAGAACCTTTCAGCCTCTACTTTAAGTATACCCAATGACATGGCTTCCACAGCCTGCTGTGGCAATGGACTCCACAGATTCGCCACCCTTTCAGTAAAAAAAAAACTCCTCATCTCTGTCTTAAAGGGATGTCCTTGTATTCTAAGTCTGTGCTCTCAGGTCCTAGATTTTCCCAGTATAGGAAACATCTTCTCCACGTCCACTCTACCTAGGCCTTTCAGTTTTCCATAGGTTTTAATATGATTCCACCCCACCCCCCCATTCTTCCAAACTCCAGGGAATACAGACCCATCAAACGCTGCTCATACATTAACCCTTTCATTCCTGGGACCAATTAGATAGACATTTACACATGTACATGGATAGCAAAGATTTAAAGGAATGATAGGGCAACACAGGCAAATGGGACTCACTCTGTTAGGCAACTTAGCTGACATGGATAAATTGGACTCATAGTCCTGACCAATTCTTTCCAGCATCAAAATCAAACTGCCTACTCATCCTAATATCATTTGTGGGATCTTACAGTACTTAGAGTGGAGGCTGGGTACAACAGTCCTGGAGTATCATAAATTGGCTCTGTGAACTTGATGAACCAATATTATTTATTCCTGGACAAAACAGCCAGATTCTTAGGCCTCTAAATCTTTAAAGCATAAATCAGGCACCTATACGGTATTTATAAACAAAAGCTGATTCATACCATTTAAACGGATGCCTCAGGACTGGGAAACATCACTGGGCATTGACAATCTCAAGACCCATCATCAGGCAAACAAACACAGCAAAGTTAACCATAATCCCCTCCCACGCAGGCCTATCCCCATCTCAGTCTTTGTGTAATGGGTTGTCATCCTCTAATGCAACACAGAAAGGATGCTGTTTGTTTATTGAGTGGTTTCACAAGATCTGTACACACAAGGAAAGACACCAAATGTCATTCAGACAGTTTTGTCCACTCTTTCAGACAGGTTCAGTGAAAGGGCCTGTGTTGAAGGATTTAGCTTAATGTGCACAATAATCAAAGGGCTTTTATCCTGGCACCACTCTCATTTGCGAGCATTAATCTTTTATTCTGCACCTCTCCATCCTACTCCTGATCTCTTCACCGCCAGACTGACACACCAAAGTCTTTCCTATGTGAAATGGAGCACTTCCTCACTGCTCCATGGACCCAAATTCAAACCTGACCCCTGGCACTAGAGTTTGCCCATTCTCCCTGTGGCCATGTAAGCTTTTCTAGCTGCTCCAATTTCCTCCTATGTCTCAAAGGCATGTGGGATATTCGGTTTGATGGCTCTGGGCCTGTACTTGCTGGAGCTTAGGAGAGTGGTGGGGGGGGGGGGGGGGAAATCTTATTGAAACCTATTGATTTTGAAAGGCCTAGATAAAGTGGATGTGGAGAGGATGTTTCCTATAGTGGGAGAGTTTAGGGCACAGCCTCAGTATAGTGAGATGTCCATTTAGAACTGAGGTGAGAAGGAATTCCTTTAGCCAGTGAGTGGTGAATCTGTGGAAATTGTTGATATGTGTAGCTATTTAAGGTGGAGGTGATATGTTTTTGATAATTCTGGGCGTAAAAGGTTACGGGGAGAAAGCAGGAGAATGGAGTCGAGAGCGAATTGGATCAGCTGTGATTAAATGGCGGAGCAGATTTGATGCGCTGAGTGGCCTAATTCTGCTCCCACGTTGTTTGGTCTTGGACACGTGGGCCATTAAGTGTCCCTGGCATGCAGGAGAGAGGACATGGAGAGAGTAGAAACTGGGTCAGCACAATTGGGTGCTTGAAATCTGTCAGCCATCAAACACACATCACACTGGCCAAATTTAACATGAGGGCCTAATGACATGTTATGCTTCACCTACCTACAGAAAAAGATATCAATAAACTTGAAGGAATACAGAGAAAATTTACAAGGACATTGCTGACAGTTGTAGACTCCCAGTTTTGGCAAACTCACATCACCAGGTTCAGGAATAGTTACTACCCCTCAACCATCGCGGATAACCTCACTCAGCTTCACTTGCCTCATAACTGAAACGTTCCCACAACCGATATACTCAATTTCAAAGACTTTACATCTCATGTTCTCAATACCTATTGTTTATTTATTTATTATCATTTCTTCTTTTGTATTTGCATAGCTTGTTGGCTTCTGTACTCTGGTTGAACGTCCTAGTTGGGTGTCTTTCATTGATTCTATTATAGTCATTATTCTATTGATTTGTTGAGTATGCCCAGAAGAAAACTAATCTGTGTTGTATATGGTGACATACACGTACTTTGATAATAAAATTTACTTTGAGCTTTGAAGTTTAAAAAGTTTAGGATATTAAAGGGTATCAATAGGCTTTTTGCCCTTCAGTTTTCAGTGAGACTAGACGTAGAGGTCATAGACTTAGGATGAAAGGTAAAATAGAGGAATCTGAGGGGGATGTAGTAATGAGAAGAGGGCATGTCCTGGATGGTGAGGGCCTTTAATAATGGATGCCACCTTCCTGAGGCATCACCTTTTGAAAGTAAACATAGAAACCCTACAGCACAATACAGACCCTTCAGCCCATAAAGTTATGCCGAACATGTCCCTACCTTAGAAATTACTAGGCTTATCCAGAGCCCTCTATTTTTCTAAGCTCCATGTACTTATCCAGGAGTCTCTAAAAGACCCTATTGTATCCGCCTCCACCACCGTTGCCAGCAGCCCATTCCACACACTCAGCATTTTCTGCGTAAAAAACTTAACCGACATCTCCTCTGTACCTGCTCACTAGCACCTTAAACCTGTGTCCTCTTGTGGCAGCTCCCCAATCCAGGCAACATCCTTGTAAATCTCCTCTGCACTTTCTATGGTTTCCTTCCTGTAGTGAGGCAACCAGAAATGAGCACAGTACTCTAAGTGGGGTCTGACCAGGGTCCTATACAGCTGCAGCATTACCTCTCAGCTCCTAAATTCAATTCCACGATTGATGAAGGCCAGTGCGCCTTCTTAACCAGAGTCAACCTGCACAGCTGCTTTGAGTGTCCTTTGGACTCTGACCCCAAGATCCCTCTGATCCTCCACACTGCCAAGAGTCTGACCATATTCTGCCATCATATTTGACCTACCAAAATGAACCACCTCACACTTATCTGGGTTGAACTCCATCTGCCACTTCTCAGCCCAATTTTGCATCCTGTCAATGTCACGCTGTAATCTCTGACAGCCCTCCACACTATCCACAACACCTCCAACGTTTGTGTCATCAGCAAATTTGCTAACCCATCCCTCCACTTCCTCATCCAGGTCATTTACAAAAATCATGAAGAGTAAGGGTCCCAGAACAAATCCCTGAGGTACTCCAGTGGTGACCGACCTCCGTGCAGAATATGACCCGTCTACAACCACTCTTTGCCTTCTGTGGGCAAGCCAGTTCTGGATCCACAAAGCAATGACCTCTTGGATCCCATGCCTCCTTACTTTCCCAGATGATGTCTTTGATGACGGGGAGACGTGTGCCCGCAATGAGCTGGCTGAGTCCACAACCCTCTGCAGCTTTTCTCGATCCTGGGCATTGGAGCCTCCATACCCAGTGGTGGTGCCCTCCACGGTCCATCTGTAGAAATTTGCTGGAGTCTCCCCAACAGCAGTACAGGGGCATGTTCACCAGAAGAACCACAGTTGTTCAAGATGGCAGCTCACCACTGCTTCACAGACCATAAGAGGTAAATATAATTACAGGTGCCAGAGTAGCGTAGCGGTTAGCATGAAGCTACTACAGCTTGGGCCAAGATTCAGAGTTCAAGTCCATTAGCAAGAAGTTTACATATCCTTCTAGTGAGTGCATGGGTTTTCTCCAGGTGCTCTGGTTTCTTAGTAGGTTAATTGGTCATTGTAAATTGTCCTGTGATCAGGCTAGGGTTAATTCCGCAGTTTGCAGGTTGTGTGGCTCTTTCGGGCCAGAAGGGCACGTTCTGCGCTGTATCTCTAAATCGATAACAGTAATGCCCAAATCCATCAATGCATAATCAAACAGAATTGGCACAGGCTGTGCTAGAAGGACAGATAAAAAAAATGCAAGACTTTCCCCTGGGCACTATGGTGGCAAATTAATTGATTGTTTTCAAACTAGCCCATATAGTGCAGAATACAGATTCAACCTCTGTAATCAGCACCCTTGGGAACTGGCTGGTGTCAGAGCACAGAAAATCCAGACAACAGAAATTACCCCGAATAATCTATCTCAGAGCAAAAGCTTTGTTTTTTTTTAAAAATACAGATAATCCCAGGTCACATAAGGGACTTGAGAATTGTCTGTAATCTGAAGTTTCTTTAAATCGGAAACACTGTTGGCTCAGAGTGCAGAAGTTGCATTAATAGCTTAATTGGGATGATCGGTAGCATAGTGGGCAATTAGCACAGAGCCTAACAATGCTAATGGTGACCAATTCATTTTCCACAATGCACACAAATGCTGGAGGAATTCAACACATCAGACAGCATCTATGGAAATGAATAAACAGTCAATAAAGTGTGTGTGTGTGTGTGTGTGTGTGTGTGTGTGTGTGTGTGTGTGTGTGTGTGTGTGTGTGTGTGTGTGTGTGTGTGTGTGTGTGTGTGTGTGTGTGTGTGTGTGTGTGTGTGTGTGTGTGTGTGTGTGTGTGTGTGTGTGTGTGTGTGTGTGTGTGTGTGTGTGTGTGTGTGTGTGTGTGTGTGTGTGTGTGTGTGTGTGTGTGTGTGTGTGTGTGTGTGTGTGTGTTTTACTCTGGATTTCCAGCATCTGCAGAATCTCTTGTGCTTACATTAAGATGTAACAAATGGGGAGGGGAACTATAACCAGATTCGCCCAAGACACAGGTTCCACATCCTAACTAGCGTTAGGCTTTAAAATCCACACTAGAAAGGTACACCACACAGGCAGTAAAGATCAGCATTGCACCAAATCCTGTCTGGTGGATAGGGTTAAAACTACCCCCAGAGTTAAGTGAGCAAGCATCAATTTGCAAAACAGGCTCCCAATGGTGATGGTGGAAGTAGTTAAGGATCATTCAAATGCAAATTAGCTAGATATCCTTCAGAAAATAAATCATTTGAAACCAGCCTGGTAAATGTAAGGAAGAAGTGACTTAGAACATATGGTTCCTGATTCTCTCCACCACTCTTTGTATTGCTCATGCCTGGGTCTGTTTTACACTAACTCACAGGTTGATTGCTCTGATTATCAATGCTGTTGTGGCAATGCACGAGCAGGATGGTTGTCTCTAAAATGGGTTGATTAAGAGCTAATAACTGGGTTCCTGTCAGAAAGGGACACTTCAAAGAAGTTAATGCTGCCATTGCTAACTCCAGATTTGACTAAAGATAATGCTGAACTTATTTTTTGTAAAACAAAATCTCGTTCAGAATCAGGTTTATTAAAACTGACATATGTCGAAATTTGTTGTTTTGAGAAAGTATATTTTGTCCAATTTCAGTGCATTTCAGCCCACTTAGGCAGCTATCCCATTCAGTCGATGGGCAGTTAGTTGCAGCAATAGTTCGAGTTTCATGGAAATATAAACAAGAAAACCTGAGTAACAAATTACGTATTTAAATGAAACACAAAACAAATTAGAACACTACCAATACTACTCCAAGGCTATAAAACTGTGTATTAGTTCCTAATAGTTATCAACAGAGAAATTCATCCAGTGTACAACACCATGTTCTTTTGATTGACTGTAAATAAACAAAATCAGCATAGACACCTGGTGCAGATAATGGACTGCCTGCAATGACTGCATCCTCCAAATCTTTGTTTTCATTGTTACATTCAAGATGATTGTTGATACCTTTAAATTTGTATATATTTAGATATCAATGTATATTTGAAGATTGGCAAACAACCAATGTGCAAAAGACGACAAACTATGCAAATACAAAAACAAATAATAATAAATAAATAATACTGTGAACACAAGTTATACAATCCTTGAAAGTGAGCCCAGAGAAGCGAGAGTGAAATATTATTGGCTTTAGCAAGAAAGGCATTTGTAAGTCAAGGACACTGAGATTAAATCATTGGAATTACAGTGAAAATCAAAAAATGGAACATTTGGAAATCAAGCTTTGCCCGCGTGCGCTTTGAACCTGCTCCCAGTCAACGTGAAAATTTCAGCTCTCCCTGTTCTAACTTGCAGCAACTGCAGTTTGCCAACCAGCCTTCTCTTCACTGACCTGCACTTGCTCCAGGTATGCTAGTACTTCAATTTTTTTTTAAATTCCCAGTATCATGCTCAAATCCCTGCAGGACCTCATCCCTCCCCGTGCCTGTAATTACCTTCCAGCCTCCAAGATATCTGCACTCCAGTCTTTGGCACGTTTAATGATTCCTCCCTTGGCATCCCTCCAACATCTTGAGCTGCAATTCTGGCATTCCCTTCTGAACCTCTCCTCCTTCCTTCACGAGGTTTCAAAAATCTCTCTTTGATCACCTTTTCAGTCACCTACCCTAATATCTCTAGGTCATTGCTGCCAAACTTTATAAAAATTTTCCTATAAACAAACCATCTAGCAGAATTTGGTATGCTCAAATGCACTATTTAAATGCAAATTCCTGATGTTCTTGTCGAGTTTGCTCAGAGGACACTCTCTCCAAAGTCACAAAATATATTTTGAAAAGAAATGTTAAATTTATTAAATTTTAATAAATTTTCAGGCATATTTTCACATATTAAAATTTCAGGATCTGTGGTCAAGGATCAACTTCGTTCACCATATACATTTACACACATTAGGAATTTGCTGTGGTGTGTTGGTGCAACATTATGAAAAATAAATTATCCAAAAATAAAGTTAGAAGTTAAAGTACAGATATAGAACAAAATGTGCATAAATGCTCGCATGTAATTAGAATGTAAACAGCATTACAGCACTTTAAGTGGCTTAAAGTGTTTACAGTGCAGTAACTAGATAGAGGGCAGGAAGGGGACTAACTAGACTGGCTCAAACAAACATGAGGAATTCTGCAGATGCTGGAAATTCAAGCAACACACACAAAATGCTGGTGGAACGCAGCAGGCCAGGCAGCAGCTATAGGGAGAAGCGCTGTCGACGTTTCAGCCCGAGACCTCTTGTCAAGTCTCACAGCTGTTCTGACGAAGGGTCTTGGCCCGAAACGTCAACTCTCCTTCTTCCTATAGATGCTGCCTGGCCTGCTGCATTCCACCGGCATTTTGTGAGTGTGACTAGAATGGCTGATCAGATTAGGGGCACCGTGGCAGTTAGCGCAACAGTATTACAGTTTGGGCCAGAGCTGAGAGTTCAGTTCCAATGCCATCTGCAAGAAGTTTATACATCCTCCCCAAATCAGCATTTAGGAGGGAGACTGAAAATCTGCCTGAGTGGCGTCAAACGGATTATTGATTTCCTGAAACTGAAACAGGAAACTGAAGATCCATGAGCAAGTCTTCATCTGGGGGGTGGGGGGGGGGGGTGAAAATCAGAGGTGGAGAGGGTCAGCAACTTTAAACATGCATGGTATTATCATTTTAGAGGATCTGTCCTGGGCCCATTATCAAGAAAGCACTGTAGTGCCTCTACTTCCTCAGGAGTTTGTGAATATTCGGCATGACATCTAAAACTTTGACAAACCTCTATAGATTTGTGGTAGAGACTATATTGACTGTTGCATCATAGTCTAGTGTGGAAACACCAATGCTGTTGAATGGAAAATCCTACAAAGACGTAATACATTCCAGCCCATCACAGATAAAGGCCACCCCACCATTGAGCACATCTACATAAAATGCTGTCACAGGAAAGCAGCATCCATCATCAGAGACCCCCCATTACACCGGCCGTGCTCTCTTCTCACTGCTACCACCGGTAAGGTGGTACAGGAGCCTCAGGATTCACACCACCCATTTCAGGAACCATTATTAACCCTCAACTGTCTGGTTCTTCGCTGACCTATCTCTGAAATGTTCCCACAGCCTCTGACCTCACTTTCAAGGACTCTTTGTCTCATGTTCCCAATATTTATTGCTCATTTATTATTATTATTTCCCTTTTCTTTTCTTTTCTTTTCTAATTGTACAGTTTATTGTCTTTTGAACTTTGGTTGTTTGCCTTCCTTGTTGGGTGCAGTCTTTTATTGATTCTATTATGGTTATTGGATTTACTGAGTACGTCTGCAAGAAAACAAATCTCAGGTTGTATATGGTGACATCATATGCACTTTGATAAAAAGTTTACTTTGAAGTTTGAACTTTGAGCACATGGGCTTCCTCCAGGTGCTTCAGCCTTCTCCCACAATCAAAGACTTAGCTGTTACAGTAGGTGGATAAATTGTCCAGTGACTAAGCTTGGGATAAATAGGGAAGTTGCTGGGAGCTGCAGCTCATTAGACCGCAGAGGCCCTTCCAGTCTATCACTAAAATAAACAAAAGTTAACTCCCTCAGGGATGAAACTTTAAAGGCAGCATGAGGTTTTCGCTTTAATAGCCCTTTACAGAAGGGAGTTCTGGGAAGAGTCAGTTTGCTGGGCGGGTGATAGCCGCGATGATTTTTGCTCCTTTTTTGCCACAATACTAGTATTTATTGCCCACCTCTAATTTTCCTTAACGTGTTGGTGAGCCACCTACAGACATATAGCTTCTTCAAGTATCGAGCACAAGAGATTCTGCAGATATTGGAAATCCAGAACAGCACATACAAGGTGCTGGTGGAAGTCAGCAGGTCAGGCAGCTTCTATGAAATAATCGACGTCTTGGGCTGAGAGAAGATGTAAGAGGGAGCCAAAGCAGGAAACTGAAGAAGAGGGAAAGGGGAAGGGGGGGAAAATTATTTAAAAAGAAATCAATGTTCATCCTCTTCCCACCTGCCTATCACACCCCCCACCCCCGAAATGCCCCACTCCTTCCCTTTCTCCCATGGTCCAATCTCCTCTCCCAAGGAAACTGCAGAAAGTTGTGAGCTTGGTATCCAGGAGTTCTTCAAAGGAGCAGTGCCTCAAAAATAAGGATTCATCATTAAGGACCTGCATCACACAGCACAAGCCTTTTTCTCATTGCTACCATCAGGGAGGAGGTACAGGAGCCTAAATGCACACAGTCAGTGATTCAGGAACAGCCTCTTCCCCTCTGCCATCTGATGTCTGAATGGACATTGAACCCATGAACGCTACCTCACTACATTTTCTACACTACTTATTTTAAATACTACCTGTAGTTCAGATTTTATGTATTGCTGCCACAAAAACAACAAACTTCACAACATATGCCAGTGATATTCAAATTGATTCTGATAAGGAACTTCTTCTCCAGCACTTAATCTTTTCCACTATCGCCTCCCAGCTTCTTATTTCATCACTACCACCCGCCCCCCACCTCTCCCACCCACCTGACCTCCAAATCACCCATCAGCTTCCAGCTTAAACTCCTTCCTGTTCTCCAACCTTATTCAGGCATCTTCGCACTTCCTTTCCGGACCTGCTGCTGAAGGGTCTCAGCCTGAAACATTGACTGTGTATTCATTTTCACGGATGCTGCCTGACCTACTGAATTCCTCCAGCATTTTGTGTGCATCGTTCTTCAAACACTGCAGTCCTTATTAGCATCCATCCAATTTTAAATGCTAGGCTGGTGAAATACTGCAAAATGAACAATCAACTTGCCACATTATCTTGGTGATGCCCTGAAAGGCTTCTGACGGTATGCCTGAGCTTGGAAACGCAAACTTTGGGCACAAAATGCCCTTATGCATATTAATCATCTGGCTTATATCCCAGGGTAGTTAAGTTGTATTTTCCTCAAGTCCTCTGTCTAAAAAAAAAGGGAAAATCCCTGCTGTTTTATGTCTCCTTGGCAAACCACAGTAGCGTGCAACAAGCTTGATTTAAGGAGGTTATGTAATCAACACTTCGAAAGACAAATGGGGACCCATCCAGTTCGTTCTGTCTGGCACCAGTTGATGCGGTTCCAGCATTCACTTGTCATCAGGAGTGACAGCCAGATGAAAGTTGAAACTGTGCAGGTCAAGATGGTATAGAGCTGCTTGCACTGTGACTGCAGTAGGCCTGGGTGGTGGCTCAATAATAAAGACCAACAATAACTATGTCTTGTTCCCCCCCCCCCCCACCCCCAAACAAAATTAACCTCACCAGTGCTGTTTCGTATACCTGGGTATCGCTGAAGTGAAGGAGTGGCTCCAACCCTACTGCCCCTACTGGTGAGACTCACTGCGTCAGTTTTAATGAGTTAATGTGTTTTACAAGGTCCTGGTGAGGCCTCACTTGGAGTATTGTGAGCAGTTCTGGGCCCCTCATCCAAGAAAGAATGTGCTGACATTGGAGAAGTTTCAAAGGAGGTTCACAAAAATGATTCCAGGATCGCAAGGCTTGTCATATGAGGAGCATTCGATGGCTGTGGGCCTCCACTCACTGGAGTTCAGAAGAATGAGGGAGAGCCTCATTGAAACCTATCGAATGTCAAAAGACCTCACTAGAGTACATTTGGAGAGGATATTTCCTGTTGTGGTGAAATCCAAGACCAGACAACACAGTCTGAGAACAGAGAGACATCAATCTAGAATAGAGGTCAGGAGGAATCTCTCTAGTCACAGCGTGCTGTATCTGTGGAATTTGTTGCCACAAGCAGCTTGGGAGGCCAAGTCATTGGGTATATTTAAGACAGAGTTTGATAGATTCTTAGTTAGTCAGGGCATAAAGGGATATGGAGAGCAGGCAGGAGATTGGGGCTGAGAGGGTAATGGATCAGCCATATTGAAATGTTGGAGCAAACTTGATGGGCCAAATGACCTAATCCTGCTCCTATATCTTATGGTCTAATACACACAAACTGCAGGAGAAACTCACCAGATCAGGCAGCATCTATGGAGAGGAATAAACAATCAACATTTTTCCATCCATCTACCTTCTGCCTCACCTGGTTTCACCTATCACCTGCCAGCTTGTACTCCTCCTTTCCCCCCCCCCCCCACCATCTATTTATTCTGGTTTCTTCCTCCTTCCTTTCCAGTCCTGATGAAAAATCTCAGCCCAATACATCGACTTTTTAAATTCCTTTCCATAGATGCTGCCTGACCTGCTGAGTCCCATCAGCATTTTATGTGTGCTGTTCTGACTTTCCAGCATCTGTGGAATCTTGTGTTCACGAGTTAATAATTGCCACTCGCTGTACTACACAACATCCAGGGCCCCCGAGGGAAAAGCGAGGTTCAAGCTGATAGCTGGAAACTTTCTACACAAGCAGTAATCGGCAGATGATGGACACATGAAGAACTTTTGTGAGATCAGAAGGAGCAGTTTCCAATAGCAGAATGGACAAAAATCAGAAGGCAGAGAACCAGAAGTGAGAAGTGTATGTATGATTACTCTAACCTCAATCTAGGGCCCCTCCTTCCCTTTCTCCTTTGGTCCACTCTCCTCTCTAAACAGCCCTTTACCTTTCCCATACATCACTCCCCTGCTTCTCAATTCATTCTCTCCTCCCCAACCACCTCCCCTCCCCTAAATCTGGCTTCCCTATCAGCATCCTTCTCCTCTTACCTTATTATTCTGATTTCTTCACCCCTCCTATCTAGTCACGCTGAAGGTCTGAAACATTGGTTCTTTATTCCTCTCTTATAGATGCTGCCTTTCCTGCTGAATTCCTCCTGCAATTTGTGCATGTTACTCTGTACAATAGCCCTCTGTGATCAGGAGTGTGATACCCCTAACAGAAGCAGATTCATTATCAACCTTCAAAAGGGAATGGGAGCCCTATGAGAAACAGGATGCGTGTTGAACGAGGGATTGGTACCAATTGGAAAATAAAACTGTTGAAGAACTAATAGTTGCAATGTGGGCTAACTGGCTTCTTTCAGTCCAAGATCTGCATTTACATAGCACCTTACCAGAGCTTCCCAAAGTAGCCTACGGCCAATGAAGTATTCTTGAAGTTTGCCATTTAGGAAATGCAACTGTTAGTTTATGTATAGTATGTCCCATAATGAACAGAAAATCTAGGTTGGTGATAATGATATTGACCCCAAGGGAACTCCCCTCCTCTTCTTCAGATGCACCAGGGGAAAAGTCATACCCAACTCATACATGCTGGCCAAGATGCCCTAGCTAGTCCCACTTAATTAAGATGATCTAGGATTAGCTTTATTTGTCACATGTACAGCAAAACATCAACGCTTGTGTCAAATCATTTTAAGTTTCAATCAAATCACCTTAGATTCTTTGAAACCCCAGCAGGTGCAAGCCTGATTTGACCACCCTCTCTTGACAAGTAAGAGTACCTGTCTACTCCAGTCTCTGGAGTAAAAAAGGAACCAGAATACTGGAAGAACCCAATAGATCAGCAATATCTACAGAGGCAAAAGTCAACATTCTAGGTCAAGATCTGCAGCAGGACTTTAAATCTCACCTCTTGCCAGCAGAGAGTTCTCCTAGCAACCTGTCCTTTGTTCCTAATTCCAATATTTGCAATCTCTTTTGTTTTCATCAACTTTGTAATGAATCTCAGAACTCTTTCCAACACACTAACATCCTAAATAAGGAATAATTTTGTACACAGTACTTCAGTACCATTTTTAGCTGAAACATAACCAGTCTAAATCCATATCCAATTTTCCCAGCAATTAAAATATTGCATTTTCTCTCCTAATTACTTGCTGGACAGGACCAATGGAAGATGTCTCTTGCTTTTCATGGAGTTCTGCGTGCTCTCAAGGAAAGAACACAAGGACCAATCAGCAAGAGAACTGGGCAGTAGATCCAATTTTTGCAGGAAGTCCAATGGGTAGAAAATGAACACTGCCAGTAATGATGACATTCAACACAGTACGTAGTTATAAGCTATAAGACATAGAGAAGAATTAGGCCATTTAGCCCATTGAGTTTTCTCTGCCACTTTTGCCTCCCATTCAAAAGAATTGGAATAAATGTTATCATCTTCCCTTATCCACCTTCCTGGAACTTGAGGAACTGAACGCAGAGGCTTAGATGAGACACAGATCTGATGGATTACCACACAAATGGAGGAACTACCTTTTCAATCAGATCTGTCACCCACCACACGGGCATAAACAGTGCTCTATCACCCATTCAGGAGGGTGGTGGTGGGACACCGGTTACTGTCAATGTTCTGGCCAACCAATATCACCACACAAACACCATCTAGTTTCTCAAGCACGTCCCACCAGCTTTATTCACCACTACTCTGAACTCATAACCTTTTCAAGGACTCTACGCTATGTTACTGGCATTACCTATTTGCTGTTTCTTGTACATACACACGAGACTATTTACAACAAGGACAACTTACAACTAATGTTCTCAGTATTGTTTTGCGTTATATGCATAGTTTGTCTTCTTTTCTACACTGGTTGTTTGTCATTTTGTTATTTATAGTTTTCCATAAAGTTTATTGTATTTCTTTATTTTCCTGTAAATGCCTTCAATAAAATTAATTTCAGGGTAGTATATGGTTACATACACAGACTGTGATAATAAATTTACTTTGAACTTTGTGAACCAGTTATGTAATCATGGCTGCTCAGCCCCAGGCCTCAAATCCATTTCTATATCAGTTCCTCAATCTTCTTTATATTTATTGTTGTCGTCGTTAAATACTCCCAATGACCTAACCTCTGTAACCCTCTAGGTTAGAGAGTTACAGGGAATTGCCACCCTCTGGAAGAAGAAACTTATATGCACCTCAGATTTATGTGGCAGTTCATTATCTTGTAACCAAGTCCTTTGTTCAAAACTGTCCCACTAGCGTAAAGTAAGTTTATCAAAGTACAGACCTGTTACCATATACTACCTTGTGGCTCATTTTCTTCCAGACATGTACAGAGGGAAAAAAAATACAATAGAATTTTATGAAAAAGTATACATAAACAAAGACTGACAAAGAACCAATGTGCAAGAGAAACTGTAAATAAAAAATGAATAGTGAGAACACAAGCTGTAGAGTCCATCGGTTGTAGAATCAGTTCAGAGTTGGGGTGAGTGAAGTTATCTACACTGGTTCAGAAACCTGATGGCTGTAGGGTAATAACTGTTCCTGAACATGGTGGGATATGATCCAAGGCTTCTGTACCTCTTTCCCAGTGGTAGCAGTGAGAAGGGGGCATGGTAGGGGCTTTTAATGACGGATTGTGTTTCCTTGTCTTAGTGCTCCATGTGAATGCCTGTGATGCACTTGGCAGTATCCCCAACTTTCAGTAGATTTTACTGCTCCTGGCATTGATGTTTCTATACCAGCCCATGAAGCAACCAGTTAGGATATTCTCCACTGTTCAACTATAAAAGGTTTTTTTTTTGATGTGCCTCAATCTATAAAAACCTCTAAGAACGTAGAGGCAGAGTTGTTCCTTCTTTGTGAAGACACTTGTGTGCTGGCCCCAGGACAGCTGTGCAGTAGAAACTGCAAACAGTTGAGTGCACATCACACACAACCTCTTTTGGTCCCAGAAAACATCCTACACAGTCAAGAAAGCTCAGTGCTACCTGTATTTTATGAGGAGCCTGACGAGAGCAGGACTTTGTATAGCAATACTCGTGTCAGACGTGCAATAGGGCATCCTAACGAGCTGCATCACTGATGGATGGAATCTGCACTGCCGTGGACAGGAAGGCTCGAAGTCGTCAAAGTTGCCCAACACATCACTGGCACCAGCCTACCTGCTATCAAGGATATACCTACAGAAAAGTGCCAAAAAAAGGGCCAGTTACATCATAAAGGATCCCACACACCCTGCTGGTGGACTGCTGGTCCCACTTCCATTAGGGAGAAGGCTACATAGCATTCGGGTCAGAACCACCAGATGCGAAAACTGACGAAGGGTCTTGGCCCGAAACGTCAACAGTGCTTCTCCCTATAGATGCCACCTGGCCTGCTGCGTTCCACCAGCATTTTGTGTGTGTTGCTTGAATTTCCAGCATCTGCAAATTTCCTCATAGATACTTTTCCCGAGCAGTAAAGCTGATCAACAGTTACTCTCACCAACTCTACCACTACTTTATTATATTCCATCAGTTAGCTTATATACAGCCTAACATCTCTTTATGAACATACAATCTATAAAAGCTATTTATATTTAATGCGTTTTATTATTATGTCCTGTATCATGTGATTCTTTTTGTGCTGCATTGCATCCAGAGTAACAATTACTTTGTTCTCCTTACACTGTGTACAGGAAATGACATTAAATAATCTTCAACCTTGAGATCCTCTGATATGTTCATGCCCATGAATTTAAAACTACCCTCTCTCTCTCTCTCCAGTAGAAACATCTCAACGTCCACCTTCGCTGGATGTCTCTCTGGATTACGTGTTTCAATGAGATTACTCATTTCGAAACGTCAAAAGCATGAGTATTATTACGTCATCCGTGAGAGCACGGCCCTCTCACCCCGAGAGTAAGCTCAGGTCATCAAAATCAGATGGCCTGATCTCTCCCCGCTTCAACGGTCGCGCTGTGTTCCCACCGCTCAAAACCTTTCCCATTGTTCCAGGGCGTCCTGTGATGTGGCAGGCACTATACAAATGCAACTTTTTATTGCTTTGTTCTAGAAGTCGGATACGTAGAACAGTTTAGCACAGTACAGTCCCTTCATCCCACAATGTTGGGCCGACCTTTTTAACCTGTTCCAAAATCAATCTAACCCTTCTCCCCCCCCCAACACAGCCCTCCAGTTTTCTATCATCCATGTGCCTAAGATTTTCTTCAATACCCCCAATGTATCTGTCTTTACCATTACCCCAGCAGAGCGTACCACGCATCCACCGCTCTCTGTGTAAAGAACTTGCCTCTGATACTCCCCCTATAATTTCCCCCAATCACATTAATAAGTTGTATTATTCGTTTCCGCCCTGGGGAAAAGTCCCTGGCTAACGACTCTGTACAAAGCCAGGCAGCAAAACAGTTAATATCCAAAGCAACACACTGGAGGAGCTCTGCAGACCAGGCAGCAAATATGGAAGTGAACAGACATCCATCCGAGACACAAGAACATATACACTCCGCAAACAAATAAACTTTACAAGCAGGCGTTTGAGAACACGCGCTAACGAAGCTACCAGGAACTGTTCAATCGATCATCCGCACCGACGCCTCGCACGTTAAACTGACCCACCGTTCAGCAATGACCTGCATTCGCACCGCACCTTAAATTCGCAGTCGCACGTTAACCCTTCCTTGCATCCGAAAGTCCACAGGTAAAAAATGCATTCGCGTCACTAAGAAGCTAACCTTGCCCAAACGCACTTTCAGGAAGAGATGGAGATGCCCGGCCAGTTAGGCTGGTTAACGAGAGCAGACCTTTCCCCGTGCAGGCTGCTCTCAAATCCGAAGATACCATCGGGGGGGGACAGCCCTGTAGCATGCAGTTTACCTGCCGGTTCCAAATGGGACGCTCCGCAGAAGCGTAGGCACTTTTATTTGCGTCCTACACTCAGTGCACAGATGGTTAACTCAACGAGCGACTGCCCCACTAAACCACGGTACAAGTGTCCCTGTGCATCTCCAACCGGGAGATTCTCTCTCTTTCTCCGCAATACATTTCACGTTGCAACTTTCCAAAGTAGCTGCAGCAAAACTTTCTGATCGTTTGCAAGTGTAGATAAACTTTCTAATTCTTTTGAAGAACTTCTGACCTTGGTCGGATAAGGTTTCTGCACGGGAGCAGGCTCAGATACTTGTACTCGTAAAACGGCAAAAATGTCCTCAACATTGTCATTTAAAAAAAAACAATAATATTCACTCAACTGTACAGACAGACCCATCAATGCTTCTCGCTCAACTCGCCTCCGAGCAAGGTCGTATCGCCACTTAGCGCGGGAGAGGAGGAGAGGTGAATCTTTAGTCTGTGTGGGCAGGGAGAGGGGGAAGGGATCTAACTTGCCTTACTCCGAGAGAGCCTTTCACAAAAAGAGACCCCCACACACGCCGGCGACCGCGGAATCCAGTCTGGTGGTTGCAACCAGCTCCGAAGCTGCCAAATCCTGAGGCGCGGGTCAGAGGCAGAGTCATTAAGAAATTTGGGAGGAAAAAAAAACACACACACACTCACACGCGTACAGAGAAAGATGTAGGAGTGCCTCAGGGAGGGGATGGTCCACTCCGAAGCAATCTCTGCCTTATGACTGGCGAACTTTGAAATCACCTGCCGTCGCTGGAGATTATCAGAGGGTAAATATGCGGGAGGAGAAATGGCCTCATTCATTAACCCCTTCGAGGTGCCCCTGGCTCTGGTCAACAAAGGAATTGGGATTTTTTTTTCTCTGTTTGTGTTCTTCATTACGCCAATCATCAGATTTTTATTTTGCTCTGCGCCTCTTCTACCGAAATAGTGATCGATATCCGCACGGAAATCAAAACATCACCATCTGCCCCGACCCTAGACGACCTCTGTAATCATACAGCCATCTCCAGCTACCGACCCTGGTCAGAGCTAAGATCATTCTCATTGACATATGTCGTGATGTTTTCTGGCACCCGTACAGTTCAAGAAATAAGAGTTACTAGATGTTATATAAATAAATAATGACATTAATAACCCAAAAGTGGATAGCGGGAGAATATTTATGGGCCAGTCCAATCACCTCCCACCCCCTGACCCTTCCACCAGTCCGTTTTTATCAACTCCTCTGCACCCATTGAACCTTCCTCTGGTCAGTCTAATCACCCCCATCCCATGACCCTTCCACTGGTCAGTCTAATCACCCCCATCCCCTGACCCTTCCTCTGGTCAGTCTAATCACCCCCATCCCCTGACCCTTCCTCTGGTCAGTCTAATCACCCCTATCCTCTGACCTTTCCTCTGGTCAGTCTAATCACCCCCATCCCCTGACCCTTCCTCTGGTCAGTCTAACCACCCCCATCCCCTGACCCTTCCTCTGGTCAGTCTAATCACCCCCATCCCCTGACCCTTCCTCTGGTCAGTCTAATCACCCCCATCCCCTGACCCTTCCTCTGGTCAGTCTAATCACCCCCATCCCCTGACTCTTCCTCTGGTCAGTCTAATCACCCCTCTTGCACTGACCATTCCTCTGGTCAGTCTAATCCCCCCCATCCCCTGACCTTTCCTCTGGTCAGTCTAATCACCCACATCCCCTGACCTTTCCTCTGGTCAGTCTAATCCCCCCCATCCCCTGACCTTTCCTCTGGTCAGTCTAATCACCCACATCCCCTGACTTTTCCTCTGGTCAGTCTAATCACCCCCATCCTCTGACCCTTCCTCTGGTCAGTCTAATCACCCCCATCCTCTGACCCTTCCTCTGGTCAGTCTAATCACCCCCATCCCCTGACCCTTCCTCTGGTCAGTCTAACCACCCCCATCCCCTGACCCTTCCTCTGGTCAGTCTAATCACCCCCATCCCCTGACCCTTCCTCTGGTCAGTCTAATCACCCCCATCCCCTGACCCTTCCTCTGGTCAGTCTAATCACCCCCATCCCCTGACTCTTCCTCTGGTCAGTCTAATCACCCCTCTTGCACTGACCATTCCTCTGGTCAGTCTAATCCCCCCCATCCCCTGACCTTTCCTCTGGTCAGTCTAATCACCCCCATCCTCTGACCCTTCCTCTGGTCAGTCTAATCACCCCCATCCCATGACCCTTCCACTGGTCAGTCTAATCACCCCCATCCCCTGACCCTTCCTCTGGTCAGTCTAATCACCCCCATCCCCTGACCCTTCCTCTGGTCAGTCTAATCACCCCTATCCTCTGACCTTTCCTCTGGTCAGTCTAATCACCCCCATCCCCTGACCCTTCCTCTGGTCAGTCTAACCACCCCCATCCCCTGACCCTTCCTCTGGTCAGTCTAATCACCCCCATCCCCTGACCCTTCCTCTGGTCAGTCTAATCACCCCCATCCCCTGACCCTTCCTCTGGTCAGTCTAATCACCCCCATCCCCTGACTCTTCCTCTGGTCAGTCTAATCACCCCTCTTGCACTGACCATTCCTCTGGTCAGTCTAATCCCCCCCATCCCCTGACCTTTCCTCTGGTCAGTCTAATCACCCACATCCCCTGACCTTTCCTCTGGTCAGTCTAATCCCCCCCATCCCCTGACCTTTCCTCTGGTCAGTCTAATCACCCACATCCCCTGACTTTTCCTCTGGTCAGTCTAATCACCCCCATCCTCTGACCCTTCCTCTGGTCAGTCTAATCACCCCCATCCTCTGACCCTTCCTCTGGTCAGTCTAATCACCCCATCCCCTGACCTTTCCTCTGGTCAGTCTAATCCCCCCCATCCCCTGACCCTTCCTCTGGTCAGTCTAATCACCCACATCCCCTGACTTTTCCTCTGGTCAGTCTAATCACCCCCATCCTCTGACCCTTCCTCTGGACAGTCTAATCACCCCATCCCCTGACCTTTCCTCTGGTCAGTCTAATCCCCCCCATCCTCTGACCCTTCCTCTGGTCAGTCTTGTCACCCCACCTACACAGACCCTACCTTTTGTCAATCCAAACACCTCACACCTGCATGACCCTAGCTTCATTTGCTGACCACTGACCACATGTGGAATGTCATGGAGTAATACAGTGTGGAAAAAGGCCATTCAGCCCAGCTCATCCATGCTGACCCATTAACAAGCGGGTGTACAAGTGCACCTAACACAGTGGCCACATACAGTATGTTTGAATGGAAGTGGGAGCACCCCACCAAGCCAAATGAAAGTGCAGAGACATTAGAAGAAACCAGTGTAGTCAGTTACCTCAAAGATTGTAGGTGGGTCCAGAATCTCTTCATACCTGTTGCTCAGCACTGAACAGAAGAGTCTGCTAACTCTTTGTGTTCAGCTCTCTTGGTGGGACTAACAGCCACATAGCACCTTGTCCAAAGATCAGGGCACTATCCCTGAGCTATGGTTAATACCAATGTAGTTTAAACTATGTCCAGTATTTACTGACTTAGAACCTGCTCTTGTTCATAGGCTAAACAATGTAACTGCCCTCACTGAGGGATCAGAGGTGAAAAGGGTGAGCAGATTCAAGTTCCTGGGTGTCAACATCTCTGAAGATCTACCTCAGGCTCAATGTAATGACGCAATTACAAAGAAGGTGCAACAGTGGCTGTATTTCATAAGGAGCTCAAGGAGATTTGGTGTGCGTTCAAAGACTCTTGCAAATTTCTACAGATGCACCACGGAGAGCATTCTAGCCGTTTACATCGTTGTCTGGTACGGAGGAGCCCCTGCACAGGATTGGAGAGAGAAGCAGAAAGTTGTGAGCTCAGCCAGCTCTGTCATGGGCATTGAGAACTTCTTCAAAAGGCGGTGCCTCAAAATTGTGGCATCTGTCACTAAGGACCCCCATCACCCAGAACATGCTCTCTTTTCATTGCTATCATCAGGGAGAAGGTGCAGGAGCCTGAAGATGTACACTCAATATTTCAGGAAGCGTTTCCTCTCCACTGCCATCAGAATTCTGAATGGACAATGAACCTGTGTACACTACCACACCACTCGTTTTCGTCTCTTTTTGCACTTCTTATTTGATTTAATCATATTGTAATTATTGTAATTTTTATTTTTAAATTATGTATTGTATTGTACTGCTGCTGCAAAACCACAAGTTTTATGACATATGCCAATGATATTAAATCTGATTCTAATTCTTATTCCCATCACTATTCATCCACATTGCAAATTTACACTGTAATACCATTTTATTGATTCTGCAATAATGCTTTTTTTTTGCATTTCACTCAGCTTTTCACTTTAGAATATTTTGCTTTCCAAAACATTTTGCGGAACATGTTCAGAGTCATAGAAGAGCACTGCACAAAAACAGACCCTTTGGCTCATCTAGTCCATGCCGAAACCATTTAAGCTGCCTACTCTCATCAACCCGCACTGAAGGAATAGCATTAACATCCATGTACCTATCCAAACTTCTCTTAAGCATAGAAATTGAGCTGGCACGCACACTTGCCCTTGCAGCTCATTCTACATTTTCACATCTCTCTGAGTGAACAAGTTTCCCCTCATGTCCCCCTTAAACTTTTAACCTTTCACCCTTAACCCATAACCTTTAATTGTTGTCCCACCCAACCTCAGCAGAAATAGCCTGCTTGTATCTACCTTGTCTATCCCCCTCATAATTTTGTGTACCTTTATCAAATCTCCACTCAATCTTCTACGTTCCAAGGAAGAAAGCCCTAGCCTATACAGTTTTGCCTTGTATCTCTCCAGTTCCAGCACCATTCTTATAAATTTTCTCTGTACTCCTTCAACTTTATTTACAATTTTCCTGTAGGTAGGAGACCAAAAGTACACACAATACTCCAAATTAGGCCTGTGCAACATCTTATACAACTTCGGTCTAACATCCCATGTCCTGTACTTCCCTCACAAGTTGAGACATCACTGTAATTGGTACTATTAACTGCTGAAAACACTTAAGTCAAGCGGCGTCTTAAGAGAAAGAAATATTTCATTGCTGCCCTTTCCAGTCCTTTTCCAGCTCTTTTGAATTTTATCCCAGATTTCCTACATCTGCAGTGTTTTACTCTACAGAATCACATAGAGTGGTAGGAAGTGAGAAATGATTTGCTTCAGTAAACTAGCAAATAATTTTCAGTCCTCTTCACACCTAGTTCAAATGTTTATTTGATAGAAGTTACTGTGAGGTGCCTTGGGGATGTTTTCATACTTTGAGTGCCATACAAGTGAAAGTTTTTGATGTCACTAAAATAGCCGGCAATGTATTCCAAAGCCCTCACAACCAGCGACAGAGATTTTAATGATGATTTTCTTTTAATCTTTTAGGCAAAGACTAAAAGTAATTGACATAGTAAGGTCCAGCAAGCAGCAAAATTCTGATCAAAGTTCACTGACTCTTTTTCTCTCTCCATAGATGCTGCCTGACCTGTTGAGTATCTCTAGCATTTTCTGTTTCTGTTTCAAATTTCCAATGTCTGCAGTATTTTTGTCATGACCACGGACTCCGTGCCCCTGCCCTCCACCCCCACCCCCCGTAGATGGCTGCATGTCAGGTTGGGCAATTGCACTCATGAATATGCACATTTCAGCTAATTACAATCTCATTATGATGGTATTTAACTCTTTTCATTCAATGGTCTTTTCATTCTTGAGATTTGATGTAAAACGTGCTAATGTTTACGCTCCCTCCATACACTAATACTTGTCCGGGAAAGAAGACTACCACTTCAATTGAAGCTGTAAGGAGCGGTTTGCATTTAGTATTTAGATACTTTTTTCGGCCACAGAGTTGGCATTTAACTTACGGTCTGAGAGTCTTAGCTAATGGTCCTTTGGCTTAGCATTTATTGTTTCCTTTTTCTTTTAAATTCTACAACATTTCTCATTAAAGTCAGTGAACTGTCAACCTGCTTCAGTGTCTCCCTTCGCACTCGGGCCATATTCGAATGTCTGGCAATTTAGTTCAGTCCTGAACAAAGGTCATTGATAGCAATGTTAGCATCCATTCTGAGAGGACTAGAATATAAAAGTGAGGATGAAATCCTTTGTAAGGCATTAGTCAGACCACGTTTTGGGCCCCTTAATGAAGAAAGTATACACCGGTTTTGGAGATAGTCCGGAGGAGGTTCATGAGAGTGATCATAGGATTGAAAAGGCTGATGTATAAGGAACATTTGACTGCTCTGGGCTCGTACACGCTAGAGTTTAGAAGAATGGGGAAAGGGGGATCTCTTTGATACAATAGGGTCTTTTAAAAAAAACTTTAGATTTTTTTCCCAGTTACTTGCTCTGTAAGTTTCTTCAGAAGGCTCTTAGATTGACTTTTACAAGCAGCATCTCCTGTAGCATAAGGTGCCTTTGACTGTGACCTTTGAGAACAAATCTCTATTACACAAATCACTATAATAATCATCATCACTACAACAGTAACTGCAACAGCCAGCAGAAGTTTGTGTCTATACCCCATTTAGATGAAGTTGCCATCTTCATTTGAAGTTCCTTCAGCAACCATAGTAATCCAGATTGGTAGTCACTTTCTTGCATGGATGATCCCAAAGAGCTCAAAAATAGGATGCTCCTTATTGACTACAGCTCAACATTCAATACTATCATCACTTCATAACCAATCAATAAGCTTCAAAACCTTGGCCTCAATAAATCTTTGTGCAATTGGATCCTCGATTTCCTCACTTGCAAACCCTAATCAGTTCAGATTGGCAAAAACACCTCCTCCCTGATCTCCATCAGCACAGGTGCACCACAAAGCTGTGTGCTTGCCCCCCTGCTCTACTCACTTTACACTCATGACTGGGAGGCTAAGCACAGCTCCAATGTCATATTCGAGTTTGCTGACAGCACCATTGTCATAAGTCAAATCAAAGGTGGTGACGAATCAGCGTATAGGAGGGAGATTGAAAATCTGGCTGAGTGGTGCCACAACAACCTATTGCTCAAAGTCAGCAAGACCAAAGAGCTGACTAATGATTTCAGGGGAAGGAAAGTGTTGGACAATAGCCAGTCCCTATCAGAGTTGGAGAGGATTAGCAACTTTAAATTCGTCGGTGTTATCATTTCAGGGGTCCTCTCCTGGGCCCAGCCCATAAGTGCAATTATGAACAGGACACTGCAGCACCTCTACCTCCTTCATTTTTTCATTTTCAGTCTTAAGACTCTTAGATAGGTACATGGAGTTTAGGAAAATAGAGGGCCATGCAGTAGGGAAACTCTAGAGTAGGTTACACGATTGGCACAACATTGTGGGCCGAAGGGCCTGTAATGTACAGTAGATTTTCATGTTCTATGTTCTGTGGAACCTATGGAATGTTAAAAGGCCTAGACACAGTGGATGTGAAGAGGATGCTTCCAATAACGGGGAAGTCTAAGATCAGAGTCTTAGAATAAAGATGATGAGGAATTTCCTTAGCCAGAGTGGTGAATCTGTGGAATTCATTGCCACAGACGGCTATGGAAGCCAAGTCATTGGGTATATTTAATGCAGAGCTTGATTGGTCTTGATTAGTAAGGATGTCAAAGGTTATGGGGAGAAGACAGGAGAATGGGGTTGAGAGGGATAATGAATCAACTATGATCGAATGGCAGTGCAGACTCAAAGATCTAAATGCCCAAATTCTGTCTCATGGTCTTACGATGTAAAACTGACTTTGCCACTCTCCCCACAGATGCTGTCCCCCCAATAAGAGTTTTCAGCTGTCTCTGGTTTCCCGTCAGGTTTCCAGCATTTGTAGTATTCATTAAACTTTAACCACAATATTAACCAACTATTTTGCTCTCCCCTCATCCAGAATAATAGTGATTTTTTTTTCATTAAATTAAAGCCACCCTGTTCTCAGAACCCTCACCCACAGAATTCTTGTGGGTCTGTGCTGTCCCCAGCCAAATTTACAGGAACACAACCAATAAATGTCCAACACCACAGGGTGAGAGGCGGTAATTTCGAAGGAAATGTAAGGGGCAAGTAGTGGGTGCCTGGAATGTGCTGCTTGGAGTGGTGGAAGAGGCAGATTCATTCGGGACTTCTCAGGGACGTTCAGATAGGCACATGAATGTGAGGAAAGTGAAGGGATATAAACATTGGGTAGGCAGAGGGGATTAATTAGATTGCCCATTTGATTACTAATTTAATTGGATTGGCACAACATTGTGGGCCAAAGGGTCTGCTCCTGCGCTGTGCTGTTCTGTAGTCTATGTTCTAATTTTATTCTGGCCACTTGGAATGCCCTGAGCTGTTGGAGCCCTGGTTCTGTGTAGGGCAGTACTGGCAGCAAGCAGCCCCTGGACAAACCAAAACATTCCGCTCACAGTACAAGGAGTTGACGCAGCTAAAGTCTTCCCAAAGGAATTGTGGATCAAAGAGATGGTAATGCTGTGAATTAGTGCCATCATAGTCCTGGGATTTAGAGAGAAAAAAATATCAATGAATGCGTCAGCGGATGTTCCTCAGCCAGCGCCCTGGTGAGCAACGACTGGGTGAGGTGCTTCATACTGCAGCTGTAGGGTCTGTGGGCTTCATTAAATTCTTGTTCATTGCTGAATGGTTGCAACAACTAACAAACTCTAACTCCTTCCTGCAGTTGTCTTGAAAACGCTGGTGTTTGCTTAAGACAGTCATCAAATAACATGAATTTGATTGCAGAGAACACGGTACCCATACTGAGGAAACACAGCATGGGCAAGGGAGGTTGGAATTCGAGTTCAAGTTTAATTGCCAATCAACCATACATGAATATCCATGAATACAGCCAAACTAAACAGTGTTTCTTCAGGGCCAGTGTGCAAAACACAGTCCCACTAGTCATACACAGCGTAAGGCACATTTAGCACATATAGGATAGAAAGCATATACAGGATAAGACAGCAAGCACATATAAGATAACAGTAAAATACGGTTACACAAAAGAATATAGTCCAAGACCCTAAATCCATGAATGCTGCAGCAGTCTGCAGTTAAACACAATAGAGCTTGTCCTCTGCCAAGCGAACATTGGGGTGGGGGGCGGGGGATGTTGGTGGGGGTGGGGCAGCATTGACTCTAGCATGTGTGTCATACCACTCTGCCTCGGACACTCTGCTGGACCGCCCAACTCTGACGCCTCCCACTGGGTGGTTACCAACAGGCGAAACTGCTGCTTGGGGCCTAGCCATTCAGCTGTGACAACAAAGGCTCTTGGCCAGAAAATACAACTGTTTATTCATTTCCATACATGCTGCCTGACTTGCTGACCAGCATTTTGTGCGTGTTGCTCAAGATTCCAGCATCTGCAGGACTTCTTGTGTATATGTTACCGATAAATGTTGTTTTGCTTTACAAAAATTTATACAATACCACAGCGGTACATTATACTGTACAATATTACAGGGCTTCGTAATACGCACACTATTTGCAGTTTCAAATTATAATGCAGTCAGCCGGGATTGAATGGTGAAACACATAGAAAATGCTGAAAGAACTCAGCAGGCCAGGCATTATCTAGGAAAAGAGTACAGTCCATGTTTTGAGCCAAAACGTTGACTGTACTTTTTTCCTAGATGCTGCCTTGCCTAATGAGCTCCTCCAGCATTTTGGATTTCCAGCATCTGCAGATTTTCTCCTGTTTGTGATTGAATGGTGGAGCGGACAATGTGCCAAGTGGCCTAATTCTGCTCCTATGTCTTACAATCTTATTAACATCTCCTTTGCTCGGAACACTCAGCGCTGTTTGGCTTGAGCCCAAAATGTGCATTATATGTCTAGAACCTTGATTAACTCCTCATTTTTACTGTTGTACTGGAGCGGTAACTCCAACACTGCCCACACTGAATCTATTGGCAGGATAGACAAATGAATGTCTCTGTGGAGAGTGAACTCTCCAGTTCATTGCAGGCTCATCACTTCCTTCCATAAAGTCTATGTTTGCCAGTGCATTGCTTCAGGAAGGCTAACAATACTCTCAAGAGTGCCTGGCACCTGGGCCATTCCCTTTTTCTCTCCTCTACCTTCTTGGAGAAGACAAAGGACATTCTGTATCTAAACTGAAGAAAAGCTTCTTCCCCACTACTTGCAGCATTCTGAACCAATCACTTCTTTTACATCCCCAAACAGGTCTTGTTTTTACAACAGTGCATTGAGGTAATACATCATCATCATTATATGCCTCTGTGGGCGATCATGGTCTTTGACAATGATTGTTCTTGGCAACAGAAGTGGTTTGCCATTGCCTTCTTCTGGGCAGTGGTTTTACAAGACAGGTGACCCCCAGCCATTATCAGTACCCTTTGGAGATTGTCTGCCTGGCGTCAGTGGTCGTATAACCAGGACTTGTGATATACATTGGCTGCTCATCTGACCGAGCTCCGAAGGTTTCACGTGATGTGATCAGGCGGCTAAGCAGATGCTTCTCCTTGCCCAGGGGTGACGTGGAGGGAAGGAGTGCCTTACACCCCCTTTGGTAGAGACATATCTCTACCCTGCCACCTAATGAGGTAATACAAGGGAAAATAATAACAGAATGTAAAAATAAAGTATTTTAGTTACAGAGAAAGTGCAGTACAGGAAGACAATAAGGTGCATGGTCATAACATGAGGTCGTAAGAGTCCATTTATTTTATGATAGGACATTGAATAATGGATAACCTGATTTCAGGCTTTTAATCTGAAAGAGAAGGGAGAAGGGAGAAGTAATAACAAGACCAAGGATATCTTGCTACAGTGAGATGGTAACTGCCCCTTAGCCTGGTGCTTTCAAGCTTTTGTATCTTCTGCCCCTCTGGGAGAGGGGAGGAGAGAGAAAATCCAGGGAGGGTGAGGTGTTTGGTTATGCTGGGTGCTTTACTGAGAAGTATAGACAGAGTCATTTGAGGGGAGGCTAGTTTCAGTGTTGTGCTGCGCTGTGTCCACTACTCACTGGAGTTTCTTGTGGTCTTAGGCAGAGCAGTTGCCATTCCATGATGTCATGCATCCAGGCAAAATGCCTTCTATATGCATTGATAAAAATTGCTGAGTCTATAGGGACATACCAATTTCCTACAACCTCCGGGAAGTAGAGGCGTTGATAAGCTTCGCTGGTTGTGACATCAACATGATTGGACCAGGACAGGCTATTTACACTCTTCTCACTGTTGCCTTTAGGAGGAAGATACAGGAACTTCAATTCCCACACCACAAGGTTCAGGAACAGTTACTACCCCTCAACCATCGGGCTCTTGAACCAAACAGGATAACTTCGTCAACTTCACTTGCCCTGTCACTGAGGTGTTCCCACAACCAATGGATTTTTCACCTCATGTTCTCAATATTTATTGCTTAATTTATTTATTATTATTTTATCTCAGCTCATACTGGTAAAAACCTGAGGCAGAGACATAGCCAAGCACACTCATTTCTCAATTGCAAGGAACTTCCGGACTATTCCAGAGGCGTTTAGTATTGTGGCTTTCTGGGATCTACAGAAATATTGCTGAGTAGGCCTAATTGTTTAACTCTATTGTGTAGTGATTTTGGGATGGTACTAGTTGTAGATATTACTGTTGGGACAATGTATACCCTGTTCATGTTCCATAGTCTTTCAATTTCGTCTTTTAATTCAGCATATTTCTGGTGTTTCTCATTTATTGATTACAGTATGTTACGGATGTTTGAAATAACTATCTATTAAGTAAGTCGTTCTTGCTTGTTTATCCTGTGTTAGTATATTTAGAAGATTATTATGGATTGTCCTATCTGTAATAATGAATTGGTCATAATATAATTTGTGGGGCTCCGACTCTAAAACTGGATCAAGCTTATACTTGGAGTAAGGTACGGTTTCTTTTATGAGTTTGTATTTTAAAGCAAGATTTTGGTGAATGATGTTTGCCGCCTGATTGTGCCTGTGTCAGTAATCAGATTGAGTTAAACCCCTGCAGGATCCTGTAATGTGTTGGATTGTCTCTGGTTTCTCTTGGCATTTTCTGCATTTATTGTCTTGAATTTGTTGGTATTTTATTATGTATTGTTGATACATTTTTGTGTTAACTACCTGGTCCTGTGTTGCCAAAAGGAATCCCTCTGTTTCTGGGAAGTGGTCTCCAACTCTGAGCCAGGTGTTTGATACTTCCTTGTCAACATCTAGTCTGCTCAGGTCGTAGGGATACCTTCCAATGGTTAACTTTTTCTTCTGTCATGATACTTTTTTCATTTTCCTGGTTTATGCTTCCTTTTAAGTTTAGTAGCGCAAATTGCTTTCTCAGAAGCGCATATGCTCGCGTGGAGTGCTAAGTCCTATTTTTGTTGATGAAAATATATCCTCAGAAGTTTTATCTGACTGCTGTGTAACTTTTTTTTGTGCATGTTATTCCTCTTTCTGTCCTAGGTAGTCTAAGTACATTGGAGCGTACAGTGTTTTCTAAAATTTGTCATTTCCATTCTTATTTTTCTTTGTAAATTTTCCAGATCAGTTTTGGACCAATATATTATGACAAAGGAATACGTCAATATGGGTGAATGTGCTTATTGCCTTTGCTATATTTTTACTACTGAGCTCTGTTTGGCAGATTTTCTTAACCTTTTAAGTGATTTCTGTTGATATTTTCTCTTTATCACACTATGACCTATTTTCTTTGCTTGTTGATATCCCAGATACTTGTAAGTTTTTTAATATCAACCATCAGTTATATTGTAACCTGCTGCTCTGTTTTATACTCTACTAGCACTGTTGCACCTTTCTTTATGCGTAATGTTCTCCACTTACCTAGACCAAAGTTCATGTTTATATCTTAAGAAAACAGTTCTACTATTTGAATTGATTACTTTAGCTTTACTGGCGAAGGAGAATATAATTTCAAACCATCCTTGTATAGAAGGTGTGTTAAGGAACAGTTTGTTTGGTTGTTTCTGATTTGATACCCTATTTTCATCTGATTCAGTAAATTCAAGAGTGGGTTTAAAGCGAAACAAAACCATAGTGGATTTAGAGTATCACCCTGGAAAATGCCTCTGTCTATTTTGATAACAGTGGTTGTTTTTTTTTCTGGTTGTTAGTAGATAGGGTGATTATGGTACGCCAATGTTTCATCAGATGTAGGAATTTCAAAAATATTAGCTGTAGGTTATATATATTAAGAACTTCTCATAACCATGAATGTGGGATGGAATCAAATGCTTTTTGGTAGTCACATATCAACATGAAAGATTTCTGCTTTACTGCTGGACTTCATTTTGAATTACAGAATCTATTAACAAGTTGTTTATATCCATAATAATAGTAATTATTATTATGGATGTATAGGGATTATTATATAATATAAACAATTATTATTATAGATGTATATATGGATGATTACATTATATAAATTATTATTATATTATATTATACAATGATAGGTGCAGAGAATGACAAAAGAAATCAGAAACAATCGAACACATTATTCTGCAGCAGTTTAACTCAATCTGATTACATACATAGGCATAATCAAGTGGCAAAGGTTATTCATCAAAATCTTGCTTTAAAATACAAACCCTGCAAGACACCATACCTTACTATAAATGCAAGCCTGATCCAGTTTCAGAGTCAGCAACCCACAGATTACATTATGACCGGTCCATTATTACAGACAGGGGAATCCATAATAACTGTCTGGATATGATATTGCAGGATAAACAAGCAAGTACAACTCACTAAATAGATATAGCCATAACAAGTACACACACCATGCAGAAATCAGTAAGTGAAAAAACCAGAAATATGCTTAATTAAAAGAGAAAATTGGAAAAACTATGGAATGAATGGTAATATCTACAACTGGTATCATCCCAAAGTTATTACACAATAGTATTAAACAATTAGGGCTACACAGCAAAAGCTATTGAAATCTTCAGAATTCCATGATACTAAACACCACTAGAATAGCCTGAAAGTTCTGTGCTATTGAAAAATGAGTGTGCTTGCCTTTGCCCGGACCTAAGGTTTTACAAACCTGAGCTGAGAAAAAATAAAAATACAATGATTGATTGATAGATAGATAGATAGATAGATAGATAGATAGATAGATAGATAGATAGATAGATAGATAGATAGATAGATAGATAGATAAATAACTTTGGGAACATAGGTTGTAAAGTCCATGAAAGTGTGTCAATAAGCTATGGAATCAGTTCGGTGTTGAGGTGACTGAAGTTATTCAAGTGGCTCAGGAGCTCAATGGTTAAAAGGTAATAGCAGTCCCCGAACCCCAGGTGTGGGTCTTAAGGCTCCTATACCTCCTGTCCAATGGCAGCAGCAAGAAAAGAGCATAGTCTGAATGGTGGGGGCCCTTGTTGATAAATGTAGGTTTCTTGTGGCAGTGCTCTTGGTAGATATGCTCAATGGTTGTGGGGGGGGGGGGGGTGGTGCTATGGTTAGACCTATATCAACTGGAGTTTAGGAGTATAAAGGGGAATCTCATAAAAAGTTGTAAAATTGCAACAGAACTTGTCAGACTAGATAAAGGGAGGATGTTCCCCAGGGCTAGAAAGACCAGGAGTATGCCCTCAGAATATGCAGTATTCCATTTACAACTAAGATTCTTCAGATGCCTCAAGTTACTATGAGTATATATCACCCTCAATTTGTCCTGGCCCAACCATGTAGATGCCACAGCTGAGTAAGCACACCAGCAATTCTACTGCCTCAGAATGCTCGGAAAATTCAGCATCTCCCCTATGACTCCGACCAACTTTCATAGAGGCACTAAATATCCTATTCAGATGTATCACAGATCGCGATGGCAACTGCTCCATCCAATGGCAAAGCGAGATCACAGAATATACTGAGAGCACTACAGCACAGATCAGGCCCTTTGGCCCATGATGTTGTGCTGACCGTTTAAACTACTCTAATGTCAACCTAACCCTTCCCTCCATTTTTCCTTCATCCAGGTGCCTAAGAGTTTCTTAAATGCCTCTAATGCACCTGCCTCTACCACCACCTGTCAGAGTGTTCCACACACTCACCACTCTCAGTGTAAAAATACTTACCCCTGACATCCCTTCCCTCCAATGATCTTAAACTTATGCACCCTTTTATTAGCCATTTTTGCCTTGGGAGAAAGTCTCTAGCTATCTGCTCAATGTGTGTCTATCATCATCTTGTACGCTTCTATCAAGTGACTCTCTTCCTCCTTCTCTCCAGAGAGAAAATCTTTAGCTCACTCAGCCTATCCACATATGACACACTCTCTAATCCAGGCAGCATCATGGTAAATCTTCTCTCCACCCTGTTCAAACTTTCACCCCACAAGGTGACCAGATCTGAAAACAATATTTCAAGCATGGTCTAACCAGGGTTTTACATAGTTACCTGGTGGCTCTTGAACTCAGTTCCTTGACTAATGAAGGCAAACACACCATTGGTGTTCTGAACAATCCCACCAACTTGCATGGCAACATTGAGGAATCTATGGAAGTGGACTCGAAGAAGTTCCATAGATCTGTGACCACAGTCCAGTTCATCACATCACAGACCCCTCATGCCATCCATGAATCCATTAACTAGATCTCACGATTTTGTTCTCCTTTCCCTATTTCCTTCTTTCTTTCTTTTTATTGTAACATATTGTATATATTACGTATTGCATTTTACTGCTGCCACAAAACATGAACTCAGCGGTCACTTTATTAGACACCTGTGCACCCATTCGTTAACTCAAATATCTAATCAGCCAATCATGTGGCAGCAACTTAATGCATAAAAGCATGTAGACACGGTCAAGAGGTTCAGCTGTTGTTCAGACTAATCATCAGAATGGAGAAGAATATAATCCAATGACTTTGACCGTAACTGAAACACAATATTCTGCATTCTGTTTCCTTTTTACAATCTCAGTGTAATTAAGTATGGAATGATCTGTATTGATGACATGCAATCAAAAGCTTTTCAAAGTATCTTGATACAGGTTAGAATTATAAACCAATACCAATACCAACTGTAGTGGCAAAATTGATCCAAAATCAAAAGAAAATAACTGCTGCCAACCTGTGACCGCAACAGGGCTGTTACACTTGCGTGATGCACCCTCAGCTTTGAAATCAGTCAAACTCCGTATTTCAATCCTTCATTAGTATTAGGGAACATACAATATTGAAGCGATGTTAAGTTTTATTAAACAGTCAGTAAAGATATGACTCTTACCGGTCCCAAGCTACAAACTGCCACGAAATGAGCAAGAATACGTAACTTGTCCCCCTTGCTGTTCCCTCACCCCCACTAATGCGACTAGTTAGCATAACAAATGCTTGGCACAGAATATGTGGCTCCTACACCATCTACGGAGTGTGCTGAACCTGGCGAATTAAGCTCGGAACCGAATGCAGGCAGAAGACAGTGGAGACCAGATCATTAAATATAGTCAGCAAGGAAGCATATAGATTCTTCGTGAGTTGATAAATTGGATTACTCTGGTACCGAGGTACAGTGAAGAGATTGTCTCGCGTACTATTCATACAAATTAAAGCATTAGATCAGTGCACTGAGCTAGTATAATGTAAAACAATAGAATGCAGAATAAAGTATTCAGCTGCATAAAGTGTAATGTACGCAGACAACAAGGTGCAAGGTCACAACAAGGTAGGTTGTGTTGGAACTACTGTTTTAAAAAAAATACTTTTTTATAAGATTGTACTTTGTAACAAACTCATGTATTTTTCACGCTCCCTGGCAGAAAGTAGAACAGCAGCTAAACTAATGGTTTATCACCATTCTCATTTTTCATTGGTTAAGTATTAGCACATTACTCATGTGACGTATGTAATTATTTTAATTATGTAACCTATTAATTAATTCATCCCTTTCTAGGGAATTTCTTTATCTTATCTATACAAAGTGATAGATTTTTCAGAAGCATCCTCTTTATTCTTTTGTCTTAGCATTAATCCCCCTCCTAGCATTGTTTCTCAGGTCTTTGTTTAGCTTGGTTATTACTTGTATGTTTATTTGTACTCAAAATTAAACTGAGATCTTGGAATTAAGTCTGCTCTCTATTTTTGACTTCCAGAAGAACCCTAAGGATCAGAAAATAACCAGACATCTAACAATTGTAAGGTCAGGAATCCATTTTGTTCTACAAGGGAACTGCTCGATAGTGGAGAACAAGCTGTCCTTGAGGCTGACGGTCCATGCTTTCAGGCTTTTGTAACTTTTTCCAATGAGAACCCATGATGCACGCAAATGGTGCATCAATGAAAACTGATGGGGATCGAAAGGAACACATCAAATTCCTTCAGCCTCCTGAGGAAGTACAGGCACTGGTGCACTTTCTTGGCCTTGGTGGCTACGTGATTAGACCAGGACAGGCTATTGGTGATGTTTCCTCCTTGGAATTTAAAGCTTACAACCTTCTTGACCTCAGCGCCATTGATGTAAACAGGAGCACGTGCACCACTGCCCGTTCCACCATCTCTTTTGCTGGCTTTGAGGGAAAGGTTGTTACCGTGACGCCATACCATTAGGCTCTCTATCTGTAATGGAGAAAGCACCAAGAACACAGCATTAGTGTTCTAGGAAATGTGGTGATGATTGACTTAATGGGTGTTGCATTGAGGAAGTCGTAAATAGTGGGTGACAAATCAAGATCAGAGCGGACTGAAGGTTATTTGGCATCAACGTGATTTTGTAGATTTTCAACAACTTTAAAACAAGTTTCAACGAATTGTAAAACAATATTTAGCAATGAAAAACCAATCTGCTTCCACAAGCTACAACACCATATTACAATTACTTCTAATAAGTTTCTCCAAAGGAGAGAATTTTTTTATATGTAACACAACTTCAGAAGATCCCGAGGCAACTTAGTAGAAAGGATTTTTTAAAAAAAGACATCGTCATTGTTTTAATGTAGGACAGATGGCAATATGTGCACAGCAAGCTTCCATGAAAAAAGTAGTGATAAATGGTCAGATAAATCGGGAAAAGTACTGTAGAATTCTGCCTGCAAGAAAAAATGGGATGTTAGTCATTGAGGCCTAAAATTAAGTCCTCATCCAAAGTTCAAAAGTTTGAAGTAAATTTTGTTATCAATGTGCATACACCTCACCATGTACAACACTAATATTTATTTGAGGTATATTTAAAAGAAGGTGAGTAGTGTGTTCCTAAGAAGGGCTGCTCAGTCATCGAGGTGGCTACTTCGATTAATGAAAGATGACCTGTCGGCCTGAGCCACTTGTGTGTAGGTCCACAGCTACAGCTTCCAGTGTATCCTCACCTGCTGCTTCATTGCTCACCCATCGCCCCAGGACTTGGGCTTGGATGTTGTGACCTGCGTGTGAGTTTGATTCAAAGCGAGGGAGAATTGCGCAGGTTGTCAACCTCGTTCTCTCGTCCTTGTCCATCTGGATCCAGTGGCAAGACAAGAGTCAAGATGACTGGAGACAGGTCAGGATGTAGTGGATGATCAGGCCAACCTACAGGCCTCGCTGCACTCTTCACGCTCCTCAAAGCACGCTGGGAAACTCTTTCCTGCCCATTGAACCTGTGGTTATTTCCTCGGCACAGTTCACCAAATCCAGTCTTCACATGCTTTGGGTAAACAAGCCCGAAGTCACCATGGGTTCAAGATACTTTCACCTGGCTTGGCCTGCCCTTTTGAAGCTGTTGCCCGGGATGTGGCTACTGTCTCATACAAGCAACTTACTTGGAGCCACAGATGAGAGCTGAGTGCCAAATGAGGACCAAAGGTGGAGGACCTACTTCAAAACGTATGACAGGTCTTCACATAAGAGGTGCTAACTCTCCCTGACACCCCATACACCAGAGGGGCCAGAAGAGATGCCCTAAACATTGTCTACTTCATTCAACCCTACTCAGCAAACCACAGCTGGTGGGGATCCCACTTCAGCGGTCAAAATCAATAAAACAGAACGAAAGGGACTCCGCTCAAAATCAGCATATGGAACGTGCAAACTTTAATGGACAATACCAAGTCTGACAGACTAAACAGAAGAACTGCTTTGCTGGCAAGAGAACTGGAAATGTACAAGATTGACATTGCACCTCTCTCTGAGACCCCGCTGGCTGACAAAGGCCAACTGACAGGAGCAGGTGGTGGCTACGCATTCTTTTGCAGTTGACATAGCAGCATCGAACGTTGTGAAGCAGAAGTCCGGTTTGCTATCAAGAACCGTTTTGTCTGAAAGCTTACCAGTCTGCCTAAAGCATTCAACGATCATCTAAATCCATGCAACTACCCCGGAGGAACAAACGCAATGTCACACTGATCAGTGCCTATAACCCAATAATGACCAATTCGGAGGATGTGAAAGCCAAGTTCTATGAAGAGCCCGATTCCCTGACTGTGACTGTAACAAAGTCAGACAAGATCCTTGTCCTTGGAGATTTCATTGGTTGAGTGGGAAAAGACCACAATACCTGGAGTCCTAGGACGCTGTGGGGTAGGCAAATGCAACAGAAACGGATTGCTTCTTCTGAGAACCTGTGACATGCAAGACCTGATCATCACCAACGCTGTCTTCCGCCTTCCAAACTGTAACAAGACATCTTGGGTGCGTCCTCGCTCTAAGCACTGGCATCTGGTTGACCACATCATCACCAGACGACGTGACAGACTTGATATCAGAGTGACTGAAGCCATACATGGTGCAGACTGCTGGACAGACCGCCATCTGATTGTTTCCAAACTTAACGTTCACATCCGACCCAAACGGCGTCTGCGGACAGGGAAATTTGCCAAGGAGCTCAACACCAGCAAGCTGAACTGGGTACTACTACAGACCACCTGGTTAACAGCTTCCAGTCACAGCTCCCCTTGGAGGGGATGTCGAAGAAAACTGGGCTGCTCTCAGAGATTGTGTTCACTCTGCCTCCTTAGAGGTCTTTGGCCATACGACAAGGAAGAACCAAGAATGGTTAGGCAAGACTAATGAGGAAATAGAAGCACTCCTACAGGAGAAACACTGGCTACAGAGAGTCTATCTCTCTGAGTTAGATATGGGCCTTGAGGCTAAAGGGATCGGGAGTATGGAGAGAAAGCAGGTACAGGGTTCTGAATTGGATGATCAGCCATGATCATACTGAATGGCGGTGCAGGCTCGAAGGGCCGAATGGCCTACTCTTGCACCTATCTTCTATGTTTCTATAATCCTTCCTGTATCTCCAAGATGACATTATTTGCCAATACGCGTAGAATAGTTCAAGCCAAACTCAGGAAGAATTGAGTTGACTTCAATATTTCAATATAACACAGAAGTACAGTTGTATTAGCAGGAATTAACCAGTCTGATGGCCTGGTGGAAGAAGCCGTCCCAGAGCCTGTTGGTCCTGGCTTTTATACTGTGGTACCGTTTCCCGGATGGTAGCAGCTGGAACAGTGTGGTTGGGGTTGTTTGGGTCTCCAATGATCCTTTGGGCCTTTTTTTTACACACCTGTCTTTGTAAATGTCCTGAATAGTGGGAAGTTCTCATCTGCTGATGTGCTGGGCTGTCTGCACCACTCTCTGTAGGGTCCTGGAATTGAGGGAAGTCCAGTCCCCATATCAGGCAGTGATGCAGCCAGTCAGGCTGTCAAAAGATACAGGACTCTGGACTCAACAAAAAGGCTACACTGATAGACATGACTTGAGGAGATTCTTTGATGCTACCAAAACGCCATATGGCCCTCACTCTTCCAGTCCTTCTGAGAGAAGGGTCAAATTCCACAGGAAATAAAAGATGCATCCATTGTACACCTGTATTAGTATAAAGGAAACTGCCAACCATGTGAGAACCACAGAGACACTTACTTGCTCTTAGTAGCTGGGAAGGTCTTAGCCAGAGCCTTATTAGATGGGCTTCACACTCATCTAGATCAAGGTCATCTCCTGAAAAGTCAGTGTGGCTTCAGGAAAGGGAGAGGAACTATTGACATGTTCTTTGCTGTGAGACAACTCCAGGAAAAATGCCAGGAGCAGAACAGGCAGCTGTATGCCATCTTTGTTGATCTTACCAAGCCCTTCGACACTGTGAGCTGAGAGGGATTATGGAAGAAGATCATGGTGAAGTCTGGTTGCCCTGGCTGACGGATCACCATGGTCAAGCAGTTTCATGATGGGATGTCAGTCCGCATGCTCGATGATGGTGACTGTCCTGTTGCTTTCTCAGTCACAAATGGGGTCAGGCAGGGATGCGTGCTTATGATGTTCAGTGTGACATTGACTGATGCGTTCCGGGGCAGCAATCCTGGAATCCATATCAAATACAGGATGGATGGCAAGCTGTTCAGCCTGCGCAGGCTTCAAGCTGTTACTAAGGTCAAAGAGATGGTTGGTGCTGAGAGTCTTCCTATTCGCTGATGACTGCACTCTCAACACAAGCTCTGAGTCCGAAATAGACAATAGACAATAGACAATAGGTGCAGAAGTAGACCATTCGGCCCTTCGAGTCTGCACTGCCATTCTGAGATCATGGCTGATCATTCACTATCAATACCCAGTCCCTGCCTTGTCCCCATATCCCTTGATTCCCCTATGCAGGACATCAATAGATCTTCCACAGCACGTGACCTCGGTCTCACCATCAGCACCAAGATGATGGAAGTCATGCACCAAGCTGCCCCAGATCAACCCTACGTGGAGCCACCCACCTCAGTGAATGGTCAGCAGCTCCAGGCAGTCTATAAGTTCACGTATCTCGGCAGCACCCTCTCAAGAGCAGTTCACGTTGACAACGAGGTTAGCAGCAGGATCGCCAAGACAAGTGCCAATTTTGGGAGACTATGTGACACTGTCTGGGGGCAAAGGGCAATTATCCAGAAGACCAAGCTGAAAGTCTACCGTGGTGTCATCCTACCCACCCTCCTCCATGTGTGCGGAACGTGGACTATGTGCATGAGGCACATGCATAGACTGAACTACTTCCTCTTGTCATGCCTAGGGAAGATCATGAAAATCAATTGGCAGGACAGAGTTCATGATGTGGAAGTGCTGCCTGTAGCAGACATGCCCATCATCCGCACCCTGCTGACGAAACACCATCTGGTGGGCAGGCCATCTCGTCAGGACGTCAGACGATTGTATCCCCAAGCAGTTGTTCTTCAGTGAACTGTCCGCTGGGAAGCACTCTCGTGGTGGTCAGCGAAGACGACTCAAGGACCTCGAGATTGATCACACTTGCCGGGAACGCGCAGCCTTGCGTCGTTCATCCTGTCACAACCTGCTCAATAAAGGCACCTCCAAAGCTGAAAAGTTGAAGCAGTGTTAAAGCAAAAAGAAAATGACAACAGCAGAAAGGACAGGCAGTGGGCATCTCAACCACAGAACCTACGTGAGGGAGGGGAGGTACTTCCTAGCCCAAATTACTCATCTGTCACCTCCAGGCACTGATGGAGGATGTCAGTGGTCTACATCACCCAAGATGGATGCACACACACTTTTAAAAGAAGACGACAAAGTGTTGGAAAAATTTTCTGCAGCCAATAGAATGTCGCTGATGATCACCAGCCCCATTTTGAAAAACAGGGTCCTCATTCGGTGCCATTGGGTCAGAAGGTCAATCGGAAGTCCAGAGGTCGAGGTCCAATGACTGGAGTTCTGAGTCAGTATATCTATGTGAGTCCACTGGGGAAGTCAAAATCTCAATGCCTGCTTATCCACAGGTTTGCTGGAGCTTGTAGATAGCGTGTCCTGGAGTTAAAGTACTCTGTATGTGGATGGATGGTTGGGTGGTTTGGGAGAAACAGGGCTTGTCTTGCTGTTTTGTTGTGTCCTGTTCTGTGTTGTTCTGTCAAGCCTGGTAGGCATGCCATCTTGGCACTGGACTGTGTGATGACACTGACAGGCTGCCCTCAGCAGCACCCCCCCGCCCCAATGCGTTGTGGTTAACAAGATGTTTTGATGGATTCGTGATAAATAAGGCTAAATCTGAATTGTAAAATGCATTCCAAAAAGTAAAGTCACAGAGAGATACAGCTGACAAACAGATCTTTTGGCACTCTGAGTCCATATCTAACATCAACAAACGGACTGACCTCCCATATATTCAAAATATCTCAGAAATGTTGGCCAGACTGCTCAAAGAACATAGAATTTTTGTCGCATATGAGCCAACAGCAACATTGAGGAGGGTACTCTGCAGACCAAAAGTACAAACTGAGCCATTGATCAGTACCAATGTGGTCCACAAAATTCAATGCGGGACTGTAGCAAATATTACATCGGCCTTACAGGGAGAAAACTATCCACAAGGATCCATGGACATCAACTGGTGTAAAGTAGCATGACCAACTCTCCCTGGTCTCTACCCATGAAGATCAAGTTCAACTGAGCATCAGTGAATGTCATGGCACAAGGGAATTCCAAGAAGCATGGTTTTCTGCGAACCATTCTGCAAACAAACATGTAGTCTTCAATGCTACTTATGAGGCAATGTGGGCAAAATTCCAGGCCACAATGCATGAAGTTTGTCACACAATCAATCTGCGATAAGATTTCCTCCCCACGTCACAATCGAGTTTCCAAATTGATGTCCAATCAGCCGATTGATAAGCATGTAAAGGCCAAGCATTTGGAGGACATGCCACAATGCCGATGATGTCTCCTCGTATGCTGACGAAACATTCGCAGATTGATTGCCAAGATCGGAAAACAATTCAACCCAACCATCAACCACCCGAGCTACACATTTTCCAAGTTATTTCCATCCACAACACATTTACGTTAATCCTACTTTTTATTCTCCCCATAATCTCATTAACTCCCGCCAGTTGCTGGAGTCATGTGTCTTGGGGAAGGTTTAATCGACGTGGTTTGTGGATTGCACTCTATAATACATGTTATGATGTGTTTCTCGGTTATGGTCACTTCTTTTTTTGATGCCATTTTGGGTGATTTTGAATCTGGGCGTCCTGCAGATAACGAACACTGAGCTGAACTGAATATGCCTGGACGCTTTCGATTTTGTGTTTTATATGTTGTGTTTTTTGCTTGTTTCTTTTTTAATTGTCGTTTGCACAATTTTTTATTACGAGTGGGAAGGTTTGATGTTTTTCTTTGAACTGGTTCCAGGATTGTTTTTTATTTCATGGCTGTCAGTAGAAAAGATGAAACCGAAGGTTGCATACTGCAAAAAATACTTTGATAATATATGTACTTTGTATCTTTGAATCTTTTGATTCTACCATTCACCTACGCACTAGGGATAATTCATTGCAGCCAATTAACCTACCATTCATAGAGTCATAGAAAAGTACAGCACTGAAATAGGCCCTTTGGCCCATCTAGTCCATGCCAAACCACTTAATCTGCTTTGTGCCATCGGCCTGTGGATCTTTGGGATGTGGGAGGGAACTGAAATATCTGGGAAATGAACACTGTCACAGTGAGATCACGCCAACTCAGAAATTAACCAAAGGTGACCAAGGCAACTGTGCTGCCCTAAAGAGTGCTATATGAGGTTATTCTTACCCTTGGCTATTAGGCTCAATAATAAGTCAACCTATTGCCGAGGAAGTGATGACCCCCTCCTGTTAGAATGTTTGAGGTAACTTATTTTTTATTCTTTCTAGTTCTCCTCTAATATTCATATCTGTGCACTTGTAATGCTACTGTGACACTGTAATTTCCTTTGGATCAATAAAGTATCTATCTATCTCAAAGGAGGCTTCAGAGAGGGTGCAGGAGAGATTTACCAGGATGCTGCCTGGATTAGAGAGCATGTGTGTATGGAGAGGTTGGACAAACTTGGATTGTTTTCTCTGGAGCAGCAGGGACTGGAAGAAGACCTGATAGAGGTTTATATGATCGTGAGAGGCATAGGTAGAGTAGGCAGCCAGTATTTTTAACCCAGAGTCAAAATATCTAATATTAGAGGGTATGCATTTAAGATGAGAGGGAGTTAGTTCGAAAGGAGATGCAGAGCAGGTGTCTTTTTCAAAAAGAGAGTGGTGGTTGCCCAGATTGTACTGCCAGGTGTGGCATTGGGTAGAGGCAAACACAACAAAGGCATTTTAGAGTCTCTTAGCGAGGCTCATGGAAATGCGAGTAAGGAAGGTTTTGGACATTATATTAGGAGAAGGGAGAAGTTTTATGGCCAGCCTGGTAACGAGGTAGTTAGCGCACCACTCCAGAGGAGCCAACTGTAAGCCTGAGTTTCAATTCCTGCCGCTGGCCCTCAGCAGTGTGTGCACTCCCTCGTGTACACATGGGTTTCCTCCGGGTGTTTGAGCTTTCTTCCACATTTCAAAGGGTTAGCGTTACGAACATGCAGCATTGGCGCTGGAAGCTCAGCAATTCTTGCAGTTTGACCAGCACCATCCTTGCTGATTCCATCTGATGTAAATGGTGCATTTCGCTGTAACCTTCGATGTACGTTTGACAAATAAACCTCATCTTAAAGCTATTCTTTGGTTTTCCACCCTAAGATAGGTGATTTTCAAAGCAATCAGTGTGTAAATCAGGAGGCAATAGACTGCGTATATCTCATTGTTAACAGTAGACACCATACCTCAGCAAACAATAGACACATATTCTTATATATTATGATATACACTGCCCATTTCTACCTCCTACCCAAGATCCACAAACCTGCCTGTCCAGGTAGACCCATGTCTCAGCTTGCTCCTGCCCCACCAAACTCATTTCTGCATACCTCAACACTGTTTTATCACCCCCCTCCCCCCCGTTCAATCTCTTTCCACCTATGTTCATGACGCTTCTCATGCTTGGAATTTTTTCAATAATTTTAAGTTCCCTGGCCCCCACTGCCTTATTTTCACCATGGATCTCCACTCCCTATATACCTCCATCTCCCGCCAGGAAGGTCTTAAAGCTCTCCGCTTCTTTTTGGATTCCAGACCTAAACTGTTCCCCTCTACCACCACTCTCCTCTGTCTAGCGGAATTAGTAATAATTACTCCTTTGGCTCCTCCCACTTCCTCCAAACCAAAGGTGTAGCCATGGGCACCCGTATGGGTCCCAGCTATACCTGCCTTTTTGTTGGCTTTGTGGAACAGTCCATGTTCCAAGCCTATACAGGTTTCTGTCCCCCCACTTTTCCTTCACTACTTCGATGACTGCATTGGCGCTGCTTCCTGCACGCATGCTGAGCTCTTTGACTTCATTAACTTTGCCTCCAACTTTCACTCTGCCCTCAAATTTACCTCCCTCCCCTTTCTTGATCTTTCTGTCACTATCTCTGGAGACAGCTTATCTACTGATGTCTACTATAAGCCTACGGACTCTCACAGCTACCTGGACTATTCCTCTTCTCACCCTGTCTCTTGCAGAATTGCCATCCCCTTCTCTCAATTCCGCCGTCTCCACCGCAACTACTCTCAGGATGAGGCTTTTCATTCCAGGACGAAGGAGATGTCTTCATTTTTTAAAGAAAGGGGCTTCCCTTCCTCCATCATCAACTCTGCTCTCAAACGCATCTCTTCCATTTCACGCACATCTGCTCTCACCCCATCCTCCCACCACCCCACTCAGGATAGGTTTTCCCTTGTCCTCACCTATCACCTTACCAGCCTCTGGGTCCAACATATAATTCTCTGTAATTTCCACCACCTCCAACAGGATCCCACCACCAAGAACATCTTTCCCTTCCCCCCCCTTCCTGCTTTCTGCAGGGATCACTCCCTACACGACTCCCTTGTCCACTCGTTCCCCCCATCCCTTCCCACTGATCTTCCTCCTGGCACTTATCCTTGTAAGCAGAACAAGTGCTACACCTGCCTCATACTTCCTCCCTCACCACCATTCAAGGCCCCAGACAGTCCTTCCAGGTGAGGCGACACTTCACCTGTGAGTCGGCTGGTGTGATATACCGCATCCGGTGTTCCCGGGGCGGCCTTCTATATATTGGTGAGACCCGACACAGATTGGGAGACCATTTCGCTGAACATCTACGCTCTGTCCGCCAGAGAAAGCAGGATCTCCCAGTGGCCACACATTTTAATTCCACATCCCATTCCCATCCTGATATGTCTATCCATGGCCTCCTCTACTGTCAAGATGAAGCCACACTCAGGTTGGAGGAACAACGCCTGATATTCTGTCTGGTTAGCCTCCAACCTTATGGCATGAACATTGATTTCTCTAATTTCCGTTAATGCCCCCTCCCCTTATTACCCGATCATTCATTAATTAAATTATTTATTTATTCCCCCTTATTTTCTTTTCTCTCTTTTTTCTCTCTCTTCCCCTCTCACAATCACTCATTGCCCGCTCTCCATCTCCCTCTGGGGCTTCCCTCCCCCTTTCTTTCTCCCTAGTCCTCCCGTCCCATGGCATGTGCTATAACAGGAGGTTGGACGAACTTAGGTTGTTTTCTCTGGAGCAACAGAGGCTGAGGAGAGGTCTCATAGAGGTTTATGAGATTATGAGATCCATAGAGAGTGCAGACAGGCAATATCTTTTTCCCAGGATAGAAATGCTTAACACCAGAGGTCAGCCTTTTAAGGTGAGGCAGCAATTTTAAAACAGAAATGAAAGGCAAGTAGATTTGTTTTTGCACAGAGAGCGACAGGAGTTTGGAGAGGTGGTAGAGGCAGATACATTAGAGATGTTAGACAGGCAGATGAATGTGAGAGGGAAATGGAAGGATATGACATTGTAAAGGCAGAAGAGTTTAGCTTAGTTGGCCATGTGATTACTAATTTACTTGGTTCACCTCAGCATTGTGGGCCAAAGGACCTATTCCTGTGCTGTACTGTTCTATTGTTAACCCTTCTCTCTGGCACTGTGAGGTAGTATTTCTGTTAGCTGCTGGGAACAGTTATTTACCCCCCAACAGTCAGGCTGTTGAATCAAAGAGAATAACTTCTCTTGTCCCATCATAGAACTGCTCCCATAACCTATAGACTGATTTTCAAGGACTCTTCATCTCATGTTCTTGATATTTATTGCTTATTTATTTAATTATTATTATTATTTATTTTTTTCTCAACTGAAGCTGGAAAAACCCGAGTTGTGAGCATAGCCAAGCACCCTCATTTCTCAATTGCTAGGAACTTTTGGACTATTCATGTGGTGTTTAGTTTTGTGGCTTTCTGCAAATTTATTATTATTATTATTATTATTGTTATTATTTCTTTTTTATTTGCATGATTTGTTGTCTTTTACACACTGGCTGTATGCCCAGTTGGTATGGTCTTTCACTGACTCTACTATGGTTATTGGAATTATTCAGTATGCCTGCAAGAAAATGAATCTCAGAGTTGTATATGGTGACATATATACATTTTGATAATAAATTTACTTTGAACTTTTCAACTTTGCACTACTGTGCCACTGGCTTCAGGAAGTCCCAAAAAGGAAGAAAAATGTGTTACTTAGTGTAAATGAAATTCTTTGTTATGTTTATCTGGAAGACTGAAGGCTGTTAGTCCCAGTACCCTGGATTCTATTAGAGTTTGGTACTAATCATCATTCCATACATGGAGCCAAACCCGTACAGTCACTGACTGAGGGGTGTGGACGGTCAACAACACAACTAACTCTGACCACGTGGAAGGGTTGGAAAAAGTGATACGGTTTAACTTCTTGACATGTTGGAGAACCCAGCCCTGCAGAGTTGTTGAGTACACATTTCGTTGGTTAACCACAAACCACAGGCCTGTGTTTTGTTGTCCGCTGCCAATAAATCAGGGACATGAAAAAGTAAAAAGCGACGAGCCAAGAAGCAAAATGACACAAAATCCCATTAGTAGTGGGTTTGATGGCATGAAGAAAGAAGGTTCAGAAGAGCAACCAAGGTTTGGTGAGAACCAAATGGTTGTCCTGTTCTGGACAACTACCTGGACATTCAGGGTCTTGCTCCACAGTAATGAGTTGGTCATTGTTATGGACCGCCATTCCGATGATATGTTTAATAATATTGTCCAGTATGGGGTGATCCCGCCGTCCCCTGCCCCTCCCCCATCAGAGCCTTGTGCGGAAATACTTACTCACTACGTTACTTGATCTTTTAATCGGGGTGGAGTTAATTAACCCTGCTTATGGGCCTTGTCCCAAGCCTATAGGGGAGGAGGCTTTGTTCCATCCATGCCAGGGCCTCCGGATTCAAAAACAGTTACTTACCCCAAGCAGCAAGGCTTATCAACACATCCACCCACTAACTCACCTCTCAAACACCACCACTTAATTATTTCCTCTCAGGGTCTCCTTATGCACAGACACTCCTGTCAACACACACAAAACTTGGGAGGAGCTCAGCAGGCCCGAATAGGTCACAGCTATGGGAAAAAGTAAACAGTCCGATGTTCTGGGCTGAGACCCTCCATCAAGACTGGAAAAAAGATGAGAAGTTAGAGCAAGAACGTGGGGGGAGGTGAGGAAGTAGTACTAGGTGGTAGGTGATAGGTGGAACTGGAAGGGGGAGTTGTGAAGTAAGGAGCTGGGAAGTTGATTGGTGGAAGAGATACAGGGCTGGAGAAGGGGAAATCTGACAGGAGAGGGTAGAAGACCGTGGAAAAAAGGGAAGGGGAGGAGCACTAGAGGGAGGTGATTGGCAAGTAAGGAGATGAGGTGAGAGAGAGAAATGGTAATGGGAATGCTGAGGTGGGGGAGGGGAGGGGGAAGAGAATTACCGGAATTTCAAGAAAGCAATTTTCATGCTGTCTGGTTGGAGGCTACTCAGACCAATACAAGGTGTTGCCCCTCCTGCCTGAGAGTCACCACGTCGCAGCAACGGAGGAGGCCATGGACTGACATGTTGAAGTAGGGAGTCCAATTGAAGTAGGTGGCCACCGAGAGATCCCACTTGTTCTGTTGGATGGAGCATAGGCGCTCGACGAAGTGATCTCCCAATCTACCTTGGGTCTCACCACTTTACAGGAAGTCACAATGGGAGCACCAGGTACAGTAGATGACCCCCACAGGCTGACAGGTGAAGTGTTGTCTCACAATAGACAATAGACAACAGACAGTAGGTGCAGGAGTAGGCCACTCGGGCCTTCTAGCCAGCACCGCCATTCACTGTGATCATGGCTGATCATCCACAATCAGTACCCTGTTCCTGCCTTCTCCCCATATCCCTTGACCCCGCTATCTATAAGAGCTCTATCTAACTCTCTCTTGAATGCATCCAGAGACTTGGCCTCTGGAAGGACTATTTGGAACCCTGAATGGTAGTGAGGGAGGAGGCGTAGGGGCAGGTATGGCACATTTTACTTGCAAGGATAAGTACCAGGAGGGAGGTTAGTTGGAGGGGGGGATGAATAGACAAGGAAGTTGCATAGGGAGTGATCCCTGTGGAAAGTGAGTGGTGGGAGGAGAGAAGAGGGAATAAAGTGTTTGGTGCTGGGATCTTGGTAGTTATGGAGAATTAAATGTGGAAAGCAGAGTCTGCTGGGGTGGTAGGCGAGGACAAGTGGAACCCTCTCCCTGGTTGGGTAACGGGAGGATAGGGTGGGGGCAGATTTGCACGAAATCAAAGAGAGGTGGATGAGGGCAGCATTGATGGTGGAGAAAGGAAAGCCTCTTCTTTGAAGAAGGAGGGGCATCTCATTAGTTCTGGAATAAAAAGCCTCATCCTGAGAGCAGATTTGGCGAGGGCTGAGGAACTGAGAGAAGGGAACAGTATTTTTACAAATGACAGGGTGGGAAGAGCTATAATCCTACCATCAAGCACATCTTTCCCTCTGGGTAGCCTCCAACTTGATGGCATGAACATGGTGGATATCTTGAACTTCCGGTAAGTGCAACCCCCCCCACTTTCAATATTCCTATTCCAGTTTCCCACTGTCACCTCATCTCCTTACCTGCCCATCATCTCCCTCTGGTGTGCTCGCTCCCTCTTCCTTTTCTTTCACGGTCTTCTACCTCTTTCACTACCAGCTTCGTAGCTCTTTATTTCACCCCCTCCTGGTTTCACCTATCATCTACCACCTTGTGCTTCTTCCTCCACTCCCTACATCTTCTTGCTCCAAATTCTCATCTTTTTTCCAGTACTGATGAATGGTCTTGGTGTGAAACGTTAACTGTTTACTCTTTTCCATAGCAGAACCATTTCTACTGATAGAAGGAGGGGCAAAGGTGAGTTACTGGTACCTTAAAACCAATTACATTGGGTAGACGGGGCACAGCACAGCACATAACACATGCACACAACACATAAAGTGATACTACCTCAAATAATATTCAAGATTCAGGAGTTAAGTCTGTTAAATGTCATTTCCAGTACACAAGTGTAAAGGAAAATGAAACAATTGTTATTCTGATCTGATGCTGCACCAAAACAAGCACAATAAGATGAGGCCTCCGTCGGTTGGGGTCGACCATAAATGTTGCGTCCTAGCTGTCCAATTTCCCTCGGGATCAATAAAGTATGTCTGTCTGTCTGTCTGTCTGGATACGCAAGCCTGGGCAGTACAATACAGAGAGCAAGCTCCCCCTCTCCACACATTAGATGAACCCAAAAGAACATCAGAGACCAATACAGTTTGGTACCAGCAGCGGTGCAGGAGTTGCCAGTTAGCGTTGAACTTAACGTAAGACTGCCTTAGTGACTCCAGTCCCGAATATTTCCCTCACAGTTTACAACCAAAACCTCCCCCATGAGATGGTATAGCCGCAGGGCAGCGGAGGTTTGAGAGCAGAGTTTTCCTTCTCCTAGTTAAAACATCTGGCCATGGGGAAGTCCCACTTGTGGCAGATGGTGCGGAGGTGCCCGACGAAGCAGCCCCCAATTCACTCAGATGCGAGGGCGCTGTTGGCAAGCTGCCATCGGAGGATGATTGACATTTATTGTCGATACAAGAATGATAGACAGAAAGAGCAAATAAAAGTCCAGCACTGTTGCTTAACTTCGAGAAAACGATCTGGCCCTGGGGCCTTTGTTGTGGGTGTATGATACTTTGGAATTATCTTGAAAGGTCAGGCCTTTTAATGAGATAATTCCCCAGCATACCTTAGCAACAGGTACGGGGGTGGGGGGGGGGGAGGTGGGGTGGTTAAATGCCTGGCCCACCTCTTGGGCATGGAGCCAGCAAACCAAATCCAGCTGTGATGTGATGGCTGGTGATCGATGGTGTCTAAATGGTATTTTACAGCTAAACATTCAATGCTCTCACAAGCTGGAGCAATGAGCTACATGGCAGATCAAAGGTGGGAACGGGCAGATAATGGAATGTCTTGAGTCAACAGTATACAAAGTCATCTAAAGTGTAGAATGACTGCAAATCCTTTCAAATATAGTTTGTCCAAAGGCACATACTTAATAAATAGAATGTTTGTCACAAAAGTGGTCTTCTTTAAGAGCTTGATCACTGCTTCTGTTACAGGAAGATTTGCATTTCTATAATGCCTTCACTAATTTCAATAAGTCTCAAAGTGCTGTATAGGCAAAGGATTACTTTCAGAAATAAAAAAATAACTTGCATATCTTAGAAATCCAAACTAAAAGCAGAACAAAGGTCCTCTGCCCTGAAATGGGAGTGTGGTCATTGTTCTATCATAGGAACGTGATTACTATTTTGTACATACCAAGCACCCACAGACAATTATACAAGGTTGACTGGATAATTTTTATATTATGTGTTAGTTGAGGAATGGCTGCTGGTTGAAGGACTCCAGGAGAATTTTACGGCTCTTCTTCAAGGTATTGCCAAATGCTAGTTTATGTTCACTCAAGTAACTTTGACCAATTTCTGTAGATGTGTGGTGGAGAGTATATTGACTGGCTGCATCATAGTCTGATTTGGAAAAATCCCATTGAATGGAAAATCCTACAAGATGTTGTGGATATGTCCCAGTCCATCATTGGGACATCTGTCCCAACCATGGACCACATCTACAGAAAATGCTACTGCAGCAAAGAAGCATCTATTACCGCCCAGGCTGTGCTCTCTTCTCACTACTGCCATCAGGAAGAAAGTACAAGAACCTTGGGACTTGCACCATCACGATCAGGGATAGTTACTACCCTTCATGATCAGGTTCTTGAAACAAAGGGAATAACTTCACTCAACTTCACTTGCCCCATCATTGAAATATTCCTAGAATGGACTCACTTTCAAGGACTCCATCTCATGTTCTCAAAACTTATTGCATATTTATTTATATTATTGTTTCTTCTTTTTGCATTTGCACAGTTTGTTGTCTTCTGCACTCTGGTTGAATGCCAAGTTGTGCGGTCTTTCATTGTTTCTGATGCTGTTATCATTTTTATAGACTTGTTGACCAAGCCCATAAGAAAATGAATCTTAGGGTTGTATACGTTGACATGTATATATATATATCTACAAACTCTGATAATAAAATTTAATTAGAACTTTGAGTAGTTTGTATCATCCAACTTTGCTTTATTTAAAAAATTCCAGACTTACATTCATGACATTTATGAGTGATGATAAACCTGATTTTGATATAGGCCTGTATTATGGACTGAGTGCGGAATCATGGCTGGTAAAAGGGGAAGGGAAAGAGGAGGGAGCAGGAGGCACCAGAGAGACATTATATAACAACCAATAAACCAATTATTTGGAATCAAATGACCTTGCCTGGTGTCTCAGGGCTGGATATATCTGCACCCCCATCCCGGCACTCCTTTTGTGTCACCTGTCCCACACCATACCCATGGCATTCCACCCTTACCATTCCCAACATCCTTTGCTCTTGAAAGATAATTTGCTCTCCACTCCACCTTGACAAATACGGTACTGTGCGAAAGTCCGGGCACCCTAGCCTAAAATATTGCCCAAGACTTTTACACAGTACTATACAATGTCTATAAAATATTCACCCCCTTGGAAGTATTCATATTTTACTGTTTTGCAACATTGAATATCACTGGTTTAATTTTTTTTGACATTAATCAACAGAAAAGACTTGGGCATCAAAGTGAAAACGAATTTCTACAAATTGGTCTAAATTTATTACAATTATCAAACACAAAATAATTGCATAATTATTCATCCCCTTCAAGACAGTATTTAGTAGATGGCCCTTTGGCAGCAATTACAGCTTTGAGTCTGTGTGGACAGGTCTCTATCAGCTCTGCTCATCTGAACACTGCAAAACAGGTGATATTAAACCTGATTGTCATTCTGATGTAAAAGACCTCCCTAGGGTTGTCACAGAGAATAAATTAGCTCTTGGATACGAAGAGTCACACCAGGTGGACACTGGCCCTTTGGCTCAGTAAGCCCATGCTGACCATCTAGCTAAATCAATTATCTTCTCCTACATCTCCATCAACTCCCCCAAATAACATGCTGTTCTGGCAGCCGTATTCCAGGAAGAATATGGAGGCTTTGGGGAGGCTGCAGAAGAGGTTCACTGGTATTTTATCTGGATTAGAAAGTACTAACTATAATGAGAGGCTGCACAAACTTGGGCTGTTTTCTCTGGCAATCCACAGCAAGAATGGAAGTCAGGCCACAAGAATTGGGCCATTCAGCCCATCAGGTTGCCCCACCATTCGATCAAGGCTCATTTGTTAACTCTCTCAACCCCATTCTTGTGGCTTCTCCCTGTAATCTTTGACACCCTTTCTCATCAAGAACCTATTAATCTCTGTTTCAAATATACCAAATGGCCATCTCTGGCAATGAATTCCACAAGGTTCACCACCCTCTGGCTAAAGAAATTCCTCTTCACCTCTGTAGTAAAGGGACGTCCTTCTGTTACCCTCTGGTCCTAGACTGCCCCAATTCATCCTCTCCATCTCCACTCTATCTCGGCCTTTGAATACTTGGCAGGTATATTCAGGATTGAACGCTGGTTACTGGAGCTGTGAGTAAGCAGTTCTCCTAGCTGAATGACTGTGCTGTCCTCAGAGTCCTGGCCATTATTTATCCTTTAGCTAACACTAACAATGATTGCCCTGGGTACGACATTTGGTTGTTTGTGGCATACACATTTGGTTTCCATGTTTCCTAGCTGATTGCACTTCAAAAAAGCATTTAATTGCCTGTAAAGCATTGGGGACACCCGAAGCTGCTAGAAATACAAATGTTTACTTCTATTCTGTGCATTTGCAAAGGAAGTCAAATAGGGAGCCTGGAGACTGGTATGAAGAGAAAAGCTTCCTGAGATAATTTCCTCAGGAGGTTATGGTTCTTGTATCTCTTTTCAACTTATCCATCCTCTGGTCTTCAACTCCCTTACTATCGGAAACAACTTCTCCACGTCCACTCTATTTCAGCCATTCAACAGGCTTCAATCAGTCTGGCCATTTTTATCTGTTCTCTCCCAGTACCAAGGCACTTTCACTCGCAGAGCTGCCACTCTTTAGGTGTTGTTCTGCTTTTCACATGACTCTCTGTACACTCTAGAGACTGATGTGTGTGAAAATCCATGGAGGTCTGCAGTTTCTGAGATACTTAAACCACCTATAAGGCACCAACAATCATTCAATGCTCAAAGTTACTTAGATACATTTCTTGCTTATTCGGAAGTTTGGTCTGAGCAACAACTGGATCTCATGACCATGTCTGCATGCTTTTATGCTTAGATATTTGTATTCACAAGCAGGTGTACCTGATTACGTGGCCATTAAGTATATCTCAGGGAGATGATTTGATGGAGGAAGTTAGAGAGAGAGCAGTCATCTCAATACAAACTCTAAAGCTGAATCAGCCGCCGAGATATCTACTGCCCTAAATTACCAGTATCTGAAAAAGTATCGAGTCTTAATCCAAAATCTTGTCCTTCGCTCTCTCTTTCACTAACTGTTAAGTTTGGACATTGGCCAAATTTGATAACATCTTCTGGTTGAGACCAACACCGACATGTTTTAAATTGGACACTAATGGACTGCTCAAAGTTAAGGCTGCTTGGGATCCCTGACCTCCGAATACAAAAGGAGATGCAAGAGACTATTACCCCCCCAACCCCTCACCCACCACAAGGAGAGTGATGGGTGCCTAGAATGCACTGCCTGGGGTGGTGGTAAAGATCCCTTGGAGATTTTTAAGAGATATTTAGTTAGGCACATGAATGTGAGGAATGTGAGGAAGGTGTACTTTGTGAAGGTAGAGGAGATTAGTTTAGTTGGCCATTTGATAACTAATGTATTTGATACAGCACAACATATTGGGCTGAAGAGCCTGTTCCTGTTATGTACTGTATTATGTTCTAAGTTGTAAAGCCTAATAACAGTCCAGGGACACATATCAAGGAGCATATGATTCATAGCATGAATCAGATAGATTGAGTGGTCTATGCTCAGGCTGCATGCGCCTACTATCGCCCTGCTTCATATCTCCCGATCTCTTTCTCCTTCCTTAATGTTTCCTTAAATCCATACATCTTCCAAGAGGACCACAACATTGTTGTGGTTTGGAAGCTTGTGTACCTCAATGACCCGGAGAGCTGTGTTGGCTGAGAGTCAGGGTCTTAAGCTTTGGCTCTTGGTCTGGTCAGCCATGCCAAACAGGTCAAAAGATAGAGGACAGACTAAGAGTGGTCCACTGGTTCTCCAGTTTTAGGGTTCAGCCCAGGACTAACAACCCTGACTGGTAAAACAAAATTGTTATGGAAACAACAATGAAGAATCTTTCTAAATCTGAGTGCAATGGTATTCCTGAATCTTCACCCAGAACTTGCATGACTGGTGATAGTGACAGCAATGAAAGCTGCGTTCAGGGCTACTGACACGAGGGAAGCCTTGAACACCGTCAGAGATGGAGGACCTTCATTGCTGTCATAAATGCCACATGCATTACAGGCAGTAGAGAGATCCAGCACTCTACTCAACCACCTGTCTGGTCTGGTCATGAGCTCTACACTCAAAGTTCAAAGTAAATTTATCAAAGTACATATATGTCATCATAGACAACCCCAAGATTCATTTCCTTGCAGGCATACTCAATAAATCACATAACCAAAGTACAAATCAATGAAAGATCGTGCTATCTAGGTGTACAGCTAATGTACAAAAAGAAAGAAAGAACAAACAAATAAACAAGCGAAAGATATCAAGAATATGAGGTAAAATGTCCTTGAAAGTGAATCCATAGGTTGGTGGGACATTTCAGTGATGGGGCAAGTGAAGCAGAGTGAAGACATTCTCTGGGATAAGGAGCTCACCTAATGGAAATATTTCCCCTGCATTTACCAATCGAGCACCTTTCTTAATCATAGCCATGCACAGAGAAGCAAGTCACGGAGAAGGCAGGAATGCTTAAAACCTCAACACATTCTTATACCAAACAACCAGGAATTTTTACTCCCTTGCGTCTGTCAGCACGTTATCAATAAACCTTCAGGGAGTGTCAGGAGGTGTTGGGGAGGGTGGGCAGAAGGGGAAGCTGCAGCAGAATTCACAAGAATCCACAACCTGAGTGGCTCCGAGCTCAACCCTACAAGGGAACAGTTGAGTCACTCAACAAATTCTCCGAGGTGTTAGTAGTGGGCCCAGCAACTCGAGGGTCAAATTTCCACCTGCTCCCAATTACCATGGGTGTGCACTGAGGTCAAAAGGCAAAGGGCAGTGAACACCATTCACTCTACTCTCTGTCTTATTGTATCCCAGGTGGGCCCTTGCAAGGGTAGAGAATTCAAGATGCACAGCCACTGGAGTATGAGGACAACACAATGGTTCAGGTGGGAGATCTGCTGGCTCACAGTTCCATTCTGGATTAAACCTGGATCCAGTTGTGAAACCCGTACCTGTTGGTGTGGAATTTGTTCTTTCTCCATGAACACGAGGATATCGTTTTACATCACCAAGTCATATTCTGTGGGGAACTCAACTTTCAAATTTATTTGCAACACACACAAAATGCTAGAGGAGCTCAACAGGTCAAGTAGCATCTATGGAAAAGATAAATAGTCGACGTTTCAGGCCGAGACCCTTCATCAGGACTGAGGGGGAAGGGGGAGGATGCCAGAAATGAAATTTATTTATCATGGGTACATAAAAATATACAGTGAAATATGTAATTTGTGTTACCAATCAACACATCCAAGAGTGTGCTGGATCAAACCATAAGTGTTGCCACACATTCCAGTGCCAACAGCATGCCCACAACACAGAACTCAAGCAACATACAACAATAGCAAAACCAAACTCTGTCCCTCCTTCCCACCCACACACAGTCCTTTAACCCCAGGACAGACCTCCAGCCTCTAGCTGACTCAGGCCTGAAGCCAGAGGATTTTGCTTGCCCAGCAGGTCCACAGAGAATCACAGACATGATTCTGGCCAACAGACCTCAACATCTGAACTTCTGATTTACGGACTTGGGCTTTGGCCTTCAATATCGATTTCGGAACACACCGATCACCAAACACTAGGCCTTGAATTCCAGTCTTTGACCCTGGGGGTAATCGGAACTCACTTCCCCTGTCTGCAGAGAACTCTGACTCTGGTACCTGCCCACAACTCACTGACTGGGCTGGTGGGGACCCTCTCCCATTGCTGGTCGAACATCTGACAACTGACCACCATTGTCCCACGTCTGCATCGCTGGCCTTTGAATGTGGAGCAGAGGCTTAGACTATGACCTATCTTCTAATTTCCCCACATTGCTGTAAGTAAACCTTTACCTGATTCCTAATTACCCTCTCTCTCCCCAAAACCATTCTTACAAACTTAAAAAAAAATACAGTAAAATTTAACAACTATAAAACAACTAAATCTGAGCCGTGACTCAATGCTGGTTGCAGCTTGGCTCTATCTTGCAGCATTAATGTGGAATACAGACAGCTTGCCCACACTGTGTTCTGTAAGAGAGGACACTCCAAGGTTGCCAGTTCCACCAAAATTTTGCCTCCCAAAGTTGGATTATCAACACCGTTCCCTCTAAGCTGCATGGGTGCAGGGCCGCACAGTAACGGAAATGCTCCCGTGCACAAAGTCTTCGTTGCTGGAGAGGTGGACTTTTCTTTTATATGTAATGAAAGCATAGCCTCCAATGCATTGCAGCAATACTGTATGTTCAAATTTGTCGTTTCTGAGAAAGTTAAGACCAGCTCAATTAAGATATTGATAAGTTGAACTACATACTTAGAAATGAAGAATTTGAAGAACTGTCAATTCTTGTTGACATTTTTTGCAATGTTTCAAGCTTCTAGTGCTGACTGTGAATGTGGATTCAGCCTAATGAATTTAATCAAATGTAAATCCAAAAACAGACATGAAGTGGAACTTTCCAAAGTTTCAACATATATTTTTTATCAAAGAATGCATAAATTATACAATCTTGAGGTTAACCTGCTTACAAGCAGCTGCAAAGCAAAAACCCAAAAGAAACCAATAAAAAAATAAAGATCAGCTGCCCCCCCATGCGCACAAAGAAAGAGAAAAAACACACAAATTAGGCAAATGAGAAAACATTTGGATGTTCTAATGAGGATCAAGACCTTTCTTTCATCTGGATCTGAAATTAATCTGGACAGTGTTTACAGACAATACATTTGTACTGAAGACATTCAAGAGAATGTTTATGAAACGTGGAAGATTTTCTTTGTTGTGCTGTATTTCATTATATCCTTCAGTTAATAAATAAAATCAAAGTTATGTGATTTTTCAACTTGCACTCTCAATTTTTGTGGTACTCATATTACAAAAAATATTTAATATGCTGTGCAGTTTTCAGGCCAAGTAAAATTTTCCAGCTGAGAGCAATTGTTGGTCTGTGCAGCTATATAAAATAAATTAGCAGGAACGTTAATTAAAAAAATGTTGTGCCATCAACAAACAATGTGCTGAAGAACTGTTGCATGGGGTTGGGCAGCGTCTGTGAGAGGAAATTGTCGATGCTTTGGATCGAAACCTCTCATCGGGACTTGTATCATCAACTGACTGCCTACTGTAACACTGAACTCCTTGAGGAGCTGCCTGAGGCACGTCGAGGTTATTGTCATGTGCACAGGTACAATGAAAAACCTGCCTTCAACAGCATCACAGGTACTCGCGTACAGACAACGCAGAGAAAAGAAATTATACATAAACTATACACAACAGTTGAGAGAGAAAAACAGATTATACAAAAATATGAAAGAGAAGCACATGCAAATGTTGAGGAACTCAGCAATCAGGTAGCATTTATGGAGAGGAATAAACTGTCGTGGGGGGCATGGGGATTCCATTTTCTTCAGTCCTTTGCCTCTTCCACCTATCTCTTCCCAGCTTCTAACTTAATTTCCCTCCCTCACCCATCCACCTTCCACCTCACCTGGCCTCATCTATCACCTACCAGCTTGTACGTCTTCCCCTCCCCCCTCCATCATCTTCCCTTTTCCTTTCCAATCCTCATGAACGGTCTCAGCCTGAAACGTCGACTGTGTGTTCCCCTTCGTAGATGCTGCCTGACGTGCTGAGTTCCTCCAACGTTTTCTGTGTGTTGCTCAAGATTTCCAGCATCTGCAGAATTTCTAGAGCATGTGCAAAAACAAGCTGTTAGTTAAATAAAACACAATCAGAAATAAACTCATGGTAATGCAAGAGGTGGTCTGTAGTGTTCTGTTGCTGAGGTAGGAATTTATTTACTTAGGTCAGTTCAAGAACCTGATGTTACTTGGAACATAGAACATAGAAATCTACAGCACATTACAGGCCCTTCGGCCCACAATGTTGTGCCAACCATGTAACCTACTCTAGAAACTGCCTAGAATTTCCCTAACACATAGCCCTCCATTTTATTAAGCTTCATGTATCTACCTAAGAGTCTCTTAAAAGCTATCTGTATACACTTAACCACTCCAGCCTTCAGGGTTCAGATGCTCTGAATCTTCAGAGTATGGTCAGCTGGCACTGCCCGTTTAAAGATTCTGGCCTGCTCCACAAATTGGCAGCCACCTTTTGGCGCCAAGATTTGGATATTTAAAGAGCACTTGAATGCAGGTTTGGGGCTCAGTTATTAGCTCAGCTTTGGCTTTGTCTGCGATTGCATTTAGGATTTCTACCATGTTTGGATTCTCATCTAGTCTCATCAGGTTCTCACTTAAGATATGGTCAAGAACCCTGTTCTTGTCTCAGTCTTGCACTCATGTCTCGATTCTAGTCTCTGGTACTCCAGCACTAGGGTCCTTACCGTCCTTGCTTGGGTCTCTCGTCACAGCTGATAGTGAGAGGAAAGTAACTAGTCCTGAACCTGGTAGTGTGGGATTTCAGGATTCTGTACCTGTGCCTTAACAGAAATAGCAAGAGACTTTCCTGAAGGCAGTGACCAAATAGAAATGTGGTCAGTCGATGAATGACTCAGACTTGTGTGTCAGGGGAAGTACTGAACACCACGTAGTCAGAGTCATGGCATGACTAAGTGTTAACTATGAATATATATTTAGAAATCCTGCCGCCAGAGCAGAAGGTAGTGGCCTGGAGTCCACCCAGCAACTCCAGTACAGTTAAAGTTGTACTGATGAACTGGGCAGCATACATCAGAAGGACATTTATAGGCCACACATCCAAAACCATTCACTCACTCCCTCACAGACGCACAGTAGCATCAGCTTGTACTGTCTAGAGCAGGGGCTCCCAGCCTTTTTTATGCCATGAGCCAATACCAATAAGCCAGGGATCTGTGGACCCCAGGTTGGGAACCCCTGATCTACACTGTCTCTCCTCAGACAACACCTTCCAAACCCCTCTACCAGCTAGAAGTTCAAGGGCTGAAAACGCAGAGGAACACCATCACATGGAACGAAGTACAAAATTCTGAAGGAACTCATCAGTTCAGGCAGTACCTATGGAGAGTCAGCATTACAGGGTGAGACCTTCACTGGGGCCAGAAAGCAATGGGGCAGAAGCCAGATTAAAAGACGAGGGAAGGGACAGAGTACAAGCTGGAAGGTGTTAGGTGAAACCAGGTTGGGGGAAAGTGGGTAGGTGAAGGAAGGGGGACGAAGACATAGAACAGTACAGCACAAAAACAGGCCCTTCAGCCCATCTAGTCCATGCTGAGCCATTTAACCTGCCTACTCCCATTGACCTGCACTGGGACCAGAGCTCTCCATACCCCTACCAACCATGTACCTAACCAAACATAACTTAAGTAAAAGCTGGGAGGGAATAGGTGGAAGAGGTAAAGGGCTCGTTCTCCTCTTCCCAACTTCTGCACTCAGAGTGTGGTGCGTGCTGCCAGTAGAGTTTGACTTCAACATTTGAGAGGAATTTGGATAGGTACTTTGATGAGGGGTATGGAGGTCTATGGTCCCAGTGGGGATTGATGGGGCTTGGCAGAAAAATAGGTCAGTTCCGACTAGATGGACTGAAGGGCCTGGTTCTGGGATATAGTGCTTTATGGCTCTCTGAAGCTGGTTATCACCCACCTTCTGCACTGAGTGCCGAGCTTGGAACTGAGGATCGACCTCAAAGGGCAGCCTCGTTTACTACTAAGAGAGGAGTATCAACCTCTTACAAGTAACAAAGGTACGCAGACCCTTCCAGGGCAATAGGCCAGCTGAGCTTCTCGAATTTATTAAAAATCTATTTTATGGAACATCTCCGTGTAGCATTCTCCACCTCAGGTCCCCAGTCTATAAGAATAGAACTCCACAGCAACGGTTTTTATTTATTTATTGAGAAACAGTGCAGAATAGGCCCTTCTGACACTTCGAGCCATGCTGCTCAACAATCCCCCGATTTAACCCTAAACTATCACAGTGGCCAGTTAACCTACCAACTGGTATGTCTTTGGACTGTGGGTGGACACTGGAGCACACAGAGGATCTGTATCCCTTTTGCCAATCACCTTTCCGGCTCTCAGCTTCACCCCACCCCCTCCGGTCTTCTCCTATCATTTCGCATTTCCCCCCCACCCCTACTTTCAAATCTCTTACTATCTTTCCTTTCAGTTAGTCCTGATGAAGGGTCTCAGCCCCAAACTTTGACAGTGCTTCTCCTTATAGATGCTGCCTGGCCTGTGTTCCACCAGCATTTTATGTATGTTGAGAGAACATACAAACTCTCTACAGGCAGTAGTGGTTATCAATTTATAGAGATTTATTGAAATTCCCCAGTACTGCTGATTCATCAAGTACTCACAAGATATAGTTCCTGTACAACAATTATTCTTGTTAACGAAGTGCCATACTATCATAATGACTTCCATTCCTTCATTAATTTAGTGGATGAGAAAAAATAGGTTGTGAAGGTTCTTTCAATCGAGATAAACACTGGAAGCCTCAAAGCTCCTGTGAGGAGAACAGCTTAATTTTCTGAAATGGATTGCCGAATTAGCGTCCAGAAGATTTAGTTTGATAGCCTTCAGGGAGCAAGGGGAAACATGATAGTGTTTTAGTTTCTTGTACGTTTTAACTTGTACAGGAGATCAGGTAAGTATTTGCAACAGGGCAGTCATACATGGTTGGTTGGCTGTAAAGAATTCATGAGCCAAGTGGCTTTTTTTTCTGCATTCCACATTTCTAAGACCTTGAAATTATGTTGTGGGATTCCATTGTGAAAACACACAACACAGTCGACTCAAGTTTCTCTCTCAGATATAGTAGCAAAGGTGAATTAATACAATTGCCTTCAATCAAGTTTTATATCCCAAGCTGTAACTTCAAGGATTATGTTCTTTTAGCCCTGTGTTGCATCTGCTGGTGCTGGAATGGAGTTACTGATGTGGAACAGGTGGTTTTTATATCAGAATCGTGAAGAATCTTATGTTGTTATTGTTTTGGTGCAGAATGGGGCTGCTGGTAGTAATGTCTGCTTTTAGTATAAGGACTGGACATCATTTCTGACTTTGTGGTTTTTTAATGCATGGGGGGGTATTATCTGGATGGATATTTGAAACATCCCAGCAGGCAAGAAGAATTTAATTGAATTGGTTATTTTATAAAGATTGCCAATTCAATGTTCTTCTTCTGCAGATGGCTACATGGGAGAGTAGCACAGACATCAGGAAATCTCCAGTTGTTGAAAATCCAAAGCAACACACACAAAATGCTGGAGGAACTCAGCAGGTCAAGCAGTATCTATGGAAAAGTGTAAGCCCTTTTGAAGGGTTTCAGCCTGAAACATTGACTGTTTACCCTTTTCCATAGCTGTTACCTGACCTCCAGCAATTTGTGTGTGTTGCATGGGAGGAATGTTTGTATTCTCTGCATGATATGGTGGTATTGGAAAGGGGTCCAGAAGAGGTTCATGAGAATAATCCCAGGAATGACGAAGATTAAAGTATGAGGTGGGTTTGATGGCTCTGGGACTGTATTTGCTATAGTTTCAAAGAATGAACTAGACATCTCATTGAGCCCTGTTAAATATGGAAAAGCCTAGACAGAGTGGATGTGGAGAGGTTGTTTCCTGTAGTGGGGGAGTTTAGGACCGGGGGCACAGCCTCAGAACTGAAGGATGTCCCTTTAGAACGGAGATTAGGAGAGTTTACAAATAGTGGTGAATCTGTGGAATTTATTGCCACAGACAGCTGTGCAGGCCAAGTTATTGCGTATATTTAAAGCTGAGATTGATAGGTTCTTGATTACTAAGGGTGTCAAAGGTTATAGGGAGGAGGCAGGAGAATGGAGTTGAAAGGGATAATAAAGGGATGGAATGGCAGAACAGATTCTATTGGCCGAATGGCCTAATTCTGCTCCTATATCTTATGGTCTTATATTCATTCAAGCAATGTGGGTTTCACAGCTTGAGTTGGCTTTTAATTTACCATCACTAATTGCCCTTGAGAAGGTGGTGATGAGTTCCCTTCTTGAGCCCCTGCAGTCCCTGAAGCATATGTATACCCATGCTACTGTTAGGGAAAGAGCTCCAGGATTTTGACCAAGTGACAGTGAAGGAATAGTGATATACTTCCAAGTCAGGATAGCATGTGGCTTGGAATACAGATTCCAGCTGCATAAGAGATTCTGCAGATGCTGGAAATAGAACCATAGAACCATAGAACACTACGGCACAGTACAGGCCCTTCAGCCCTCCATGTTGGGTTGACCCATATAATCCTTAAAAAAAAGTACTAAATCCACACTACCCCATAACCCTCCATTTTTCTTTCATCCATGTGCCTGTCCAAGAGGCTGTTAAATACTCCTAATGTTTTAGCCTCCACCACCATCCCTGGCAAGTCATTCCAGGCACTCACAGCCCTCTGTGTAAAAAACTTACCCCTGATGTCTCCCCTAAACTTCCCTCCCTTAATTTTGTACCTATGCCCTCTGGTGTTTGCAAGTTTGAACAACACACACACACACACAATGCTAGAGGAACTCAGCAAGTCAGGCACATCTACGGAGAGGAATAAACAGTCAATGTTTTGGGACAGGACCCTTCATCAGGACTGGAAAGAATAAATCTTTCACCTTCCACTCTAAAACTATGACCTCTAGTTCTAGTCTCACCCAACCAATGGGAAACAGCCTGCCTGTACTTACTCTATCTATACTCATAATTTTGTATATCTCTATAAGATCTCCCCTTATTCTTTTACACTCCAGAAAACAATGTCCTAACCTTCTCAACCTTTCCCTACAGCTCATGTCCTCAAGTTCCAACAATATCCTTGTCAATTTTCTCTGTACTCTTTCAAGCTTATTGACATCTCTCCTGTAGGTAGCTGACTAGAACTTAACACAATACTCCAAGTTCAACCATATCAACATCTTATACAATTGCAATATAGCATCCAAACATCATCAACTGTTCCTGGCCAAGATGGCCAATCTCATATCAGTGGGTTAATGGGAGGCACAGGGGGTGATGGTTGGGAGGAACCTGCCAATTTTAATTGCCTGCACTTCTGGTGATGAAATATTCTTGTTATTTTTAAAGCAAGTGGACGCAGAGTGACCTGGACTATCGGTTATTTTTCATGACCAGAAGGCCATGTATATTCCAAGAATATACATTCTGCAGATGCTGGAAGTCCATGTATATTCCAAATCTGCACCAGCAAAGGTGGCAAGAACATTTTAACTTGCTGACACATGAAGTTTCTTTGTGGAAAAAGAAACATAAAATGCAAAATAAGTCACTATGATTGGATGAAATAAAGAGAACCAATGCACATGATAGGATGGTTAAGAAGGCCTATGGTGTTGGCCTTCAATAGTCAGGGGATTGAGTTCAATGTTGCAGGTCTATGAAACGCTGGTTAGACCACACTTGGGGCATTGTGTTCAGTCTGATCAGTTCATTATAGGAAGGAAGTAGATACTTTAGAGAGGGTGCAGAGCAGATTTACCAGGCTGCTGTCCAGATTGGAGAGTATGCTTTATAAAGATAAACACAAGAGATTCTGCAGATGCTGGAAATCCAGAACAACACACACTGAATGCTAGAGGAATTTAGCAGACCAGGCAGCATCTATGGAAATGAATAAACAGTTGACATTTTGGGCCAAGACCCTTCATCAGAACAGGGAAAGATGTAGAATGAAAATGGCTTTTTTACTTATTCTCACTTGCCTATTAATTTCCCCCGGGTCCTCTCCTCCTCTCTCTTCTGTTGTCCAGTCTCCTCTCCTGTTCGATTCTTTCTTTCCCAACCACCTGGCTTCACGTATCACCTTCCAGCTAGCCTACTTCCCCTCACACACCTTTTAATTCAGGCATTCCCGAAGAGGAGCCTCGGCCCGAAACGTTGACTATTTACTCTTCTCCAAAGATGCTGCCTGGCCTGCTGAGCTACTCCAGCATTTTGTGTGTGTTGCCGAGGTCTACGTGGGTGGAAATGTTAGATTGATTTTAAGAGTAGGTTAAAGTGTTGTCACTGGCCGAAGGGCATGTTCTATGTTCAATGAACTAAGGAGGGTGAAGACAAAGTACAATGTTTAAATAAATACACAAGAGATCCTGAAGATGTTGGAAATCTCGACCAACACACATCAAATGCTAGCTCAGAACAGCGATAGTTTATTCTCCTCCATTGATGCTGGCTGACTTGCCCAGTTCCTCCATTTTGTGTGTTACTCGCATTTATGTAAACCCTTCACAGCTTAAGAAGTCCGATCATGGGAGGCAATTTGCTCTCACCATTGGTTATCAGGAGAATTGATCTGATAATGTGAGAGTCCTCACAGAGTCCCAGAGTCATCAGCATAGGCTCTGGACTTTCAGCCCACCCGTCGATTCTCCCTGTTGTATTGACCCACATTAGGTGCACAACGCTTGATCCCTTGCCAAATCAAGAGTAAATGGTGTTCAGGACAATCTATGTACTCTTCGAAGCAACACCACCCAGCCAGCGTTTCAAAATCCTCATCTAATCACTGCTCCGGTGACTCAGTACCGCAGGGGGCAGCCTGCCTGGATAGCACATGTCAGTACGTCCCAGTGGAAGAGGTGATCACACAGTTTCCTGAGAGTGCACATGACTGTACAATGCTTCAATATTTAGACCATAAGACATAGGAGTAGAATTAGGCCATTTGACCCATCAAGTCTGACTTAGTATCGCTCTAACATGACAGCAGAGACATATCCTGCAACCCTTCATGAAAACGAAACTACAGCAGCGTGGAAGCTCAGCAAGAATGCAAGTTAACGCCAAGAGTCAGTAACTCTCCTTTATCAAGGTGTGTTGTAAGGCTATGAAGAGTTAACTTTCTACCGACTGTACAAAAACCATTTCACATTCTAACAAGAAGCATGACAGAATGCAATAATTCCTGGCAAATAAAGATTTACAAAAGGCAAGTCATGTCTGACAGATTTATCCGAATTCCTTGAGTATTTAATGGAACCTGTGGATATTAATGGACAGTAGGCTATGTGGAAACTGTGCACCTCAACTTCATTAAGCAATCAAGATGCTTGACAAGGAATGCATGATGCAACCTAGAAGTCATAAATCTGGCTAATAAATTGCCCAAATCATCACATAGACTGCTGGGATCACAGTAGCTCATATAAATATCAATTTGACATTTAAAATAATACAGATACCTATTTGTCTTTCCTTGAAGGACAACTTGGTTTGAACTTTTATATTCTCAGTGTCAAAATAACTTGATTGTTTAGTGGTTAAATGACAGAACTAATATCCAGAGACCTGGACTACTGAGCCAAGGGCAAGAGTTTAAATCCCATTCCGGCAGATGGGATATTTGTACTTGCAGCAAAATAAAAGTGAATTTTTTAACATTGAAGATTTTCTTCAGCTTGGCTATATTTTGTCACATGTACATAGAAATATCGAAATGCGTCCTTTTGCACACGTGACCACCAAAGTCCCAGGATTGTGCTGGGGGCAGCCACATTGTTGTCACACTTGCAGCACCAACATAGCATGCCCACATTCACTAACCTTTACCACGCGTCTTCAGAAACTGTAGCGTCCTGAGAAAACCCACATGGTTACGGGGAGAACGTGCAAACTCCTTACAGTGGTGGGAATTGAACCCCAACCAGTTTGTATTAACTGCTACACTACCAAGCCACCTGAAAGTCTTCAGTGAAATTTGCCATTTGTGTCGAGGACCAACACAGTACAAGGATTAACCTCCAGCATACTCCTCAAAGCAAAACCCCAGATTTATTTTTCCTGTGCTGTACTATTTTACGTTCTAACAGAGAATTGAGGGCTTTGTGGAACTGGTGTAGAAGAGGAGTTGAGACCAATGCCATTCAGCCACGATCATACTGAATGGGGAAAACAGGCTTGAAGGGTCTGACGTTGCTCCTCTATATTCAGTTTTCTTTTTTTTTGTTTAGAGATGCAGCAGGCTCAACGAGCCCGTGCTGCCCAATTACACCCATGTAACCAATGGGAGCTATTGGAGCACCCAGAGGAAACCCGAGCAGTCACAGGAAGAACATGCAAAAACCTTACAGGGAGTGGCAACAATAAAATCCGGGCAGTGATACACTAACTGCTATGAAATCTCAAGCTCCTTACAGGATGTGGCGTCCTCGTGTACTGCTGGAAAAACCTTTCCTTTTCAGTTCAGTACTTCCGAATGTCCTTTAAAAAGACTGACGTTAACAACGGCCGCAGAACTGGCGCCTGGAAAAGTGTGCTTAATGTTCATTGGTTGAGAAACGTGGCCGCAGCTGGCAAAAGGGGGAAATTACACTCAGTGGCCATTTCATTAGGTACACCTGTACACCAGTTCCATAATGCTGTAATCAGCCAATCACGTGGCAACAAATCATGCGTAAATGCATGCAGACATGGCCAAGAGGATAAGTTGTTATTCAAACCAAACATCAGAATGGGGAAGAAATGTGATCTACATGACTTTGACTGTGGAATGATCGTTGGTGCCAGATGGGGTGGTTTGAGTATCTCACAAACTGCTGATCTCCAGTGATTTTCATACACAACAGTCTCTGGAGTTTAGAGGGAATGGTGCAAAAAATCTTCCAGTGAGCGGCTGTTCTGTGGGAGAAAATACCTTATTAATGAGAGAGATCAGAGAAAAATGGCCAGACTAGTTCAAGCTGACAGGAAGGCAATAAAAACTCTGAACACACACGTTGATCCGTGATGTGGATGGTCTACAGTATCAGAAGACCTCGGACATAAAGAAATACACTCAGCGACCACTGAGTGTACAGTCCATTTTTAATTACTCCTCAGCTAAGAATGCTGTTTTAGAAGGTAGTTAAGGAATCAGTCACGTTACTGAAGACTCCTAGTCGCAAAGGGACCGGATCAGATAAGGACTTTAGTGCAGCACAGTAGTTAGCTACAAGGGTTGTTACATGATTCTGAGAGTTTCACAGTCACCGTTGCTCAATACAAAGCAAGTGTGTGGTTAGCATAACGCTCTACAGTGCCAGCGATACAGGTTCAATTTCCGCCACTGTCTGTAGGGTTCTGCTCGTCACTGTGTGACTTTTCTCTGGATGCTCCTTGGTGTTTGCTGAGCTCTTCCCAGCGTGGCCCCTGCTGGGATCAGTGACAGCCATGACCCCTGATGCTGATGTCCAATTTTCCTCAGGATCAATTAAGTATGTCTGTCTGTCTGTCTGTAATCCTACACAAGGTTAAGGCTCATAAGGCAGTCCTTAAGGGTCTCAACAGAAACATTGGCTGTCTTTTTCCCTCCACAGATGCTGACTGGTCTACTGAGATCCTCCAGATGTTTGGTTCATCTTTTTGCTCCAGATTCCAGCACCTGCAGCTTCTTGCATTCTGAAAAGGATCACTTCCAGGCAGCTAATTGCACTGCATGCAAACCTTTCAGTTCTGACAGCATTGGGTCAACAGTGGGAGAGATCAAGTAAATGAGTAAAGGAATTTTGACACCTGCATAAAGGACATGGATTTTTAGTTTCCTTTCCTTCTGGCTTCATTTACTTCACAGCCACATTTCCCACAGCCTAGTTTGATGATGCAAATAATCTAATCATATCCTTGACCTTGTGGGACGTCAGCCATGCATTAACTGTAAATTGCTCTGGATATAAGCCTGACTGCAATAGGAAGCAGCCTTTCTTCAGACTAGGGGTTCCCAACCTTTTTTTATGCCATGGACCTCACCATTAACTGAGGGGTCACTGTACTGGACCCTAGGAGCAGCAAGATAAACGGAGCATTGCCCCTCAAACTAAAGTATGTGCACAATAAATAGCTCTTCAATGTATTGGGATGTCTGCTCAAATACAACTCTAGCTTTGAAAGAAAATTTAACATGTTCCCTCACTAGAACAGAGATTCCCAACTCTTTTTTTATGGCACGGACCCCGACCATTAATTGAGGGGTCTGTGGATGCCAGATTGGGAACCTCTGCACTAGAAGGTGTCCTTAAAGCAGAGGTTTACAAGGAACTCATAGAAATTCTTTAGATTCTCATTGAATCAGATTCGTAGATGCTCACATCCACATGAACATGACTCACTCATTTCTATTAACATGTGCATTGAATGGATTCACATTCATGTACGTATGCACATTCACCCTTGCTCTTACTGTAAGCAAATTATACCAGTATGGACACAGGCACATACATGTTCAAACTGAGAGCAGCACGTCAGCATAGAAGTCTGAATAATTCTATTACTGCTCCAGCGATCAGGGTTCAGTTCCTACCGCCATCTATAAGGACTTCGCACGTTCTCCTCGTAACTGCGTAGGTTTCCCCGGGTGTTCCAGTTCCCTCCCATGTACCCACATACAGGATGGGGTTAGTAAGAGCATGATGACACTTGCGAGCTGCCCCCAACATATCCTTGGACTATATTGGTCTTTGACTTCACTGGTTGTTTTGATGTACAGGCAGTAACTAGAGTTAGTTTAATATCTTTAGGTTGCTGCATTAACATATTTGAACACACATGTATATGCACATATACAATATACACACATGCACAAATATAGTCACACATAGAGAAAAGTGCATATAACAGTCTGAGAACAGATTATGTAAAGTTTTTTAGAAGATGGATGCAGCATAATAGTAGCAAAGTCTTGCTACAGTTGTGCAATGTATTGTTGAGACTACAGGTAGACTTGGTCTTCTAAGGGTTTACTTGCATTGGAGGCAGTTCAGAGGAAGTACAGTAGTTTCATCCCAGGGATAAGAGGCTGTCTATGAGAAGAGGTTGAGCAGATTAGACCAACACTCATTGCAGTTTAGATAAATGAGAAGTGATCTTACTTATGCTGAAGTTGTTGAACAAGGTGGAAGCTTCTTCTCATGGGGAATCTGAAACTAGAGAGCTTAGCTTCGGTAATAAATGCCCATCCTCTCTATGTCCATCACAGGCAAAGTCCTCCTCACTACTGAACACCTTTACATGGAGCACTGTCACAGGAAAGCGGCATCCATCACCAAGGACCCCACCATTGAGGCTCTACTTTCTTCTCGCTTCTACCATTTGGCAGGAGGTACAGGAGCCTTAGGCCCCACCACCACCAGGTTCACAAACCCTTCAACCTTCATGCTCCTGAACCAGTATGGATAACCTCACTCACTTCAACTCTGAACTGATTCAAAAACCTACAGACTCATTTCCAAGGCCTCTACAATTCATATTCTCTGTTTTAATTATTTACTTTTTTATTTGCAGAATTTGTCTTCTTTTGCACATTGGTTGCTTGTCTTTGTTAATGTATAGCTTTTCATGAATTCTATTGTATTTCTTTATTTTCCCATAAACATCCATAAGAAATTGAATCTCAAGGTAATATATTGTTACATAAAAGTATTTTGATAATAAATTTACTTTGACTTAGTGTAAAGCTGCAAATCTTGGAACTCTGCCTGATAGTGCAGTTGTGGCAATCATTGAAAGGTTACAAGTTTTTTTTGAACTATAATAGAGATGAGAGCTATGGGGAACAAGCAGGAAAACAAAAGAGGCCAAGTTCATGTCATTACTGATCTCATTAAATGACAGAGCAGACTCAAGAGTCCAAATGGCCTAATCCCACTGCAGTTATTAATTTTTTATTCTAGTCCATTTATAGTTATTAAAGTCCATTTTTCTGCAACTAAAACTCAGATGTGGGCCTAGATTGAACTGTATTCATTTCTTGCCTGCTTTATGTTCAAGGCTAGCGAAAAAGCAGGGGTCAGTGCTTCAAAAATGTTTTAGAGCTGAAACAATTCAAATTACACCATCGAGAATCAAGGACCGGCTTTATTCACCATATGAGGAATTTACTGTGGTGTGTTGATGTCACATGCAGCAAAAAAAAACCATGTTCAACAATTACAAAGAATTTAATGTGTAAGCTTACTTTTTATATAAGTACCAATAGAGAATTAAACATGCATATACAGAACCCATAGAATGGATCCCCCTCTTAAAAGTTTTCATGTTTTAATAATTTACAGAAGTAACTCACAGTGGATTTAATTTGGCTTTTTTAGACACTGATCAACAGAAAAGACTTTCGTATCAAAGTCAAAAAAAACATTTCTACAAATTGGACTAAAATTATTAAACACAAAATTGATTGCATAATTGCACATCCCTTTCAACTCTGTATTTAGTAGATGCAACTTTGGCAGCAATTACAACCTCGAGTCTGTGTAGATAGGTCTCTATCAGCTTTGTATACCCAGACATGCAATTTTTCCTCCATTTTTCTTTACAAAACTGCTCAAGCTCTGTCAGATTGCATGGGGTTTGTGAGTGAACAGCCCTTTTTAAATCCAACTGCAAATTCTCAGTTGGATTGAGATCTGGACTCTGACTTGGCCACTCCAGCACATTAACCCATTTTTAACCCATTTCAGTGCAGCTTTGGCTTTATACTTGGGCTCATTGTCTTACTGGAAAAGAAATCTTTTCCCAAGTCATAGTTCTCTTGCAGACAGCATCAGTTTTTCCTCCAGGATTTCCCTGTATTTTGTTGTATTAATTTTACCCTCCATCTTCACAAGTCTTCCAGGGCCTGCTGCAGTGAAGCATTCACACAGCATAATGCAGCTTGTAATTCCTCCAGAGTTGTCATTGGTCTCCTGGTGGCCCCCTCCGCTAGTTCCCTTCTTACACAGCTGTGCCATATTCTTTTCATTTCTTGAGGATTGACTTAACAGTGCTCCAAAGGATGTTCAGTGATTTGGAAATTTTCTTGTATCCATCTCCTGACCTGTGCTTTTCAATAACTTTTTTGTGGAGTTGCTTGGAACGTTCTTTTGCCTTCATAGTGTTGTTTTTGCCAGGATACTGACTCACTGCCACGTGGACATTTCAGATACAAATGTATTTTTACTACAATCAATTGAAACACCCTGACAGTACACAGCTGATCTCTATTTAAATAATTAAGTGACTTCTAAAACCAATTGGCAGTACTAGTTATGATTTTCTGTATCATATTAAAAGGGGGGTGAATACTTATGCAATCATTTATTTTACATTTATATTTGTAATTAACTTAGATGATTTTGTAGAGATCTGTTTTCAGTTTGACACAAGAGTCTTTTAACTGTTGATCATCGTCAAAAAAAGTCATTGTGATTCAATGTTGCAAAACAATAAAATGTGAAAACTTGCAAGGGGTGAATTTTTTTAATATAGGCACTGTGTATATAATGTAAAAAGTATTATGAAAGGTGATTTAAAGTGTTAACAGTGCAGTGCGCTGATATGGTTAGTAGAGGGGCTGGTGGGTGGCTAATTAGAATGGTTGATCAGACTAACTGCTGGGGAAAGAAATGGTTAAGATGGCAGGAAGTTTTTGTTTTAATAGCCCTGTAGCACTTTCCAGAAGTGAGCTTTTTATTTTATTTTTTTATTTAGAGATACGCATGGAATAGGCCTTTCTGGCCATTTGAGTCACACCACCCGGCAACCCCCAATAAACCCAATTAACTCTAACCTAATCATGGGACAATACACAATGGCCAATTAACCTACCCAGCACGTGGGAGGAAGCTGGAGCACCTGAGGAAAACCATGGGGAGGATGTACAGAGAATTCTTACAGAGGATGCCGGGATTGAACTTGCACTCCAATGTCCTGAGCTGCAATAGCATCATGCCAACCACTATGCTACTGTGTTACCCTGCAGTAAAGTTTCAGAAAGGGATTTTGAGGGACAGTATTTATTTGCATTTGGACAACCAAGGACTGATCAGTATGGTTTTGTGCTCAGGATTCAATGTCTCACAGATTTGCTTTGAAGTTTTATTTTTGCAAAGGTGATAAAGAACATTGAAGAGGGCAGGGCTGAGGACATTGTCACACTATCACTGTAACCATAGACGGAGAGGTATTGAAAATATTGTCCAGGCAATTTTGGCTTTTGATTATTAATGATCTGCTCATTCAAAACTCTGGATAACTTTATGAATGAACACTGTCCAGTCTCACTGAATAAATCTTAGTCAAAATCAAGCAAATATTTCAAAATAATGCAAAGTGATTCATTTAAAAAAGACATATTTGTAGAGTCTTGACAACTAGTGATAAAGGTAGCCAATAGAGCTGCAAAATGCTGGAGAAACTGTGGTGAACTATATGCCTGTCTGGACATGCCGCCTGCTGACTGCTCCTGTGGCTCCTCCCACAGGCCCCTGTATAAAGGCGATCTGAGGCCTGACGCTCGGCCTCAGTCTCCAGGTCATAGTATGATGGACACTCACTCCTGGTTCCTTCTTCCAGTCAATAAAAGCCGATATTTCGCCTTACGTCTCAGTGTGAGTTATTGATGGTGCATCAGAAACTTAGCATCTGTCCTGATGAAGATCCCAGCCCAAAACGTCAGCTGTTTACTCTTTTCCATTGATGCTGCCTGGCCTGCTGAGTTCCTCCAGCATTTTGAGTGTGTTGCTTAGATTTCCAGCATCTGCAGATTTTTTCTTGGTTGCAATAGAACTGCAGTTGTACTCAGTGTCATTAAGTTGTCCCATTCAGTGTCTGTGTGATCTGAGTCTGTACCATCCATCATCCCCATTTACATGGATTATATACTAAATTCAAAGAGTCCCCTAGTATGGAAACAAGCCCTTTGACCCAATTGGTTCATGCTGACCAAGATGCCCAGCTAAGCTAGTCCCATTTGCCTCTAACCCAGAGGTTCCCAACCTTTTTTATGCCATGGACCCCTGCCTTTAACTGAGGGGTTAAAGGACACCAGGTTGGGGCTCTTTGCTCTAAACTTTTCCTCTTCAGGTACGTTCTATTAAATGTTGACATATTTGCCTCAACCAGTTCTTCTGGAAGCTCATTCCATAGATGGACCACCTTCTGGGTGAAAAAACTGCCCCTCAGGTTCCTATTAAATCTCCCATCCATTGACGTTAAACCTATCCCCTTTCGTTCTTGATTCTCTAACCCTGGGGTTCAGACTGCATGCATTCACCCTACCTGCTTCCTAATTCAATAGATTCTATTTTTTTAATAGCTCCTACATTACTTTGCAGAATGATTTACTTCCAAAGGGCAACGACTTTGTGACAAGTTTTGTGTTTTTGTGTTTGTGTTTGTGTTAAACGACTTTGTGTTTATTTGTGACAAATTTTGCATGCAGCAACATCTCACAAACTGCAACAGGATGAAACACTTCATCCATGCATGTGGTGCCATGCGATCTCTAGATGCAGCTACAGGCCTCAGTTTAATCAGAAATTGGTACCTCCAGCTGCCACTGCAAAAGTTGATAGGGTGGTTAATGAGATGTTGCTCCTCATTAGTCAGGGGATTGAGTTCGGGAACTATGAGGTAATGTTGCAGCTCTAGGAAATCCTGGTTAGGTCATACTTGGAGTACTGTGCTCAGTTCTGCTCGCCTCATTATGGGAAGGATGTGGAAGCTTTAGAGAGGGTGCAGAGGAGATTTACCCCTGGACTCCAGGGCATATCTTATGAGGATAGGTTGAACGAACGAGGGCTTTTCTCTTTGGACTGAAAGATGATGAGATGTGAGTTGATAGTGGTGTACAAAATGATAAGAGATGCAGATAGTGTGGAAATCCAGAGACTTTTCCCCAGGGCAAAAATGGCAAAAATGGCAAAAATGAGGGCTCATAATTTTAAGGTGATTGGAGGAAAGCAAGGGGAATGTGAGAGGTTTGTGTGTTACACAGAGAATGGTGGGTACATCTCCCTAATGTATTGGCCTCTACCACCACCATTGGCGGTGGAACACGTTGCCTTGTGTAGAGGCAAAGGCAGATACAGTACATTAGGGGGTTTTAAGAAACTCCTTAGATAGGCACAAGATGGTGTAATTTTAATGTATTTGGAGGAAACTACAGGGGTGGGGGAATGTCAGAGGTAAGTTCTTTATGTAGAGAGTGGTCTGTGCAACGCCCTGCCAGGGATGCTGATAAAGGCAGATACATTAGTGGCATTTAAGAAACTCTTTGATAAGCTCATGGATGACAGAAAAATGGAGAGCTATGTAGGAGTGAAGGGTTAGATTGATCTTAGAGTCAGCACAACATTATGGGCTGAAGGGCCTGCACTGTACTCTAATGTTCTGTGCTTTATGTTCTACGTTCTCAAAGATCACCATTGACTTTATACTGAGGTTGTAGATTAGAGCTTGAAATAATGGGTGCTATCAGTATTGACATGCTATCTTTGTGTAAAGGAAGACCAGCGTCTTTCCAGAAACTTCCAGATGGGTAATAAGGGACATACTGACAAAATATAAGGAGGGACTGTATGCAAATTTTACAGTGTTATCTCTAGATTCACCACTCAATCAGTATCAGCAAGGACACCCTACTACCTTGGCAACCGAAATCCATTGTAGGGTAAGGCAATGAGTGACCAATGACACGTATTGTACACGATGGAAATTGTTCCACATAATTCACAAACATCACATTGAGCTGTACTTGCTTCAAGAGACAGCCACTGATGTAATGACGTCAGTGTAAGGTGACTGCGGCTTTTGTTAAGCACTTAAAATGACTCTCGCATGTTTTATTCACGAAATCCTACACTAACATCATGGACAGCCGCCACCCAGGTCATTCTTTCTTCTCACTGCTGCCATCAGGAAGAAGGTACAGGAGCATCAGGACTCACACCACCAGGTTCAGGAACAATTATTACCCCTCAACCATCAGGATCCATCACCCAGGCCATGCTCTCGTCTCACTGCTGCCATCAGGAAGAAGGTACAGGAGCATCAGGACACACACCACCAGGTTCAGGAACAATTATTACCCCTCAATCATCAGGTTCTTGAACCAAAGGGGATAACTTCACTCAGCTTCACTCACCCCATCACGGAACTATTCCCTTAACCTATGGATGCATCTTCAAGGACTTTTCATTTCATGCTCTCGATCTTTATTGCCAAATTATTTATTATTATTATTATTTCATTTCTTCTTTTTTGTCTTTTCTCAGCTTGTTGTCTTTTAAACACTTGTTGAATGCCCAGCTGGTGTGGGCTTTCATTTGATTTGATTGTGGGTATAGGATTTACTGAGAATGCTGACAAAAAAATGAATCTCGGGATTGCTTATGGTGACATTTATGAACCTTGATAATAAATTTTCTTTGAACTTTGAAGGTAGATGCACAGTAGGTAGAATAGACAGACAGATATACTTCATTGATTCCGAGGGAAATTTGGTTTTGTTACAGTCGCACCAACTAAGTATAGTGTAGAAATATAGCAATATAAAACCATAAATAATTAAATAATAATAAGTAAGTTATTCCAAGTGGAAATAAGTGCAGGATCAGCCTATTGGCTCAGGGTGTCTGACACTCCGAGGGAGGAGTTGTAAAGTTTGACGGCCACAGGCAGGAATGACTTCCTATGATGCTCAGTGTTACATCTTGGTGGAATGAGTCACTGGTTGAACGTGCTCCTGTGCCTAACCAGTACATTATGGAGTGGATAGGAGACATTGACCAAGATGGCATGCAACTTGGACAGCATCCTCTTTTCAGACAGCACCGTCAGACTGACACCTCAAAGCCCGACGCAGTTTAAACCTAACCTCTGATGCTATCTGTGTGGTGTCTGTATGATTCCCACTATGACCAAGTGAGTTTCCTTTGGGTGCTCTGTTCCCTCTCACTTCCCTAAAAAGCACGTGGGTAGATGAGTGAGCCCCTGTGAATTTGCTCCCATTCTCCGCCCCCACCCCCATGTGTTGATAATCATAGTCATAGAAAAATACAGCACAGAAACAGGTCCTTCAGCCCATCTAGTCCATGCCAAACCAGTTAAGTTACATACTTGCTCTGGGACTATTGCTCGCCATACCCCTACCATCCATGTGCCTATCCAAACTTCTCTGAAACGTTGAAATTGAGCTTGCATGCTCCACTTGCGAAGGCAGCTCATTCCACTCTCACAATCCTCTAAGTGAAGAAGTTTCCCCTCATGTTCAACTCAAACTTTTCACCTTTCACCCTTAACCCATGACCTCTGGTTGTAGTCACATCCAACCTCAGTGAAAAATCCTGCTTGGATTTACCCTATCTATACCCCTCATAATTTTGAGTAACTCTATCAAATCTCCTTTTAATCTTCCACATCCTTCTTTCTAACTCCAGTCCTCCAGAACAGACATATTGCATAAGAATGACACACAAAATGCTGGAGGAATTCAACAGGTCAGTTGGCAACTATGAAAATGAATAAACAGTTGATGGCTTGGGCCGAGACTCTTCATCAGGCCTGGAAAGGAAGGTGGGAGGAGGGGAAGGAGGACTTGCACAAAGCTAATAGATGAATCCAGGTGGGTGGGAAAGGTAACAGGCTGGGAAAGAATGGAGTTGCATGAAAAAAAATCTTTTGAGAAATGAGGACGTATTTTAATTATATCATAATTTCAGCTCCATATGGCAAATTTTTTTTACAGAAAATAAAAATTAGTAAGGTCAGAAATTAACATTCAAGCTAAATGAACCATCTGAATATTCAAAGGCCTAGATAGAGGGGTCATGGAGAGGATGTTTTCAACTGTGGGCTCGTCTCAGACTGGAGGCCACAGCCTCAGAACAGAAGGGCCTCCTTTAGAACAGAGATGAGATGGAACGTCCTTAGCCAGGGGATGGTGAATCCGTGGAATTCATTCTCACAGATTACTGTGGAGCCCAAGTCATTGGGTATATTTAAAGCAGAGCTTGATAGGTTTTTGATTTGGTAAGGGTTTCAAAATTTCTAGGAAGAAAGCAGGAGAAAGGGATTGAGAGAGAAAATAAATCACCTACAATTAAATGGCAAAGCAGACTCAATGAGTAGCATGGCCTGATTCTGCTATTATTGTCTTATGGTCTATACAGGCCTAGAAGTTCTAGTTCCTTTGAGTTTGAATGAGTTGAACGGTGGGATGGGATTGCAGCCAAAGTCTTCAGCACTTATTTAGAACTAGTGAGTGAAGAACTCTAGCTCCAGGGCAGTCCTTTGTGGATGCCTACACATTTTGACACTCATCCTACACTTTTCCCACTTTATTGTCCCCATTTTTCAATCAGCTCTTCCCAGATTCTAGCAGTCACCTATGGCCCTCGGGTCAATTTGACATGGTCAGTCTAACCTATCAGCCCTCACCTCTTCAGCATGTTGAAGGAAACCCAACACCATCATAGGGAGAATGTGGACATTCCACACCAACGGCAACAGAGTTCAGGATCGAACCCTGATCTCTGGAGATGTGAGGCAAAAGCTTTGGTGTCAAAACCACTACACCACTGAACCTGAGATAGTTGTCCAACAATCAGGGAAGATTATCAGTTTGGAACCAAATAGGTGTGTAACCAAATCATGAAGAACTTCCATAAGAATGGATAAAGAGAAGGACTAATTTAAAGATTTTTGCAGAAGAGCTAAAGGTGAGAAGATTCATTTTTTTGTAAACTGATCTAATCTATACTACACTAGCTTGAGAGGCTCTGGCCACAGATTCAATGGCAATTTTCAAATGGGGCGGGATAAATAAATGTCAGGGCAAACATACAGGAGGAAATGAAGGAAGAATACTTGGCACTTTCAGAGAGCTCAGAATCAGAATTGGGTGTATTATCACCAACGTAAACTCAATGACCAATTTATTCATCACAGGAGTGGAACCTGCCACAATCTTCTGCTGCTGTAGCTCATCCATTTCAAAGCTCAACCTGTTGTGCATTCAGAGATGCTCTTCTGCACATCACTGTTGTAACAAGCGGTTACTTGAGTTACTGTCACTTTCCCGTCAGCTTGAACCAGTCTGGCCATTCTCCTGCTGTGCATGAAAATCCCGGGAGATCAACAGCTTATGAGATACACAAACCACCCCATCCTGCACCAACAAGCACTTCATGCTCCAAGCCACTTTGATCACACTCTGATTTTTGGCCTGAACAGCAAATGAACCTCTTGACCTGGTCTAAGTTTGCTTGTGTATTGAGTTGCCGCTATATGATGGGCTGATTAGATATTTGCATTAACAAGTGGTGTATAGGTGTACCTAGTAAAGTAGCCACTGAGTGTCTGCCATGAAATATGGCATGTTGTTTCTCAACAGCAGTACAGTGCAATCCATAAAACATAAGATACAATAAGAAATATATATTACAAAAATACATAAGCATTGCAAAAAGAGAGCGGCAGTGTTCATGGGTTCATTGTCTCTTCAGAAATATGATGACAGAGGGGAAGAAGTTGTTCCTAAAATATCGGCTGTGTGTCTTCACACTTGGCCGCCTATGTGCTGGATGGTGGTAAGATTTAATGACTCTACTTCCATAACTTTCAATCCCTTATGGCGCGTCATTGAATCCTTGTGAAGTGATTCATCACTAGTGGTTGTAAAGGCTTGGGGTGGGACTCACCCAGTCATGACAAACTTCTATAGATGTTTGGTGGAGAGTATATCGACAGGCTACGTCACATCCTGGCATGGAAACACCAATGCCCTTGAGTGGAAAATCTTTCAAAAAGGAGTGGATACAACCCAGCCCATCAGTGATAAAGCCCTCCCCACCACTGAGCACATCTGCACGGAGCACAGTTGTAGGAAAGCAGCGTCCATCATCAATGGCCCCCACCACCCTGAACATGCTCTCTTCTCACTGCTCCAATCAGGAAAAAGGTACTGGAGTCTCAGGATTCACATCACCAAGTTCAGGATTTGTTATTTTCCCTCAACCATCAGTCTCTTCAACCAGAGGTGATAACTTCACTAACCTCACTTGCCCCATTGCTGAATTGTTCCCACAACCTATGGACTCACTTTCAAAGACTCCTCGTTTCTTTTATTTGGCTTGGATTTGGCACTTTCCCATTTACTTTCACACTGTTACCTCTTGACTCCAACTCGTTCTGCATTAAAAAGGACTCTCCAATCACTTTGAAGACAGTCGGCACAGGCATGACACATGAAATATGATGGTCAAGAACCTCTGACCAAAGCTGTAAAATTATGTAACAAACCTCAGAATCAATTTATTAAAGATAACAATTAACCAGGGTAAACCAGGATGTACAGGAATTCTGGGTTATCAACAGTGCTTTTCTTTATCGATAAGAGATGGTGCAGTTCCTGGGAGGATATCCAGCTTAAAGGACTTTGAAAGATCTCTAAGTAAGCTGCCTGCCTACTCTCGTAAGCCTTCCTTACTACCAACTAACTTTCAATTTAACCAGTGGTTAGCACAAAGCTCTGCAGCACCAGCGATCACCAACTGGAGTACAATTCCCAACGCTGCTTGTAAGGAGTCTGTATATTCTTCCTACGACCATGTGGGTTTCCCCTGGTTCCTCCAACATTCCAAAGTCATAAGATTAAGGTTAATCAGTTGTGGGAGGGCTATGTTGATACCCGAAGCATGGCGACACTTGAATTCTGCCCCAACCATTCCTGAACTGGCCATTTCAGCATACAAATGTTTGTATGTTTCGATAAATAAAGCTAACCAGGGGCTCTTCCACCCCAAGACACTTTGCACCTCTGATTTCTGAATTCTCTCTACAAAAATCACGGCCGTAATCATGCATAAATATATTAGCGGCATCTTCATTAGTGCAAAACAATAAATGATAGGCCAAACAGGGTGGTTACCTAAAATTCTCAAATGGATAACTGGATGCCAACACTGCAGCTCAAAGGAATATTCAAGATTCAAGATTCAAAAACTTTATTGTCACTCTAACCGTACATCAGCTCTGCAGGGCAGAATGAGACAGCGTTTCCCAGGAGCAGAGCAATCATAACATAACAAATGCAACACTAAATAATAAATAAACACTAAATAATAAATATCTCAATATAAAACAAATACTTCCAGTCTTCAGCGTCAGTGGACTCGACAGTCCATTTTCTCAAGCAACGCCGAATGCAAGCAGGCAGCATGACGTTGCTGTGCTTTGCTTAAGTCTCAACAAATGCTACAATGAAAAGAAGGGAGTTAAGTACCGCCATAATGAAACAATAATTAGCTGGCACGTGCATACTCATTAGTGCAATTGCCGAATCTGCTGCACAGCCAAGTGCGTGGCTGTAACATTCTCTCCATGACCGCATGGATTTTCTCTGCATCCTCCCCGTTTCCTCCCACATCTCAAAGATGCAGAGTTAGTATGCTTAGTATACTAGGAAGCATATGGTGGTACTTGCCCATCCTCAGACAATGTTAGCTATTGACGCAGATAATGGATTTCACTGTATATTCTGATGTTTCAACATACGTGATAAATAAAGCTTTTTTTTGTAGATTGGGTAATGGAAGCCTATGTAGAACTGATGCAGAAGGATAGGACTGAGGCAAATCAGCCTGAATCATCTGGAATAGCGGGACAAACCTGAGGAGCTGAGTGGCCAACATCTGCTTTAATTTTCCTGAGACCCTTTGTCCGAATGTAGGAATCACCACAGGTAACTTATGCACAGCAAGCTCCACAAATCATCAGTATTTATTATAAGTAGACAATCCAGGCTGGAAATGCAAGGGGCATGACATATATCAGCCAGTGTTCTGAAAATGACTCAGATAACAGATGTAAAATATTCCCTCTGATAGAATTTCAGATTAGCACTTCATCTTAAAAACAGCTTCTCCGATTATGCAATGCTTGTTAATTGAACGCTTGATTTTTATGTAAAAAGAAACTCTGGAGTTGGACTTGAACCTGGAAACTTTGAAAGGGCAGTGATTCACTAATGAAGTGCTTGAAGATATCTCTGTGTAGGAGGTGCTCTGGAAACAGTGAGACACTCTCAGGCATCATTGGAAAATACTCCTAGTGACTCCTCTGCAAGCACTGAGAGACTCCCAGCAATCCTTTCTCACTGACACATTGTCATATGCCTCATAGGCGCAGACTCACTGCTAGATCCCCTCAGTAAACACTGACACACTCGCAGTAACTTCCTAGAAATGTTAATACAAGCTCAGATACTCCCTATAAATACCTGCGCAATCTCTGGGACCCATTGTAAATCAGGGAGAGTGATTTGGGGAAGTTAGAGATCAGATTAATATTTAGAGGAATGTGAAAGAGATAGAGGTCCAGTGGTTAAGTCCAATGATGTGAACAGGTGACTAAGACGTCCGGAATCTAGGCCTCCATGCCATTCTCAAAGACTAGCGATGTACAATACTGTGCAAATATATTAGGCACATGTAAAAAAAATTCTGTAAGCCTAAGATGGTTTCAAAAATAATGAAATAAAGTTTCTAAAATTTTTCAAAAACTATGATGAGCAGTTAGAAGTAAAAAACTAAATCAAATTAATATTTTGTGTGTTCCTCCCTTTGCCTTGAAAAATGCATCAATTCTCTTAGATATACTGTTTTATAAGGACATCGACGGGTAGGTGGTTCCAAGCACTTTGGGGAATTTGCCACAGTTCTTCTGCAGACTTTGGTTGTCTTGCTTGCTTCCGTCTTTCCAGGTAATCCCAGACAGCCTTGATGAGGTTGAGATTAGGGCTCTGTGGAGGCCATACCCATCTGAAACCATCTAATATACCTTGGGTGTCAGAGACTATTGCACAGTACTGGAGACGAGTGATGAAGGGTATCTATGGATGTTGGGCTGCCCCAACATTGGTGTATTGGTGTATCCCAAGATCAGATGCCCATGCAGGAGGCACGAGGATGCACAAGAGCCAGAGAGTCGGTGCACCTGGAGTTCGGGATCCTGTCATCAGCTGCTCCAGGGTTCGAACTAAAAGTTGAAGCCAGAAGGTTAATTGGAAATCCAGACCCCCAGTGGCCTGTCCTGGAGTTGGAGGACTCTCTGTGAATGTAGGTGGGAGGGAGGAATGGGGCTTGTTTTGTTGCTGTTGCTCTGTTGCTTGCTGTGTTCTGTTATATTTTTGTGTTCTGTGTTGTCCTGCTGGACATTGTGGGCATGCTATTTTGGCCACACTTGCAGCATGGCCCCAACATATCCTTGGGTAGGTTGGTCGTTAACCCAAATGACACATTTCATTGTATGTTTCAATGTACAGTACATGTGATAAATAAATCTCAGTTCGAATCTGATTTGACACCTCCCTCCCAGATACCATCTATAAATACTGACACTTCCTGCCAAACTCCAGAAAACAATGCCACCTTCCCAGATACCATCTATAAACATTGACACCCTCCTGTCAACCTCCAGAAAACAATGCCACCTTCCCAGATACCATCTATAAAGACGGACGCACTCCTGTATACTCCCTGTAAACTACTGCATCCTCCCTGATACCCCCTGCAAATAGAGATATAATCTCTGAACCCCCGTAAACAATGCTGCTATCCCAGTCAACCCCTACAACAACTGACACTCTTTGAATGATCATTCAAAATGGCAGCATCACACTGCGGCTCCCTGTAACTACCGTCACAGGCTGTGAGATGCCCATTGTAACTTCTACTACACTGTGCAACACTTGACCTGGATGGACCCAAACAAGTGTAATAGATAGATAGATTTATTTAACAGAAGTATCACAAGGTGGTTCCTAGGAAATCTATATTTACACTATTTCTTAGAGCATTGAACAGTACAGCACAGTACAGGCCCTTTGGCCCACGATGTTGTGCTGACCTTTTAACCTACTCCAAGATCAATGTAACCCTTCCCTCCATTAGTCCACCTTTTAGTTATTCAACTTTGATCTCACAAAGCCTCCTGTGCCATTGACACCCATATGGATTAAAGTAAATCATGACGTCAGAATTCTACGGTTAGCGGCTGCAGTTAACATAGAACATTACAGCACAGAGACATGCCCTCTATGGCCTCTGTCTGTAAAGCAGTCTGCATATTTGAAGAACCCAAACAACCATGACATTTTTTCTTCTCCCCTCTTCCACTGGGCAAAAGATGTAAACGCATGTATCACCAGGCTTGGCGACAGCTTCAATCCCTCTGGCTGGTAAGGGTGAATGGCTCGGGGTAGTTGGGAGTGCGGTGATGGCTACTACACAGGATCAAAGTAAGCTGTAGAGAGTTGTAAACTTAGCCAGCTCCATCCTGGGCACTAGCCTCTGCAGCCTCCAGGACATCTTAAAGCAACGGTGCCTCAAAAAGATGCTATCCGTCATTAAGGACCAAGACATGCCCTCTTCACATTGCTACCATGAGGAAGGAGGTACAGAAGCATGAAGGCACACAATCAACAATTCAGGAACAGCTTCTTACCCTGCCATCTGATTTCCAAATGGCCATTGAACCCATGGACACTACTTCATTACTTCTTTTACTTACATTTTTTGAACATGATTTCTGATTCTGTTATCAGACTCTTGAATGGACCTCTTGAATGATAAGATAGACTCTTGGCCTCACAATCTACCTTGTTATGATCTTGCACTTTTTCATTTAATTGCCCTGCACTTTTTTGGCAGCCTTTACACTTTATTCTGCATTGTTACTGTTGCACCTTATTCTAGCACAATGCACTGTGTAATGACTTGACCTGTATAAGCAATACACAAGGCAAGCTTTTCACTGTAAGCATAATATATTCTGCAGAAGCTGGAAAGCCAGAGAAATAGACACAACATTGTAGTGGAACTCAATGGGTCAGGCAGCATTTGTAGAGATGAATAAATGGTTGACAATTAGGGCTGAGACCCTTCATCAAGCTTTTCACTGCATCTTGGTACTTATGACAATGATGAACTAATTCCAAAACCAAAATCTGTGCCAACCATGATGCCAATTTAAGCTACACATCATGTCTATCCATTTGTTACCCAACTGCTCGTGTGCCTGTAGATCCAGAGATTGTTATTATCAGAGTGAGTGTGGCGTTGGAAAAGCCATTTTTTGAGTGCAAACCATTGGCCTGATCTTTTATAGTCCCTGAAACAGCTGCAATTGGAGCGTAACGATATTTATGCACCTGCCTTTTCCATCAGGAGCAATTATGGACAGGCAATAAATGCCAACATTCCAGTCAGGTTCAGTTGAGTTCCCCTTGCTCGTTTATACCACATGGATTCAGTGCCCTGTGGCTTCAGCTCCTGCTTATCATTATTATTATATTATTACTTTTTCTCAGTGGAAGCTTGTAAACCCTGAGATACAGGCATAGCCAAGCATGCTCATTTCTCAATTGCTAGCAACCTTCAGACCATTCTCATGGTGTTTAGTATTATGGCTTTCTGAAGACTTACATAAATATTGCCGAGTGGGCCTAATTGTTTAATATTATTGTCTAGTGTCTTTGGGATGATATCAGTTGTAGATATTACTATTGGGACAATGTATACCCTGTTCATGTTCCATAGTCTTTCAATTTCCTCTTTTAATTCAGCATATTTTTGGTACTTTTCACTTATTGATTTCTGAATGTTAAATGTGTTTGCAATGACTATACCTATTAAGCAAGTTGTTCTTTCTTGTTTATCCTGTAATATTATAACTGAATGGCTATTATGGATTTTCTTCTCTGTTTTAATGGATCAACAGAAACATAATTTGTAGGACACCGACTCTAAAACTGGATTAGTCTTGTAGTTAGAGCAAGGTATGGTGACTTTTTTGAGTTCTGATTTTAGTGAATGAAGTTTGCCACTTGATTTTGCCTGTGTAAGTAATCGGATTGAGTTAAACTGTTGTAAGATCCTCTAATGTGCTGGTTTGCTTCTGGTTTCTCTTGGTATTTTTTTCATTTACCTTCTTGAATCTGTTGGTCTTTTATCATGTATTTTTGATCAATTTTTGTGGTAAACGCCTGGTCCTGCATTGCCACAAGGAATCCTTCTGTTTCTGGGAAGCGGTCTCCAGCTCTGAGCCAGATGGTTTGACACTTACTTGTTGACACCTAGTCTGGGGATGTCTTCCATGGAGATCATGCTTTGCCATTGGTTCACTTATTCTTCTTTTTTCTGGGTTGTTCTTCCATTCATGTTTAGGGAGTGTACTTAATGGAATTGCATATGCTCGCATGGAGAGCTGAATTCTGTTTTCATTGATGAAAGCATTTCCTTAGAAGTTTTATCTGGCTGAAAAAGGATCTAGTGTTTTCCAGGTGTATATGATGAATAAGCTCTTCTTGAACTTTCAGCAGGTACAGGTAGCGATTTTATCCGACGTTTTGATGACAAACTCTGCCATCTTCATCAGGGATGATGCCTTGGCATGTCAAGTCCAGTGGTCTTTATACTCCTGTTGATTGTCCCTCCTGATTGTTTAGTCCTTATCTAATCAGGTTTCCGCTGTCCCAGCTTGTTTACAATCGAATTCCAGTTTTTACTTCGAGTGAGACCTTTGTCTTTATTAAAAATACCTTTTCTCTCGTCTTATTTCAAAGGCTTCCTTAACCAGGGGGTCCCAAAGCCCATTGGCACACACAGTAGTTTTGTGCCATTGAAGTCAATCCTATGGCCATTGTGAATACTACTGCCGATTTCTCTGGGTAACCCAAACTGATCAAGACCTGCGCTCCTTGATGCAGGTTTCCACCGTGCGTCCCACCTGGCTGATATGCACTGCTCTGGATTTAGACGGAATCCTTTAAACGTAGCCGTATTGAGTCCCAGGTTATCTTTGAGCTGCATAAGTGATCTGAGCGATTTGAGCTTCCTTACGGGCGTGTTGATGGTATTAATCTGGTACTTCTTCAGGAACCTGCTGATTCTTCCAGAAACCATGGAAATACACGGAAGGCAGGCAATAGTGATGGCTTCTCTTCATTGTTGGGTTTCTTGGTTTTTCCGTCAGCCCTTTTAATGGCCCAGTTGATTTCCTTCACCTTGTATCCATTCTGCAGGAACGTCGTGCGTGATTCTCTGATTTCCTCATGACATTCTCTGGTTCCAAAATAGCTTTCTCATTGCTAATCAGAGTAGAAAGAACTGCCCTATATTGGGAAGTGGAAAGGTGGCTATTTTTGTTGAGGTATAAGTCCGTGTGAGTGGGTTTCCATTAGACTCCATGTCAAGGCTACCATTCAGTTCCCATCATAATCAGAATGTCCAGGAACGGGAGGTAACCATACTTTGATTAACAGTCCAAAAACAATTTCGGAACAGGAGTCTCCATGAGGAAGGAAGATGTGCAACGTTCCAACAGAACATTTGCCAGAGAACAGTTTACTCATTTTATCTGACTATTATTGTTGTCATTTATCATTTGCATTTTTCACATTTATCTTCTTTTGGACATTGGTTGTTTGTCGGTCTTTGTGTGCAGTTTGTCATTGATTCTATTGGATTTGTTTGTTTTACTGTGAATGCTGGCAATAAGATGAAACATGATAATGTACTCTATGCAGTATGTACTTAGATAATAAATTTACTTTGAACTTTACCAGATAAAGCTCTGTGTGAAAAGATGAAAGAGCCCTGTGAGTTGAAATAAAAAGAAACAATTCATGCCAAATTAAGCAATTGTAAGGGACAGGATGTTTATTTTGTTAAATCAGTTATGCATTGGTCCAATTACATAAGACCATCAGATACAGGGGCAAAATTAGGCCAATTAACCTATTGAGTTTGTTCCGCCATTTCATCATGGCTGATCCAATTTTCCTCTCAGCTCCAATCTCCCCCCTTCCCCCTATATCCCTCCATGTCCTGATCAACCAACAATCTATCAACCTTTGCCTTAAATATACATAAAGACTTGGCTTCCACAGCTGCCTGTGGCAACGAATTCCACAGACTCACCACTCTCTGGCAAAAGAAATTACTCCTTATCTCTGTAACCTCTCTATTCTGAGGTTGTGTCCTCTTGTCTCAGAAACACCCACCATAGGAAAATCCCTCCCCACATCAACTCTATCAATGCCTTTCACCATGCAATAGGTTTCAAATAGGTCTCCTCTCATTTTTATGGATTTCAGTGAATACAGGCCCAGAGCCTTCAGATCTCTTCATACAGCAAGCTGTTTAATCTTGGAATAATTTTTGTAAACCTCCTTTGAAGCCCCTCCAGTTTCAGCACATCCTTTCTTAGATAAGGGGCTCAAAACTGCTCACAACACTCCAAGTGAGGCCTCACCAGTGCTTTACCCCCTGAAGCCATCAGGTTGCTAACCATCTCAAAGGATGATAAAGAGGTTGAATTATATATAGTCTGGACCAGGTTCTGTACATATGGCACATTCTTTCTTTGAAGAAACTTTTAATTTTTGACAAGTTTTTAAGTTTTGAGAACAGCCTCATAATCAGTAGTATTTAGATAAATTTTTTTTAAATTTTGAATTAATTTAATTTCATCTCCAGTTTTCCTAAATAACTAGTGCTGTCTTGGCATAGAAGACCAGTACATTGGCCCTACTGAACTCCATGTACAAGTCTTTGAACTGGGCAGCAGGTTGACATAAAAGGCATGTAAAATGTGCAACGTTATGATAATAGTGGGGAAAATCAGGTTGGTGCTGGATCCCAAGAGAGGGAATTGGTAGAATGACTATAAGATGGCTTTTTACAACAACCTGTGGTTGAGCCCCCTAGGGAAAAGGTAATTCTGGATTGCATGTTGTGTAATGAACCAGATTTGATTAGTGAGCTTAAGGTAAAGGAACCCTCAGGAGAGAGTGCTAATAATACAACAGAATTCACCCTGCAGTTTGAGAAGGAGAAGCTAAGGTCAGATGTATCAGTATTACAGTGGAGTAAAAGGAATTACAGAGGCATGAGAGGGGAGCTAGTCAAAGATGATTGGAAGAGGACACTGGCAGGGATCAAGGCAGAACAGCAATGGCTGGAGTTTCTGGGAGCAATTCAGAAGATACAGTACTGTATATCACAAAGAAGAAGCATTTGGAAGGGAGAATGGCAGACAAGAGAAGTCAAAGACAGCATAAAAGCAAAACAGAAATATAAAGGAGTGAAAAATTGTGGAAGTTAGAGGAATGGGAAGTATTTGAAAACAAGAGGCCTTTTCTGGCTGGCTGTCTGTGACTAGAGGCATTCTGCAGGGGTCACTGCTGGGACTGCTTCTCTTCACACTATATGTCAACGATTTGGTTAGTTGATGTTTCAGGATTTGAGACACCTACCACCTGTCAGCGTGTACTCCTTCCCCTCTTCTCATCTCTTATTTTGTCTTCTTCCCCCTTCCTTTCCAGTTCTGATGAAGATTCTGAGCTTGAAACATTAACTGTTTATTCCTCTGCATAGATACTGCCTAAACTGCTGGATTCCTCCAACATTTTGTATGTGTCACATAAAGTACAGAAATAGTGCAAAGGAGAAACATTGATGGGTTTATGGACGGATAGATGCAAATTCAATTGTAAACTAAGGACAGCAAATGGGGGAATGATGAAATAATTCCAAGGGTAAGATTGCAAAAATTCATCACAGGTTTATTTGCTTTGTATTATTTAAAACTACTGCATAGTAACAGGCCTTCCAGCCCACAGGGTTAGGGTGTATTCTGGAGTTAGGGTAATGCCAAACATTGATTTCACCAGCAACCAGTCTTCAGATTTGAATGTGGATTGCAGATTGAATTTAAGATGCAGGTCAGAACACTAAGACCTCAGAGGCCTCCATATGTATGAATGCAGCCTCGAGTCAGTGGGGATTAACATTCATTTTGGGTGTCTGGAGTGTGGGTGTGAAAAAGGAGGTGTTTGAAAACTATATGTAATTCAAAGGAAGCACTGTAGATACATTGTAACTGTAGAATTGTCTTTCTACAGTTTTGAGAACTTTGATCTCAAAGCAGACCACTGCCTTTGTAAGAGCTGGGGAGCAGCCAATATCCGCCAAAAGAACATCAGCAGGTATCTTGACCTCTGCAAAAGACTGGCATCTGTTGGTGGACCTCAAAAGGCAGCTGAGGTTCCCCGACCATATTGCAACCACCACCCTGCGACCAGACATTGTCCTTGGGTCTGAGTCTACGAAGCAGGTGGTGATGCTGGAGTTGACAGTCCCATGGGAGGATCACTTGGAAGAGGCCTTTGAAAGGAAGCTGTCTAAGTATGCAGGACTGGTCAGCAACTGCCAGCAGGCTGGATGGAGAGCGAGGTGTCTCCCAGTGGAGGCTGATTCGCAGCCTGTTCTTTAGACAAAGGCTTCGGCAATTTGGGCATCGAGGGAGAGAGGAAGAGGAGAGCCATCCGCAGTACAACCGATGTGGCAGAGAGGACCTCAAGGTGGCTGTGGTTCAAGAGAGGGGAGCCATGGAGTCATATGTAGCTAGCCATCTGGACACAAGCTGTGGTCTGATCAGCCCCGGCTGGGTTGCCGGTTGCCTGGAGAAGGGTGTATGATGTTGAAAGACCCGAAACACCCGATGATTCCAGGAACATCACTGATGATGTACCCAGAAGCATCAGTAGATGTATGCACACAGCATATAAAATGTCATGTAATATTGGGTCAAGCAGGTTTCTTCTTCCAAGAGTGTCTCAATATGATGCCTGTTGCTCATTTTTGTTGAATAAAATACCTTTATATCCATTGGCTTCAGTGTCTCTCCTGTGACTTTGTCCACATTAGAACAGGACCCATACAACCAATTGACCTAAACTGTACGTCATTAGGACGAGAGAGGAAACCTACGTGGTCTTGTGGAGAACATACAAACCCCTCACAGAGATTGGTGGAATTAAACCTGGGTTGTTGGTGCTCCGATAGTAACACTAAGCTACCTAGGTGCCCCAAGCCGAATCATTGGGTTGACTCGCATCTCAGCAACAGGAGAAGAAAAGTATAACTTCAGTATTAATGGTCGGATTTCTGGAGCCAATATTTCACCTTTGATGTACAAGTCAAACAGTTGCAAAGATAGGCAGCTAATAATTCATCCCAACATTTGGTGCCCCAGGCTTTACATCAGCCTCCTGAGATTCAGTGAGGGGGCAGTAAATGGGAAATATGAGTCTCTACATCCCTGTACATGACAAGCAATCATCATATTTTGCAAGAAAGGTCAGAAACACAGGTGATCCACCCCACAGACTGAATTACAACCCTCAGCATTTCATCCAGTCAACTGGGCTGATGGACCCGAGCGGGATTAGCTTGACAGATCCTAAAGTTTCATCTCCAACATTCTCGCGGAATGGAATCCTGAAGGGTTAGCACCTCGGACATCCATCACCTTGAGAATGCGGCTCAGCTCCCACTACCAACACAGGCAAATGTGCCCATACAAGAATTTCTACATCAGACACGCGTGCAATAAATCAGTATATCGATGAGACAGTACGGCGTGAGATTAAAACCAGAACTACCAGGAGGTGAAGGATCAGTCAAGTTCATGACATTGAGTGTACCTGAATTCTCTTTCGGCACTCAGCTCCTTTTCTGTGGGATTACTTCTAATAGAATTGAGCTCAGACATAGATCTTTGCAATCAGGTCTACATTGTTGACACCAGGATGTGTCTGTATAGATCTGCAAACCAATAATCCCATTGCAGCCAGCACAGGACAAGGTGGATAAACGTTTATTTACATACTGATTACTGTAAGTAGTTTAAATAGCTGACTTTATCCAAACACTCACACCAGAGATTTATTTCGCTAAGCATTGACATCAATCATTGTCAGTTAAATTAAAGGCACTACTTTAAACTTTGGAACTAATCACAAACCTTTCTGAGCATCTTCTACTTCTATTATTTGCTCTTTAGTGATCAAAGCGGCACTCAGAGTCTGGGCTGTCGCTCAGTTCAGCTAATTGCGATTCATTATTCTGCGGTAGTTCACGTGCCGATCAGATGAACAAGTCTGCCATTTTGTGCACTGCCCAGTCAAGTTTATCGTCATTCAACTATACACAGGTATACCGTTAAATGAGTCAATGTTTCTCTGAACCAGGGTGTGAAGCACAGTGGTATACATTTCACACAATAACTTAAGAAAGCAAGGATAAAATCTACAGATGGTTTACACATAAATAAACAAACTAAACAACATCAATTAAATATTGTAAGGTACAGGACAGATTAATCAGTGACTCTTTGAATGTGATGCAGCAGAGAGTTCTAAAGCCTTACAATCTGGGGGAAGAAATTGTTTCCCATCTGGACTGTTCTTGTTTTTATGCATCGGAGTCTCCTGCCTGATGGTAGAAAGTCAAAGAGGACGCTGGATGGATGGGTGGGATCCTTAATAATACTAAGTGCCCTGCGTACACAGTGCTCCAGATAATTAGCATTGATGGCTATTTTTGATGTACCAGTCCAGATGAAGCTAAACAACTACAGCCAACAATCAGGATCCTACTCCCGCAAGTGATAAGAACTACCGGGAAAATGATGAGTGACCATAGGCTTTTCTGCATGGTCATCCACAACCTCAGTTTATCCCAAAGTGCCATTGAGTGCAAGAGGTGTGATTGGAATCAGAACCAGAATTTGGTTTATTTCAGAGGAAGAATCAGGTTTAATATCACCGGCATACGGCATGAAATTTGTTGTTATGCATCCCCAGTACATTGCAATCATCATCATCATCATCATCATCATCAGGTGCCGTGCCCAGATTGAGCTTTGACTGCCATGGCCCACTCACTCCTTTTTCGGGTCAAGTGGATCAATTCTTTGGTGTCATTACCAGTTCTCTATCTGCTGTCTCCATCATCATTTGTCTTTGCCTTCCTCTTGCTTTCTTCCCTTCAATCTTTCCCTTAATTACTGTGCATTGTAACTCTTCTTTCCTAATCACATGTCCAATGAAGTTATGTTGCCTTTTCATGATCTCATACATTATTTCTCTTTTCGTGCTTGCTCTGTTAATGACATCCTTGTTAGGTATTCGTTTTGTCCATGATATTCTTTGCATCCTCCTCAAAAACTACATCTTTGCTGCTTCAATTTGTTTCTTTATGTTACTAGACATCGTCCAACATTCTGAGCCATATAATATAACTGGATAAACGTAAAATGTCATTACTCTGAGGCGGGTTGTCATGCCTAGTTTAGTGTTGGTCAGAATACTCTTCATTCTCATAAAGGTGTCTTTTGATGTCCATGTCACACCTGCCATCTGATGTCACCCAGCTTCTTAAGTAGCAAAAGTTCTGTATTTGTTTTATGTCTTCCCCGTTTATTTTCAGCCTGCAAATAGGATTCTTCTTCTTTTTGGGTATCACCATGCATTCTGTCTTTTTGCAATTGATAGATAGACCCATTTTTGCACTTTCTTCAACAACTACATCAATTAAGTTTTGTCGTTCTTCCTCTGTTCTTGCAATTAACACAGTGTCATCTGCATACCTTGAGACCTAGGGAATAAGTGGAGAGACCGAGCAGTATCCCTTCCCGGCATCCCTTAGCTGGGCTCCCAAAGACGGGCCATCACCCTGGAGGGAGGACCTTTGAACTGAGTATCGAGTCTTCCCAGGGAACCCCAACGGGGCGAGCGTACCCAGGCTCCACAACCTGAGAGCATGGTGGAGCGCATCACCCGCCTTCCTCCTGGCGTGCACCAGGGTACCTAAGGTGCCGCAGCCACGGGGTGACAGACAACATGGCAGGCACCATTGACAATGCCAGAGCAAGAGGAAGACCAACGGGCCTTTGCAATTCATGGCACAAGGACCACCCTGAAGCTCCCCAGATATAATGATGCCAGCTAACTGGCGCAAGTCAAACTTGCCGCATGGCACCAAGCAGATTGAACCTCACCAAGATGGCAATGCACCTTACCCTGGCACTGGAGGGGGGGGGATGCCCTGGGGTCCTCTTTGACCTAACACTGGCTGGGCAGAGTGACTACAGAGCCCTCGCAGCAGTGCTAGAGCATCATTTCGAGCAGAGGGCATTGAGGAAGCAATGAGGGTAGAACTGGGCCGCACAAGGTGCCGCGTGGGAGAAAGCCTGGGGGCGTTTGCAGTAGATCTCCACCTCTGTGCTTGGCATGGCTACCCTGAGTTCCCTCCTGTGGCCCAGGAAGAGCTTGCCCTCCACGCATTTGTAAAGGTGCTGATGCTGGAGTGCCTTTGGCAGCGAGTTCGCCTGACATCACCATCATCGCTGGGCAAGGTGCTGTTAGAGGCGGAGAGGACAGAAGCAATTATAGCCGCCGAGGCATTCGAGCGTTGTCCCCAGTGCTGCGAATCCAGGCTTGTGTCCCTGAGGCTGGAGAGGAAACAGACGAGGAGGAGCCCGTAAGGCCCCTCCACGTGGCATGGAGCGACCTCTGCTACTGGTGTGGCAAGGCTGGCCATGTGGCTGGTGACTGCCCTACACCAGTGCCACGCCAAAGCCCAGTCCAGCCATCAGGAAACGCCAAGCAGGTGTGCTACCCAAGACCTCCGGCAGTATCTCTCCGTTGTCATCTCTCCGGGTGGGCCATTTTGGTGAACAGCAAGTCTTATAAATGGACTGCATGGTAGAGAGCATCAGTTGTTGTGCGTTGGTGGACAAGGGGTCAACCACCACCGACATCCATCCGGAGGTCCTCCCCAACATGGACCAACCATCCCTGCCTGGGCGGACAACGACGGCAGTCCAGCTGGTGACGGTCGCCACTGACTGTGCGGGTGATGAGAGAGAAGAGGTGGCTACACATTGCAGTGGGGAGAAACACAGTAGAACACGAGTGTAGCCAGCTGACAACAGGGAGTCCTGCATCACTGGGCTGGATCTGCTAGGTCCCAAGTGGATGTGCCGGGGGCAACATTCTACCTTGATAAACTTCTCTTGATGTGTGGTGGAGAGTGTGTTGATTGGCTGCACCACTGCCTGGTATCGGAACACCTTGAACGGAGAATCCGACAAAAGTAGTGGATATGGCCCAGTCCAGCACACGGCCCTCCTCACCATCGAGTGCAATTATACAGGAGCATTGTCACAGAAAAGCAGCATCCATCATCGAGGACACCCACCACCAGCTGAGAGGCTCTCCTCTCAGAACTGCCATGAGGAAGGTGGTACAGGAGCCTCAGGACTCACGCCACCAGGTTCAGGAACAGTTATTATCCCTCTACCATCAGGCTCTTAAACCAGAGGGATAACTTCAGTCAACTTCTCTCACTCCAACAATGAACTGGATTCACTTTTAAGGAATCTTCACCTCAAATTCCTGATACTTATTGCTTACTTATTTATTTATTATTACACTTACTAATTTTTTCATTTTGTATTTGCACAGTTTGTAATCTTTTGCACATTGTTTATTTGTCCATCTTTTGAGCGGTCTTTCATTGAAACTGTTGTGTTTCTTTATAGTTACTGTGAATGCATACAAAAATGATTCTGAGAGTTATACAGTATATGGTGACATATATGTACTTTGATAATAAATTTACTTTGAACTTAAGGCTTGTAGGGCCAGAAGGGCCTGTTCCGTGAGCTATCTCCAAATAAATCAATAAATAAAGTCTCTATCAACGGGTGCAATTTCTCACGGCAGAGACCAGATCGAAACCGGATCTCGGGCTGTAACTATTGCAGTTTTAACAATATCAGAATAGCAGGGCTGGTCTTTGCCTGGAAACCATGCCTTTGTGATGTTAAAGATTAATTTCCCTCTTTTCATTCCTTGCCTTCAGCCACAATGAGCCAGAGCTCTTTGTCAAGTCAGGCTTTGGAATGGAGAGTTCTTGCCTCTGGCAAATATTCATCAATAATGTGAAATTAAACAAAGAGCCGTCTGTGCGGACAGTCCAATGTCCGAGCAAGCCCTCTTTATTACCTGGCAGTTCCGAACTCAATAGCTTTACTGCAAATGCTTTGAAACTTCAGCCACATCAACAGCCTTGATGTAAAATGCAGGGTTCTCAATTAATCACAGAGCGAGCCAGGCACTCTTCTGTCTCTGGGTTCCTGAGGCATTTAAAAAACCCCTTCTTTGCCTCCTCCACCCCACCTTAAGCCACTGGGATCTTGACTTCTGCATGCCGTGGTGCCCCTTTTATTAGGACTAAAAATATACTAACATCTTCAAAGAGTGAAGTTCAAAGGGGTGGCACAATAGCGTAGTGGTTAGCACAAAGCTTTACAGTACCAGCGGCCCAGGTTCAATTCCTGCTGCTGTTAATAAGGAGTTTGCACATTCTCCCTGAGACCGTGTAGGTTTCCTCCGGGTGCTCCGGTTTCCTCCCACATTCCAAAGACATACCAGTTGAGAGGGCAATTGGTCATTGTAAATTGTCCTGTGATTAGGTTAGGATTAAAATGGGGGATTGCTGGGTGGCACAGCTTCAAGGGCTGGAAGTGCCAATCCCACATTGTATCTCAATAAATAATAAATAAATAAATAAAACTTATTATCAAATTACATATATGTTGCCATATACTATCCTGAGAGCCTTTGTCTTGCAGACATTCACAGTGGAATAAAGAAATACAATAGAATCAGTGAAAATGTTACATTTCTTTTGATTATCATTCATTTAACTTGTTGCACATATTTGAAAAGGCCATGACTTTTCAGGAAAAGTTCGTATTTCCAACAAATTCCCTTTTCCAGATGTTTATCAGATTTCCTTTGCTGCATTTTAAAGGAATCCATCCTCAAACAATGGACCTGTTGTCTGCTGAGCCATTTCCATCAGTTCCCCTTCCCAATCTAGTCTCAGATTTGTTCCTCCATTACATCAGATGCCTCCTCATTCTCCTCCCACATCACAAGAGCAGGCAACATGGGCTGATCACAAAGACATTCAATAATACTCATAATCCAGCTCTCCACGCAACTCTACATGTTAAAAGCTCCAAAAATTTCATCAGCAGAGAAACCAAACGGTGGAGAAGGATGTCAGACTGGCAGAAGGTAGGGTATAGATGCTGCGTGGCCTGCTAAGTTCCTCCAGCATTTCGTACGTGTTGCTTGGATTCCCAGCATCTGTAGATTTTCTCTTGAAGGTCGACAAGGGTCCCCTCTCACCAGTCAACAAGTTGCCAGTGAGTTCCAGAGTTCGAGTTCTGTGAAGGCAGGAGAAACAAGTTCCAATGATTCCCTGGGTTCTCAAATTGGTGAGACTGGAGTGTATATGTATCCATGGGAGAAAGAAACAGGGCCTGTTTTGCTGTTGTTGTTTTGTTGCTTGTAGTGTTCTGTTCAGATGATGAGGTGAAGATTCATCTCAACCAAATGAAGTGTAAGGTGCCCCTTCCCTCTGCTAGCCTTCAAGTCGGGCAAGGTGTAGCACCTGCTTAGCTCCTCTGATTAGGATCTCATGAAGCTAAGGGAGCGGGTGGTGGATGGTTGTATGAGCAGCTGGTGCATCTCACAAGACCTGGTTGTGCAACCACTGATGGCAGGCAGACAATCTCTGAAAAGTATTGGTAATGGCTGGGGGGTCAGCCAGCTTGTGAAAACATTGCCCAGAAGGCAATGGCAAACCTCTTCTGTGAAAGAAATCTGCAGTCCAATCACAGTCATGGATAACAAACAAGCACAGCATTCTGTGTTGTTTTGCCAAGCATTATGGGAATACTATGGCTGGAATGTGTGGTAACACATGGCAACTGCCCCTATCACATCCTTGGGTGTGCTGGTTGTTAACACAAGTGAGGCATTCCACTGCATGTTTCAATGTACGCATGAAAAAGAAACTTGAATATTGAGTATCTTTTCAGCCCGTAGCTGCCAAGATTCTACCTGCCTGTGAAATTAATTCCAACCTTGCGCCAACTCTCAACTTTCTGACTCTTCACTGACTCTCTGTCAAACATTCCATCCTTAAGCACTTTCCACGAGGGATGGCCTGTGGTGCAACCCAATCCTTTAAAAAAAAATTGAAGACCCTGGATGGATTATTGTGGAGAGCAGGCCCGACATTTATAGACACTGGATGAGTGCAGAACATTCTACATTAATCTCGCAGCAATTTGCAGTCTGTGTATGTTAACGAATAGCTAACATTGTGGCCAACACAGTAGCATAGTGGTTAGCACAACGCTTTACAGTACAGGCAACCAGGGTTCAACTCCCACCAGTGCCTGTAAGGAGTTCGTAGGTTCTCTCCGTGACCGACCGGGTTTCCTCCAGGTTCTGTGGTTTCCTCCCAGTGTAAAAACTTGCCGGTTGGTAGGTCAATTGGTCTTTGTAAATTATCCCCTAATTATGGTCGGATTAAATCAAGGCATTGCTGGAGAGTGTGGCTCAATGGGCCAGTAGCTTCTATTCCATGCCTTATCACAATAAAATAAAATATTTAAAAAATTACCAAGCTGTCCTGATAATTGTTAATGCAAATAGGACACAGTGTGTATAGTTATAAACAAGTGGCCATATATTTTTGTAAATAATAGGCTCTGTATATATTATAATACTATAATTAACATGATATATTAAAATATTATAATCATCATGGACAGCAGAATTTCCACGTATTAATAAAGATTATGCCTTTCTGGTCACTTACCTAAAGGAAAGATACCAATATGATTGAAAGACTAAAGGGAAGATTTACAAGGATGTTGCCAGGACTCGAGGGCCTGAGTTATCGGGTGAGGTTATATAGGTTAGGATTTTATTCCCAGGAGCATAGCAGAATGGGGGGAGATTTGACAGAGGTATACAAAATGATCAGGGGCGTAGGTAGATAAGCACAAGCAAGCTTTTTCCACTGAAGTTGGGTGTGGTTAGAACTAGAGGGTGAAAGTTGAAATGTTTAAAGGGAACTTCTTCACTCAGAGGGTGGTGAGTGTGGAATGAGCTGCCGTTTTGGAGAAAGGTTTAATTCCAACATTTAAGAAAAATTTGGATAAGTACATGGGTGAGAAGGTTATGGAGGCATATAGTCTGGGTTAGGTCAATGTAAGTAGGCAGAATAATCTGGTATGGATGAGATAGGCCAAAGGCCCTGTTTCTATGCAATAGTGTCCCTTGACTCTGTTATATCTTATGAGAATCAATAGCTGTATCAGGGTAACAAACCCTTTTGAGGGCATTTGTCAATCCTGATAATAAACTAAAACAAATTCTCTCATGCCATGACAATTTTAGGTAGAGATTATCATTGATTCATGAATTATTAACAATAATTTTGGACTTTTTAAAGAAAAAAAGTCTCCTTTTGCTTATTTGCACGTATTTGCAGTTTCACTTTTTAAAAAAATCAGAGTCAGTTTGAAATAAATGAAATATTTTTGAAAACCCATTCAGAACTTTTTTAAAAAATTAGAGATACAGTGTGGTAACAGGCCCTTCTGGCCTAACAAACACCCACCACCAAATTACACCCATGTCACCCAATACCTTACTAAACCATACATCTTTGGAATGTGGGAGGAAACCCGAGCACCCAGAGGAAACCCACATGGTCACAGGGAGAACATACAAACTCCATACAGACAGAGGTGGAATTGAACCTGTGTCACTGGCACTGTAACCGTGTTACGCTAACCACCACACTACACTGACTGCCTGCTAATATTAATCTTTTAAAATGACAATTGACAAATCACATCATTTCTAAATAGCATTTTCATTGTCCAATATCAGCAGAGCAAAGCCAAAGACGACCGGCCAAACCCGTCTACTTTCCAATGACTGAATTGTACACCAGGTCTGCAAGGATTTGAAAGTACATCATCCAACGTCACATGTTCGTGCAACAACCCAGCTGATGCCAAGCCAGCGTAAGACATTTCCTGTGAAAGTAGCTCAGTATTATCAGGTTGTGAAAAAAAACATTCACTGCTTCATTTGAGAGTAAAGATAATCATTATGAATCTTTTTATTGTGGGATTGGTTTAAAAGAATTCAGAGGTCGCTCTGCATGTCCTGTTCCAACAAAGTTGACGTGTGTGCCACCTTGGGCACATGTGCCATAGGTTTGCCAACCCTTCTAAAAGAATCAGTATGTAAGTCAGCAAACACCAGACTGTTGTAAGTGTAATTGTGAACTGCGGGCACCGCATTTCAGTAACGAACAGACCTCCTGTTCTTATAACAATTCAGTCAGGCCATTCACCCTATCAGATACAAGCTAGTTCCCAGGGATCAATACCATCAGTCCCATTCCACCTCCTTATTGCTCTCACACATGCCCAATCACGTGCCTTTAATCTACACAAAAAAAATTTAACTTACGATAGCAAAAGAACGCACCATTTACCTTGAATAGCAGACAGTATGAGGATTAGGGAAGAGCAGAATGTGAACGTGTCATTGTGAATAGCAAGAAGCTGTACCTATCAGTAGATAGAAGACTCTTAGATATTATCAGCAAATAATCAACCCTGAAATATTACAGGGTCCTTAAGGTTGCTGTAGCCGGGAGTGGTTTTGGGGATAAGCTCTCTCTACATTTTAAACACTCCCAATGGTGTGCACCAGAAATAGCCTCTGACACCCAAGTCCAGCTCCTGGCCTTCACGTGTGGCTCAACTAGTAAGCCCAGCGGAACTGTTTCTACTGACAGGAAAAGGGGCAAAGGTGGGTTACTTAAAAACCAGTCTTTTCGGGCAGATGGGGCTCATCAGCTGTGGTTGGCAACTCATCTGGAAGAAGGAAAACTCTGATCTCAAACCTCCACTGCCTTTCAGCTATATCCAGTCACTGGGAAAGCAAAGGGATTAAACCCCGCAGAAAAATCCAGAGCTGGAGTCCCCAAGGCAGTCCTATGTTGAGTTCAATGGAGGACTGGCAACTCCTGCGACGGTGCTGGTGCCAAACTGTATCGGTCTCTGGCGTTCCTTTGGTTTCATCAGCAGCCTGGAGAGGGGGAGCCTGCTCCATGGGCAACAGCCTGCCCTCCATGTTGTACTAACCTGGCTTGCCTATCTAGACAGCTGGGACACAACATCCATGACCGACCCTGACCAGCAGAGGCTTTGAGTACTACAGTGAGTAAAATACCTTTTAGATACTACCATGAAGGGCCGGCGTTTGTACTTTACTAAACGTCAGGCCGTAGTATATCTTACCCAGATTCATCCGAGCTTGTTATGACATCTGTTCTGCCTGTAACCACACGAAATTGTGGAGAGCTGCAAACACAACTCAGCTCATCACAAAAAACAGCTTCCCCTCCTTGGACTGAGAGGTGACACAGCAGGTATTACATCTATTAATAAACACAAGTCTGCAGATGCTGAAAATCTAAAGCAACACATACAAAATGCTGGAGGATCTCAGCAGGTGAGGCAGCATCTATGGAAATGAATAAAAAGTCAATGTTTCAGGTTGAGACCCTTCTTCGGCTCCCTCCATCTATCTATGAATAAATACAACCATATAACAACTACAGCACGGAAACATGCCATCTCGGCCCTTCTAGTCCGTGCCGAACGCTTACTCTCACCTAGTCCCACCGACCTGCACTCAGCCCATTCCTTTCCTGTCCATATACCTAACCAATTTTTTTAAAAATGACAAAATCAAACCTACCTCTACCACTTCTACCGGAAGCTCGTTCCACACAGCTACCACTCTCTGAGTAAAGAAGTTCCCCCTTGTGTTACCCCTAAACTCATGCAGATCTAGCATATCTCTGATAAAAATTCAGAAATTCTTTATAACCGCAGCACATCAAATAGTAGCTACTACACTATTATATAATAAAGAGCTGCCCCGGAATATTTTCTAACCAACAGCGGTGAATGGGGTGCCATAGTTGCTGACAAGCCTTTACATGTCTATGGTCTCAGATATTTCGTAGGCAGTCCCTTGGGATAAGAACAAGTTGCCCTTGTTTATGAATTTTTTCAGCATGGAGTAGGTGTTGAAGAGCAGTCACCACATGCACTTGGCAGGGTGATGTCTTGATCTGACGACAAAGAAGGTGCAAGCCAGCTGGAAGCTGGGCTCTGCAGGTGCAATATAAAATCAGCCGCGGTCATGACCTCCTTCTGAAATCCCGCTCCGCTGCGGGGAATTCAGCAGTGCTTTACAGCCTAGAGCTTATCCAATAGCCACTACTGCATGACACATTCGGGGCAAGTAAGTGGGGACAAACTTGTGTCCTGGGCATTGTGGTTAGCAGCCGGAACTCCCCCCACCATGTACTGTTTTGCAGTGATGTGGCAGGGTTGTTTTTCCAGTGGGAACTGCCTGTATTATTGGAAAAACTGCTGTAATCTGCGGCCTCTGGACTCTCTGTAATAAGACCTGCCTGATGCTCCAAGGCATAAGGGAATAAGCAGCCACACGACTGAGCGAATTTGACCATCTTTCAGCACATCGCAGCACTGTGGCACACTCGCCTGTTTTCTTTGGCCCAGGATATTGAACACATGATGCCTGAGGAACTTTAATGATTAACAGTCACAGGAAGATGTTGTTTTCTGTGCTTTACAGCCATGTGCATACTGCCATGGTCTCCTCCCCTCAGACTTGTGGAGAAATATTCATCGTTTAAAGAAAAATCAAATTTGCCCAGTCTTCTCAGAATAAATCCAAGGTCAATAGTCCTCTTGGAAACTAAATTGTATTGTTGAGAACTCTTTACCTCAGTTACCTGTACATTCTCAGGGTTATTTTTCTCTCTCCCTCCTATTCCTAAATATTGGGCAGGGCACCAGGAGGAACATCAATGCTTTGTTTACCCCCCAAGCCCTGTCTTCATTGATGTACACAAAACAAAAGACGGTACCTGTGGCAGTGTAGCTTTCCTTTGTAGTGTATCAGTGGATCGCTAGGATGGAAGTTGATGTTGCAGACTGCGAGCACAACTTCTATTGGGCAAGCTGCCACTTAACCAAGTGTTTGGACGGGTGATGAGTAGTTAAATCAGGGATTTTTGTGAATTATATTAATTTTATGCCTTGGTAGTAACGCTGCAAAAATTTGACGGAACCTAATGCGATGCAGAACAGTACATGCCCTTCACCCCAGGATGTTTAACATACTCCAAGATCACTTTAACCTTCCCCTCCCCGCATAACCCTTCATTTTTCTATGAGCCTATCTAACAGTCTCTTAAATATCCCTGATGTATCTGCCTCAACCACCATGTCTGGCAGGGCATTCCATGCACCCGCTACTCTGTGTAAAAAAACCTGCCTCTGACATCCACTCCCCCATCCCCATACTTTCCTCAAATCAACTTAAAAGTATGTCCGCTTGTATTAGTAATTTCTGTCCTGGGAAAAAGGCACTGGCTGTCCACCCTATGTTACCTCATGATCCCAAACACGTCTGTCAGGTCGTCTCTCAACATCCTTTCCAAAGAGGAAAGCCCTAGCTAGCTCAACTTGTCATCAAATTTCACATCACACAAGTTGAATATAATAGATCTGACTCTAATATTTAAATAAATTATTTGATAACACTGTGAATATAAAGTAAGACAGTATATCGGGCACTGTTTTTCACTCCGAGCATGATGTGTATCTAGAACAGGCTGCAGAGGTACTGGTGAGAACAGATACAATAGTGGGGTTTAAAGGGCTGTTAGAGAATGGAAGGATATGGATCATGTGCAGACAGAAGATATTTAGTTTAATTTGATATCATGTTCAGCAGAAACATTGCGAGCTGAAGGGCTTATTCCTGTACTGTTCTATGTTAGAAACAGAGCAACGACAGTCGGCTAGTCATTTCTAATGCTATCATGGAGGGCTGGATTATCAGACGTGCAGTCAGAGTTTTGTATGTTGATCGAAATGCGAGGTTAAATCCCACATGTACGGCTGGGGATTTGAATTTGAGATGAACTAAACCTGGAGTGAAAAGCTAGTAACCATGAAACTACCGGATTACCATTATCAATTCCCGTTTGGGAAAGAAGGCAACACCCGTCTTGAAGGACCCTCGCCATCTGGCACATTGATGCACCATCGATAACTCTCGAGACGGGAGGCGAATGATAGGCTTTTATTAGCTGCAAGAGACGACCACACAAGCCACAAGAGCAGTCAGCAGAGGGGCGTGTCCAGACAGGTATATGTAGTTCACCACACACATAACCACTCCTCATTTCTACCTGGAGGGACAGGAGCCTGAAGACCCTCACTCGATGTTTCAGGAACTCTTTCTTCTCCTCCGCTATCAGATTTCTGAATGGTCCATGAACCCGCGAATTTTACTCCGACAGTCAGCTTTTGCACTTCATTTACTTATATTATAAACTCATAGGAATTTGTTATGCCTTCTACCAGAGAACAACAAATTTCACAGCTTATGTCTGTGACCATGAACCGGAATCTGATTCTGAATCTGAAAACTGGCCTTTTCTTTTCACCCGGTCAGCCCCAAAAACTCAGTTCAGGGGCAACAAGGGATGCGCAGTGCATCGATGCCGTACAACTGCAGTGGCTTCAATCCTGACCTCCCGCCCTGCTTGTGTGACGTTTGCATGTTCTCCTGGTACAATGGTGAAGAAAGCACAGAAATGAGGGACCTTACCTTTTATTAATTCCTCGCCATCACCGGCACCAGCCTACCCACCATCAAGGACATATGCACTGAAAGGTCAAGTCAAGTCAAGTTGCTTTTTATTGTCATTTCAACCATAAACTGCTGGTATACACAGTAAAAATGATACAACGTTCCTCCAGGACCCTCGTGCTACATGAAACAACACAAAACTACACTAGACTATGTAAAACAACACAAAAACTACAGGTCTACATAAAGTGCACAAAACAGTGCAGGGCAGTACAATAATTAATTAATAAATAAAATAATTAATAAACAAGACAATAGGCACAGTAGAGGACAAATTTCAATATAATAATAAATGATGTAGATGTCAGTCTAAATTCTGGGTATTGAGGAGTCTGATGGCTTGAGGGAAGAAGCTGTTGCACAGTCTGGTCGTGAGAGCCCGAATGCTTCAGTACCTTTTGCCAGATGGCAGGAGGGGGAAGAGTTTGTATGAGGGGTGCATGGGATCCTTCACAATGCTGTTAGCTTTGTAGGTGCAGTGTGTGGTGTAAATGCCCAAATATATATACAGAAGCATTGTTGCAGGAAAGTAGCATCTATCATCAGGGACACCCACCATCCAGGTCATGCTCTCTTCTCACTGCTGCCATCAGGAAGGAGATAGAGGAGCCTCAGGACCCATAGCACCTGGTTTAGGAAAAGCCACTACTGCTCAACCATCAGGCTCTTGAACCAAGGGGGATAACTTCACTTGCCCTGTCATTGAAGTGTTCCCACAACCTATGGACTCACTTTCAAGTACTCTTCATCTCACGTTCTCGATGTTTATTTATTATTGTTTTTTCTTTCTTTTTGTATTTGCACAGTTTGTTGTCTTTTGCACACTGGTTAAATGCTCAAGTTGGAGCAGCCTTTCATTGATTCTATTATGGTTTTTATTCTATTATGGACTTATTGAGTACGGCCTCAAGAAAATGAATCTCAGGGTTGTATAAGGTGAGATATATATACACTGACAATAAATTTACTTCGAACTTTGAAAAAGGAAAGTAACATCATGAAGGATCCCCTCACCCTGCTCATGGACTGTTTGTCCCTCTCCCATCATGGAAGAGACTACATAACATCCACACCAGGGCTACCAATCTCAAAAACAGTTACGTTCCCTAAGTAGTAAGGCTGATCAACATCTCCTCCCACTAACCTCCCCTCCACAACCCGACCACCAGTACTTTACCATTTCCTGTCAGTTACCTCACGTACAGACACTTCTTTGCCTAGTGTTACTTTATGCACATGTTGTATATAATATATACATAAGCTATCTTACGTATTTATATTTACTATGTTTTTTTTTTAATTAGTGTGTTCTCTATCTTGTTTTTTTTGTGCTGTATTGGATCCAGTCTAACAACTATTTTGTTCTTTCACTTGTGTTCTGGAAATGACATTAAACAATCTTGAATCTTGACATGTGAAAGATTTTGGGAGTATTTGTGCTGATGTGGCCTTCCTTGAAAAGTTCTATAAAAATTTTCCAAATCAAGCTGATGCTGACTGACCTGAAATTTGTCATTCCTCTTATATTGATTAATTACTCAGTACAGTCAGGTTATAGCAGATTGCTGTCTGTTAGTTACGATACAGACAATCAAAGTTCCTGGATCACTGAACTTAATCTCTGAATTCAATTCTGTCATGTATGCTATGGAATTGAACACAAATATCCATACATGGAGTAAAGAGACAGTGACTGGGGCATAGGAAAATGAGTTCAAAGTTTAAAGTTCAAACTAAATTTATTATCAAAGTAGATATATGTTATTATATAGCATACTGCAGTCTATATGGAGTCTGTACATTCTCCCCATAACTGCATGGATTTCTTCTGGGTGCTCTGGTTTCATCCCACGGTTCAAAGACGTACCGGTTGGTAGGCAAATTGGTCATTGCAAATTGTCTCATAGTTAGGCTAGGGTCAGATTGGGGGATTGCTGGGCTGTGTGGCTCAAAGAGCCAGAGAGGCCTATTCCACACTGTTCTTAATAAGTGAAATAAAAAAGATCCAAGAAATATAGTACAATAGAAGCAATGAAAGACTCCACCCAACAGGATGGACAAAACAACCGCAGTGCAAAAGACAACAAACTGTCCAAGTACAAAGGAAAAGTGATGGACTGGGCTGTATCTACTACTCTCTGTAGGATTTTCCATTCAAGGGCATTGTTGATTCTAGACCAGGCTGTGATGCAGCCACCGTACATCGATAGAAGTTTGTCAAAGTTATAGATGACATGCCGAATGTTCAAAACCATCTAAGGAAGTTGAGGCACTACTGTGCTTTGTAATGGCACTTACATGCTGGGCCCAGGACAGATCCTCTGAAATGACAACACCGAGGAACTTAAAGTTGCTGATCCTCTCCATTTCTGATCCCTTGATGAGTTCTGGCTCATGGAAGTCAATAATCAGCTCCTTGGTTTTGCTGACATTGAGTGAGCCATTATTCATTTACTTTTTTTTTGAGATACAGTGTGGAATAGGCCCTTCTGGCCCTTTGAACCACACTGCCCAGTAACACCCAATTTAACCATAGCCTAATCACAAGGACGAGCGGCGTGCCACATGGTCTCTTGTCCCGCGCCTTGTAAGCCATGAAAATGCTCAACGCTGGCATCTCAGGCCTGAGTTGACAAAATCATCTAATCACAAGACAATTTACAAAGACCAATTCATCTATCAACTGGTAGGCCTTTGGTCTGTGGGAGGATACCAGAGCACCCAGAGGAAACCCATGCAGTCATGAGAAGAATGTACAAAATCCTTGGCGGGAATTGAACTCTGATCCTTGATTGCTAGCAGGCACTGTAAACCGATGTACTGGCCACTACGCTACTGGGCCCATCCTCAAGTGCTTGCCAAGAAAGGCAGCCACAGCTAAAGAGTGAAGATTATTGACTATGATGAGGTAATTAGTAATGGCCAAGGATAATGGAACTCTGAGAGAGGAGTCATCAGCAAAAATGATTGAGTGACAAAATGAGGGCTAAAAGAAAGTTGAAAAAAGCATTGCAGGTCCTGGTAAAACCATTTTCTGTGCAACTGTTGAGAAATCCCTTTAGTCTCAAGGGATGTGGATTTGCAAAAATGGCTGGAAGCCAGAAAGATTTGACATTTTTTGCCTCACATCACAGGCTACAACTCTCCAAGCTCCCAGCCGTGCCGGGGAATACATGACCACATTAATGTGGGGGCTGCAGGCAGCAAGGGAAATGGTGCATGTTTCTTGATGACTTCATTGAGACTTTCCTCACCCCCCTACACACCCCCCCCCCACACACACAAATTGCTTCTTTCTCTCTCTTGGTCTTAATAACCAACGGCAGGTCTTTGATATAAAATCTGTTTATAATCTGCACCAGGTTCAGTGCTGGTTCATATTTCCCCTTTAGAATAACATGCGGCAAACCCCTTTTCCATCTCCAGGGTGTAAGATTGGCAATGCTAATGATTAAAAGGAGTGATTTCATCGGAAATGTCACCACAGTCTTGTGTTATTACACATTTCTTGCAAATCTTTCTGCACCATGGGTTTCCCCTGCTCCATATGCCAAATCTTTGATGGAATATAGGAGCACCTGGGACTAGTGGCTACAAATAATCCTGTTGCATCGTTGTTCATGAGATAGATGAGGAGATGTTTCCTTCTTATTTTTTCTTGCAAAACTCTTAGTTTCTCTCTGGTGTCTTGCTCTACCATTTTTTTTTTGTCATTTGTGAATCCACTTTAAAGGTCCTTAGTTGGTTTCAAAACTCCATGGATCAAAGAAAAAGGTCATGTAAATATAAGATCCTTCTCTCATTTGTTCTCCCTTACTCCTTCCTCATTCCAATCCTTCCTTGCCTTAGAGTCAGAGGGCTATACCACAGGGAAACAGACCCTTTGGCCCAACTCACCCATGTTGACCAAATTGCCTAACAGAGCAAGTCCTATTTGCTTTATAGTTGAGCCAAACCGCAATACAGAGTCATAGGGTAATTCTAAATGTCACTAACTGAAACATTAGCTCCCTCGGTTGGTGCACACAACCTTACCATTGATGGTCCCAAGCTCGACTGTGAAAGGAGGTGTTGGGCATGGGGCGAGCAACCCCATCCCATAAAAACCCGGAGCTATAGAAACATCAAATGAAGCTCCAAAAGTCTCATCCCTGGGAGGGGAACAATATTTGATGGGCTATATCTGGGAGCAACTGGAAATGCTGGCCCAGGATGGAGGACTCCGGTGAGATGCTGTCAGCAGCCTGTGCCCCAGTAGGGTGATAGGTGGATAGGGTGATAGGTGTAAGTATGTAGATAAACACACAAAGTTCTTGAGGAACTTAGCAAGTCAGGCAGCATCTATGGAGAAAAGTAAGCAACTAATGTTTTGGGCCTCCATAGATACTGCCTGATGTGTTGAATTCCTCCAGCATTTTGTGTGTGTTGCTCAAGAATTACAGCATCTGCAGAAACTCTTTGTGTTTACTTCTGTAGTTGCTACCTGATCTGCTGAGTATTTATTTCAGGCACATTTTTTTAACCGAGGAATTCCAGCATCTGCTGTATCTCTGGCTAGATGGGAAAAATAAGTCCAAAATAAAATATGACAGACGGCTGGTGGCGTGGTGGCATCAGCGCCAGACTTCGGAGCAGAGGCTCCTGAGTTCGAATCCAGCCGGCTCCCATGTACGCTTTCCATCCGTGCTGGGTTGAGCGTTGAGCTAGCAACTCGGCCTCGTAAAAACAAGAAAGCCTGCTAAAAAAAACACCTTCACAACGGTGTCCCGATTAATCCACTCGGAGTTAAGGGCCTTCTTCTTCTTCTTCTACTTCTTCAAAATACTGCAGATGCAGGTATTCATGCACCCAAAATAAATCTCAGCAGGTATTATCAGTCAATGTGCCTTTATGCAGTTACTCCCTCATGTTTTAAAAGCATGATAACAGCAGAAGGTAGACATTAGTCAGACCACCCCTTCCTCCCTTGTCATACCACTGGTGGTGAGTACTGGCACTTCAAGTCCCATGCCAAGAAAAGACTATAGAGAGGCCAGTCTGACACTCCAGTGAAGTACCAGGGAGTTTGCATTGCTCTGCATTCAGTCCGCAAATTTTAATTTCGTGCCCCACTCGCTCCTTGCTCTCCTGCATTGTAGCAACGGAGCTCACCAAAGCTCAAGGAGAAACACCTCATCTTCTGCCTGGACACACTGCAGCCTTCTGTATGCAGCCAAGATCTGAATTCCCGTTAACAGAGGTGACCCTGCTCCTGCCTCACCTGTGTTCAATCCTGGTTTCTGCTAGAAGTTCACGTGCTCCGTCTGTGCCCACATGAGCTCCCTCCCCCAGGTGCTACGGTTTCCAGAGATGCCCGGGAGGTTAATTGGCCACTGTAAGTTATGCTCAATATAAACAGGTTGCAAAAGAATAAACAAAGAGGGAGGGGATAGGTGGACGTGTGAAATAATAGTTTGCAGTGGTACAGGTGAATAAGAAGGGGGAATTAAAAGGAGGGGTGTATAAATCATTTAGCCTGAGTTTCATTATTTCATTAGGTTTCTGAGCACTCCATGAACATTGCGTCATTATTCGTCGCTTCTATTATTTATTTATTTATTCTTATTATAACTTCTTTGTAAATTTTTGATGCTTTGCACTGTACTGCTGCCAGAAAACAAACTTCATGACATACGTCAGTGATTAGGTGTGCATTAGGAGTTTGAGGAGTTTTGGTATGTCACCAACGACACTTGAAAATTTCTACCGATGAACTGTGAAGAGCATACTAACTGGCTGCATCACCGTTTGATGTGAGGTGGGGAGGGGGCACTGCACAGGATCAAAGCAAGCTGCAGAGCATTGTAAACTTAGTCAGCTCCTCCGTGGGCACTAGCCTCCATAGTATCCAGGACATCTTCAAGAAGCAATGCCTTAAAAAGGTGGCATCCATCATTAAGGACTCCCATCACCCAGAGCATGCCTTGTTCTCATTGTCTCATCAGGAAAGGATACAGGAGTCTGAAGGCACACACGCAATGATTCAGGAACAGCTTCTTCCCCTCTGCCATCTGATTCCTGAATGCACATTGAACCCATGAACACTACTTCACTGCTTTTTAATTTCTGTGTTTGCACTACTATTTAACTTAACTATTATATATATAAAATAGCTGGAAATGGTGTAGACAGAGCTAAAGATGGTGCCAGAGGGTGACTTCTCCCAGCTGATCACTAAACAGTTAACATCTTCCTATTCTGATGTCTCTATTTTCTTTTCAAGTTTGCTGGGTCCTGTCGGTATCTTTGACCTACAGCAGCTCTCAGACACTGTGGTTCTGCATGATGGCGTGTTGCCATTCTTGGAGCTTGCCGATCGACCGCATTTGGACATGTCCAGGTTCGGCCTGAGGTTGGGCCCTCGGAGCCTGCGCAGCCCTGTCCACATGAATTCTGACCAGTGTCTTGTGCTGAAGCGTAGTGGGAGCCGGAACGTTGAAGACAGGGGAGAGTGGCTGTCATAGGGCACTGCACTCGGTATTCGATTTGCCAAATCTTGAGTCAGGAAACTTGAAATATGAAAAAAGCAATGCTTTAGACTGACTGTAACAGTGAAATAATGACTGTCGTCTCCCCTGTAGCTGTAGACGGAGTGATATCCCTCTCTCCCTTGTCAGTGCGAGAGAGACTGTGCGATGACGAAAATAATGGAGCGAACAGCTAGTTTTTGATGAACTGCAGACTATGATCTCTCTTCGGGGGCTTTACTTTTGCTTGTATGGTGGGTAGCGGGAATGCTGATGCTTTCTGCTAGAGGAAATGGGGAGAGAAAGAGAGGGGAGGGTTGATGCTGCTTGTGTGTGGGAGAGGGGCAGGGGCTTTGTGGTTCTGATATTTTTTTCTGTCATTCCTGCTCTGGTGATTTTCTTCTGTTTCAAGGATGTCTGTGAAGAGTAAGAATGCAGGTTGTACAGTATATTGTATTGAAATTGTATGGAACTATTGAATTTTATATATATAGTTCAATAGAGCAAATATATACCCATTTAAGGCTGTTTTATACTTGTGCGTACAGGCTACACTGTAAGCCTGATTTTCACTTCTGCATCGCTCTACGCCGTAGTGAGCATGCATTGGTGTGCGCCAAAACGCTAGTTGGCAGTGGGGTTTCTATGCCACTGTGTTGAGTTTCCTCGTAAGAGACAAGGACAAGGAAATGCATTTCAAGCATTTTCACATGTCCGCTGGCAGATTTGATGACTTGCTTCATCTAATTCGCATCGGTGTACACACAGCCTACAAATATGGCGGAGAAGAAGCAACCGGAAATGCGCAGGAGGAGATGCGATGCTACCAAGTGGACCAGTCACAGTTGTGGCGGTCTGCGTCGCCACAACACGTGGGCAACTTTTCTGGAGAGGTGCACGTCACCCTACTGCGTAGGGTACAGCGTAGGTATGACGTAGGGTACACGACACCTATGGCGAAGATGCGACGCACAAGTATAAGACAGCCTTTACTGTAATTCATGTTTTTTATCTCCATTATTATGCATTGTATTGTATTACTGCCACAAAGACTACAAACTTGGAGACATAAAGCGATGATATTAAACCTGATTCCGGTTCTGATTGTGTTCAGAAAGAACAAGGCAGGTTTAACCTTGGCTGCAGATTAATTTAGCAGGATCTAGGCATTTTAAAATGACTCAGTTAGATGGTATGCTTTGCTGCCGTTCACATGAGCCTTGATAAATGCAGTGCCCATGCAGTGCCAAGGTAAGAGGTTTTCTTGGAGAGGATTTTGGAGAAGAGGGGATATATAGTTGCAGTGAGTAAGACCTGGATATGATCAGAGAGTGAGCCTTGAAAATTTCCTGTTGAATTAAAAACAGGATAGGTCTCTGAGCTCTAGTCCAAGCCACGTGCAACTTGGCAAAGAAACCAGCAGAGCAGGAGTCCAAACACTTGGGTAAAAAGCTGGGCCAGAAGACTCCCAGTGTAGGGAAATGCATATTAAACGTGCAGCAACCACTAATGGCTGCATGAGCGATGGGCGAGGGCCTGCTGCAGCTAAAGCCTTGTATGTTCAGAGGCTTAGCCTCTGGCTGGTTGAGGCGAGCGGACTATAATGGGCAGATTCTGGGGAGGGGCCATAGTGGTGTTAGAGACCTGGGTGGCTGGTGGTTAAGAATGGGGTTTGGGTGGGGGGTGATCTAGACTTCAAACACTGGTCATGGTTCATCATGGGATAGATCACGTGGCATGGCTCTATGACAGAGAATACTGTGGACAATGTTTAAAGGGGACAACTCTGAGCCATTCTGTTGTTATAAACCAAGAGAAGGCAACTAAAAAGCCAATAAGGAGGGAAAAAGAAGAAATATGAAGCTAATAATATAAAAAGGGATTCCAAAAGCTTTTCTGATTTACGGTATGAAGAGTAAATGAGAGGTAAGGGTGATCAGACTGCTGAAAACGATATTAGAGAGGTTGTAATGGTGGCTGATGAACTTAAGTATTTTGTGTTAATCTTCACTAACAGTTTGAGAGTGTCCAGGGGCAGAAGTGAGTGTAGTTGAAAGGTCCGAAGTTAAGCAAGTCATTTAGACCAGATGGAGTTCTGAACGAGATAGCTGAAGAGATTGTGGGGACATTAGGAATGATTCCTAGTTTCTGGAATGGTTCCAGAAGATGAGAAAATTGCAATTGTCACTTCACTCTTTAAGAAGGGAGAGAGGCAGAAGAAAGGACATTATGGGCCAGTTAGCCTGACCTCAGTGGTTGGGAAGATGTTGGAGTCCATTATTAAGGTAGAGGTTTTGGGAGACATATGATGAAATAGGCCAAAGTCAGCATGTTTTCCTTAAGGGAAAATGTTGCCTGACAAATCTGTTGGAAATCTTTGAGGAATTAACAGGAAGGATAGACAAAGGAGTGTCAGTGGATGTTGTTTTCTTGTGTATTTAGAAGGCCTTTAACAAGATGCCACACATGAGGCTGCTTAACAAGATAAAAGCCCATGGTATTACAGGAAAAATAGAAAATTGGCTGACTGGCAAGAGGCAAGGAGTGGGAATGAAGGGAGCCTTTTCTAACATTCTGCTGGTGATTAGTGGAGTCTGCAGAAGTCTGAATTGGGATCACTTCTTTTCACGTTATATGTCAAAGTTATAGAATTGATGGGTGATGGAATTGATGGTTTTGTGGCTCTCTGTGGATGATACAAAGATAGGTAGAGGGGCAGATAGGTTTGAGGAAGCAGAGAGGCTAAAGAAGGATGTAGACAGATTGGGAGAATGGTCAAATAAGTAGCTGGTGGAATATAATGTAGGGAAGATAGATAGGGAGATAAATACTTTACTGATCCCAAAAGAAACATAGAAACATAGAAAACATACAGCTCAATACAGGCCCTTCAGCCCACAAAGCTGTGCCAAACATGTCCCTAACTTGGAACTACCTAGGCTTTACCCATAGCCCTCTATTCTTCTAAGCTCCATGTAGCCATCCAGGAGTCTCTTAGAAGACACTATCGTTTCCACCACCACCACCGCCGCTGGCAGCCCATTCCACGCAATCACCACTGTCTGCATAAAAAACTTACCCCTGACATCTCCTCTGTACCTACTTCCAAGCACCTTAAAACTGTGCCCTCTCATGCTAGCCATTTCAGCCCTGGGGAAAAGCCTCTGACTATCCACATGACCAATGCCTCTCATTATCTTGTACACTTCTATAAGGTTACCTCTCATCCTCCGTCACTCCAATGAGAAAAGGCCGAGTTCACTCAACCTATTTTTATAAGGCATGCTCCCCAATCCAGGCAACATCCTTGTAAATCTCCTCTACACCCTTTCTATGGTTTCCACGTCCTTCCACGTGAGGCTACCAGAATTGAGCATAGTACTCCAAGTGGGGTCTGACCAGGGTCTTAAATAGCCGTAACATTACCTCTTGACTCCTGAATTCAGTCCCATGGTTGATGGAGGCCAGTGCACCGTATGCCTTCTTAACCACAAAGTCAACCTGTGTAGCAGCTTTGAGTGTCTTACGGACTTAGACCCCCTCTGATCCTCCACGCTGCCAAGAGTCTTACCATTAATATTATATTCTTCCATCATATTTGACCTACCAAAATGAACCTCCTCACACTTATCTGGGTTAAACTCCATCTGCCACTTCTCAGCCCTGTTTTGCATCCTATCGATGTCCCGTTGTAACCGCTGACAGCCCTCCACACTACCCACAACACCCCCAACCTTTGAGTCATCAGCAAATTTACTAACCCATCCTTCCACTTCCTCATCCAGGTCATTTATAAAAATCACAAAGAGTAGGGGTCCCAGAACAGATCCCTGAGCCACACCACTGGTCACTGGCCTCCATGCAGAATATGACCCGTCTACAACCACTCTTTGCCTTCTGTGGGCAAGCCAGTTTTTGATCCATAAAACAATGTCCCCTTGGATCCCATGCCTCCTTACTTTCTCAATAAGCCTTGCATCGTGTACCTTATCAAATGCCTTGCTAAAATCCATATACATTACATCTACAGCTCTACGTTCATCAATGTGTTTAGTCGCATCCTCAAAAAATTCAATCAGGCTTGTAAAGCATGACCTACCTTTGACAAAGCCATGCTGACTACTCCTAAACATATTATGCCTCTCCAAATGTTCATAAATCCAGCCTCTCAGGATCTTCTCCATCAACTTACCAGCCACTGAAGCAAGGTTCACTGGTCTATAATTTCCTGGGCTATCCCTACTCCCTTTCTTGAATAAGGGAACAACATCTGCAACCCTCCAATCCTCTATAGCCTCTCCCGTCCTCATTGATGGTGCAGAGATCATCGCCGGAGACTCAGCAATCTCCTCCCTCACCTCCCACAGTAGCCTGGGGTACATCCCATCCAATCCCAGTGAGTTATCCAACTTGATGCTTTCCAAAAACTCCAGCACCTCCCCTTTCTTAATATCAACATGCTCAAGCTTTTCAGTCCATTGCAAGTCATCCCTACACCCCTAATGTGAAATTAAAGCGTCATAGTAGCATTGCAAGCGCACAGATATACAAATATTAGTATATTTGTATATACTAACAGAAGTAAGAAAGAATAAAAAATAAGTTACCTCAAACAATCTAACAGGAATGGTTCATCACTTCCCTGGCTATAGGTTAACTCATTAAATAGCCTAATGTATACGGTCATACACTTTGACAGATGGAATCAAGGCATAGATTATTTTCTAAATGGAGAAAATTAAAAATTCTGTGGTCCAATGGGACTTTGAAGGCCTTGTGCAGCTGTTAACACAAGGTAAGAAGTGTAGATGTAATGTTAAAATTCCTTTCAAGAGGACTAGAGAATAAAAACAAGAATGTAATGCTGAGGCTTTATAATGCATTGGTCTGACCACGTTTTGAGTGCTGTGAGTAGTTTTGGGCTCCTTATCTAAGAAAAAGTGTGCTGACATTGGAGAGGGTCCAGTGGAGGTTCATGAGGATGTTTCCTGGAATGAAAGGGTTAACATATGAGGAGCGATTGATGGCTCTGGGTTTCAGCTCATTCTCTGTGGAAGGGATCTTTCCTATAGTGGGTAAGTCTAGGACCAGAGGGCACAGCTTCAGAATAGAGGGACGTGCATTTAGAACAGAGATGAGGTGGAATTTCTTTAGCCTGAGGGTGTTGAATCTGTGGAATTCTTTGCCACAGACGGCTGTGGAGTCCAAGTCATTGAGTATATTTAAAGTGGAGATTGATACGGTCTTGATTAGTCAGTGCATCAAAGGTTACGGGGAGAAGACAGGAGAATGGGGCTGAGAGGGATAATAAATCAGCCATGATGGAATGGCAGAGCAGACTCGATGGCTCAAATCACCTAATTCTGCTTTATGCCCTATGGTCTTATAGAATTAGCCTCAGCTGGTTGCCATCTAACTTAAAATCTTGACCCTTGTGGTAGTTTGCACCTTAGACTCCTCACAGCCTCTATATAATTCTAATTAGAATCAGATTTATCACTAATATATGTCAAGAAAATTGTTGTTTTGCTTCAGCAGTACAGTGTAATACATACAAATTGTGTTACTATAAGAAATATTAAACAATAAATAATAGATAGACAGCATGAAAGAGAGCAAAACAGTTAGTTAGTGTTCAAGGGTTCTTGGACCATTCAGAAATCTGTGGCAGAGAAGAAGAAGCTGTTCCTAAAGAATTGAGAGTGTGTCTTCTGGCTCCTGTACCTCCTCCACTAAATTCTAACACCACATTTGCAGTTTTCCAATCCTTTAATACCCAACCTGAGCTCCACTATCGCTTCAGTTATCTCCTTCAAAACCCTTGGGAACTGGCCTCAAGTCCTGGCCTGTCCTGATGAAGGGTCTTGGCCCAAAACGTCAACTGTTTACTCTTTTCCATAGATGCTGCCAGTCCTGCAGAATTCTTTCAGCATTTTGTGTGTGTCACATTGGATTTCCAGCATCTGCAGATTTTCTTGAGTTTCTCCAGTCCTGGCAACTTGTCTGCCTAAAACCCCCTATTAGTTTTTCCACTGACTCGCTCCTTGCAACTGGATCAACTAAGAATGAAACAGGGGTGAACATAAATGGAATACACAGAATAGACGGAAGTAAGGAAGAAATTATGAGACAAGGAAATAAATAGACTTATAGGTCAGAGTGAAAGGAGGAATAAAAATAAATTGCTGTCTGAAGTCCATTGCACAAGGATAAATTTTTTTTTAAATGTAGATGAAATGTTGCATCACTTGGAACAAGATGTAGAAAGGTTTACTCAGTCTCGACTGCAGTGATCAGCACTAGGAATTGAAATGTTATTGTGCAACTTTTTTAGGAAAGGCAAATGGAAAATATTAGATGAGTTGTCCTTGCTGATAGCAGTGGCAACAGAGAATATGCTATATCAAACGGGTGGCACAGTAGTGTAGTGGTTAGCACACTGCTTTACAGTGCAGGTGACCCGGGTTCATTTCCCGACGCTGTCTGTAAGGAGTTTGTACTCTCTCCCCGTGACCGCATGAGTTTCCTCCAGATGCTCCGGTTTCCTCCCACCGTCCAAAGTTGGTAGGTGAATCGGTCATTGTAAATTGTCCCATGATTAGGCTAGGATTAAAACAGGGGATTGCTGGGCAGTGCAGATCGAAGCTTATTCTGCGCTGTATCTTAGTAAATAAGTAAACAAACAAATAAAGGCAAACAAAGTTATGAGGGGTATAGATAGGGTAAATGCAAGCAGACATTTTCCACTGCAGTTGGGTGAGTTACAATTAGAGGTCATAGGTGAAAGGTGAAATGTTTAAGGGGATCGTTAGGTGTAGTGTAGTGGTGTAGTGGTGATGTTGGTTAAATTGCTCGGGATCTGGATCTGCTGGTGAGAGTGGGGAATGAGCTGCCAGTGGAAGTAGTGGATGTGGGTTCGATTTCAACATTAAGAGAAATTTGGATAGGTACATGGATGGGAGGGGTGTAGAGGGCTATGGTTTGGGGGCAGCTCGATGGGACTGGGCAGATTAAGAGTTCAGCACAGACATGATGGGCCATTTTTATGTACTGTGTTCTATGCATGAATATAGTGGAATTTGAATTCAGATCTTTTAATTGTAAGTCCAGGCTCTCAGGTTAGTGCCCACATACATTCCAAGCTGTATTTTTTCCTGAATTAAATTTACTTTGTCATTGAATGTTATCCATATATTTCATTTCCCTGTGACCTGCTTAATGGGAGGGTGGTGTTGGGGAGGGGATATAGATAGATTTGGAATTAATCTTCAGCACAAGTAGCAAACTAAACCCTTCATTTATTTACTGAAGTACAGCTTGGAACAGGCCCCTCCAGCCGCGCTGCCCAGCAACTTAACCCTGGCCTAATCACAGGGCAACTTACAATGAACAATTAAACTACCAACCCGTATGTCTTTGGACTGTGGGTGGAAACCAGAGCACCTGGAGGAAACCCAGTCATGGTATGGGTTAGGGTTCGTAAGTTGTGGGTATGGCATGTTGTCACCTGAGGCATGGCGACAGTTGTGGGCTGCACTCAGCACATACTCGGACTGTGCTGGCTGTTGACGCAAACAACGCGTTTCGCTGTATTGTACGCATAGATGTTTCGATGCACATGTGACAAGTAAAGCTAATCTTTAAAGTTATTGACGTATTCAATGAAGTGTACACTAAATATCTTGCTTTCAGATCACTCCACAGTCTGGTTCTTTGCTAGAACTTGGTCTTCCAGCTCTCTATCCCCTTGTGACAGCTGCTCCCCGTAAACTCTGATATCATTCTCATTCCTGACTTTAATGGCTCCATCGCAGGCTGTGCTGTCTTATTTTTTGCTTGATTTTATTTAGAGCTGGTGCTCCCGGCCTTCTTTATGCCATGGACCAAAACCATTAAGCAAGGAGTCTGTGGATCCCAGGTTGAGAACCCATGATGTAAAGATATAGCGTGGTTGCACGTCCTTCTGGCCAATAAGCTCTCACCGTCCAATTTTGTCCATATGACTAACTAACTACTAATCAGCATGTCTTTGGAATGTGGGAGAAAACTACAGAACCTGGAGGAAACTCACGCAGCAACAGGGAGAAAATGCGAACTCCTCACAGACAGCAGTGGGATTTGAACCCAGGTCGCTGACACTGCAACAGCATTGAGCTAACCTCTATGGATTGCCAAGCACCTAGGCTGTGGAATTCCTTCCCCAGAGCCCCCTGCCTTTCCCCTTTACAATACTCCTTATAACTCATAAGAATCAGAACCAGGTTTAATATTATTAGCTTATGTAACTGGGTGACTGTCGAATCTTATTCAGTATCGTTAAAAAGTGTACTCGGGCATTCATCCGGGTAATGCTAGAGTAGCTGTCTGTGCCTTTAAGTGGAGATGGTGACGTTATAACGCACACGCGAGATAGTGGGGAGACCATTTTGTTTTCTGCTGCAGGAGCTGGTGGGGCTTTAGAATAGATTTCCTTCCAAGATACTAGGCCTGGTGAGGAAAGGTGAGCATTAATTGACGATATCCACGCGAATTCGTTTATGCTTGTTGGCAAATCGAGAATATGGGTAATTTGACATGTTTTACATGTGGATGCTTTAGATTTTTACGAGCAAAAATCTCGACGCTGGATAGCGCTGCTTGCAAAGTTCCTCACCGGCCAAGTAGGTCAGTCTTCTTGTAATTTAACTACCAGGCAATATCTTGTAAAAGTTGTGCCAAAGTGTACCTTTTGTCTAACTTTATTGTATCATGACTGATTGTCCATGTAACCGCGTAACGTGAATGTTCAGTCTCCGTTCGGGAGTTCAGCACGTGTGTACTAAAAAGTAGTAGACATCTTAGATGAGGTGTATTCGCTTACATATTTCGCTGTGATGTATAAGGTCTAGGGTTGGGGGGATTCTAATGTTGTTTGTATTGTGTTTCTTCAGAACTGCCACTACCGTATTAGTACTGTATTAGTTTTGCATGATTTTCTTTGTATCTTTATACTGCATACGCAATTTTGTCATATGCTTTTGTGATATCATTCTGGGGGAACGTTGTCTCATTTTTTAACTACATTTGTGGTTTCTAAATGACAATAAACTGAATCTGAATTGGTCGATACACGAGTGTGTGGATCGAAGGATAAACAGAGGTTGTAATGGCTGGACCTGATTGTAAAGTCATTTGTTTTGTTTTGAGACCCTCTTTCTGGCACTTAAACATCTAAAACAGATAAAGGAATTAAAACCCGAAAAAGTAGTTGTCCTGAGTGTGTACTTTTCCCCAGGCTACACTTATGTCATGAAAATTGTTGTTATATGGCAACAGTACACTGCAATACATAATAATAAAAACTGTAAATTACAGTGATTTTATTTAAAAAGTTAAATTAAATAAGTAGTGCAAAAACAGAAATTAACAAAATAGTGAGGTAGTGTTCATGGATTCAATCTCCATTCAGAAATCTGATGGCAGAGGGGAAGAATCACTGACCGTGTGCCTTCAGGCTCCTGTATCTCCTCCTTAATTGTCGCAAAGAGAAGAAAGTACGTCCTGGGTGAAGGGAGTCCTGAACGTGGATGTTGCCTTTTTGAGGCATTGCACCTTGAAGATGTCCTGAACGCAGGTGTCAATGATGGAGGTAACTGAGTTTACAACTTTCTGCAGCTTACTTTGATCCTGTGAAGTGACAGCTCCCAGCCCGCCCTGGATGCCAGATGGTGATGCAGCCAGTTAGAATGCTCTCTGTGGCACATCTTAACATATTTGTGAGCGACAGACCAAATCACCTCGAAGTTCTAATGAAATATAGCCGCTGTTTTGCCACCTTTGTAGCCACATCAGTCCATTTAACAATTGTTAGTCATCTGGCTAATCATATCTGCAGCGCAACGAGGCATCAATGTTTTGTCTGATAACATTCATGAGAGATGTCTTGGAATGTGTTTTTGGTTACATTTCATTGGAAGTTGTTGTTTTTGTGCTGTTGTTGTTCCCAGATAGAACAAAGCACCCTGGGTTAAGTTGTCAGCTTCGACTGTCGTTCAGGCAAATCTGCAGCCAAATCGATAAGCTGCTCCCAACGTTCAATCCAGGACCCCAGGCATCCCAAACAGTGCATTAGAGAGCTGGCTTCCAATTAAGGCAGTTGTACTCCGAAACAATCTAGTGCACATCAGGGCTGACTCTATGAAATTGAGAATATCATGGCTAGTAAACTTTCCTCTTAGAATTCCATTTGTTCCTTGAACTTCACAATAAAATGCCGGACAATGAAAGGATTCAATTCAGTCGAACAAAATCACGTCTACTTAGATTCAAAGCTTGGCAATTTTATTTTAAAAGAGAAGTAGAGGAGTTACAATGCAGGGCACAGTCATCATCATCATCCTCATTGTATGCTGTGTCATATGATGCAGGCGATCCAGGATCCATCACCATGATTGTTCTTTGCCAATTTTTCTACAGAAGTGGTTTGCCGTTGCCTTCTTCTGGGCAGTGTCTTTACAAGACGGGTCACCCCAGCCATTCTCAATACTCTTCAGAGATTATCTGCCCGGCATCAGTGGTCGCATAACCAGGATTTGTGATATCCACCGGCTGCTCGTACGGCCATCTGCCTCCCTGCTCCCACGATTTCACGTGACCCTGATTGGGGAGTTAAGCAGGTGCTATACCTTCAGACTAGTGGAGGGAAGGAGTGCCTTGCACCTCCTTTGGTAGAGATGTAGAGATGGTGGAGATCTCCATCCCACCACCCAGCAGGGCACAGTACATACTGATAATGAAAGCAAGCCCGATTGACCTTTAATTAAAATGATGCTTCAGATTTGAGGCAAGCTACTTTCTTTACTTTGTCTTTGCTTTCACTTGTTTTTAATCCTTCGTCTCCATCTTTCCTGAGGGATTTACTCAGGAAAATATACTCCTCGATATTGTTTCATAGCTCAGTCATTGTCTGTTGCGTTTTCAGATTAATTTATTTATCATATTTACAATGATAACTAGAGTGAATGGACAACTTATATTAAGAACCAACTAAGGAAGTGCTGGGGGTAGCCGAGTAGCGTCCCCATGCATTCTGGCAATAACATAACTCGCCAACAATTTTCAGCAGAGCAAGACAAGCAGCACAACAATAAAACGACAGCCACAAAGAAAAATATCCCTCCCCCCCCCCACCTACTCGCACGTACAGATTGGTCTCCAGCTCCAAGACAGGCTGCCAACAAGCATCCAACCTGGAGTCCATGACCCAGATTTGCAGATGCCTCATCTGGTTGAGTGTGGTTGGGGGTGGGGGTAGGGGAGGAATCGTTCTTGGCTCGTACTCATTGACATTTACAACATACATTGGAGCAGCTCCCTGGTGGTGAGGTGTTAAATCTTGCTTGATGATGCTCTTATGTGCCCCTGACATATGTTGCTAAGTGGAAAATGCTATAAAAATCAGCGTGAGAGATCTGGGCCAAAGGGCCTGTTTCCAATCTGTAAGAGTCTATCGTAGAAACTACAACTTCTAAATTACTAGAAGTAATTGCTTAGAGAGAAATTTCATGGATTGTCCTACAGGGGGAAGTGAGGTGGAGAGAGTTAGCAACCCCACCACCTGACTGCTCTCTATGATCCCCTTGCCCTCGCTAACCTTCCTCCTCCCTTTGACTGGCCCTCCTCCCCACTCCCTCCAGCCCTCCTAACTGCACTTCCCTACCTTTTGTCCTTGCTCCTCTCTCACCTCAACCCATTCCTTTCTATCCCTCTTGACCCCCACTCTACCCCCACCCTTTCTTCCCTTCTACTTATGCCCTGTATAGAGGCATACAATTCATTCAGTCCCCCCTCCCCCAGCTGATCTCTTAAGCTCCGAGAAAAATAAGCCAGCCATTGAAATATTCAGAATCAGAAACATGTTTATTATCACTGACATATGATGTGAAGTTTGTTGTGTTGCAGAAGCAGTACAGTGCAAAGAGATACAAAATATGCAAGAAAAAAGGACCAATAAGATTGTGCTCATGGACCATTCAGAAATCTGATGGCAGAGAGATGCGGCAGAACTAAGGCAAGGTGAGTGGAGTTGAGGCAGAGTCGAGGCAGAGCCTGGGCCTGTCCCAGAGAGGAGAAAATGCCCAAGGTCCAGTTGCTTTAATCTCTGGGCCAAAATAGAAAGGTCAGATACAAGCTAGTTCAAGGCATCAGGTTCCAGGCCCTAGAGCATAACAAGGCAACAATATTTAGGTCTGTGAGCGAGGAACGACCTGATGTTTGGAGGATTTAAGCGCCAGGCCAAATTGAAAAGGTCAGGGTGTCAGGGTCGAAGAAGAGGGATGGGCCGGTTCAGTTCACTGCTCAGACATTTACTCGGCTCAGTGCTGAACTGAGGCTGTGGACTGAAACTTCAGTTCTGAACGCTATTTGCTTATTTTTATTGTTTACACAGTTTGTTTTTTTTCTGCACATTGGTCTTCTTTAAAATTAGTTCTTTTGGGTTTCTTTGTTTGATGGCTGCCTGTAACGAGACGAATATCAAGGTTGTATAATAGACAATAGACAGTAGGTGCAGGAGTAGGCCAGTTGGCCCTTTGAGCCAGCACCGCCATTCAATATGATCACAGCTGATCATCCACAAACAGTACCCTATTCCTGCCTTCTCCCCATACCCCTTGACTCCGCTATCTTTAAGAGCTCTGAATAACTCTTTCTTGAAAGCATCCAGAGAATTGGCCTCCATTGCCTTCTGAGGCAGAGCATTCCATAGATCCACAACTCTCTGGGTGAAAAAGTTTTTCCTCAACTCTGTTCTAAGTGGCCTACTCCTTATTCTCAAACTGTGGCCTCTGGTTCTGGATTCCCCCAACATTGGGAACATGTTTCCTGCCTTCTGATAATGTTTTATCAATGTAATATCAATGTTGTACAACACTTTGATAATGAATATATTTTGAACTTTGAACTTCGAAGAAGCTGTTCATTAAGTGTGGCTCTTCAGGCTCCCGTACTTTCCCTGATGGTACAAATGCGAAGAGGGCATGTACCAGGTGGTTAGGATCTTTAGTGATGGATGCTGAGGATCAGAGGGATCTTGGGTCTAAGTCCATAGGACACTCAAAGCTGCTACGCAGGTTGATTCTGTAGTTAAGAAGGCATACGGTGCATTGGCCTTCATCAATCGTGGGATTGAGTTTAAGAGCCGAAAGGTAATGTTTCAAAAGGGGGGGAATATTTTTGTTTGTGGCTGTCCTTTTATTGTTGTGTTACCCCACTTGGAGTACTGTGCTCAATTTTGGTCCCCACACTACAGGAAGGACGTGGAAACCATAGAAAGGGTGCAGAGAAGATTTACAAGGATTTTAACACAAAGTACACTGCAGATGCTGTGGTCAAATCAAGATGTACAAAAAAGCTGGATGAACTCAGCAGGTCGGGCAGAATTTTGCCTGGATTGGGGAGCATGCGTTATGAGAATAGATTGAGTGAACTCTGCTTTTTCTCGTTGGAGCGACGGAGTATGAGATGTGACCTGATGGAGGTGTTTCATTGATAGTCAGAGGCTTTTCCCCAGGGCTAAAATGGCTAGCATGAGAGGGTACAGTTTTAAGGTGCTTGGAAGTAGGTACAGAGGAGATGTTAGGGGTAAGTTTTTTTATGCAGAGAGTGGTGAGTGCGTGGAATGGACTGCTGGCGGTGGCGGTGGAGACGGAAACGATAGGGTCTTCTAAGAGACTCCTGGATGGCTACATGGAGCTTAGAAAAATAGAGGACTATGGGTAAAGCCTAGGTAGTTCAAAGGTAGGGACATGTTCAGCACAGATTTGTGGGCTGAAGAGCCTGTATTGTGTTGTATGTTTTCTATGTTTCTATGTCTACTTGAGGCAGTAAGCCCCGATGATGTCCTTGATAGCGAGGAGGATTGTTCCCATGACGGAGCTGGCTAAGTGTACAACCCTTCACAGCCTTTTGCAATTCTGTGCATTGGAGGCTCCATTGGAGGCTGTGATCCAACTCCCTCGGACAATGTGAAGAATCTCTTCTCCATCTCTTGCGTTGCATCACTTGCTTCCTGCAGTGTGACGATTGGAACTGCACAGAATGCTCCAGCTGTGACCTGATCCACACGAGCATCCAGTGAAGAGATTTCCCCGATTCCCACTGCCTTCAGTCTTTCTGGGATTCCAGATGTTAATGGCTGCCTTCATATTAAGGGCAGTCATTCTAACATCTGGAAGTCAGCTGTTTTGTTTAGATCAAGACTGTGATGAGGCCTGGAGCTGATTAATCAGAGCATAACATGACCACTTGCTTTTATTCTTCGTATCTGAGTTTTGACTTCTGCGATATCAACGTATCAGGTTGCAATGTAAATAATATATACAAAATACAGCGCAAAGAAGGCAACTGGAGCAGGATATTCTTATAGCATCATAGAGTAATACAGCATGGAAACAGTCCATTCGGCCCAACTAGTTCATGCTGACAATGGCCTCCGTCTGATCTAATCCTATTTGCTGGTGTTTGGACCATATCTCTCTAAACCTTTCCTATCCATGTATCTCAGAATCAAGTTTAGTATCAGTGGCACATGTCATGAAATCTACTGTTAGGCAGCAGCAGTACGTTGCAATGCATACCATTAAAAATCGTGAATTACGTTAAGTATATCTTCATTCTAGCTCCCTTCTTTATGCTTCTTTTTCCCTCACCTCCACTCAGGGCCCCCAAGTAGTCCTTCCAGGTGAGGCAACTTTTCACCTGTGAATCTGTTGAAGTCATCTGCTGTATAGGGTGCTCCCGATGTGGTCTCCACTGCATTGGTGAGATCCAATGTAGATTGGGGAACCGCATTGTCGAGCACTTCCGTTCAACCTGCAAAAAGCAGGATTTCCTGATGGCCAACCATTTTAATCCCAATCCCCATTCCTATTTCAACATGTCAGTGCATGGCCTCTTCTTCTGCCATGATGAGGTCATTCTCAGGTTGGAGGAACAACACCTCATAGTCCATTTAGGTAGCCTCCAACTTGATGGCATGAGCATCAATTTCTCCAACTTCCGGTAATTTTTTCCACTCCTCTTTCTCTCTTATTCAATTCTCCACTCTGGCCACTTACCTCTTCTCAGCTGCCCATCACCTCCCCCTGGTGTCCCTTCTACTTCCCTTTGTCCCATGGTCCACTTTCCTCCCTGTCAGATGCCTTCCTCTCCAACCCTTTACATTTTTCACCTACCACCTCCCAGCTTCTTACTTCATCACCCCTCCTCCACCTATCACTTTCCAGCTTCCTCTCCCCCTGACTTCTTACTCTGGCATCTTCTCCCTTCCTTTCCAGTCCTGAAGAAGGGTCTCGGCCTGAAATGTTGACTGTTTCTTCATTTCCATAGATGCTGCCTAACCTGCTGAGTTCCTCCAGCATTTTGTGTGTGTTGTAGTTCCTTGTTCACTCCTGTCCCTGAAGAATGAAGCCGGGCATTAGTTTGACTCAAAGTCTGCTACCACTTCCAAGCAAGCCATTCTAGAGTTAATGGAATATTGAAAATTGATATTGGTTTATTATTGTCAGATATACTGAGATACAGCGAAAAGCTTATCTTGCAAGTTATTCATTCAGATCAAATCATTACCCAATGCATTGACCTAGAACAAGGTACAACACTGTGCAAAAGTCTAGGGCACCCTAGGTCTTTTATATGGTTTCAGATGGTACGGCTTCCACTGAGCCCTGATCTCAATATCATCGAGGCTGTTTGGGATTACCTGGAGAGACAGAAGTGAGCAAGACAGCCAACATTTGCAGAAGAACTATGGGAAGTTCTCCAAGATACTTGGAACAACCTACCAGCCGATTTTCTTATAAAACAGTATACCCAAAAGATTGATGCAGTTTTACAGGAAAAGTATGGTTACGCCAAGTGATTTGATTAAGTTTTTTTCACTGTTTACTGCTCTTCATAGTAATTTTATCGATATTTGGAAACTTCTTATTTCATTATTTTGAAAGTGTCTTCATTTGACAGAATAATACAGACTGTAAAACAATAACAAGTGTAACAACTACAGAGAAAGTACAGTGCACATAAATAAGATCATAACAAGGTAGATTGTGAGGTCAAGAGTCCATTCCATTGTACAAGGGATCCTTTAAACAAAGGTCCTTCATTTTTAGTGATAAGACATTTCTAGTGTTGATTATCACATCATGCAATATAACTATATTGCACAACCAATCACAAAATGGATTTTCTCAGTTCTTATTGAAGGACTCCATCAAACCACAGGATCTGTCCCAGCAATGACATTATGACTGATGGAGTTGCCCAAATAGTGTCGTGGCATCGATCATGTGCAGTGAACAGTTGACACTGCACTCTGAAAGACCATCGCACAACAGGACCTCGGTAATGTTGAGAAGAGAGGAAAGTTAACATCGCTAAATTGTACAGTCGTAAAACTTCCAGGCAATAACCATCAATATTAAAGTTACACAATCATACAGCTGAACTCATCCATGCCAGCAGGTCTGTTTCCATGTGGTTTATTGTCACATGCACTGAAGTACAGTGAGAAATTTTGTATTGCATGCGATCCGTACAGATCATTTCATCACATAGTGCATCAAGGTAGAACAACTAGCTTTGTGTTCAGTACTTGCTCAGTACTTCAGTACTTAACTCAGTGGGCGATCTTCACCTCTGGCAAATCCTAAACACTGCATCCTGCCCCACCCTCAACAAAATGATTTTCAACGATGGCATGCACCTACCATAAGAACACACTCCCCAAACACTCCAACATAGCCAGTCTGATATAACCACTCCTTCCTCAATGATCTACAAGCTCCAAAGCAACACAAAATCATAGAGCACTACAGATCAGAAGCAGGTCCTTCAGGCCATCCAGTCCATGCTAGACAGTTATTCTGCCTGATCCCATTGACCCACACCTGGATTACAGCCCTCCATACTCCTCCCATTTAGTTACTTATCCAAACTTCTCTTAAATGCTGCAATCGAACCCGCATCCACCACTGCCACTGGCAGCTTGTTCCACACTCACACCACTCACCGTGTGAAGAAGATCCCCATCACTTTAACCTATGACTGCTAGTTGTAGTGTCACTCAACCTCAGTGGAATAAAGCCTGGTTGCATTTCCCTATAACATGGTCAATATCATGGAGGCAATGGTGTGAAGTGTCCCCTATGTTCAAACTGGTTTCTCCATTTGTGATCTTGCACAATTATAATCTGGACTGACCTACCCAGCAGGGGTAAAAGAAGCTTCAAAATGAATCAAAGCTAGACTTGTAAAGGAATGTAAAAATTCCAGCATTGTGGGCTACGAACTGAAGCTATTTGGAAGTTACTTTCAAAACACTAGTGCAGGCAAAATTGAGCTGTTCAGCATTTAATATTCTCCATGAGTAACAGGCAGAAAATTTGAACACTGTTCATCATTACCACATAAATGGACAGATCCAAAGTCCCACAGAAATTCAAAATAACCCTCTGTGTAATTACTTCATAGCTCTTTGCAAGAAGCATCCATTTCTCTGTTAATCAGACCATCAAAATGAGAATCAGGTTTAATATCATTGGCACATGTCGTGAAATTTGTTGACTTTGCAGCGGCAGTGCAATGCAATACATCATAATAGAGAAAAAAAAACTGTGAGTATAGTTAAATTGAATAAGCAGTGCAACAAAATAAATAAAAACGCAGTGAGGTAATGTTCATGGGTTCAATGACCATTCAGGAATCAGATGGCAGAGGGGAAGAAGCTGTTCCTGAATTGCTGAGTGTGTGCTGTTTGGGCTGTTGTACCTCCTTCTGGATGGTAGCAATGAGAACAAGGCCTGACCTGGATGATGGGGCTCCTTGACGGTATCCTGGGTACTACAGAGGCTAGTGCCATGATGGAGCTGTCTAAGTTTACAACTCTCTTCAGTTTAGACTTTGATCCTCTGCAGTAGCACCACCCCCCACCCAAGTATACCACTCTCCATGGTATATCTGTAGAAAGTTTTGCGAGTTTTTGGTGATATACCAAATCTTCTCAAATGAATGAAATATAGCCACTGTAAAGATAATAGAATAGGAGCAGAATTAGGCCATTCAGCCCATTGAACATGACTGATTTGTTTTCCTACTCAACTGCATTTCCCTGCCTTCTCCCTGTAACCTTTGACTCCCTTACTCGTCCAGAACCCCATCAACCTCCAGTTTAAATGTACCCAATGACTTTGTCTCCATGGCTTTAGATCGTAGATACTCCTGTAAGTGACACCTGCCAAGCAAAGGGTTTTTGGAATCCAGTCCTTCACTTAGGGTGCTTGAAGGCAGTTGTGACATTCTATTGAACTCAGTATTGTTTACACTGACCATCAAATAACTTCATCCATAAATTGGAGTAAATTGGTTGGAAACGGCCTGTGGGAGTGCAGATAGACTGATGAGCAATTAGAAACAAGTGTATGGGTCAGAGTGAAACAGAAGGAAGACAAAATCATTTATGCTGGAGAATTGTCCAAATGATGGATCAGTGTCACTTTGACCCAGAAATGTGAGTACACTTCAATTGGTTGCTAATGTGTTGTGGTCTATTAATAAGTATAAAGTCTTTGAAGCTCCTCAAAACATTGTTGCACAAAAGCACCACCTACCACTATATTTAGCTTCTCAGACAAGATAGCTTGTCTCCTCCATCTGTACCATGTCAGTTGCTCTTGGCCAAAGCCCCACGTGGGATTCTCAGGAGTGGAAACAAAAATCCGCTCTGATTCCCAGTTCTGCTTTTCCCCCGCTGACACTCAGTGTGGTGAGAAATCAAACAGAATCCAACACAAAAGGCTCCACACTGGGCTGAAGATAGAACAGTACAGTGGACGAAAAGGCTCTTCGTTGTGCCAAAGTAAATAAATTAGTGATCAAATTCCAAGCTAAACTAATCCCTGGTATCACACATACAAAATACTAGAGGAACTCAGCAGGTCAGGCAACATCTCTGGAGAAGAATAAACAGTCTCTGTTTCAAGCCAAGACCCTCCATCAAGATTTCGGCTACAATATAGAAGCCTGAGCAGCCACCTTATTAGGCACCTACTGTAAAGTGGTTGATGAGGTACGTACATGGTCGTCTGCTGCTATAGCCCATCTGCTTCAAGGATCAACGTGTTGTGCCTTTAGAGATGTTCTTCTGCACGATGCTGTAACATATGTTTATTTGAGTTACTGTTGCCTTCCTGTCAGCTTGAACCATTCTGGCCATTCTCCTCTGACCCCTGTCATTAACAAACCATTTTTGCTCTCAGAGCTGCTGATCACTAGATTTTTCTTTATTTTTCACACAATTCTCTGTAAATGCTAGAGACTGCTGTATATGAAAATCTCAGGAGATCAGCAGTTTCTGAGATACGCAAACCACCCTGTCTGGCACCAGCAAACATTCCATGGTCAAAGTCACACAGATCCTGTTTCTTCCCCATTCTGATGTCTGGTCTGAACAACATCTGTCTGCATGTTTTTATGCATTGAGTTGCTGCCACATGATTGGCTGAGTAGATATTAACATTAACAAACAGGTGTATAGGTATAACTAATAAAGTGTCTACTGAAATGTACAAACAAATCCCTTCTGTCTGCACAATGGCCATACCCTTCTATTTCCTGCATGTTTATATGTGTATCTGAAAACACACTCAATGTTTTACAAACAGCTTCTTCCCCACTGCCATCAGATTTCTGAATGGACAATGAGCCTCACTATCTTGTTTTGTTATGTACTACTTATTTAATACATACACACATACATTTCTAATTGGAATCTATAGTTTTCTTATTATTATGTATTGCAATGTACTGCTGCTTCATAACAACATATTTCATGATATATGCCAGTGATATTAATTCTGATTCTGATTCTATTATAAGAGTTCTGGAACATTCTTATTGTATTTACCTCCACCACCACCCCTGGCAGGCACCCATCACTCCTTGTGTACAAATCTTGTCCCACACATCTCCTTTGAACTCATGCCCCCTCCCATCACCTCAGATATATGCCCTCTGATATTAGACACTCTAACACTGAGGAAAAGTTACTGGCTATCAATGCCTCTCTTAATCTTATAAGTCTCTATCAAATCTCTGCTCAGCTTCTTTTGCTCCAGAGAAACTACCCAACTCTGTCCAAGCTCTTGTGACAGCACATGCCCTCTAAACCAGGCAGCATCCTGATAAACCTCTACTGCACCCTTTCCAAAGTCTCAATATTCTTTCTGTACTGGGGTGACCAGAAATGTGTGCAATACTCCAGAGGCATTCTAAATTGAGTTTTATAAAGCTGCAACACACGCAAAATGAGGGAGGAACTCAGCAGGCCAGGCGACATCTGTGGAAAAAAGTACAGTCGACGTTTCGGGCAGCGACCCTTGTGTCCTGTGAAGGGCTTCAGACCAAAACATCGACTGTACTTTTCCCATCGGTGCTGCCTGACCTTCTGAGTTCCTCCATCATTTTGTGTGTGTTGCTCAGATTTCTAGCATCTGCAGATTTTGTCTTCAGTGCCTGAACAAATAAAGGCAAGCATGTCATATGCTTTCTCTATCACCCTATCAACCTGTGTAGCCACTTTCAGAGAGCTATGAACAACTTTGGACCCCAAGATCCATCTGATCATCAGCACTGTTAATACTCTTGCTACTAATAGTCTACTGTCCCTTTACTTCTGATCTCCGAAAGTGTAACAGTTGACATTTGGTTGGGTTAAGCCCTATCTGCCATTTCTCAATCCACTTCTCCAATTGATCTATATCCTTTGCCAGTACAGTTGTAGCATGGTCGTGAGGCATTCAGTGTAATGTTATTACAGAGACAAGCTGTAAGATCAGAGTTCAATTCCTGCCACTGTCTGTAAGGTCAACATGAGGAAATCTGCAGATGCCGGAAATTCAAGCAACGCACACAAAATGCTGGTGGAACGCAGCAGGCCAGACCCAAACCGTCGACAGCACTTCTCCCTATAGATGCTGCCTGACCTGCTGCGATCCACCAGCATTTAGTGTGTTACTGTCTGTAAGTGTTTGTATGCCCTCCCCGTGACCACTAAGGTTTACTCCGGTAATCTGGTTCCCTCCGACACTACAAAGACATACAGTACCGTTAGGGTTACTAGGTTGTGGGCTTATGTTGGCACCTGAAGTGTGGCACACTTAAAGACTCCCTAGCACAACCCTTGCTGATTTGATTTGACTCAAATAACACATTTCACTGTGTATTTCATTGTGCATATTACAAATAAAGCGAGATCCTTTCTTACTTTTTCTTTTATGCCATCCACAACTCCAATAACCTTTGTATAACCAACCCACATACACTTTCATCCAGGTCATTTATACATATCATAAACAGTGAGTCCCAGCCCAGATCCCTCTGGCACGCCACTAGTCACAGGCCTCCAATCTGAATATGTCCTATTGACCACTACACTCAGTCTTCTCTGGGTAAGCTAGTTTTGAATCCGAACTGTAAATTCACTATGATCCCATGAATCTTTAAGAACATGGGAAGATTTGCATTTCTATAGTGCTTGCATGTCCCATTTGGGACCTTCTAACACACTTTACCATCAGTGAGGTTCTTTTTGATTTGCTGAAAATTTGGAGACAGAGTGTATTGAGCACGACTTTAATACAAGCAGTTCTCACAGACAATAAGCTGATAATGGCCAGATAATCTGTCATTTCGGACACAACAATCGGTTGGGTCAGTGGGCAGCTCTCCCCTACTCTTCATCAAAATGGTGTATGGGTAAGGGAGACAGAGGGGTGACCTATCCTCAGAGCATAGGGGACTGAGAGGTGACCTTACAGATGTGTTCAGTGACCAGTTTATTCGGCAGCTCCTGTAGGAGGGTTAAGTAGTTAGTGCAAAGTTGTAGGCTGAAAGTTCTGTTCCTATGCTGTACACTTCCATGTTCTAAAACCACTTCTCTGATGAAGTCTTGCTTAAAGGTATTGGTCCATGGCATAAAGTAAGGTTTGGGGCCCCTGAATTATCCTAATGACACCTAAATCCCTTCTGCACATAGTCGATAAACACAGAAAATCTGCAGACACTGGAAATCCAAAGCAACACACACAAAATGCTGGAGGAACTCGGCAGGTCAGGCAGCGTCTATGGAGAGGAATAAACAGTTGACGTTTTGGGACAAGACCTGTCCCACCATGAGAGCTGCAACCCAGGCACCCACTTCTCACTGTGTAAAAAAAAAAATTGTCCCTCAAGTCCAGTTCGACCATGTTGGGCTCTTCGGGGTTCTTCAGTTTCCTCCGACATCCCAAGAACACAGGGTTAGTAGGGTAATTGGTCACATGGGTGTAACTGGGTAGCATGATCTCCTTGGACCAGAAGGGCCTTTTACCATGCTGTATCTCTAAATAACTTTTTTTTTAAAAAAGGCTCAATGGAAGACCAGAATTAAGTCACAAAAAAGAGAGGATTGGCCATAATCATGTTGAGTGGTGGATTAAACTCAAAGGACCGAATGGCTGATTCCCACTCCTGTTTTCTGTACATTTTCAAGATTCGATGACTTGCCGACCTCTCCTAACCAGAGAAATGTGCCTATGGCTGAACAGTGAGAAAGCATGAACAAAAGGGAGAACCGTTACCAAAGAATAATACAGAAAGAGTTCACTTAAAGTGTAATGAGAGGCTTGAATGAGTGGCCAATTGTAAAGACCAACATTTACATTACACTTTATAATGGCCTTAAGAAACTTCAGAAGAGATTGGCTATAAATTAATTACTTTGAAGTGCAGTTATAGGGGTAAACACACTAGGAAATTTATGCACAAGAACATCCAGTAGCACTTATACCCACTGTGATTAAATGCTTCGAGGGGATGATGATGAAACACACTAACTCCTGCTTGAGAAGAAATTTGGATCAGGTCCAATTTACCAACTGTCATCACAGGTCCACCGCAGATACCATTTCACTGACACTCTGCTCAACCCTGGAACATCTGGACAGTAAAGTTTCATAAACAAGAGAAAGTCTGCAGTTGGTGGAAATCCGAGCAACACACATAAAATGCTGGAGGAACTCAGCAGGCCAGGTAGCATCTATGGTAAAAAGTACACTTGACAGTTGAGACCGAAACCCTTCTGCAGGACTGGAGAAAAAAAGCTGAGGAGTAGATTGGAAAGGTGGGGAGGGGAGAAACACCAGGTGACAGGTGAAAGTTGGAGGGGGAGGGATGAAGCAAAGAGCTGGGAAGCTGATTGACGAAAGAGATAGGAAAGCAAGGGGGAGGTGCACCAGAGGGAAGCAATGAGCGGGCAAGGAGATGACATGTGTCAGGGACAAGGGGATGGGCAATGGTGAAGGGGGAGGGGGTGGTGGAAGAATTACTGGAAGTTTGAGAAATCGATGCTCATGCCATCAGGTTGGAGGCTACCCAAACGGAACATCAGATGTTGTTCCTCCAACCTAAGTGTGACCTTTTCCCGGCAGTGGAGGAGGCCATGGATGGACAAAACAGAATGGGATTAGGAAGTTTTAATTAGAATGGGTGGCCGCTGGGAGATCCCACTTGTTCTGGCAGACAGAGTGTAGACTCTCGGCGAAGCAATCTCCCCATCTACATTGGGTCTCACTGATATACAAGAGTCCTCATCAGGAGCACCAAACACAGTACATGACTTCAACAGACTCACAGGTGAAGTGGCACCTCGCCTGGAATGACCATTTGGGGCCCTGAATGGTAGTGAGGGAGGAGGTGTAGGGGCAGGTGAAGCACTTGTTCCGCTTGCGAGGATAAGTGCTTGGAGGGAGATCAGTGGGGAGGGACGATTGGACAAGGGAGTCACATAGGGAGCGATTCCTATGGAAAGCAGGAAGTGGGGGCACGGGAGGAGAAGATGTGTGTGGTGGTGGGATCCGGTTGGAGGTGATAGAAGTTTCAGAGAATTTTGTGCTGGACGTAGAGGCTGGTGGGGTGGCAGGTGAAAACAAGAGGAACCCTATCCCTGGTAGTGTGATGGGAGAATGGAGTAAGAGCAGACGTGCGTGAAATGGAAGAGATGTGGACAAGGGCAGCATTGATGGTGGAGGAAGGGAGGCCTCTTTCTTTGAGAAAGGAGAACATCTCCTTTGTTCTGGAATGAAAAGCCTCATCCTGAGAGCTGATGTGGTGGAAACAGAAGAACTGAGAGAAGGGGATGGCGTTTTTACAAGTAGCAGGGTGGGACGAGGTATGGTCCAACATATAGGAGGGAGACTGAAAATCTGGCTGAGTGGTGTTGCAAGAACAACCTCTCACTCAATGTCAGCAAGACCAAGGAGCTGATTATTGACTTCACAATGAGAAAACCGGAGGTTCACAGGCCAGTAGAGCAGTGCTCAACTTCCTAAGAAGCTTGCGAAGATTCAGCATGACGTTTAAAACTTTAACAAGCTTCTATAGATGTGTTGTGGAGAGTATATTAACTGGTTGCATCACAGACTGGTATGAAATGCCCTTCAATGGAAAAATTCCAGAAGAGGTCATAGATAAGGCTCAGCCTATCACAGGTAAACCTTTTCCCACCACTGTGCACATCTACATGGAGCACTGTTGCAAGAAAGCAGCATCCATCAACAATGATCTCCATTATCCAGGCTATGCTCTCTTCTTGGTGCTGCCTTCAGGAAGGAGGTACAGGAGCCTCAGGGCCCACAGCACCAGGTTCAGGAACAGTTATTACCCCTCAACCATCAGGCTCTTGAACCAAAGGGAATAACTCCATTTGCACCAAGACTGAACTGTTTTCACAATGTATGGACTCACTTTCAAGAATGCTTCATCTCATCTTCTTGATATTTATTTTTTATTTATTAGTAGTATTATTCTTTGATTACTGTTTTTTTTTCTTTTGCATTTGTACAGTGTTGCCTTTTGCACAGTGATAGTTGTCTGGTTTGGTGTGTACGGTCTTTCATTGATTCCAACATGTTTCTTGGATTTGCTGAGTATGCCCCCGAGAAAATAAATCTCAGGGTTGTATATGGTGGCATATATGTACTTTGACAATAAATTTACTTCGAATTTTGCCTCATCCCCACCATTTCCATCCTCCCCCTCCCAAGAACAAGTGATTAGTGAATTGTGTAGTGTTAGAGACAGGATCTACTAGTCCATTGAGAGAGACTGTTATCCTTTTTAGAAAAAGGTGAAAGAGATCATGAACGTTCACTTGAACATTTTAGTGTCCCAAGGAGTCCTGCTCTTGATGTTGTAACCTCTGCTTCAGTAACATACTGGGATAATCTCATAGATTAAAAGACCATACTCTCCCTCTGGTCTCAGTAGTCCATCCATATATCCTGACTTCACCCATGTCCTGGGAATCACAGATATACAGAGTGCAAATATAGGAGCTGCAGCCCACCTAGTACTCACTGGGAAGACGTCCAGATAAACACGTGGGTAGGAGAGGTCAGAATCAGAATCAGATCTATTATCACTTGCATATGTCATGAAATTTGATGTATTACCACTGATATATTGTCACTGATTTACTTACGTCATGAATGTGGTGAGGATCCTGACTTTGCCTCATGGTCTGGTGTAGAAGTGTCAATGACCAGGAACGAAAAAGCTGACAGAAAGCAGTGGATACAGCCTAGTCCATCACAGGAAAAAAAAACCCTCTCTACCATTGAGTACATCCACAAGGAGTGCTGTTACAAGGGACCTCCACTATCCAGACCATGCTCTCCTCTCGCTGCTGTCATTGCGTGATCTGGGTCTCACACCACCAGGTTTAGGAACAGTTATCACCATTCAACAATTAGGCTCCTGAACCAGCGTGGATAACTTTACTCAAAATGACTCAGATCTGATTTCACAACCTACGGACTCACATTCAAGGACTCTAGAACTCAAGTTCTCAATATTATCGCTTTATCTCTTCTTTTGCATTTGCTCATTTCATCTTCATTTGCCCATTGGCTGTTTGCTCAGTCTTTGTGCATAGTTTTTCATTTGATTCTGTTGTATTTCTTTGCTCTATTCTGAATGTCCACAAGAAAATGAATCTCAGGGGAGTATATGGTGACATATTGTAGATGTATTTTTGATAATAAATTTACTTTGAACTTTTGATTTGTTGTTTCTGTGGTAGTACAGTGCAATACATAAAAAGTTACTACAAATTACAATATAAAAATAAATAAATAGTGCAAAAGAGGTGAGGTAGTGTTCACGAATCATTCAGAAATCTGAAATCTGAACAGGTTCAGGGGGCTAAGGGTCAAATGCAGGCTGAAGGGATGTGGTCACAGGAAAACACAGTCAGCATAGACAACTAGACCTAATTCCATGATGATTCTGGCTTTGACCACTAACCACATATTTACATTAATCCTATTCTAACCCCTTTTTATTCTTTCCATACTCTCTTCAGCTTCTTGTAAGTGCCACCATTCACCCATACACATGGGACAATTTCTAATTGTCCAGATCACCTGCCGAACTGCACTGCTTTGGGATGTGGGAGGGAACGGAGCAAGCCGAAGAAAGCCGCCCAGTCACAGGGAGAACATACAAAACTTCACAAAGATAGTAGCTGAGGTCATATTGGACTCCAGTCTTGATGCTGTGAGGTATCAGCCCTACTAGCTGTGCCCCTGTACCACACATAAAGTCAAAACCTCAGACAAATGCCAGTTTATCCAAATAACTCACGATTGAAAAAAGGGTCCAAGATCAGAATTGAAAATGTTGGAAATCTTCCTGAAGAGAAGATGAACTGGACTTTACACAGATTTTTGAGCCCTGAAGAGAACTGATAAAGATTCCCATCTTCTTATCCTGCCAAATATTAACATAACATTCTATCCATTTGTACTAAGTTATTAACAGCAACGCTTCTGTGCCTAAAAGTTATTCTTAAATTTGGCACAAGGAAAGATGCACAAAATATAGGAAGCAGTGCCAGGAGTGAGTTAATGGGAGTGTTATCCCAGTGAAAAGTAAAAGCTTGTAAACAACATCTAACATTTTAATGAGGGAGACCAGCATCTGCAAAACCAAGTTTATTTTGTTCACAGCGTTAACCTATGGGGAATGTTTGAATATTGAAAAGAGGAGATAGAGTCGATATGGTGGAGAGGATATTTCCTATAATGGGGGAGTCTAGAACCAAAATTCTGAGCCTCAGAATAGAGGGACATCCATTTCAAACAGAGATGAAGAGGAATTTCTTCAGTCAGCGGGTGATGAATCTGTGGAATTTATTGACATAAACGACTGTGAAGGTCAAGTCAGTGAGTATAGTTAAAGCAGAAGATGACAGGTTCTTGACTTCTCCCCTTCTTCTCCAGTCCTGTTGAAGGGTCTCGGCCTGAAACATCGACTGTTTACTCTTTTCCATAGATGTTGCCTGGACTGCTAAATTCCTGCAGCATTTTGTGTGTGTTGATTTGGATTTCCAGAGTATTCAGATTTTTTCTTATTTGTTGGCAAGTTCTTGATTAGTCAGTGTGTCAAAGGTTATGGGGAGCAAGTAGGGCAGTGTGGTTGAGAGGGATAGTAAATCAGCCAGGATGGAACGGTGAAACTTGATGGGCTGAATAGCCTTATTCTGCTCCTATGTCTTAGCATCTTATGACATTCCCAGATACCACAGTTCAACCATATTCCTCAGTGCCCTACCACTCACTGTGTAAAACCTATCCTAGGTTATCCTCTCAAAATGCAACACCACACAGTTGCCTGCATTAAATTTCCTCTGCTATTTTTCAGCCCATTTTTCCAGCCAGTCCATATCATGCTGTAAGATTTGATGGTCTTTCTGTCTACTCTGCCTCTGACCTTGGTGTTCACAAATTTGATGATCCAGTTTGCCACATAATCATCCAGATTAGTGATATAGATGACAAACAACAATGGACCGAGTGGCACAGCAATACCCACAGTCCTTCAGTCAGAGAGACAACCACCTACAACCATTCTCTGGCTTCTTCCACAAAAGCTAATGTCTAATCCAATTTATTACCTCATCTTGAATACCAAGTAACTGAAACTTCTTGACCAACCTCCTATGCGGGACCTTGTCAAAGGTCTTACTAAAGTCCATCCACTGCCTTACCTTCATCAACTTTTCTTGGTAGCTTTCTTGAAAAACTCTATAAGATTCATTAGACCCAGCCTACCACCCACAAAACTATGTTGACTGAATCAAATCACTCTCTATCTATCCAGATGGTTATACCTCCAGTCCCTGAGAATGCCTTTCAATAACTTTCCCACAACTGATGTCAGGCTCACCTGCCTTATTGTTACAGCCTTTCTTAAACAACAGAACAACATTATTTATCCTCCTATCCTCCTGCACCTCATCCGTGGCTGAGGATGTTTTAAGTACCTCTGCTAGGGACCCTGCAATTTCTGCACTAATCTCCCACAGGGTTCAAGGGAACACTTCGTCAGGCCCAGGGGATTTATCCACCCTAATTTGCCTCAAGGCTTTACCTACTCCTCTGTAATCGGTATAAAGTTCATGACTTCACTGTTGCTTTGCCTAATTTTTATAGACTCTGTGTCCAACTCCCATGTAAAAACAGATGCCAAAGAATACATTTATGAACTCCTCATTCTCTTTCAGCTCCATGCATAAGTGGCCAATCTGATCTTCCCGTGCTGATTGTCCCGTGCTATCCCTTTGTTTATAATATATCTATAGAAGTCCCTGGGATTCTCCTTCCCCTAGTCTGCTAGAGCAACATTCAGCCTTCTTTTAGTCCTCCTTGATTTCCTTCTTAATTTTTTTTTGCATTTCTTCTACTCCTTGAGTACCTCATTTTCTCCTTCCTACTGATACCTGCTAAGCACCTCCTTCTTTTACTTAACCAGGGCCTCAGTAACTCCTGAATCATGTGCTGCCTTAAATAAACATTCAGGCTGTTGTACTTCTCACTCTGAAGAAGTTTATGATAACAGAGCTCATGAAATATTTTGCCAGTTCTAGGAATAGCAGTGTTGGTATGAAATCCCTCCTCTGACTGCAGTGTCTCTGTGCTCTTCCAGAACCATTGTTACTCCTCATATTTTGTCACACAAGTTCAAATGATCTCAGTTCACCAAGTGTAGAAATCCAGCTTGTGCCCTTAAATGCTGTTGAGTGGTGACCTTCAGCTTGCTCATTCTGTGAATATTATTGTGAAGCTATTATTAAGTATGACACTATTAAAGGCATATGACTGCTAATGCCTTGGGAGAGATGTGTTTGCAGTTTTCCTGCGTATAGGGGTTGCCCACAGTGAGAGTGTGGGGTCTGAATTGTGTAAGTTTTAATCAAAAGGGATTCTACAGGTGCTGGAAATCCTGAGCAACCCACACAAAATGCTGGAGGAATTCAGCAAGTCAGACAGCATCTATGAGGGGAATAAACAAAGTTCAAAGTCAGTTTATTACTGAAGTACATATACGTCACCAGTTACAACCTTGAGTTTCATTTTCTTGCAGGCAAGGTCAATAAATCCAATAATCATAATAGAATCAATGAAAGACCACATCAGTTTGGACATTCAACCAACATGCACAAGACAACAAACTGCAAATACAAAATAAAGAAATAATAAAAATAAATAAACAATAAATATTGAGAATGTCAAAAATGGTCGCCATTTTGGGTTGAGAAGCTTCCTCAGGGCTGGAAAGGAAGGGGGCAGTAGCCAGAAAAAGAAGGTGGAGTGCAAGGTGGCAGGTGATAGATGATGCCACAAGCGGTGAGGAGAAAGGGGTCCTTCCTCTGCCCCCATTGGCCCCACTGCAAAACCAAATAAATGGTCACTGCTGGGATTGACAGTAAATGTCCCTGAGTGTAGCCGATCCTGAGAGGAAGCCGTGTACATTATATGGTGCAGGGTTGACTTATTGCCCTGTGCTGTGAGAAATCTGAAGAGCTAGGTGCTGCTTTATTTTGGGCAATAAACTGGCTTAATTTCACACTATGGTGATGGTAGCAGAGTGGTGGACAGGGCCTGGACAGTTGATACGGAGAACTGCGTGCACTCTGGAGATGATGAATTTAAATTAAAATAGTGAAATAAATCTACAGCAGTAACCATTAAATTACTGGATTGTTGTAAAGATCTGTCTGGTTTTAATGCCTTTGAAGACGAACACCTACCATCTTTACCCAGTTTGGCCAGTACAGCTTCCAGACCAACAATGAAGCTGCTTCTTATCTTTCCCATTTCAGGGTCAATGAAGGATGCAGAATAATTGTTTACTGATCTAGATCATGAGAGCATAAAACATAAAACATAGGACCAGAAATTGGGCCATTCAGCCCATTGAGCCTGTTCCACCACTCCATCATGACTGAATTATTATCCCTCTTAACCCCATTCTCCTTGTAGCCTTTGACACCCTTAGTAATCAAGAACCTATCAACCTCCACTTTAAATATACCCAACGACTTGGCCTCCACAGCTGTCTGTAGTGAAGAATTCCTCAGATTCACCACCCTCTGGCTCACAAAATTCCTCCTCATCTTTGTTCTAAATGGGCATCTCTCTATTCTGAGGTTGTGGCCTCTTGTCCTAAACTCCTCCATTATAGGAAGCATCCTCCCCACATCGACTCTATCTAGGCCTTTCAGCATTCAATGTGTCTCAATAAGATTCCCACCCCCTCATTCTTCTAAGCTCCTGCAAGTACAAACACGGAGCTGTCAAACAGTACTCAAACATTAACCTTTTCTTTCCTGGAATCATTCTTGTGAACTCTCTGGTGCCAGCCTTTTTTTTAGATAAGGAACACAGAACAATAATATTCCAAGTGCAGTTTGACCAGTGCCTTATAAAGCCTTAGAATTATACCCTTGCTTTTATATTGTCAAAATGAATGCTAACATTGCATTTCCCTTCCTTTATCATCCACTCAGCCTGCAGGTTAACCTTTTAAGTATCCTGCACAAGGATTCTCAAGTCCCTTTTCACCTCTGATTTTTGAATATTTACCCCAGTTAGAAAATAATCTGTCTTTATATCTTCTACCAGGGTGCATGACCATCCACTTCCCTACGCTATATTCCATCTGTCACTTCTTTACCCCTTCTCCCAATCTGTCTAAGGTCTTCTGCAGAATCTCTGCTTCCTCGAGAGTGCAGAGAAGGTTTACAAGGATGTTGCCAGGACTTGAGAAACTGAGTTACAGAGAAAGGTTGAATAGGTTAGGACTTTATTCCCTGGAGTGTAGAAGAATGAGGAGAGATTTGATAGTGGTATATAAAATTATGATGGGTATAGACAGAATGAATGCAAGCAGGCTTTTTCCACTGAGGCTAGGGGAGAAAAAAACCCGAGGACATGGGTTAAGGGTGAAAGGGGAAAAGTTTAAAGGGAACATTGGGGGAGGGGCTTCTTCACACAGAGAGTGGTGGGAGTGTGGAATGAGCTGCCAGATGAAGTGGTAAATGTGGGCTGACTTTTAACATTTAAGAAAAACTTGGACAGAAACATGGATGAGTAGTGTATGGAGGGATATGGTCCAGGTGCAGGTCAGTGGGACTAGGCAGAAAAATGGTTCGGCACAGCCAAGAAGGGTCGAAAGGCCTGTTTCTGTGCAGTAATGTTCTATGGTTCTCAACACCAGCTGCCCTTCCACCTACCTGCGTATTTTCCACAAACTTGGCCACAAAGCCATTAACTCTGATATACAAATCATTGACATTTAGGAAAATGTGAAATGCAATGATTCCAATACTGACACCTGTGGAACACAACACTACTAGTCACCAGCCCCCAACCAGAACAGACGCCCTTTATTCACATTCTTTGCCTCAGCCAATCAGTCTTTGCCTCCAGTCAGCCAATATTTTATCCATGCTAATATCTTTCCTGTAATACCATGCATTCTTATCTTGTTAAGCAGCATTATGTCCAGCAGTTGATCAAGGACTTCTGAAAATCCATACAAGCAACATCTACTGACTCCTCTTTGTCTATTTTGCCTGTTATTTCTTCAAAGAAATCCAACAGATTTGTCAGGCAAGATTTCCCCTTAAGGAAACCATATAGACTTCGGTTTGTTTTATCATGTGCCTCCAAGTGTCCTGAAACCTCATCCTGAATAAAGGAGTCCAACATCTTCCCAGGTGTAAGAGATCAAGTGGCTCTGAAAGGGATGAGCTTAAAGCAACACATTCTGTGGCCACACTACTAGGTAGACCTGCTTGTTAATACAAATAAATATCTAATCAACTAATCATGTGGCAGCAACTCAATCCACAGAAGCATGTAGACATGATCAAGAGTTTCCTGTGCTGTAGTGACCAGAACTGCACACAATAATTTGGAAAATTACTGTAGGTGCTAGGTACTTGAGGATATGTCACATTGTCTTCTACCTGTCCAATGACTGCTCAGCAAGTTACTCCCCCTCAAAGTGTTTCGGAGAACATGCAATAACCAGATTAGTTTGACCTATGGGAAAGCAACTTCAGAAACTGCGTCAACCGTTTTGTTACAAGAGAGATAATTGCTAATTACAGCAATCAGAACTGCCACATGGACTGGCATGAACTACAAATAGAAACAAACCACATTGAAGGTGAATTAATCATTAAACCTTATAATACAGAAGGCCATTCCTCCCACTATTCCTGTGCTGGTACTGTATTTTGAACAAGCTGTTGCATTATGGTAGCATAGTTGTTAAGTACTACTCTAGGAGTCTAGACCATTGAGATAAGGGTTCAAATCCCACCCTGTGGGGTTGAAATTTAAATGAAATTGAAGCCAAAGAGATGGCAGTAGCAATGGTGAAGGTGTAACTGGCGAGTTGTTAGGGCAATCCTTTAGATTAGTAAAATCATTATCCTGTCTGGCCCAGGCAAAAAGAGATTAGCTTTACTCGTTGAATGTACATTGAAACACAGATTGATAGGCGTCACTTGTGCCAATGACCAACACAGTCCAAGGATGTGCTGGGGGCAGTCTGCAAATGTTGCTATGCTTCCAGCACCAACAGAGCATGTCCACAACTCACTGACCCCAACCTGTACGTCTTTGGTAATTAGGAATAGTGAATAAACAATTAGCTCCTTTTACATGAATGAATAAATAAAAGGAGAGAACGTTGTTCTTTGCCCAAGTCCAATAGTCCACTGAATCAGCCCCCACTGCACTTTCTGTCAGGAATTACTGGGTCAGAAAAGTGTAGTCCCTTTGTGACATTTCTGGTTTGAAAGAATTACACTACCTGGAGGTGATTAGTCTTGATGGGCTAACCTGCCTCGCGCTGTTCCACAGAATTGCCAAGAGTCTATAAACTCTACATTGGTGAGACCCGACGTAAATTGGGGTACCACTTTGTTGAGCACTGCTGCACCATTCCCCACAAGCTGGGCAACCTGATGGCCAAACATTTCAATTCCCTTTCCCATTTCCATTCTGACATGTCGATCCAAGACCTTCTCTTGTGACAAGATGAGGCCACCCTCAGGGTGGAGGGGTGGTGGAGCAACATCTTATATCCTTTCTGTCTATGCTCCGACTTGATGGCATGAATGTTGATTTCTCCTTCTGGTAAACAAATTCCCACCTCTCTCCTCTATTTCCCCTATTTCCCACTCTGACCCTTCTTCTCACTTGCCTATTACTTTCTCAATTCTTCTCCTCCTTCCCTTTTTCCACTTTCCTCTTTCTTTCTTCTCCAGCCCTTGAGCTTTCCCACCCACCTGGCTTCACCTCCCACCAAGCTTCTTTCCCTTCCCAACAACCTTTTTGTTCTGGTATCTTCTCCTTTCTCTCTCAGTCCTGAAGAGATTGGCCCAAAATGTTGACTGTCTGTTTACTTCCATAGATACCGTCTGACCTACTGAGTTCCTCCAGCATTTTGTGTGTGTGTTACTTTGTATTTCCAGCATCTGCAGACTTTTGATTGACTATAAAATGAAGTGTGTTTTAACAGCAAACTCTCTTTACATTTCCTTACTTTGGAGATTCAGGGAGACTGGCCTCTGAGTTGTACCCCAAAAGCAAGATCAATAGTCTTATGGACTCATATCCCTCATGATCCCAGAGCACAGTTCCTTTTGCTGGCTCATGGCAGCCACAATCAAGTAACAATTGTCCATTGTCAAGGCTTCTCACATAAACGCACGGTGGAGCTGGGAGGCTCGGAGAACACTGGTGGACTTCTTCAGTGACAAAGTGCTGCCTGAAGTCTGATCGAGTTCATGTTGGAATTTATTGTCATGGGCTAACATTAGCAGGGCATCAATCCAATGCAAATGAGCTTCTTGCAGCCTCTGTGCAGTACGTTACAAGCATGACTAACATAAATTAACATAAACTTAACATAACATTAACATAATGGGGAACAGAAGTTGTGCATAACTTGCATAACAAAATTAACATAATGGTACTAGTTGAGAGAGAAAAAAAGAAATATGATGCAAGGTAGTTTTGGAGTGTTGGGGTCGGTTCAAGAGCTTGCCAGGCTGTAGTTACTTTATCGATTGCTGTGTTTTACGCTGTTCTGCTAAGCACTGTGGGCATGTTATGCTGGTGTTGCAATGAGTGGTGACAATTGCGTTGCCCTCCAGCACATCCCTGGATTGTCATTGCAAATGGTGTACTTCACTATATGCTTTGATATCCGTGTAATACATAAACCTGAATCTGAATCAAATGGCAAAAGCTTTTATTGATGGAGATAAGTTTTGGTCAGCCATAATTTAATTGATGTGAGAGCCAGCATGGGCTGGATGACCTGAATGGCCTCCTACGTCATCAGAAAATCTGAGAATATGAGGATTAAGGAACATGTTCTCTCCTCATCCAGTTACTGTAGCTGGAGCCCCGGCAAATGGGGAGATTTGTTTTCAGAGTGAGTCTAATCTTATGGCTCTGCCTCTTGTGCACTCATCAAGTGTCAGTCTCGGAGACACTGATACACGATTGCTTACTGTCATTCTTTAGCACACGAGCGTAAAGAGCAAAATGATTGAAGAGACGGGATCAAAGCAGCAGGTGGAACTCAGCGAACCAAGCAGCTGTGGGAGGAGAGGATGGTTGATGTTTCGGGTCGAAACCCTGCATCAGTATCAGTCAGACTTACTGAGGCTACGAACACATCGACAGGCTGTTTCTGAAACTTCAAGCACCTTTGCAAAATAAATAAATATTAGTTTCAATTGTCACATGTACATCGAAATATCAAAACATACAGTGAAATGCGTTGCTTGAGTCAACAACCAACACAATCCACGGATGTGTGGGGGCAGCCCGCAAGTAATATTATGCTTCCAGTGCCAACATAGCATGTTCACAATTTACTGACCCTAATCCGTATGCCTTTGGAATGTGGGAGAACAATGGAATGCCCAGAGGGAACCCATGTGGCTACAGGGAGAACATACAAAATCCTTCCAGACAGCGGTGGGAATTGAACCCTAATAAGTACTGGTGCCATAAAGCACTACACTAACTGTTACGCTAAAGGTGCCACCATACGGTACTGTTCGAAGATTAATGTCGAAAGGTTGCCTCCTGAGTATCAATATAGGGAACTACATGCTAATGTGGTCTCTTTTTCCTTCTGGGTCCTCATAACCTTATACAAATAAGTGTCAGGTATTTAGCCTTTTGAATCTCTTCCACCACAATAGATACTATAACTCCACTTCCATAGCTGGATTCCCTAACAATTGATTTTCTCTAACAGAATATTGCCATTTTCAGTTTTGAAATCTTCAGCTGACTCCTTGCTCAAAAGCTTCTTTCGGATGGAATTCCAGATTTCCGGTAATGTTTATGTGAAGGAGATCTTCCCCATCATCACTCTAAGCAACCCAGCTCCATTTTTACTGTTCAGGCTGACACGATCTGCACTTCTCCCACAGGGGGATGGTTTCTGTCAACTAAACCCATTGTTGCAGATGGAGCTTACTCAGTCTTTCTCAGAGTCATGGAGTTTTACAGCTGAGAAACAGGCCATTCAGCCCAACTCATCTATGCTGGCCAATTTGTTCAAAATTCAAAGTAAATTTATTTTCAAAGTACTTATCTTTTCCTGCTTATCTTTGCTAAGTATGCTTGCAGAAAAAGAATCTTGGGGTTGTATGTGGCAACATGTATATATTCTAATAGTAAATTTTACTTTGAACTAGTCCCATTTGGCTCATATCCCTCTAAACCATTCCTATCCATATGGCTGTACATTGTCTTACAAACATTGTAACTGCGCCTGCCTCTACCTTTTCCTCTGGCAACTTGCTCCATATTCCCACCTCCTTCTGAATGAAAAAGTCATCAGCTTTAACTCTTTGCTCTCTCACCCTGAACAAATGTCGCCTTGTTTTAGACAACCCTGCCCTGGAAGATAGACTGTGACCATTCTCTTTATCTATGCTCCTTTGTAAAGCCATCTCTCATCCATCTGCTCTGCAGGGACAAAACACCCAGCCCACAGCTAGTATGAAGGAGAATCATTTTACTGTGAAGAGGAAAAGTATAGGTGAGATGCCAGAGGTAAGTTTTTTTTAAACATAGAGTGTGGTGGGTGCCAGGGATAGTAGTAGCAGCAGGTACATTAGAGGCATTTAAGAAGACACATAGATAATAGAAAAATGGAGGGCTATTTAGGAGGAAGGATCTTAGAGCAGGTTAAAAGGTTGGCACAACATTGTAGGTTCAAGGGCCTGTACTGGAATGTTCTAGCCTTACAATGTCACTGGGCTTTCGATGTTCGTCTTTTAAACAGTCCTTGCAAACAACAGATGAATTAATAAATTATATACATTCAGTGGCCACTTCATTAGGTTCATGGTCTTCTGCTGCTGTAGCCCTACCTCAAGGTTTGACGTGTTGCATGTACAGATTTGCTCTTCTGCACAGTGCTGTTCTAACGAGTGGTTATTTGAGTTACTGTCACCTTCCCGTCAGCTTGAACCAGTCTGGCCATTCTCCTCTGACTTCTGTCATTAACAAGGCGTTTTTGCCACAGAACTGCCACTCACTGGATTATCTTTGCTTCTTTCACACCGTTCTCTGTAAACTCTACAGACTGTTGAGTGTGGAAGTCCCAGGAGATCAGCAGCTTCTGAGATACTCAAACCACCCCGTCTGGCACCAACAATCATTCCACGGCCAAAGTCATATCTTCTCCATTCTGATGTTCGATCTGAACAACAAAAGAACCTTGTGATCATGTTTGCATGCTTTTAAGCATTGTGTTGCTGCCACATGATTGGCCAATTAGATATTTACATTAACAACCAAGTGTACGGATGTGCCTAATAAAGTGGCCACTCAATGTGTGCAGTGAGAGCCATCATATTTCAGCAGCGTCAGTCTTTAGCTCTCAAGGCCTGATTAAAGGTATTTCTCTTAAAGCAGAATTAACTGGACCTCAACACTCAGCTTGCACACACGGTTCAATCGGTCTCATTACCTCATGCCTCAGTTATGATCTGCATTGGCTTTCTATTAACTTCGGCACGTTTGTTCCACAAGTTTAACGAGATCTGATTCACGCCACATGACACTGACGCTGCACTGTCCTGAAGTGTGGCCCTTCAAAGACACGCTCTGTACTATTTCAAACCCTAGTGAAGGTTCCTTCCTCTCAGCTCCATCTTCCACTGAGCTACTCCTCCCACCTTCCTTCTGAACTTTACCCCCAGTCCCAGAGCTTGGCCCTCTAGGAAAACTGGTTAGCTAAGAATCTGGAGAATGGGGTGGTTGGGTCTTTAACACTGGAGTAGATGGAGAATTGTCCTGCGGACCACTTACCTAACAATGAATTAATTCACACTGAGAGTGATTTTAAACCACTCAGTCGTTGGAAAGGTATTTGGCCGTAATGATACAGAAACTAATCTGACAGGACTCTCTACATCAACCTTGCTTAATTATATTGGCCCATGGCATTAAAGAAAGGTAGGGAACCCCAGCTCTAAAGCCTTGCTTGAGAGGAGTTTCGTGATCACCTGAACTCATTGCAACTCCATCACAAGCACCACCGCCCTTCCCTTCCTTAACATGGGCAACATCACAATGGCGAGACCGGCTAATAGGCAGTGAGTTCTTTTCCTCTGCTGAGATCTTTCCTTCTGCTCATTAGGTTGTGGATTTAAATCCCTCCCCAGAGACTTGAGCAGACAGTCTATCTCAATGCAAAACCGAGACTGTGCTGTATTACTCTGGGTGCCATTGCCCAGATGGGGTCCTATGCTGATGCCTGCCCTGTCAAACAGGTGTAAAAAATCCCTTAGCAGTGGCAGGGAAATTTCCAAGCAGGTTTTGCTTCGATTTCAATAAAGCAACTGTTAGCTGGTCTATTGGTACAAGCCAACATGACCATTCAGTGACTAGATTATTAGGCACAAGGGTGGAATGTGATGTTCAAATTTCAAAGTACATTTATTATCAATTATGTATGCATTATACAATCTAGAGATTTGTTTCCTTACAGGCAGCCACAAAACAAGAAACCCCTAAAAAACAAGACTGACAAACACCCAATCTGGGGAGGGAGAGAGGGAGAGAGGGAGAGAGGGGGAGAGGGGGGGGGGGAGAGAGAGAGAGAGAGAGAGAGAGAGAGAGAGAGAGAGAGAGAGAGAGAGAGAGAGAGAGAGAGAGAGAGAGAGAGAGAGAGAGAGAGAGAGAGAGAGAGAGAGAGAGAGAGAGAGAGAGAGAGAGAGAGAGAGAGAGAGAGAGAGAGAGAGAGAGAGAGAGAGAAGGAAAGAGAGAAGCAAATCGTGCAAACAATAAAGTAGGTAAATTGCATTTAGAGTGAATTTGAAGCCTGGAACAGGCGGAGCAGGCGTGCACCCTCAACCTCAGTGCAGTGAAGAGTGCAGCAAATATCACAGACCCTCATCTCCGGTCCTGACAACATGCCTTTTCAGTCCATCTGCCCTGTCATTTAAATCGTTCAAACATCGAATTGTTCCTCACTCTAAGGCCCGAGCCCGGTTGCATTGAGGAATTCTGCGCCTGGACCCCACTGCCACGTTTCAGCCTGTATTCAACCTTTCCAAATCAGCCAGGCGCTTAGATCAATCAAACCCTGCTCTTGGTTCAGGTGGACAGGCCCTGAGTCAGCCTCTCCTCCATCCCAAATTTGCTCCACTCTGCTCACCCCAGCTTCACCTCAAATATGCCTTGACCTCACCCCAACTTCACCTCGCACCCGTACGCTTCAACCCTGGACTCAGCCTCGACTTTGTTTCCCTCTTCACTGTTTGCGGTGATCCTTTACCATAATTTTTTTTACTTGAAAAAGTGTTATTAATAAAATATTCAGTTGTATTTCTTATTATTTTTAACTGCCGGTAAGTTGTTGCTGGCCTTTAGAGGTGCCATCTTAAATCAAATGTGGTTATTTTAAATTGACAGTCTGGTTGGAACAGACCTTGTGGGCCAAAAGGACTTTCTCTGTGCTGTACTGTTCTGAGTTGTTCTGTAGTTCTCCGAATGAGAATAACTCTTCAAGTCAGTCAAACTTTGACAATAAAGCAGTCGGCCTGCGCACACAATTCATTACTTCATGCTTCAGTTATGATCTGCTTTGGATTTCAGTCAAGCTTGGCTCAGGCGTTTTAACCAGATGTGATCAACACCACATGGCACTGACTCTACCACCAAGGATGAGAGACAAGAACGCAAGATCATGTGGGGTGCATCTACAGTCATATGGATGCCAGAACAGGCAAACGCAGCAGACTATCCTCCCCTGAAGCACACTCGAAAATCAGCTGAATTTTTAATCGAATTGACTTCGTTTTATTTGGACTATATTCTACATCTAGAAAAAATTGCACTGAAGATTTAACCCTTTTTCCCCTTGTTGAAATTCTCCTCAGCTCTCCTATCACTGAAGCCCATTCCCTGGACCTGCCTTCTGATAACTTGGGTTAATCTCCTGACGCACTTATGATGACTGTCTTGGAGCTGGTTTATAAACACAAGCTGTTGAGGAAAGGCTTTGAATATTTTGGGTAAATCACAGGAGGGAGAATCAATGAGGTTCAATTCCTGCCATTGCCTATTGCAGGCTGTCCTAGCGCGTAATTGGACGGTGTTGGTATTTGACAAAAACAATTTTCACTGTATTTTTCAATGTACATGTGACAAATAAAGCTAACCTCTATTTAAGTCTTCTTCAAGCCCCGCCTCAGATTCTTGAGAATAGTGACCCACCCTGACAAGACTGGAGATTCATCAGGATCTTGCCTGAGACAGAGCATTCTAGTGATTAGGAGAGAGTGGAGAGGCTGGATTTGTTTTCATTGGAGGAGAGGAGGTTAGTCAAGGGATGACTTACAGGCATAGAGTGGCATCTGTGGTAGAGTGGTACAGAAACTGCACTGTGGCAACCAGGAAGGCTCTACAACAAATAGTTAAAACTACTCAACACATCTCTGGCACCAGCCTACCCACCATCAAGGATATATACACAGAAAGGTACCAGAAAAGGGCCAGTAAAATCATAAAGGATCCTACCCACCCTGCTCATGGACTGTTGGGCCCATTCCAATCACAGAGGAGGCTATGTAGCATACACACTAGGATCACCAGACTCAAAAACAGTTTCTTTCCCCAAGCAGTAAGGCTGATCAACACCTCCACCCACTTAACTCCACCACTACAATATTATTTCTCGTTAGTCATCTTTTGTATGAACACTCCAGAGCCTCGAGTCATTTTATGGATGTACAATCAATCCCTGTAATTAAGCTTTCTTTTGCATGTATACTTATAGTGTTATTATTATTATTATTATTATGCTCTTTATCTTTTGTATGTGTGTGTTTTTTTTTTGTGCAGCATCAGATCCAGAGTAACAATAACACGTTCTCCTTTACAGAAGATGGCATTAAACAATCCTGAAATCTTGACTTGATAGAATTATAGGAAATCAAGATGGGGCATAAGTAGCAAGCTATGATTTGCTCCTCTGTGTGTGAACTGAACTTGAGGCTATGGGCCTGCTCTGGCTGCTCCAGGCTTCAGGGCTAAGCTTCACTTTAGTTCTGAACGCTGTTACTTACTTTTATTGTTTGTATGATTTGTGGGTTTTTTCTCTCTCCCTGGCATTGGGTGTTGATCTTTTTTAATAAAAAAATTGGATTCTTTTGGGCTTCTTGCTTTGTGGCTGCCTGTAAGCAGATGAATTTCTAGGCTGTATAATTTATACATACTTTGATCCTAAATCTACCTTGAACTTGAAAACTCACCCAGTGACAGTGGTGATTAAAACTGGAAGTCATAGATTTGAGTGGGGACGGAAAGGTTAGAGGGGAACAGGGGAAGCAAGGGGGTTAGAATCAGGAACACAGTACCTGAGGGGGTTGTGGAGGCAGAGGCTCTCACAACATTTGGCAGTATCTCAAAAATGTTTGAATCAATAATCGAGGCATGGAAGTCTGCAGAACAAGTGCTGGTGAAAGGAGTTTGTCGTGGTAATGCTGGTGGCAGGGTAGAGATACATCTCTACCAAAGGAGATGTAAGGCACTCCTTCCCTCAGCTAACCTGCAGGTCACCAGGTCACCCTTGAGCAAGGTGTAGCACCTGCTTAGCCCCCCCCCCCCCACCCCGGAGCAGGGTCATGTGAAGCCACGGGAGCAGGTGGTGGATGGTCATATGATCAGCTGGTGCAAATCACAAGTCCTGGTTATGTGACTTCTGTTGCCAGGCAATCTATGAAGAGTACGATAATGGCTGGGGTCACCCATCTTGTTAAAACACTGCCCAGAAGAACGCAATGGCAAACCGATGCCATGGAAAAACTTGCCAAGAACAATCATGGTCATGGAAAGACCATGATTGGGCCTGTACTCACTAGAATTTGGAAGAATGAAGGGTGACCTCATTGAAATCTATCGAATGGTGAAATGCCTTGATAGAGTGGATGTGGTGAGGATGCTTCCTTTGGTGGGAGATTCTAAGACCAGAGGACAGTGCCTCAGAATAGAGGGGTGTCCTTTTAGAATGGAGATGAGGAGGAATTTCTTTAGCCAGAGAGTGGCGAATCTGTGCAATTCTCTGCCACAGGCAGCTACGGAGGCCAAGTCTTCATGTATATTTAAGGTAGAGGTTGATAGATTCTTGATTGATTTGGCTATGAAGGGATATAGGGAAAAGACAGAAGATTGGGGTAGAAAGGAAAATTGAATCAGCCATGATTAAATGGCAGAACAGACTCGATGGGCCAAATGACCTAATTCTGTTCCTATATCTTATGGCTGTATAGTCTTATGGTCTTATAACGAATGGATGTTTGTAATATAAGATCGCCAGGCAGTGGCCACAATGAGTTGTGACAAGTGACTTATCTCCTGACTCCAATTCCTTTCATAGAATCATAGAGCACTGCAGAACAGAAAGAGGTCTAGTCCATGTTGAACTGTTATTCTGCCTAGACCCATCAACCTGCTCCTGAACCTGCTTCTCCATACCCTTCCTGTCCATAATTCCTTTAAGTGTTGAAATTGACCACTTCCTCTGTAGCTCATTCCACACTCACACCACCTCAGGATCCCCTTATCTTCAGATTCAATTCATTTATTTATCTCACATGCAAGATTCATATGGGGCTGCATGGTAGCACAATGGTGAGCACAACGCTTTACAGTACTAGCAACCTGGGTTTGAAATTTGTATATTCTCCCTGTGGCCAAGTGAATTTCCTCCTGGTGCTCTGGTTTTCTCCCACTGTCCAAATATGTCCCGGTTGGTAGGTTAATTGGGCATTATAAATTGTCCTGTAATCAGGCTGGGATTAAATCGGGGGTGGGGGGGGGTGTAAAGCAGCATGGCTCAAAGGACCAAAAGGGCCTATTCCGCTTTGTATCTCAATAAATCAATAAAATAAAATCATATGGAATGGCTCATTTACTTTAACCACCACCAACACAATCTATTTATAAGTAAACAAAACCCTTTCCTCTTTAGCAACACACACAAAATGCTGCAGGAACTCAATGAGTCAGACAGCATCTATGGAGAGAAATGGAAATTATTGTTTCGGGTCATCGGGGCAGGAAAGGAATGGTGACGGTGCCAGAGTAAGAAGGTGGGGGGAGGGGAAGGAGTACAAGCTGGAAGGTAATAGGTAAAGCCAGGTAGACTGGGGAGTGGGGGTGAGAAATAAAGTAAGAAGCTGGAAGGTGATTGGTGGAAAAGGTAAAGGGCTGAAAGAGAAGCAATCTGATAGGAGGAGAGAGTTGGCCATGGGAGAAAGGGAGGGAGGAGGGACGAGGGGCACTAACTAGGTGAGAAGAAGAGAAAAGAGAGGGCCAGAGAGGCAAATTAAAGAAGAGGGAAGGGGAAGAAGGGAAATTATTGGAAGTGGGAGAAATCGATGCTAATGCTATTAGACTAGGCAGAATATGAGGAGTTACACCTTCAACCAATGGAACATGTGGTGTTGCTTTCTTCTTTTCCTCATTCCTTCAGTGAAGTTATTTAGATTTCTGTGATATGCATGATAAATCTAAGAACAGCTAGCTTTCTGCTTCAGCTTCCTTTGAGGGAAAGTTGAGTGAGTTGGGGCTTCTCTCTTTGGAGTGAAGGAGGAGGAGAGGTGATTTAATAGAGGAGTTTAAGCTGGTAAAAGGCATGGATGGAGTAGACAGCCAATGCCTTTTCCCCAGGGCAGCAATACCCCATACAAGAGAAATAATTTTAAGGTGATTGGAGGATGTCAAAGGTCATTTTTTTAAAAAAACACTGAGTGGTAGGTGCATGGATCGCCTTGCCAGGGGTGGTGGTAGAGGCAGGTGCGTTGGGGGTATTTAAGAGTCACTTAGAAAGGTTCATGAATGAAAGATAAACGGAGAGCTGTGTAGGAGGGAAGGATTTGTTTGATCTTTGAGTGGGTTAAAAGATCGACACATCATTGGCCGTAGGGTCCGTACTGTGTTGTACTGTTCTCTGTTCTATGTTATATATTTGGGAGATAGCTCACTGGTATTACGTCAGCAACTACTGCAGGTACAATACCTAACTGGTGGAAATCTTGTGACTCCATGGATTAAAGGGTTTCACTTTTCCATCTTCCATTTTGATGCTTAGCCAAGGTGAAATGTACAAGCCCCTCACAACCCATCCGACTATTGACAGCAATTGCTGGCATTGTTTGAGGCTTTTTTAAAAACAAATTCTTGTTTTACAAGAAACTCTTTTCATATTATGCAAGACATTTTTTCAGTCAGGGTTCCAAAATCATGCAACAACTCAAGCCAAAATGCAGCAGGAAAGGATTAATAGGACTTGATTATTATAGAGCATATACAACATATATCACTGAAGGATATATAATATATAGAGCATAGAAACCTACAGCACAGTACAGACCCTTTCAACCATGATGTTGTGCCAAACGTTTTACCTACTCTAAGATCAATCTAACCCTGTCTGACATAGCCCTCCATTTTTCTATCACCCATGTGCCTATCTAAGAGTTTCTTAAAAAACCCCTAATGTATCTGCCTATCCACCACTCAGGGCAACACATTCCACCCCCAGTGGTGGTGGTAGAGGCAGATACATTAGAGAGAGATGTGCCCACCTCAAAAAACCTGCCTCTCACATTCCCCATGCTTTCCTCAAATACCCTTAAAGTTATGTCCCATCGTATTAGGCATTTCTGCCCCAGGAAAAATTCTCTGGCTATTCGTTCGATCTATGCCTCTCATCATCTTGCACACCTCCATCAAGTCACCGCTCATCCTCCTTTGCTCCAAAGAGAAACGTCCTAGCTCATTCAGCCTATCCTCATGACAAAGTCTTTCGTTGCCAGGGACTGTTTGCTCTGTGAGCTTCATGCGATCAAGGGATTTCATGGCATGCTGATATAAATAACAGTAAATTATTCTGATTTTGGAACTGAGATCCGAAAAACAGCAAGGCAGTGGTCATTGTGGACCGAACAACAAATAGGTTGCAAATAGCCTCAGTTTCAAAGTTTCAAAGTGCATTTATGATCCAAGAATTCTACAACATTGAGATTTGCTTGCGCACAGGCAGTCACAAAGCAAGGGACCTGAAAGAACCCAATTAAAAAATATGATTAAATTAAATAAAGCTTCCCAGTGCCCACAGAGAAAGAGAAAAAAAACGCAAAACAAATCATAAACAATAGAAGTAAGCATTCTAAACCAAATTGAGTCCTTCGATGCAAATCCCCGGAGCAGCCTGGAGTAGGCCCAAAGTATTCAGTTCATCATTTTAGTGGGGTAAATCGCCGCTAAGTTCACAGACATGAAGCACAGTAGTCAGGAGAAGACTCATTGTTGTAATGTGAGTATTATTAAAAGTAAGTTAATATTAACTAGGGAGCTGTTGGTAGCAAAAGGCGGGATTCAGGGCTGGCGGGGTCTTTACTTCCACTATTTTTACTCCCTGTATGCATTGTATATAGTTCCTCCATCCATGCCGCACGAGGTACCTGGAAGCCTCTGTATTGTAAATATCATTTGCCGTCCCCGATAAAGATGCTCTTTTGGCCATCAAGTTGTTGAGTGGTTTTTTTTTGTAAAGTAGAAGTTACCACACTCATGCCTTAGTTTCACAGAGAGAGAGGCCCCCAGACTCTCTGAACTGGCATTTTAAATAGTCCAAACTTCACACCTGCCACCGATGAATCGCTCCGGGCCTAGATTTCGCTGGTGAAGAAGCTGTTCCCAACCTCTTTAAATCGGCTTAGTGCTCAGAGCAAACCAACCTTGCCAGTTTCACAAAATGAAGATTGTAGATGCTGAATACAGAAAGCTGAAGACACACATTTAGTGATTCAGGAACAGCTTGTTCCCCTCTGCCAAATGATTCCTATATGGACATTGAACCTATGAACACTACTTTACTTCTTAAAAAACATATATATTATTTCTGATACACTTACTTTGATCAATTTACTTATTTCTCTTTCTTTCTATATTATTATGCATTTCATTGAACCGCTGCTGCTAAGTTAACAAATTTCATGACACATGCCGCTGGTAGTAAACCTGATTCTGATTCTGAATTTGAATGCAGTACGTTATTGTACAAGGAAGACCCTTCAGTTCCTGCTTTTGTGACAATCTCATGGGCTTTCCCTCCTTGTTTTTGGGATTCAAATTTCAATGTTCAAAGTAAATTTATTTTCAAAGCACATATAGGTCACCATATACTACCCAGAGATTCATTGCACTGTAGCAATAGAATCAATGAAAAACTACACACAAAGAAACACTAATAAACAACCAATGTGCAAAAGAAGACAAACCGTGCTAAAAAAAACCAAACAAGTAAATAATACTGAGAATGAGTTGTAGAGTCCATGAAAGTGAATCCATAGCTTGTGTTCAGTGATCAGTTCAGTGTTGAGTTGAGTGCAGTTATCCAATGGCAGCAGTGAGAAGAGAGCATGGTCCAGGTGGTGGGGTTCCTTGATGATTGCCACACCATCCACTTCTCTTCTGACATGGTGGATACAATTTTGTAGAATTTACAGCAAACAAAAGGGCCTTTGGGCCCAGAAGGTCTTCCAAGGCATTGGTGTTTCACACCAGCTTCTCCCCCATCACCATCAAGGACAACTTCAAGATGTGGGGCCACAAGACGGTAGCATCCGTCATTACAAACCCTCACTATCCAATACATGCCTTCTTCATGTTACATCCATAGGCTGGGAAGTACAGGACTCTGAAACCCCACACTCATCATTTTAGGAACAGCTTCTTCACCTCTGCCATCATATTTCTGAATGGTTCAGGAACATGTGAAAGCTACCTTGTTATTCCTCTTTTACACTGTTTACCTATTTTAGGAACTTAAAGTAATTTTTTATGTTTTATGTACTGCTGCATCCAAATAACAAATTTCAGGATGTGCCAGTAATATTAACCATAATTCTGATTCCTAACATCACTGAATTCAGATCTGAAACATCAGGAGAACAAACCTAGATCCTGTCCAGAAGTACATTGCCCAATTTTGTGACCATTATAATTTTATCCAGAAGTTATCCTTAGCACAACCTACTCTGGGTGAATTCAATTCTTGTGTTCTTAATGCCAGAAAAAGTAGCAGTCATCTCCGTGTGTCGGCATTAGTGACTGAAATTTCTTCTGAATGTACTTTACAATTGACTGTCTAATAGTACTTGGCAAAACTAGTAATCCATGTCAAATTAAACCCTGTGTGGTAATTTGCCGTTTTACTGGTTAGTAATTTCCAAACTCCTGGTATGGGGCTCTTTGATCTTAGTACAAAGCTTGAAAAAATATATACATTTTAAATCATTAGTGATAAACCTAACATTACTTTAATGACTAGGTGGTTGTAATTCCTTTCCACAGAACATAAAACACTTTGTTACATAGCTTAAACCCTAGGTCCCAAACACTTGGAAGAACTGTTCTTCCCAAAATTTTAGGGATTTCTGCAAATACATCAGAGAATTTCAGAAAACAGAATCATTTGTGGGCAAGGATATAACATTTCACTGTTTACTTATTTATTGATTTTACGGTGTGGAATAAGTCCTTTCATCTCTTCGACCCATGCCACCCAGCAATCCCCTGATTTAATTCTAACCTAATCACCGAACAATTTACAATGACCAATTAACCTACCAACCAGTAGGTCACTAGACTGTGAATGGAAACTAGAGCATCTGGAGGAAACCCATGTAGTCACGTGGAGAACATACAAACTCCCTACAGGCAGGGGCAGGAATTGAACCTGTGTCGCCTGTACTGTAGAGTGTGGTGCTAACCACTACACTTCCGTGCTGCCCCAGTTTTAATGGGAGAGTACATGAAGTGGAAGTATAAAGTCAGGGGGTTTGGTGAAGTGAGGTGGGAGGAAGTTTGTGTGGAGTATAAATGCTCTGTTAGACCTTCTGGGCCAAATGGGCTGCCTTTGTGCTGTAAACTCTCCATGTCTACCCTTTGCCAACTTTTGGAATACGAAGATCCCGTCCAGTAAAGAACAGTTATAGCTCTAATCCCAAAATCGGCGATGAGATGTTCAAAGTTCAAAGTCAATTCATTAACAAAGTACCATATACGGCCCTGAGGGAGGATTTACCATAACTGAAATCATACTCTCCAAAACGAGAATAAATGTTAACAGAAAACCCACAGAGATAATTGTACCAATTGTCTGAACAGTTACAGTGATATATGGAAGCACACGAGATGGCAGATACTGGAGTCTCCACTCAAACAAAAAATAAGGAGTTGGAGGAACTCAGCAGGTCAGGCAGCACCTGTGGTGGGAAATGGATGGTTGACATATTGGGCCGAGATCTTTCATTGGGACTGAAAGACTAGAGGGGAGGTACCAAATGTGAAGAGGTGAGGTGATAGGTGGGTCCAGGTGAGGATACCTGGAGGATGGAAGGGTAGAAATAGCGACAGAAGCCAGGAGGTAATTGATGGAGATGATGGAATCTGATTGGAGAGGAAGGTGGTAGACAGTGAAGGGAAGGCCCAGTAGGGGAAGACTGTAGGCAATGAACAGGTTGAATGGATGGGGGAGGGAAAAATTATGTAAGAAGGGGAGGGATGAATGATGATATATATTTTGATTTATCCTTTAATAAGTTTATCATCATCATTAGGGACCCCCACTACCAAGGTCATGTTCTCTTCTCAGTTTCTCCCACCCTCCGATGTTTTCACATGAATAACTGTGACTGCACATTAAGGAGATAGATGGTGTTCTGGGATTAAAATGATTGGGTTCTTGCTCTGCTTAACATCAGTCAGAAAACTCAATGAAATGTTGAGGGCAGGCATATGATTGAGGGGAGAGAGATGGGGAGAGAGGGGGAGAGAGGGGGAGGGGGGGAGAGAGGGTGGGAGAGAGGGTGGGAGGTGGGGGAGAGAGGGGGGAGAGAGGGGGAGAGAGGGGGGAGAGAGAGGGGGGGGGAGAAGGATCTCCAATTGTTAGTTTACTTGCTTCCAAGTAGTTTTCAAATTCATATCTCAGGCTGCTCCTTTACAGAGAACATGGCACAGTATAGCACAGGAACAGTTCCTTCAGCCCACAAGATCTGTGTCAAATTCGATGCCAAATTACATTAAGTTTCTTCTGCAGTTTCTTTGTCATCCAACACCTCACTCTCCACAACTTCCACCACCTTCAACAGGATCCCACCACCAAACACATCTTTATATACTCCCACCCGCACTCCCCACTTTTCACAGAGATCACTCGCTCCATGATTCCCTTCTCCATTTGTCCCTCCCCACTAACTTCCCCCAGGTACATATCCCTGCAAGTGCTAGAAAAGCCACATTTGCCCATTTACTCCTCCCACACCTCCATTCATTACCTCTTCTCCTCGCCTGCCTATCATCTCCCCCCTGGTATCCCTTCTTCTTCCTTTTCTCCCATGGTCCACTCTTCTATCATATTCCTTCATCTCCAGCCCTCTACCTTTCCACCCACCTGGCTTCACCTATCATATTCTCCTACCACTCCCCCAACCATGGTATTCTCATTCCTTCCCCTTTCCTTTCCAGTCCTGAAGAAAGGTCAACTGTTTATTCATTTCCAGAGATGCTGCCTGGCCTACTGAGTTCCTCCAGCATTTTGTGTGTGTTAAGCTAATCCCATCTGCCTGCACATAATCCATATCCCTCCATTCCTTACGTTTTGATGTGTCCACCTGAAAGCTACAACTGTATCTACTTCCAACACCACTTCTGCAGCTCCTTTTGGGCACTGACCATCCTCTGTATAAAACATTTCCCCACCCAGCTCCTTTAAACATTTCCCCTCTCACCTGAAATACATGACAGCCGACCTTGGAAAAATATTCTGACTGCCTACGCTTAATACTTCAATAAACTTCTATCGGTTTTCTCTCAGACTCCGCTTGCCCAAAGGTGACCTGCAGGCTAGAGGAGGGAAGGAGCACCCTACAGCTCCATTGGTAGTGATAAGTCTCCAACCCACCATCTAGAGTAAGCATCTCAAAAGTCAAATTAATTTAAATCTCATCTGCCTACACAAGGTATAGATCATGCAGAGGCAGAAGAGTTTGAATTTAATTTGGCATATACATTCCTCTCCAGTGCTGTTCTGTGTTCTGTGTTGATAGAAAACAGAAGCAACTTCTCCTTATACTTCATACCATTTAATCCAGATGATATCCCGGTAAACCTCTTCTACATCCTCTCCACAGCCTGCACATCTGACCTGTAACGGGGTGACGAGGACCGCCAGTGTTTCAGCTCAAAACCTTGCATTATTTACGAATCCATCTAGACCTCTCATAATTCTATAAAGTTTTATTAGCTGGTCTCCTCAGCCTCTGCTGCTCCAGAGAAAACAGGCTAAGCTTGAATAACAAGGAAACCAAATTACTGAACAAATGAGGTCACTTCCTTTTCCTTCCTCCGGCCCATCCTGACTCCATCCACATCCATCCATCATCCACCTGCCTCTGCCTCCCAACTCCTCCTCGACCTGCCTCAACTGCCCATAATCCCTCATTTCCTGCCCCATGAGTCTACCAGTCACCTTCTGCCATCTCAACACTCCCTCTCCTTCCCCCCCCCCCCACCATACCGTCCATCTCCGCTTTCCACTCTCACACCTGATTCAGGAATTCAACCTGAAGCAGTGACTACTGTGGTCAATTCCATCACGGAGAAGCTCAGGATTACATATGGTGACATACACGCACCTTGATAATTAAATTTACTTTGAACTTTTGAACTTTGAGTTATATCATGGTGCTGCCTGAATTAGACAGCAGATGCTATAAAGCAGGGGTTCCCAACCTTTTTAATGCCGTGTTTCCTTACCATTAACCGAGCGGTCTGTGGACCCCAGGTTGGGAACACCTACTTTAAGGAGAGCTTGGACAAATTTGGACTGTTTTCTCTGGAGGAGCGGAGGCTGAGATGACACCTGATAGAACGTTGTAATATTATGAGAGGCGTAGAGAGAGTAGACAGTCAGTATAATTTTTCTGGGATCAAAATACATAATACTAGAGGATGTACATTTAACTTGAGAAGGGAAAAGTTCAAAGGAGATGTAAGCAGCAAGTTTTACGTTACACAGAGTGCGGGACACCTCAATTGCACTGCTAGGGGTGCTGGTGGAGGCAACTGTGATCGAGGTGTTGAAAACCCTTTAGATAGGCCTATGCATGTGCTGGGAATGGAGGGATATTGACAAAGTGTGGAGATTATAGGATCTGACGGATGTAGGTGTTGTAGCTATCAAAGATCCAAGGAACTAGGGCAGGCTTACAGCCTGCGGGTGGTCAAAATATTTCCTCCCACGTATTTATGTTATCATAGCTGTGGTTTCAAGTGGCTGAAGATACACAGGTCCTACGTCTAAATGTTTATTTTCTGCCTTTCCTTCTTGACATTTGGGGATTTCATTATCCCTGTATCTTTCCTTACAGTTCTTTATATATCCCCCATGGTTACCACCACCCCCACCCCCCAGACCAGTTTTCTTTCCCTTTCTGTACCTACGGGCCACACATGTTACGTGCGTTGAAATTATTGTTTGCTGGTCAGTGGAAAGCCTGAATCCACACAAGTTACATCAATCATTCCGACAGATAATTACCTGCTTTTTTTAAAACTCTTGCAGGGGGAAATGAGCCGTAACCAGTTACAATTCGGCAATCAGAATGGGGACAGGTTTACTGGTGTACAACAAAGAGGTCAAGGAAAACCCTTCCCGTCCCCAGGCCACCATACACACACCCAGAGGAACAAAGAAAAATAAATAAAATTTTCCTTCCCAGTAGATCAGTATCTTTCTGTTGGCTGCCTCTCCCACTGCCACTGTTTTATCTCTGCTGTTATAGATCATCAGTGTACTCCCTTGCTCCCACCACTCAGGGCAAGGCCCCTGTTCACCTCTGGGAGAATTTTGCAGCGAGCTACTTGCTACTTAACATGCCTCTAACTTGCTACTTAACATTACACTCATCACCAATGACCTAGCAGATTGTTTTAAAGCTTATTAGTCAGAGCTGAGGGAATGCACGGTAACATCAGTTCTCTGCCCTATCACCCAGCCCACGCAATTGTCCTCATCTCATTTTGAATGAATAAAGGTAAAGGTACCTGGAATGCATTCCTTACTTTCTTAAAAGGTTAAGGAGGTTCAGCATGTCACCATACACACCAACAAACTTCGACAGGTCTCCTGCTAAAAAAAACATCTTTTGCTGGTTGCATCAAAGTCTGGTAGGACAATTTGCATGCAGAGGGACATAAGAAGTTGCAGAGATTAGTGGACTCTGCCCAATACATCACAGGCACATCCTTCCCTCCCCACCATTGGTAGTATCTACATCAGATATTGCCTAGATCAAGGAGGCAGCATCTGTCATCAAAGATCCTACCCCTTTGCAAGAAACTAACTGCTTTCTTTGGGAACTGTGGGCACATTGGAGGATGCAAGACTTGCAGTCGGAATTTTCTGTACCACGTCCTCCTCTGTATGAAAAGACAAAGTCAAGTTTATTGTCATCGGCATCAAAGATCCCCACCATCTGGGCCATGCCATCACCTTACAGCTACCATTAAGCAGAAAAAATAGGTCATATAAATCCATAATAGAATAATAACCAAAATAGGACCAATCTTTCATTAATTCTATCATGGTTATAGGATTTATTGAGAATGCCCACAAGAGAATGAATCTCAGGGTTGTGTATGGAGACATATGTGTACTTTGATAATAAATTTACTTTGAACTTTGAGGTATTGAAGCCTGAAGTCCCACACTACCAGGCTCAAGAACAGTCACTTTCCTTCAACCGTTCAGTTTGGGAACCAACCTGCGAACCCTGAAAACTACCTCAGTAAAGCAACACTATGACACTTGCATTATTTTTTTTAAATTCTAGTTTATTTTTCCTCTGTAATTGTGTTTGGATTGTGGCTTTCTTGTGAATGTCGTGCATCTGATGCCTCTGTGTCTGTGATGCTGCTACAGGTACATTTCACGTTGCACCTGTGCATCCATGGTCTTGTTCAGATGACAATAAACTTGACTTTAATATGCCCACAGTTCCCCATGAAAGCAGCTAGTTCTTGCAAAGGAATAGGGATGAATGGTCAGGGGATGAAGGGTTTGCTACAAAACCATCAGTCAGCGACAGCCTTTGTGTATCATCAAGGGCACATTGCCAACCAAGCTGACTCCACACTCAAGTGCATCTCATTAAGACTCCTGGCTGCAACGTTCTTCACGCTCGTAAAGGAAATGTTTCTACATAGCCGCAATAAGCTAGTCCCACATCCTCCATTTAGCTCTTTAACGTACCTGGAACTCCTATATTCACCCTAGTCATGAGTCAGATTACCTGCTCTGCCCAAGTTAGCAGGAGGTTTTGCTCATTGATGATTGGATTTGGAAACAGTTGACCTTTTAAAGGTCAAACTTCAAAGTAAACTTATTATTAAAGTACATATACATCATCATATACAACCCTGAGATTCATTTCCTTGCAGGCATTCACAGTAAGTACAAGAAATACAATAGAATAAATAAAAGGCAAACAAGACAGACAAACAACCAATGCGCAAAAGACAACAAACTGTGCAAATACAAAAAGGAAAAAATAAATAAATAAGCAATAAATATCGAGAGCATGAGATGACGAGTCCTTGAAAGTGAATTGCTAGGTTGTGGAAACAGTTCAGTGAAGGGGTGAGTGAAGTTATCCCCACTAGTTCAAGAGCATGATGACTGACGGGTAATAATTGTTCCTGAATCTGGTGTGTGAGTCCTGAGATTCCTACACCTTCTTCCTGATGACAGCAGCAAGAAGAGCCCTCTCTCTCGCCACCCTCTCTCTCTCTTTCTCTCTCATTCTTGACCCTCACCTCTCTCACCACCCTCACTCCCTCTCTCTCACTCTCTACCCTCACTCTCTCTCACTGTCAACTATCACTCTCCCTCGCTGTCTTCACTCTTTCTTGACCCACATTCTCAAACTGCACCCTCACTTTCTCACCCTCCTCCATCACTCTCTCTCTCTCTCTCTCTCTCTCTCTCTCTCTCTCTCTCTCTCTCACTCTCCACCCTCACCCTCTCTTTCTCTCTCACCTTCCTCCTTCACCATCTCTCACTCTCCAACCTATCTCACTCACTTTGTCACCTCCCATTCTCTCCAGCCCCTCCCTCCCGCCTCTCTCTCTCTCTCTCTCTCTCTCTCACTCTCCCACCCTGTTGCCTCTCTTTCCCCCCCCCCCCACCCACCCGCCCAGAGACTCTTGACAGTTACAAAATTCCAAGGATAGGAAATGTTTTCCTTTGTCCAAAGTCTCTTGAATTTGGGATATGTTGGGTTTAAATCCTTGAAATCCTGGGCCTAAGGAGACTGTGGATGCAATAAGGACTGAGATTGATAAATCATTGAGAAATCAGAGAATATGATCACACTGCACATTAGATTGCGTACTCCAGCTTTCATTACTGATGTTCTTAACATGCATTATGGATAAAAATGAGACAATAGGCTACTTAATAAGTTATGCAAAGAGGAGATGATTGGGTAATTTCCCATTCAGTCGGTCTGGTAACCACATTGCTGTAGGTGACAGCTTTAATGCACATTACTTACATCTAACTATCTTCCAAATGCATTTTCCTGAAATCACCCTGCTTTTGTTTCAAGGCTGTGGTTCATCCTTCCTCTAATCTTTAAATTTAAGTTTCCTGAGTAAATTAACCTTGCTGTACAATGAAGTGTGATTGGTATACTTTGAATTTACCAGCCAGTACAGACTTCAAAGCTCCAAGTAAATTTTTTATCAATGTGTGTGTGTGTATACATATACAACCCTGAGATTCATTTACTTGAAGTCATTTATAGTAAAATAAAGAAATATAACAGAATTAATGAAAGACTATACATAACAAAGGCTGACAAACAATACTGAAAACACGAGTTCAACAAATTCTCTGAATTTTCAAAACTATAAAGGTTTTAGTCTGAGCAAATGAAGATGAACTTGAACAACCAGGATGTCAGAACTTCCGAGTTTCCTGTTAGGCACCCGGTCATCTATCTATGCCAGTACTTCCCACACCATCAGCTTTCATTTTCTGTTGAGCCTTGAGTAAAGCAACTTATCAAATGATTGCAGTGAATCTGAGTATCGAATCTCCATCAGCTACCCCTTCTCCACTACAAATGTTACATTTCCAAAGACCGCCAATAATTTGTCAAACACTGGAGAGGGTTCAAAGGAGGTTCATGAAAATGATTCCAGGATTAAAAAATTCAGTATTTGAGGAGCATTTGATGGCTCTGGGTCTCTGTTCACTGGAATTCAGAAGACCTCATTGAAACTCATTGTTGAAAGGCTTTGATAGAGTACAGGTGGAGAGGATGTTTCCTTTGGTGGGGAAGTCTAAGACCAGAGGACACAGCCTCAGAATAGAAGGACGTTCTTTTAGGTTGGAGAAAAAAAGGAACTTATTTTTCCAGACAATGGTGAATCTGTGGAATTCATTTCCACAGGTGTCTGTGGCGACCATGTCATTGGGTATATTTAAGGCAGAGGCTGATAGATCCTTGATTGATCAGGGCATGAAGGGATATGGGGAGAGGGAAGGAGATTGGGGCTGAGAGGAAAAATGGACTGTATCTTATGGTTTTATGCTCTTTACATGAATCACCCAAGCCAAAAACACATTGACTTTAATTACCTTGATTTTTTTTTACTAAATGTCCATTCCCATAAAATCTTTCATAAAAACTTTCTAATATTTTCCCTTTGACACACATTGATCTCAAATTTCATTCAATAGTTTTCATTCCTTCAGCCCATTAAGTCCATGTCAGATTTTTGAGTAATCCCATAATCGTGTTTCTCTCATTTAGTTCACTGTATTCCCTTTAACACTCTCTGAAAGATTCACACCACCTTCCTTCGTGAGTAGGAACATACAGTGGACAAGTGGCTGCAGAAAGTGGAGGATGCAGGGGAATCCCACATGGTCAAAGGGAAAACTCCTCACAGAGCACCAGAGGTCAGGATCAAACCCAGGGCGCTGGAATTGCTTTATTGCTTTCCACTTGTTTCCCTGTTGCAACAAAGAAGGCATATTCACTGTCTTACAATGTTATGTGCCGTGTCGTATGACGTGAGTGATCATGGTCTACGATAATAATTGTTCTTGGCAAATTTTACAGAAGTGGTTTGCCTTTGTGTGCTTCTGGGCAGAGTCTCTACGAGATGTTTGACCTCAGCCATTATTAATTCTCTTCAGAGATTGTCTGCCTGGCATCAATGGTCACATAGCCAGGACTTGTGATATGCACCAACTGCTTGTACCACACTGTCTGTGGATTGTCACCTTGCCGTGATGGAGAAGCTTGTCTGGTCCTGAGATGCCGTCTGGAGCTATGTTCCTGGTAGGGTCACCCATGGCGGTGAGGTCAAGGGTGAGGTCCCTGACAAAGAACAATCCAACCAAGACCTCAACGATGGAACAGGTGGACGAAGTTACTTTGAACTCAATGGCTGTGAGGGTGGATGAAGGCTGCAACAAATCCATCAGCTCCATTCATCATGGTTTCCATGCCTTTGGAATCAATTGGTTGATTTGTGAAGTATCATGTGCTTCTTGGAGTGCAACATCAAGTACAAGTTAAACAAATACATGCACAGGCGTCTTCTCTCTGTGGAAACGGAACAAAGACCATCATCCTCGACCTCGAGGGATAGCCATGACGATGACGACAACGACCACCGTCCACACCCTGCTCCCATGGTTTCACATGAAACTGAGTGGAGGGCGAAGCAGGTGCTACACCTTGCCCAATGCTAAGCTACAGGCTAGGAGAGGAAAGGAGTGCCTTACACCTCCTTTGTTGGAGACATATCTCTAACCTGCCACCCATAGGTACAGTATAAACAGTATATATTTAAAAAGTTATATTAAATAAGTAGTACAAAAGGTGAAAACAGGTAGTGAGGTAGTATTCATGGCTTCAATGTCCATTCAGAAAACTGATGGCAGAGGGAAAGAAGGTATTCCTGAGTCATTGAATGTGTGCCTTCAGTCTCTGCTGCTATTAAGATGTGTACACACTTCAAGTTGGTGTGATCCCCACTCTCAATGGAAAGTGGAAAGCAACCCTGAACATATCAAGCACTTTAAGTGTTCAGCCACATTCAGCGGCTCAATTCACTGGTTGTATTAATCACAAGCCAGCTCTGTCTTATAACAGGGAGCACCAGTCAATCACACCCAAAAGGACAAAAGACTCATCACACTGCACATCCACTAAATGCTTCTGTTGGCAAAACAGGGTTGCTGAATCATTTGATATTAACAATAGGCATCCATTAGTCTCGAAAGATCAAGGATCGGCGCCTTGGAAAGTTTCCAGGGTACAAGCCTGGGCAGGGTTGTATGGGAGACTGGCAGTTGCCCATGCTGCAAGTCTCCCCTTTCCACACCACTGATGTTGTCCAAGGGAAGTGCAAGAGCTGATACAGCTTGGCACCGGTGTCGTTGCAGAGTAATGTGTGGTTAAGTGCCTTGATCAAGGACACAACACGTTGCCTCAGCTGAGGCTCGAACTAGTGACCTTTAGATCACTAGACCAACACCTTAACCACTTGGCTACACGCCAACTCCAGTATTTGGATTTAAACTCTGATTATAGGACATAATGAACAGAATCCAGATGGAGGGGATGGTGTTTACCCTGTGCTGTTGCTATAATGGTGGAGCAAGCAAATAATCCTCTATTGGTTGGCTCCTACAGCATCAGAAATATCTCAACAGATACTATTGAATCGGATAATTGGACTTACAATTTTATTTGCAGAGATATGAAATTAAAGATTGAACATTAAAGGTTGCTTTTATTTGTCACATGTACATCGAAATATACAGTGAAATGTGTTATTTGTATCAATGGCCTACACAATCCAAGGAATGTGCTGGGAAGCCCACAGGTATTGCCATGTTTCCATGCCAACATAGCATGCCTACAACTTATAAATCCTTATTGCACCATATGTCTTTGGAATGAGGAAGGAAACTGGAGCACTCGGAAGAAATCAACACGGTCATGGGAAGAACGTACAAACACCTTACAGACTTCTGCAAGAATTGAACGCGGATCACTGTAATAGTGTTTTTTTTTAATGTGTAATTCTTTTAATTATTTGTTTATGATATTTTAGCTGTCCCCTTACATTTCAACTCTTATTTCAAACTCTACAAAACACTAACTAAATTCCCACCTGTTCAGTTTGCTTAGAGAGTGGAAATTAGGTTCCACCACACCCAGGGTAAATGAGTACACAAGAACAGAAGCAAAAATGGATCTTCCAAAATTTAAATCATTGTTGATCAGCCTCTGGCTTCAACTTAGCTTTTGTGCCAGTTCCAGATTATCTTTAGACCCCCAGTTTTTTTTTTATATATTAGTTTTTCAAAACATTTTACAAATTAAAAACCCCAAATCACTGTAATAGTGTTTTAACCGCAGAGAGCACAGTGCAGTGGTGAGTGAAAGCTGTAGTGGCAGATGAAGGTCAGTTATTGGCTGAGGTGTTAATCACACATCTCCTTCTACTCTCACAGGTGGATGCAGTGTTGGAAAAGTTGGGAAACCATCTTGGAGACACAGGAGACTTCAGGTGCTAGGATCTGAATCTAAGAAAACATTACTGGAGGGACAATGTGTCAGATGGCATCTATGGAGGGACATAGTCAATATCTCCTTCCTTTGGATCTAGAGGATAAAAGGCCACCTATTTAAGTTTGACATGAGGAAAGAGTTCTCTCATCAGGTACTGGAATTTATTTCCCCTTGGACTATGGACGATGAACCATTGTGTCTTCAAGGGTGAGAATTCTGGACTGATTATAAGGAACTAATCGAAAACCATGAGACATTTGATAGCTTTCTCTGGACCAGATGAAATATCTCAAGCCCAGAAGTACAGCATGTGCAGCCCTCTACTTTTTATAAGCTGAAAGGAGACCTACAGAATCACAGACCTGCTCAACTGAACACATGGTACTTGGCTGAATGGTGTTTCCAAGCATCAGCCCATGCGAGTCAGCAGAAACACCACCCGAGTGGTTACATTTAATTAAATTCTGTGTGGAGTCAGTTGGGTTGCGGGGAGAAAGCTGAACCACGTTGTTTCTACCACATACTCTTGAACTTCAGCTTCACCCAAGTTCCAACGTCAACAGCATCTTGAATGCCCGCCAGATGAATGTTATTCTGCTGCTCCAGAACCTAGCTGGCCAAAGTCCCGGGAGCGCAGTATAAAAGCTCTTTGCAAAATACATTCTCAGAATTTGCAGTCTAGTTTCTCAATGTTTAGAGGGAATCTAGCATCAGTACATGAAACGTTGGGACCTCTCCTTCCTAGGTCTGACAAGGAATCTTCAACAGTCAATACAGTCCGCCATTTGCTGGTGGTAGCCCGCAATTGTTGCCATGCTTCCAGTGCCAGCACAGCATGCCCACAACTTACTAACCCTAACCCATACGTCTTTAGAATATGTAAGGAAGTTGTAGCACCTGGAGGAAATCCACACGGTCAGAGAAAATGTACATCTGGTCCAGATAAACACATTGAACCTGAAATAGTGTCCCAGTTTTTCATCCGTTCCCCACAATCCAGTCCAGAAATCAGTCCATCTCACCAACAGCTCGGCATACATAGTCTATAGTGCGTTAATTCCAACACGCGCTGAGAGAATTGGTACGGTAGCATAGTGCTTAGTTAGCATAGCACTTTATAGTACCAGCAGCCTGGGTTCAATTCCGCTGTTGCCCGTAAGGAGTGTGTATATTCTCCCCGTGACTGCATGGGTTTCCTTCGGTTGCTCTGGTTTTCTCCCACAGTCCAAAGATGTACTAATTAGTAGGTTAATTAATTGTCCCGTGATTAGGTGAGGTTTAAATCGGGGATTACTGGGCTACACACTCAAAGGGCTGAAAGAGCCCATTCAGTGCTGTATCTCAATAAATAAGTACATAAATTTCCTCCTAATTTCAAACTTAAATGGGCATCCCTTTACCCTGTCAACCATAGTTCTAGGAAGGGTCATGATCCAAAACGTTGACTCTTCAATGTCTAGCACAGATGGTGCCTGACCCATTGATTGATGGTGAAGCCAAAACCCTTTCTTATTATCCTCTAAGTACTCCTTTGCCAATCTTTCTCTACCACCCCCCACCCTCCTCCCACTTCCAATAGCAGCTCGGAGTCACCATTCCCACCCCACACTCACTTCTCCCCTCAGTTTCCTCACAAGGCAAGCAGCCGAGAATTCGTGGTCCTCAAGTTCATGCGTTGCCGGTGGAAAGGGACGATGCGGAGCAAGACGACTTTGAGCTCCCTATGTAGAATGCTGGAGGAACCTCAGCTGGTCAGGCCGCGTCTGTAGAGGAAAATGAAGAGTCAGCTACTCAGGCTGAGACCCTTGTTTAGTCTAGCTGAAGGGTCTCAACCTGAAATGTCAGCTCCATTTCCCTCCACAGCTGCCACGTGATAGTTCAGTCCCTACAGCATTTTGTGCGTTATTTTAGATTCCAGCATATACAGGTCTCATGTCTCAACTTTAGCCTCAAGTCAGGAGTCCAAGCTGTACAAAAGCCAGTTCCACATCTCCAAGTCTATTGATCCATGGGATTAGCTCTTTAATTAGCTCTGTACTAACTCTTATAGAAAGTGACATGCACCTACTTTCACCTGTAATGTTTAGTTTTTACAGGGTTTCAATATAAGCATAGGATCAGCACATGAAATCTTAGAATTACTGTTTAATTAAGAATTAATCACACCTTACAGGACACTCTCCAGGATAAAACCCAATTATATGTATCAGATTAAGTACTCCATAATTATTTGCTTCCCTACTCCCCCTTCCAGCACCCTCCCTGTGTTTACCACACTTTTTTCCTCAGTTCAAGTCCAAGTCAAGTTTATTGTGCTTTAGCTATATACATGTATACCGCTAAACGATACGATATTTCTCTGGACCAGTGTGTAAAGCACAGCAGTACACATAACACATAACTTAGGATGGTAAGAGGTAAATCTACAAATGAATTACATGTAGATAAACAAAGTAGTGAATAAGTTAAATATTGTCGGGTACAGAACAGATTAACCGGTGACATTTCAAATGCGATGCAGCTGGGAGTTCAGAAGCCTAATAGCCTGACAAACGGTCTTCAACCTGAAATGGTAAAGTTATTTCTCTTGCTACAGATGTGGCCTGACCCCCTGAGTATTTTCATCATTTTCTGTTTTTGCTGCAGATTTCCAGCATCTAAAGTTTCTAAAGTTTGATTTTCAGCCTTTGTTTCTCGCTTACTTTGGATGAAATTTTGGGGTAAATTCCTTCTGCTGTTCAGTCTGATTGTGTTCCCTTCATAAGGACAGCTTCGTTAGGCTGCTTGCCTAACTAAAGTTAACATGACCATGGAATTGCAGCAAATGATCTATGACAATTGCATAAAAATGCTTCTTAATCTTGGACTATTTAGAGCAAATTTGAAGTATTGCAAGCAGCTCTGCTCACCTACCTAGAGGGGAGATATCAATAAGCTTGAAAGAGTACATAGAAAATTTACAAAGATGATGCCAGGATTAGTGCAGTGGCTAGCTTGGGATGTTCCAGAATTCAGAATTCAATTCCGGCCCTGTTCTGCGAGGAGTCTCTGTATGACCTCTTGGTGGAGTGTGTAGGTTTTCCCTGGGTGCTCGGGTTTCTTCCCACAGCCCAAAGACATACTGGACTGATTAATTGTTCGATGTAAATTGTCCCGTAGTTAATCAGGGTTGTGTGGTTGCTAGGACAGTGTGCCTCAAAGGCCTACTCCATGCTGTATTGCTAGATAAATAAAAAAAAGAAAGATTAAATAGGTTACGACTTTATTCCTTGGACCGAGGAGAGTGAGGGGAGATTTGATAGAGGTATATAAAGTTATGAGTGATAATAGATAGGGTAAATGCACCCTTCAGATTAGGTGAGACTAGAACTAGAAGTCATAGGTTAAGGGTGAAAGGTGACATAATTAAGCAGCAACCTAAAGGGGAACTTCTTCACTCAGAGGGTGGTGTGAGTGTGGAACAATTCATCAACAGAAGTGGATGTGGGTTCTTCTTTAACATTTAAGAAACGTTTGGATAAACGTCAGTCTTGTGGACCTCTCCTTGCAGTTAGTTTACTTAACTTCCCAGAATTCCCTTTGACCATAGGATATAGGAGCAGAATTAGGCCATTCAGCCCATCAAGTTGGCTCCATTATTTGACCATGGTGGATTTATTCTCCTGCCTTCTCTCTGTAACCTCTGTCACCCTTACTAATTAAGTACCTATCAACCTCAGCTTTTAATATAATCTGTGACTTGGCCTACACAGCCATCTGTGGCAAGGAATTCCACAGATTCGCCATTCTCTGTCTAAATGCATTTCTCCTCTTCTATATTCTAAAAGGATATTCTTTTATGCTGAGGCAGTGCCCTCTGGTCATCCACTCTATCAAGTTTTTCAATATTGAATAGGTTTCGATGAGATACCCCCTCATTCTTCTAAACTTCAGTGACTGCAGTCCCAAAACCATCAAGTATTCCTCATATGTTAACCAGTGGTTAATCCATTGAGGTAACACACTTGATTAATCAAACATAGTCACCACACTATCTGCGAGATTAGCTGCCCCACAAACGCATACTCCCTGTCTCAAATGTTCTTTATGAATTCTTTTTGAGAGATTCCAGCTTATTGAGCAATGATTGGCCTCAAGGGGTTGGAATGCAATCTGTCAGAAATTCTGCAACCTACCATATCAAGGGCACGTGTTCTTGATAAAGAAAGATACTTTAAAAGGCTTATCCTCTGGAAAGCTTTTGTATTTGAAAATTTTCATAGGTTTTACAGAATCCTAGCCATTGCCTTAACGAGCCAAACACCTTATTTAAGAATGAGCACACACACACATTTGATTAATGTGATACAGCACTAAAAAATAGTGGTGAAATGTCTCACGAATTTTCATAGGCGAAGAGAATGGAATGAACATTGCTCAAGAGTTCAACAAATGTTAGGCAGGCAGTCGAAGATGAGTTGAAAGTGAGAGAAATTTAAAAAAGGTCAGCAATCGTCAGACAAAGGGAGAAAGATGTACAGTACTGTACAGAAGCCTTAGGCGCATATATATAGACTAAGACTTTTGCATAATACTGTATTTGTCAACATGGAGTGGAGAGCGAGTTTGTAAGTCTGGTGGGAGCAAAGAATGTTGGGAATGGTGAGAGTGGAGTATGGGACAGGTGGCAGGGGAGGAGTGTTAGGGGCAGGGGGTGGTGAGGGTGCAGGCACACCCAGCCCTGAGGCACCAGGCAAGGTTATTTGATACCGGGCAATTAGTTTATTGATCATTACAGAATGTCTCTCTGGTGCCTCCCTTTCCCTTCCCCGTTTCCTAACCATGATTCCCCTCTCCCTTCCCTTTTCTCACTCTCAGTCCACAATAGAGACCCATATCAGAATCAGGTTTATCAGCACTCACAAAAGTCATGAAATTCGTCTTTTTTTTTGGTGGCAGCAGTACAGTGCAATACATAAAATTACTACAGTACTGTGCAGAAGTCCCAGGCCCTCCCCACCAATGAACACATCTACATGACGTGTTTTTGCAGGGGAGCAACATCCATCATCAGGGATCCCCTGCCACCAAGGACGTGCTCTCTTCTCACTGCTGCCATCAGGAAGAAGATACCGGTACCTCAAGAATCACATCACTAAATTCAGGGTACTGTGGGTACTGCGGTTTCCTCCTGCAGTCAAAGTCACACCGGTTGTTAGGTTAATTGGGCATTGTAAGTTGTCCTGTGATTAGGCGAGGGTCAAATGATGGGATTGCTGGGTGGTGTGGCTTGAAGGGCCTACTCTGCATGGTACTTCAATAAATAAATAAATTCTAATGATTAGGTTGGTTCAAGAATTAAATGGTTGAAGGAAAGTAACTGTTCCTGAACCCACAGGTGTTGGACTTCAGGCTGGTTTACTCCTGGTAGCTGTGAAAAGATGGTGGACAATGGATGCTGTCTTTTCAGGGCAGTGTTTCCTATAGATACGACCAATGGTGGGCAGGGATGTGCTTGTGATATATTGGGCTGAGCCCACGACTGGATAGCTTCTTATATCCCTCTGCGTTCCAATTACTGTGCCAGAACGTGGTGCAACCAGTCAGGATACTGAGGAGAATATGATAATAAACTCATTTAATTTTTTCTAATTATACTTCTTAATTACCACATCTTCAGTATTTCATAATTGTAGTTAAGGATAAGGAATAATCTATTTCTTCAGCGGTTTGAATGGGGGCACGACTGCACAAGTACGTGGACGTCAGCCAGTGAGAACAGAAAGAAGAGTTTAAAAGGAGACAGCTTTATAGAGTGGGCATCAGAGGAGTGGAGACAGAGTAAGTGGACTTTGGTTCAATGGGGCTTCGGTGATAACAGGTCGAGGCGAGGTAGGTTGCCTGTGTAGAATATAGACAAGAAGAATGTGGGTGAGACTGGTGTTCTCAGCTCGGAGTCAGTTGTGGGAAGTCCAGGAGACTCCCAGCCTCCTGGACGACCACATCTGCGCCAGGTACGTCGAGCTACAGATCCATGGAGACCGTGTTAGGGAACTGGAGATGCAGCTCGATGACCTTCTTCTGGTCAGGGAGAGTGAGGAGGTGATAGAGAGGAGCTGTAGGCAGGTAGTCACACTGGGGCCTGGGGAGACAGATAAGTGGGTAACGGTCAGGAGAGGAAAGGGCAAGAGTCAGGGGCTAGAGAGTACCCCTGTGGCTGTACCACTTGACAATAAGTACTCCTGAGTACTGTTGGGGAGAACAGCCTACCTGGGGGAAGCAACAGTAGCAGTGCCTCTGGCACAGTCTGGCCCTGTGGCTCAGAAGGGTAGGGAAAGAAAGAGGAAGGCAGCAGTGGTAGTTAGGGGGTCAGACAGGTGATTCTGTGGATGCAGGAAAGAAGCGCGGATGGTAGTTTGCCTCCCAGGTGCCAGGGTTCAGGATGTTTCTGATTGTGCCTACGATACCCTGAAGTGGGAAGGAAAGCAGCCAGAAGTCGTGGTACATATTGGTACCAATGTCATTGGCAGGAAAAAGGAGGAGGTCCTGAAAGCAGATTACAGGGAGTTAGGAAGGAAGTTGAGAAGCAGGATCACAAAGGTAGTCATCTCAGGATTACTGCCTGTGTCACATGACAGTGAGTATAGGAATAGAGTGAGGTGGAGGATAGATGTGTGGCTGAGGGATTGAAGCAGGGGGCAGGGATTCAGATATCTGGATCTTTGGGACCTCTTTTGGGGCAGGAGTGACCTGTACAAAAAGGACAGGTTGCTCTTGAATCCCAGGGGGACCAATACCCTGGCGGGGAGGTTTGCTAAGGCTATTGGGGAGTGTTTAAACTAGGATTGCTGGGGGTGGGAACCAAACTGAAGAAATGGAGGAAAAGGCAGTTGGCTCACAAATAGAGACAGCTTGGAGGCAGTGCGAGAGGAAGGAGAGGCAGGTGATAAAGAAGGGACGCGCTCAGAATGATGGTTTGAGATGTGTGTATTTTAATGCAAGGAGTATTATGACCAAAGTGGATGAGCTTAGAGCTTGGATCAGTACTTGGAGCTATGATGCTGTGACCATTACAGAGATTTGGATGAGTCAGGGACAGGAATGGTTACTTCGAGTGCCAGGCTTTAGATGTTTCAGAAAGGACAGAGAGGGAGGCAAAAGAGGTGGGGGCATGGCACTGTTGATCAGAGATAGTGTCACGGCTGTAGAAAAGGAGGAAGTCATGGAGGGATTGTCTACGGAGTCTCTGGGTGGAAGTCAGGAACAGGAAGGGGTCAATAACTCTACTGGGTGTTTTTTATAAACCACCCAATAGTAACAGGGACATCCAGAAGCAGATAGCGAGACAGATTCTGGAAAGGTGTAATAATAACAGAGTGGTGGGAGATTTTGGAAAGGTGTAATAATAACAGAGTGGTGGGAGATTTTAATTTCCCAAATATTGATTGGCATCTCCCTAGAGCAAAAGGTTCAGATGGGGTGGAGTTTGTTAGGTGTGTTCAGGAAGGTTTCTTGACACAATATGTAGATAAGCTTAAAAGAGGAGAGGCTGTACTCGATCTGGTATTGGGAAATGTACCTGGTCAGGTGTCAGATCTCACAGTGGGAGAGCATTTTGGAGATAGTGATCACAATTCTATCTCCTTTACCATAGCGTTGGAGAGGGATAGGAACAGACAAATTAGGAAAGCGTTTAATTGGAGTAAGGGGAAATCTGAGGTTATCAGGCAGGAACTTGGAAGCATAAATTGGGAACAGATTTTCTCAGAGAAATGTACGGAAGAAATGTGGCAAATATTCAGGGGATATTTGCGTGGAGTTCTGCATAGGTACGTTCCAATGAAACAGGGAAAGGGTGGTAGGGTACGGGAACCGTGATGTACAAAGGCTGTTGTAAATCTAGTCAAGAAGAAAAGAAGAGTTTATGAAAGGTTCAAAAAACTAGCTAATGATAGAGGGCTAGAAGACTGTAAGGCTAGCAAAAAGGAGCTTAAGAATGAAATTAAGAGAGCTAGAAGGGGCCGTGAGAAGGCCTTGGCGGACAGGATTAAGGAACACCCCAAGGCATTCTACAAGTATGTGAAGAGCAAGAGGAAAAGGCGTGAGAGAATAGGACCAATCAAGTGTGACAGTGGAAAAGTTGTGTGGTGAGGGTGGTGGATCTGTGGAATTTATTGCCACAGATGGCTGTGGAGGCCAAGTCATTGGTTATATTTAAAACGGAGGTTGATAACTTCTTGTTTAGTAAGGGTGTCAAAGGTTACAGGGAGAAGGCAGAAAAATGGCATGGAGAGGGGTAATTAATTGGCAATGATGAAACGGCAGAGTGGACTTGATGGGCTGAATGGTCTAATTCTGCTCCTCTGGTCTTATAACACGATGTAACTGCTCTAAATATAGAACTTTCCGTTTCAATGTTAAATACACATGAAAACAACTATTTCATTACTGTTTCTTTGGTTCCCATGTTGAAAATTTATGCTTTGATAACTACCAACAGATAATTTATTTTATTAATACAAACTATACTCTAACTTACCTCACTGTGTCTGTCAACTTCAGTTATGTGACTTTAAAGAAGCAAGCTGTATTAAACATGGTAACCAGAGAGTAGTACGGTATGCATTGCTTCATGTGATACAGCCAACATTATTAACCATTCATCCCATGGACTCTGAATAATACCACAAGAGGTACATTAGTATTATTGAAAGAGAGCACAGATGCTAAAACTATATACAAAATGTATTACACAACAGTGAAGCATTTCCAGTGCCTGTGAAGGTGGTGACAGATACAGACTGACTCTATTCAGCTTTCCCTATTTGTTTGTACGGTATGTGATTCTGTGTAATGCAAGAGTTATATTGCAAAAAAGCAGGCAATCTCTGGCTCTGTACCAATGTTATTTCAAGGCGTTTGGCATTATAACCAAGCTTTTGCTCCAGTGTGTGTTTTTTCTTTGGAGACAGTAGGGAAATTTGTGCTATTGAACGAAGGAATGTCAGTATTCGAGAATAATAAATGTTTCCACGTAGTGCATTTAATGGTCGCATCAAGCATTCTCTCCTTAGGTCAGACATGTGAAATACACAATTAAACCCCTTCCGGAAAATATAGTGCTCCTTTACTGTTGAGTATTTAGTCACAACTTAAAGTCCTGCCTCAACACGACTTTCCCTTTGGAACTTAAACCATTCTTGACATTCTTTACAAACAGTTTACATGCACCTTATGGAGTGGAATATTTTTTACCTTACACACAGGATGAGAGTCTTCATAAATTGTCCACCCCTAATCACCCTTGAACTGAATGACTACTGTACTGTACAACTGTCTTAGGCACATCTATTTAGCACAGCACTGTATTTGTCAACGTGGAGCGGAGGGCAAGTTTGTACATCTGGCTGGCACAAATGATCTTGGGAATGGGGAGGGTGGAGTGTTGCAGGAGGGGTGTATGACATGTGGCAGAGAAGGAGTCCCAGGGGTGGGCGGTGGTGTCATGTGTGCAGATACACCCAGCCCAGAGACACCAGGCAAGGTCATTTGATTCCAAACAATTGTTTTTTTTGATCATTACAGAATGTCTTTCTGGTGCTTCCTGCTACCTCCCCTCTCCCTTCCCCTTTTCCCAAACATAATTCCCCTCTCCCTTTCTTCTTCCCACTCTTCCCACAAAAGAGACCAGGTTTATCAATACTCAGATAGGTCATGAAGTATGTTCTTGTTTTGCAGGAGCAGTACAGTGCATTACATAAAATTATTACGGTATTGTGCAAAAGTGTTAGGCATCCCAGCTATATATACTGTATGTGCCTAAGACTTCTTCACAGTACTGTACTTCCAAGAATACTTAGATGTTTGTGGCTCTCAGGCTGGGTAACATTCCTTCCCTGAAACCATGAAAGATCTTCATGAAATAAATATATTTTTGCCACCTTCAAGTGCTTTCACTGTTCCTATTACATACAAACTATCTTTTGCTTTCAAATTTATTTTGCGCTTTCAAGTGAGGGTGGAGATTAGAAGTACAAGTGGTGATAATATTTGAACACAGGAAATGCTAACAGGGCTTAAGAGAGTAGATACTTAAATGTTTTTATTGTTGATGGAGTCACAAGCAAAAGGACATGGTTGTAAAATTTCCCTGCTCCAATTTCCATACATTTTATAACTGAGGTGTGTGTACAAATTTCTTCTCTCAGAAAATAATGTATCTTTGGAATTCTTCCTGTGAGAATGATGGAGGCCAGATCATTGGATATATATTTAAGGAGGAGATAGATTACCTATCTATATAGGATGGCATAGTATCATAATGTCTAGCGTAACGCTTTACAGCTCCAGTAATCAGGGCTCAATTCCCACCGTTACTTGTAAGTAGTCTGTATAATATCCCTATGACCCCAGGGTATTCCTCAAACATTACAAAGGCATATAGATTAGTAAGGATTAGTAACTTGTGGGCATGCTGTGTTGGTGCTGGAAGCATGACAGCACTTGTGGACTTTTCCCAGCACATCATTGGACTCTATTGGTCACTGGAGCAGAACAATGCATTCATTAGAACCATAGATAATTACAGCACAGAAACAGGCCTTTTGGCCCTTCTTGGCTGCTCCAAACTATTTTTCTGCCTAGACCCACTGACCTGCACCTGGAGCATCTCCCTCCATACGCCTCTCATCATTGTACCTGTCCAAGTTTTTCTTAAATGTTAAAAGTGAGCCCGCATTTGCCACTTCATTTGGCGGCTCATTCCACACTCCCACCACTCTCTGTGTGAAGAAGTTTCCCCCCCCCCAAATGTTCCCTTTAAACTTTTCCCCCTTCACCCTTAACCCATGTCCTTTCTCACCTAGACTCAGTGGAAAAAGCTTGCTTGTATTCACTCTATCTATACCCAGCATAATTTTATACACCTCTATCAAATCTCCCCTCATTCTTCTACGCTACAAGGAATAAAGTCCTAACCTATTGAACCTTTCTCTGTAACTCAGTTTCTCAAGTCCCGGCAATATCCTTGTAAACCTCCTCTGCACTCTTTCAGCCTTATTAATATCTTCCCTGTAATTCGGTGACCAAAACTGCACACAATACTCCAAATTCAGCCTCAACAATGCTTTAAACAAACTCACCATAACATTCCAACTCTTCCAACATTCCAAGCGTTGTCCATTTTGATGCTTCAACATACATGTGATAAATGAAGCTAAATGAAATATAATTTGAGAGAATGAGGAATTGAGGGATATGTGGAACTGGCCAATAAGAGGAGTTGACACTGAGATGGATTGATCACGATTGTACTGAATGGCAGGGCAAGCTTAAGGGGCTTGGTGGCCAACTCTGGCTCTTATTACCTCATGTTATTATATTTAATTTATCAATTTTAAATCCCCCTGTCGCACTGAAAGAACTTGAACTTCTGTCCTCAGGTTATTAATCATTACTCTCTGATCAGTACATAACCAGCATGCTTTCACACCCAAGAAAAACCTTGCATGAAGCTACTTAAACCCACTTTGCCATGCCATTGATTCAACTGAGACACAAGTTGGTTAGACTCATACAGCACAGAAACAGCCTACCTATTCCACTTGCCTCCACCCATTTACATTACATTAATCCTATATTCGTCATCATCATTATGTTCTATGATGTCTCATGCCCATGATTGTCCTTGGCAAATTTTCCTCCAGAAGTGATTTGTCATTGCCTTCTTCTGGGCTGTGTCTTTACAAGACGGATGAAGAGTATCAATACTCTTCAGAGATTGTCTGCCTGGCATCAGTGGTCGCATAAACAGGACGTGTGATATGCACCAGCTGCTCATGTGACCATCCACCACCAGCACCCATGGCTTCACGTGACCCTGATTGGGTGGGGGGGCATTAGACAGGTACTACAGTTTGTCAAAGGTTAAACTGCAGGCTAGTGGAGGGAAGAAGTGCCCTACAGTTCCTTTGGTAGAGATGCATCTCCACCCCAACACCCATCAGATATTAATCCTGTTTCGTTCTCCCCTTCTTCGTGTCCAGGGCCCCCAGATTCAAAATGTAATTTATACACTGGGGGCAAGTTAGATTTCCCTGCTTTACGCATCAACCTGCTTGCCTTTGGGAATAAACTAAGTAGCCAGGGCACGATTGAACTTAAAGGTCAAGTTCATGGCCGAATTCTTAGCAGTGTGTAGGAAGAGAGGGATCATGGAGTCCAAGTCCATAGATCCCTCACTGTTGCCAGCAAGTTCATGGGTGATTCTGTTGGCCTTTATTCTGGGGATTGAGTTCAAGAGGCATGAGGTTACAGCTCTCAAACTCCAGTTCAACCATTTTGGGAGTACCACATTCATGTGTGGTTGCTTCGTTGTAGGAAGGATGTGGATTAGTAGAGAGAGAGCGTTCATAGGATGCTGACTGGATTAGAGAAAATGTTTTATACTCACAGCAGTTCCCTTGATGGTATTGGTCCATGGCATCAAAAAGGTTGTGAACCCCTATTAGAGGAAAGTTTGAGCAAACTAGTGTTTTCCTCGAAGGAGCAAAGGAGATTGAGAGGTATGTATAAGATTATGAGAGATGCAGATAGAGTGGCCAAAAGCAGAGGACATTCATTTAAGGTGAGTGGAGAAAAGTTTAGTTCAGCACCACACTGTGCTGTACTCTTCTGCTCTGTGTTCTATGAAACAGTTATGCTCACAGGGAAATCATATAAACTTTACTCATTGTCAGAAATCAGGGTTGAATCCTGGGTCACTGGCATGTGAAGCAACAGCTCAAATAGCTGAACCACTATAAATGTACAACATAAGATACATGTCTCTGCTCTTTAGGTAAGTCACCACTCAACCAATAGTTGAAGTTGTCTGACTGTCTGGCCAACAATATCTTGCATTAAACTCACATGTTCCCAACATACATATGTAATTATCACCCTTTAAAATCTTCATGTGCTTTACAGAAAAATAGTATGCCTTGAATTACAGATGTTGCCAGTGCAATTCATTTGTTTTGTTAAACCCATTGACTCATGTATAATGAAGCGTAATTTTCATCAAGGATTAATATTTAAAATGTTTATTCTTTATATTACATCAAAGTCCCTATTCTTATTTTTCTGCTCTGTCAGGGAGACTATAATTTTTCTTTTGGGAGGTCTTTTTATTTTGGGAAAATGGAACATCGTGTTATGCAGCTTATTTAGATTCTTAATGCAAGATCAATATTTATATAGGATTAAACACAAAGGATTGGGCAGATGTTTGAAAACATAAACAAATCACGCACTCGCACAAGATGACTGCAAGTCAGTCATCATCCTGATGAAGGGTCTCAGCCCAAATATAACTGTTTATTCCAGGGGTTCATAACCATTATAAGCCATGGACCAATACCATTAGTCAAGGGGTCCATGGGTCCCAGGTAGGGAATCCCTGGTTTATTCCTCTCCATATTTGTTGCCTTACTTGCTGAGTTCCTCTAGTAATTTTTATTTACATAATATTATTTCATATCTCAGGGTTATCTAAAAAATACTCTACAGCCAAGGAAGTATGGTCACAAAAGTTCCAGCTGGAATTTCTGCATACAAGAAGAATCAAGTTCAAGTTTAATTGTCATTCAACCATGCACATGTATAAACCTAAACAAAACATTGTTCCTCCATGGTCAAAGTACAAGATACAGCACGTATCATTATGGGAGCACATACAGTCACAAAATAATATTAACAAGTCTCTGAATGGCAAGGCCTGATATTTATTGTCCTGTAGCCACGTTTCTGGAAGAACAAGTATGCTGCAGTTCCTCATCTCATGCTGGGTCAGCTGCAGATGAGAAACAGCTGCGTGGCTAAAAACAGAAATCAAAGACTGTTTATGAACAATGTCAGAGGCAAATAATTAAATTTGTTTTCAACACTAAAATAAATTACTATTATTTATAGCAAATTTGAAAACATCACTTTGGTTAGTGAGGTTGTTAATTGACAACAAATAATATTCTGATGTACACTGGTAAGGAATGTTCCAACATAGTTGGAATGCTGTGTCGTGTCCTGGTCATAAATAATACTATGATAAAGTGGAATGAATAAGCTCTAGTAATGGATTGGAAAAGACCAAGGTGGAATATTATTTCAAATAAACTAGAAGCAGGAATTGTGACTTCAAATTAATAAAAAGAAAATCAGAAACTGTTATCAGGAAGCAATTTTAACTTAAATAGGACCATAAAGCCATTAGATATAGGAGCAGAATTTGGCCATTTGGCCCATCAAGTCTGCTCCATCATTCTATCATGGCTTATTTATTATCTCACTCAACTGCATCCTCCTGCCTTTGACATCCTTGCTAACAAAGGAAACATCAACCTGCACCTTAAATATACCCAATGATTTGGGCTCCACAACCATCTGTGGCAAGAAACTCCACAGATTCACCACCCTCTGGCTGAAGAAATTCCTCCTCATTTTTATCCTAAAAAGAAGTCCCTCTATCATGAATTGGTGGCTTCTGGTCCTAGACTCCGCCACTATAGGAAACATCCTCTCCACGTCCAGTCTATTATTTAAATATTCAACAGGTAGGCATTTTAAAATTCGATATATTTCAGTGAGATCCCCCCTCTTTATTCCAAACTCCAGTGAGCAAAGGCCACAGCCATCATACGGTCATCATTTAAACCTTTCATTTCCAGAATAATTCTCGTGAACCTCCTTTGAACCCTCTCCAATACCAGCACATCCTTTCTTAGACAAGGGGCCCAAATCTGCTCACTTCTCTGTACATATAGTCTGACCAATGCCTTATAAAGCCTCAATGTTACATCCTTGCTTTTATATTCTAGTCCTCTGGAAATGAATGCTAACATTTCATTTGGACTGGAAAAGACCAAGCTGGAATATTCCTTACTACTGACTCATCTTGTAAGTTACCTTTTAGGGAGTGAATCCTTCCTGAACACTAATAGTGATAAGATAAATTGGAAATAATCCAGACTGTTAACAATGGCAGGTTCTTCCGCTTCGATGTCCAATTTCTAAAGGGACATTGAACCCATGAACACTACCTCGCTATTTTTTTTATTTCTGTTATTTTGCACTACTTAGTTTAATTAAGTATTTAATAGACATATACTGTATATACTTAACGTAACTCAGTTTTCATCTCTATATTTATTTGTCATATATTGCATTGTACTGCTGCTATAAAGTTAGCAATATTAAATCTAAATCTGATTCTGATTCTGGATTCAGCGCAGTGGAGCTGATGACCGGAATTTGATCCCAATCTCCAATGCTATCTGTGCAGAGTTTGTACATTCTTGCTGTATTTCCTGTAGGTACTTGTGGTGAACCACATATACCTGTCTGGATACGCCCCCCCCCCTCCCGCTGACAGCTCCTGTGGCTCCTCCCACAGACCATGGCTCCTCCCACGGACCCCAGTATAAAGGCAATTGGAGACACAGCCCCGGGCTCAGTCTCCAGGATGTCGTGTGGTGGTCATTTGCTGCTTGTCCTTCCTTCCAGCCAAAAAAAGCCTATATCTCACCTCACGTCTCCGAGAGTTATTGATGGTGCATCAGTACTGTAGGTAAGAAGCTCGACACTATCCAGTACAAGGCAGCCCACTTGATTGGTACCCCTTCCACAAGCATCCAATCACCCCCACCGCTGACGAGCAGTTGCAGCAGTGTGTACTATCTACAAGATGCACTGCAACAACACACCAAAGCTCCCAAGGCAGCACCTTCCAGACCCACAACCATGACCACCTAGAAGGACGAGAGCTGCAGATACCTAGGAACACCACCACTTGGAAATCACCCCCCCCCCCCCAAGTCACACACCATCCTGAACCTGGAAACATATGGTCATTCCTTCATTGTCATTGGGTCAACATCATGGAATTCCCTCCCTAAAAGCACTGTGGGTGTACCTACACCTCAGGGACTGCTGCTGTTTAAGAAGATAGCTCCTCACTACCTTCTCAAGGGCATTTAGGGATGGGCAATAAATGCTGGCTTAGCCAACTATGCCCACATCCCACAAATGAATAAATTTGAAAAAAGGTACTATGCTTTCCTCCCACATCCCAAAAATGTGTAATTTAGTTAACTGGTCACTGTAAATTGCCCCGAGTGTTGGTGAATGTCCAAAAGTATCAAAGAGGTGTTAATTTGCAAGTTAAATTACATTTATCAGTGTCAGAGTGAAATAAAGAGAAGAGGGGAAAATGTAACTGATGGACTTACTCTTCTGGGAGTCAGAATGGACCCAATGGGCTGTTTATCCTCCTTCTGCTTTCCTTATAAATATAAAATAAAGATAAAGTATTGTACCAATTCTTAATAGCCATAAGAATCCATTCAGCTCCAAAACAGTTTGAGATAGGTTTTAAATGCTGAACCTACTTCATCAGTGATGTCTGTTAGGCTGTATTCTGGAGTCAGAATAAAGCAAATATTAACTTCAGCAACCAATTGTTAGACCTGAATGTGGATTGTAGACTAAATTTGAAATACAGCCCCGGACAATAGTTTCTGGGAGCTGTGGAGATAGGTTAATTGAAAACTGCAGAATGTTGATTCACATTCATTTTGGGTATCTGGAGTGATGGATGTGAAAAACAAAGTGTGAAAATTATATGTAGTTCAAAGGAAGCATTGTAGATAACTTTGTAACTATAGAATTGTCCTTCTGTTATCTTTGACTTTTAGCATATAAAATGGCATATAATATTGGGTCAAATAGGCTGCTTACTCCAAGAGTGTCCCATTTTGTTGAATGAAACACTTCTGTAGCTATTAACTTCAGTGTCTTTCCAGTGACTTTTTTACTTTACAAAAAAGCCCATATTCTACAAATAAGATTCTGGCTTTTTTTTTAATTCACCCCTAGGATAAGAAAGGGTTAAAGTCACTCATTGATAATAAAATTGTTCTCACAGTCTATAATCACTACTTACAACCTTCTGAACTCACATTAAGTGCCTTTCTTAGTGTTTATAAGTCAACAACCCAAATGCTCCTTTTCAAAATGCTCCCAAAACTCTGACCATTATCAACGTGCATTATCAACGTACTCTGACTGCAAGTGGAATGGGTTACCTCACAAAATGTTTCTTAGGGTTTTATTTTAATCTTGCTTTTTTTTTCCAGACTGCAAAGGTTTGAAATAAAACTCCCATCAAATTTGCAAGAGGATCAACACCCCAGGAAACAGCTGCGGGATTTATTTGTGGAGAGCTGTGTTACTAAGTGACAAACACTCGCTCTCAAAGTGCCTTTGGGAGAGCTAGTGTCATCATGGTCACATGCTTCACCGTATGTCAGTGTTCCCCATTAATAAGTGGTCTACTCTTGCAGAAGTTGCATTAAAGAATTGCCGCAAACATTCCACAAAGTTCCTACTGTGGGAGATGCTTCATCAAATGGTGCTGAAGGACTGCAATTAAAGTCCAAGTTTAAGTTTAATGAATACTGATGAATACAGCCAAATGAAACAGTGTTCCTCTGGAGCCACGGTGGAAAACATAGTACCAACAGTCATGATTAGCTCAAGGCACCTATTACGCATATAAGATATCAGAAAACATACAGTCACACAGAAGAAATGTAATTTAGCCCAGGTCCCTGAGTGACATGGCCTGAAGATTGATGGTGCATGGATGTTGTCAGCAAGCTGAGGCCCACAGCATTCTGCAGATGAACACAATCCAGCTTGATTTCCATTGAGCAAACACTGGAGAGCAGCACTGACAGGAGGGCCCGGCTCCCCATTAAAAATAGGCTGCGACAGACAAAACCATAGCATGAGGCCTAGTCTGCATTACAACGGAGGTGACGTAGCTCCCCTGCCATCTGTCTTGCTAGTAAACCAGAATCATTACTGAGCAATAATTGGCAAATCCTACCTAAGGGAATCTGCAAGGGGCTCTGGGTGAAGATTAAGGCTAATTCCATAGAGTAGTATTGACCCCATGATGTAACTGCAACATCCTTCGCTCATCTTCCAACTATTTCCTGGATGTGGCTTCCACATTGCAGTATCAACCCTGATTGGTTATTTACCATAGAGATATGTCACATGACCAGGCCTCCTAGCTCATGACCTCTGAGGTGAACCCACAAGTCCAATGAAAAGTAAACAGACTTTCTATAGCTTTCTGAATCAAGCAATCTAATTTTCATCTCCTTTTTTCCTGTATGTAAATTATTAATGCTAAAATAATTCACAGAAATTTTACAGAAGTGTTATTGCACTCTGAGACCTCAGCTTGTAGGAAGCAGGTTTTATCCACCAGAGTCAGAAACAGGTCTATTATCATTGACATGTGTCATGAAATCTGCTAATTTAGCAGCAGCACTTCAATGCAATACATAATCTAGCAGAGACAGAAAAAATAATAATAATTAAAATAAAACATAATAATAAATAAACAAATAAATCAATTACACATATTGAATAGATTATAAAAAATGTGCAAAATCAGAAATACTGTATACTGGCATTTAAAAAAGTGAGGTAGTGTCCAAAGCTTCAAAGTTCATTTAGGAATCGGATAGCAGACGGGAAGAAGCTGTTCCTGAATCACTGAATGTGTGCCTTCAGGCTTCTGTACCTCCTACCTGATGGCAGCAGTGAGAAAAGGGCATGCCCTGAGTTCTAAGTAAATTTATATTATAAAATATCATATAAAGTAATTTATACTGTAACTATATACAGCATTGAGAGTCACTTTCTTGCAGGCATTTACAGGAAAAATAAAGAAATACAATAGACCCTACAAAAAAAAATTAAAGTATATTCCTGCAATGTTTACATAGCAGGTCCACAGTAACAGCAACATGACAATAATCAAATAATCTGCTGTAATTTTGCTGGTTAAAGTAGGTGATGCTGTTAAATTGACAACAAATTATATCCTGATGTACATTGGTAAGGAATGGAGCAACCCCAATTGCAGCACTCTGTAGTGCCCTGGTCATAAAAGATGCTGTGGTAAAAGGAAATAAATAAGTTGTAATAAAGAGTGACGTGCACGCCCTAGGATTTGAATGACACTGTATTAAGATACTCGAACATTAATGGAGTGGAAATGGCCAAGCCCACAATACTATTCCAATTAAACCAGAAACAAGAAATGTGAATTCATGTTAATGAAAAACAAATTTGAAACTCCTGTCAGGGAACAATTTTAACTCAAACAGTAATAAAATTAGCTTTATGCACTTCAAACTTTTTCAGACTTATGTTGTTTTTATATTCTATATTTTTTATATGTTCCTTTCTTTTTTGTTGTGTGGGTGTGGGGGGGTTGGGAGTCGATGATGGGATATTGTTCTTTTTGTGCGGGGGGGTGGGTTTGCTGTTTATCTCTGAACTGACTTCCATGTTCTTTCTTTGTTCCTTTGGCTATCAGGAGAAGATGAATCTCAGTTGTACATGGATAATAAATGTGCCTTTGAACATTTGAAATAAATTGGAAATAATCCATCTGACAGGTGGCTCCTGTACCTCTATAAGGGATGTGTTGGTCATGATCTTTCAAGAATCACTTGATTCTGGCATAGTCTCAGAGGACTGGAAGATTGCAAATGTCACTTCACTCTTTAAAAAGAGAGGAAGGTAAATGAAGGGAAATTATAGGCCAGTTAGCCTAACCTCAGTGTTTGGGAAAGTGTTAGATTCTATTATTAAGGATGACGTTCGGGTTACTTCGGGAGACTAATGACAAAATAAGTCAAAGTCAGCATAGTTTCTGTAAAGGGAAATCTTACCTGACAAACAGTAAGAGTGCAGAGGAGACTTACAAGGCTGTTGACTGGATTGGGGAGCATGCCTGGTGAGAGTAGGTTGAGTGAACTTGGCCTTTTCTCCTTGGAGCGACGGAGGATGAGAGGTGACCTGATAGAGGTGTATAAAATGATGAGAGGCATTGATCGTGTGGATAGTCAGAGGCTTTCTCCCAGGGTTGAAATGGCTAACACGGGAGGGCACAGTTTTAAGCTGCTTGGAAGTAGGTACAGAGGAAATGTCAGGGGTAAGTTTTTTACGCAGAGAGTGGTGAGTGCCTGGGATGGGCTGCCGGCGGCATTGGTGGAGGCGGATACGATAGGGTCTTTTAAGAGACTTCTGGATAGGTACATTGAGCTTAGAAAAATAGAGGGGTATGGGTAATCCTCAGTAGTTTCTAAGGTAAGGACATGTTCTGCACAGCTTTGTGGGCCAAAGGGCGTGTATTGTGTTGTAGATTTTCTATGTTTCTATGTTTAAATCTGAGTTCTTCAAGGAAGCAACAAGCAGGGTGGACAAAAGAGAGGCAGTGGATGTCATTTATTCGGATTTTCAGAAGGCATTTGATAAGGTGCCACACATGAGGCTGCTTAACAAGATAAAATCCCGTGGCATTACAGGAAAGATCCTGGCAGGGATAGAGGAATGGCTGACAGGCAGGAGGCAGTGAGTGGCAATAAAGGGGACTCTGGTTGGCTGCCAGTGACTAGTGGTGTTCCTCAGGGACCAGTATTGGGACTGCTACTTTTCACGTTGTTTATCAGTGATTTGGATAATAGAACTGATGGCTTTGTGGCAAAGTTTGCCGATGATACAAAGATAGGTAGTGCTGAGGAAGCAATGCGATTGCAGCAGGACTTAGACAGATTGGAAGAATGGGCAAAAAAAAGAGGCAGATGGAATATAGTGTTGGGAAATGTATGATAATGCATTTTGCTGAAAGGAACAATAATGCAGACTGCTATCTAAATGGGGAGAAGCTTCAAACATCAGAGGTGCAGAGGGACTTAGGAGTCCTTGTGCAAGACCCCCAGAAGGTTAATTTATGGGTTAAGTCTGTGGTAAAGAAGGAAAATACAATGTTGGCATTTATTTCAAGGACAATAGAATAAAAAGCAAGGAGATAGTGCTGAGCCTTTATAAAACACTAGTCAGGCTGCACTTGGAGTATTGTCAACAGTTTTGGGCCCAATAGCTCAGAAAGGATGTGTTGTCATTGGAGACAGTCCTGAGGAGGTTCACAAGGATGATTCTGGGAATGAAGAGGTTAACATGTGAGGAGTTTTTGGCAGCTTTGGGCCTGTACTCACTGGAATTTAGAAGAATACACAGGGATCTTGTTGAAACCTACTGAGTGTTGAAAAGACTAGATAGGGTAGATGTGGAGAGGATGTTTCCAGAACTAGAGGGCACAGCTGCAGAATTGAGGGGCAACCTTTTAGAATAGATTTATGGAGAATTTTTTTTTAGCCAGAGAGTAACAAATGTGTGGGATTCTCTGCCACAGACTGTGGTGGAGGCCAAGTCCGTGGGTATACTTAAGGCAGAAGCTGATTGTTTCCTGATCGATCAGGGCATCAAGGAATAGGGTGACAAGGCAAGTGTATGGAGTTGAGTGGGATCTGGGATCAGCCATGATGGAATTGCGGAGCAGACTCAATGAGGTGAATAACCAAATTCTGTTCCTAAGTCTTATGATCTTATGGTACCAAACAAGCTGGCCACTATGTGTATTACACATAAAATGCTGGAGAAACTCAACAGAACAGGCAGCATCAATGGAAATGCATAAGCAGTTCACATTTCAGGCTGAGGCTCTTCATCTTGTCTGGAAAGGAAGGGGGAAGACGCCAAAATAAGAACACGTGGGGCGGGGAAGGAGGACAAGCTAGATGAAACCAGGTGAAAGATGATGGTGGAAAAGGCAAAGGGATAGAGAAGTAATCTGATAGGAGAGGAGAGTGGACCATGGGGAAAGGGAAGGAGGTGGAGCACCAGGGGAAGGTGATAGGAGGGTAAGGAAAAGAGGTTAGGGTGGTGAACTGATGAAAGGAAAGTGAGAGGGAAAAAGTTACCAGAAGTTGGAGAAATTGGTGTTCATGCCATCAGCTTGGAAGCTACCTAGATGGACTATGAAATGTTGCTTATCCAAAGTGCCCTCTTCATGGCAGAAGAGGAGGCCATGAACTGACATATTGGAACGGGAATTGGGATAGGAATTAAAATGGTTGACCACCAGGAATTTCTACCTTTTATGGATGGAACAGAGTGGATCATGGTCATGTTGTTCTGTTGTTGTAGCCCTTCCATATCAAAGTTCAACATGTCGTGCATTTAGACATGCTCTTCTGCACACGGCTGTTATAACATGTGGTTATCTGAGTTACTGTCACCCTCCTGTCAGCTTGAACCAGTCTGGCCATTCTCCTCTGATCTCTTTCGTTAGGGGGACATTTTCACCAACAGAGCTGCTGCTCACTGGATGTGTTTTGCTTTTTACACCATTCAATAAACTCTAGAGGCTGTTGTGCATGAAAATCTCAGCACATCTGCAGTTTCCACTCCATCAGGAACCAACAATATTTCTACAGTCAAAGTCTCTTAGGTCACGTTTTTCCCCATTCTGATATTTGGTTTGTACAACAACAGAACCTCTTGACCATGTCTGTGAGTATTGAGTTGCTGCCACATGATTGGCTGATTGGATATTGTATTAATGAGCAGATGTACAGGTATACCCCATTAAGTGGCCACTGAGTGAAATTCTACTATGCCGTAGTTCATTGTCATCACTTCCATCTACCACAAGGATGCCACTTTGCTTCCTCTTTCATATGTTAGCACCTCTAACAAGCGAAACACTTTTCACTTTTAAGTTTCTGAGGTGGGACATGAACTCACAGTTTTCCTGACTGCAAGGAAAATTTGCCAACAATTGAGTCATAGCTGTCATTTAGGCATCTTTTCACATAAATTGCCCTTGGTGGGGGTGGGCTGGGGATATACAAATTCCTAACTTGCAATGCTAAATTATCTAAAGTAGGTGATTGTATTACAGGTCAACTGATGATGAAAGGGGACGAACCTTGAATTTCCAAGAGGTGGTAAGTTGAGGTCTACCTCGTCTTATTTTCAGCACGTAACTGGCAGCAGATGAAAATTTCCTCTGAGGTCAACAGGGATAATTCATTCATCAATTGAGCCAAATTGTCATTAAAATCCCTGGGCAAATTTCCAACTTTGACACTTTGACATATCCCATGCTGTCCAATATATTAGAAAGTTTGTTCTTTCTAAAATCTGTTTCAAGTTTTAACTTATAAAATGAAAGTCAGACCTACATAGGTGGATCATCAAGATTCTGTGGCTGGTATCTTCAAGCCAGATTAAGTGAGAAAGTCACACAGAGTTTATTTTCATATGCACAGGTGCAATGAAATGGTGAGGCAGCATTGTAGGTACATGACATAAGAGACACAACATTCACGAGGAAAATATAAATTAAACAAAAATATACAAGAAAGAACACAATTAGAACAAAAAATATATAAGAAAGAACAAAATTAGAACAAAAAATGCTTCATTGTAGAGTCATTACCATCAATATCATTATGAGTTGGGTCATATGAAGTGAGCAATCATGATCTCATGACCATGATTGTTGTTGGCTAATTTTCTACGGAAGCGGTTTGCCATTGCCTGCTTCTGAGCAGTGTCTCTACGGGACAGCTGACCACTGCCATTATCAATATCTTTCTGAGATTGTCCGCCTGGCGTCAGTGGTCGCGTAGCCAGGACTTGTGACCTGCACTGGCTGCGCAAACAACCATCCATCACCTGCTCCCATGGCTTCGTGTGACCCTGATCAGGGGTAGGAGCTAAGCAGGTGCTACACCTTGCCTAATGGTGACCTTCAGGCTAGTGGAGGGAAGGGGCGCCTTCCACCTCCTTTAGTAGTGATGTATTTCCACCCCGTCATCTACCATTGTATGTAAAGTTGTCAAACTGGTCATAGTGTTATTAATCTGTAGAAATTAGGGTTATGTAGGATGTATCAATATGCAAATAGTTGAAGGGAAGTAGCTGCTCTTGAATCTGGTGGCTTGGATTTCAGGCTTCTGTACGTCCTGCTGTGAAAAGATGCCATGGCCTGGGTGGGGAGGGGGCACCTTTGATGATAGACATTGCCTTCTTGAGGCAGCACCTCATGTAGTTACTGCAAGTGGTGGGAAGGGACGCATCAGCGATATATTGTGTTGAGGCCTCTACTCTCTGCAGCGTCATTCATGCTGTCTTAATGAACCAGTGATTCGAATTGTGAGAACCAGCCCCAAGAACGCAGAGGCTGTACATAAAGAATGCAGATCTTTCCATGGGAAGTCACCAGTCTTCAGCCAGACGTAACAAGGTTCAACAATGGCTAACATCGATAGATAATATGTAAAGTGACCATTTATCCTATCTATCTGCAAAACCTGTAACACTCAACTCAAAGGGACCTGTACAAATGGCATAACATTTTAAAACCTGGAAGATAATTGATTTCTCAAAATCCCAGCAGGATTGCCAACAGAGGCTGTTTGTTCAGGGTGTTACAATGCCCTGTGGGACAACTCCACACTGACTTTTTCACCCCTGGGAGTTGTGAACCTAAGGATGACTTTCACTAATACAGTCCCATTCATGAGATTCAAACATCTGAAAACATTTTACAAGCAATGAAACAGTTTTGTAGCCGGAGGAAACATGGGCACAATTTGTGCACAGCAAAACCCCATATACTGTGAGGTGATAATGACCTGACGAAAGCCAAAAATAAAAGCTGCAAGATCTAGAAATTTAAAATTAAAACAGAGAATGCAAGAAATTGGAGACTGTTGGGAGATCTGATAGCATCTGTGGAAAGAGATATAGTTAACGTTTCAGAATCAGAACCTTGTTTATTATCACTGGCATGACGTGAAATTTGTTGTTTTGCAACAACAGTACATTGCAGTCCATAAAATTTACAAGAAATATATAAAAAAATAAATAAGTAGTGCAAAAAAGAGCAAAAATATTGAGGTAGTGTTCATGGGTTCATTGTCCATTCAGAAATTCGATAACGGAGGGGAAGAAGCTGTTCCTGAAATGTGGTCACTTCAGATATTATCTATTGGGTTAGCCATTGTTGAACCTTGTTACGTCTGGCTGAAGATTGGAGACTTCCCATGGAAAGATCTGCATTCTTTATGTACAGCCTCTGCGTTCTTGGGGCTGGTTCTGACAATTCAAATCACTGGTTCATTAAAACAGCATGAATGACACTGCAGAGAGTAGAGGCCTCTTTGAGGCATTGCCTTTTCAGATCAAGGACCCTTGCCTGATAATATGTTTTATTAATGTTGGTTGAGTGATATGCAATGACAGGAAGAACTTCTCCATCTTTTCTTGCGGTCTTTCATTGATTCTGTTATGGTTATTATTCTATGGATTTATTCAGTATGCCTGCAAAGAAATGGAACTCAGGGTTAATTTCCTTGTGGGCAAACTCAACAAATTCATAGAATAATAACCGCCACTGGAAGATAGTTCTGCTACTGGAGAGGGGAGACTGCCTTTTGATCACTGGGGGATCGCCCTGCTACTGGAAGAGGTAGACTGTGTTTTGATCGCTGAGGGATTGTTCTGCTACGGGAGAGGGGAGACTGCCTTTTGGTTGCTGGTGGGATCACTCTGCTACTGGAAGAGGTAGACTGTGTTTTGATCGCTGAGGGATTGTTCTGCTACGGGAGAGGGGAGACTGCCTTTTGATCACTGGGGGATCGCCCTGCTACTGGAAGAGGTAGACTGTGTTTTGATCGCTGAGGGATTGTTCTGCTACGGGAGAGGGGAGACTGCCTTTTGGTTGCTGGTGGGATCACTCTGCTACCATAGAGGGAAGGGCCTGCCACTGTGCCCAGAGAATGTTACCCAGGTTTTCTGCATTTTGGACATGGACTCGGACTATAGACTTTTTTCAGTCTTATAGTGTTTTATTTTCCATGTTTTTTGTCTGATCTTTCTCATTTTTATTGTGTGTTAAGCAGGGGGATTTGGGGGTTGATATGCCTGCTCCGTTTTTGTCATTTTTTTGTGTAGAGAGGGGGATTTAGGAGTTGATTATCGTGCTCCTGTTCTTTTCTTCCCTGGTTTCATAGCTATAGGGAGAAGAAGCATTTCAAAGATGTATACTTTGATAATAAATGTACCTTTGAACCTCCTTTTTGAACCTTTGTATATGATGACATCTATGTAGTTGGATGACAAACTTTTGAACATTGAACTTTCTTCGATGAAGCTTCACTTGAGAGGGCAGGCAGAGCTTCAGTGACAAGTATGTACTTTGATAATAAATGTACTTAGACTTCTCTGTACTGGTACACTGAAGGGGTACATGGGGAGTTCAGAGAAGGTCTGCCGTGTCCCCCTCCAGGCAGATCTGCCACCCTTGGTCCCCATCGGACACTCATCTCTCACCTGTGGCTCCAGGTAGATCTTTGCATGCAAATGTGGCCACACCCCATCGACAGGTGGGCTAAACCAGGTGAGGGTAACCGGTCTACTTCAATTGCCGGTAAGGAAGGGATGTACCTGTAGTAGCATGTGAAGTCAGTTGTGGTGGACCGGGTGAATGAGATCAAAAGTAAGATCCAACGGCCCAAGAAGGCAGTTCTGTAGCACTCAGTGAAGAGCGAAGGGCATGGAGAGGCACAGAAAAATCTGTGGACATCCTCTGTAACTAAGGAGATATCCAGGTGTGACGATCACTCGTACCACCGGAACAGTGTTTCTGATGTTGGGAGAGTGGAACTGCCTCAGTTTACCGGCTTTTCAACTTTAAAGACTTTCCTGCGCAGGTTCCTAAATATCATCGTCGAAATTGACAGACACCCAGAACTGATGCATGAAGTATCTGTCTGGATGACATGCAAACTAAAGCTTTCCTTTGTATCACAGTACAAGTGACAACATTAACGTAATACCAGTACCGGGAACTGTGCCGTAAACTGCATCTACACCAAGAGAATCAGGTATTGTCATAGTGCAGTCTGAAAGTCTCAGTTTAGAAATTGACCAGTGATGTTTTCTGAAGTGACTAGTGTGTGTCCTTGTTTTATGCATCGGCCTCAGCATGGAAAGTTTTCACTTTGATTTTTCTAAGTAAGTTCCGCACAGGCTATTGCTGATAAACAGGCTGCTCTGTGTGCACAGTTAGCATCAGATTTCTGGCATGACCATAAAGGATTAGCTGAGATTCCAGACAGGTTTTACAACCAGTAATCCATCGGGAAGCTACCACTTCAGAAGCAGTCTGAAGAAATGAGGCTAGATACTTGTCAAGTGGTAAAAACAAGCCTAGTATCTGCAAAAGTCATGGCTTTTAAAACAGGATGGTAAAGCTATGGCATACATGCCCAAGGTTTCACACATAAAAACTTTGTGGGCATGTGGCATGCAGTACTGTCCCTCAGTTCTATAAACCCCACATATAACAAAAAGATACACAATGAAACCACAAATTATATCTTACAACCCAAGAGCAGTGAGATGTTTTCACAGGAAATATCTCACACTGTCTTGGTGCCAGATGGAGAATTGCAAGAGCATGTGACAATGGATGATTCGTTTTTGAGTCTTTACAGACCTGGCGCACATATTAGAATAGTTGGTGATTTAGAAAGGAGGCTAAAATAACTTGGCAGAAAGAGGAAAATCAAGATGATGAAACAGAAAAAAAGCAGATAAAGATAAGGAAAGAAAATACATAAGAGAGTAATAAGGAATTGATCAGAAGAAATAAAATAAATCATCAGATTTCCAGAAATGGGATGGATAGGCAAGTGAATTATTTCTAACTATGCAATGAAATTGCTAAAGTGGAGAGCCAGCACAGTTTAAGATGACAATGTAGTTAACATTCTTGATTATAATAGGCCAAATTTTATACCCACCATCCAGAGGTGTTAATTGTGAAGCTTTAGGATCTTTCTTAATAACCTCAGGAAGCACCAGGCAGAGAACAGCAAGAATTCAAGTTTTCCTGCAATTGGTGGAAAACTTCTTTGGGTGTAAAATTTTAAAGCCTATAAAGTGTCAAAAACTAAATACTCCCGGTGGAAAAACCTCTACTCCCTCCATCCGTAGACACAGCTACAAACAATTCTCATTATCTCTTGCTATTTATTTATATTTGCATTTGCACAGTTTGTAATATAGTTATCTTTCATTGATCCAGTTCTAGCTACTATTCTATAGACTTGTTGAGCGTGCCCACAAGAAAATGAATCTTAGGGTTGTATGTGGTGACATTTATGTACTTTGATAACAAAGTTACTTTGAACTTTGAATGTTGGTATTTGGATGAAAGCTTTGTTCTGCATGCACTCTGCCGTTTGTGAGTGAACACTGGATTTTCAGTGACAATATTGTTAAATATTATGCTGTATATAGGTTGGCACCTTCATGAATTTTTTTCACAATAAGCATATTTTATTGATATTAGTACAATGTTATTTAAACGTATCAGTGAGATATTTTAAAAATGCTCTTACTCTTTTTCTCCTGTTCTGAATACTGTAATACAATATACAAAAACAATACTATTTAGCAATGCTGCTATATTTAAATTATGTTTCTAAAATATTAATGTTAATAATTTTGAACAAGTTTTCTAAAATACTTACTTTATTTCTATCTGTCTCATATAATCTCTGCTCAAAATTACCATGGCATGCAAGAGGAATTTTTACCATCCATCAATAGAACACAAAACATAGAGCAGATGAACAGGTCATTTGGCCTACGATATTTGTGCAGAACTGAAAATCAAAGTAAACTAAATTTCTTCTGCCACAGGATCCATTTTCTTCCATTCCCTGTGTTTTCAAACCCTCTTAAATGCTAAAATCACACTACTTCTAAAGTGCTTTCCAGGCATGCAGCTCCTTATGTGTAAAATAATTGCCCCTCACATCTCTTTTAAACTTTCCTCTCTAACTTTAGATACATATCTTGTAGTATTTGACATTTCTACCCTGTGAAAAAGATTCTGAAAGTCTACCTGATCTATGCCTCATACAGTACTGTGCAAATGTCTTGTGCATGTAAATATAGCTGGGGTGCCCAAGACGTTTGCACAGTACTGTAGTAATTTTATGTATTGTACTGTACTACAGACGCAAAAAAAAACCAAATTTCATGACATGAGTGAGTGATGCTAGACCGGATTCTGATATGGGTCTCTTTTGTGGACTGAGAGTGGGAAGGGGCCAGGGAGAGGGTAATTACGGTTGGGAAAAGGGGAATGGAGAAGGGAGTGGGAAAAACCAGAGAGATAGTCTGTAATGATCAACAAACCAGTTGTTTGAAATCAAGTGTCCTTGCACACGCAACACCCCCTGCCACTGGCCTTCCTTCTCTGCCACCTGTCCCACACCCCTCCCACTGCACTCCACCCTCAGCAGCCCCAACATCCTTTGCTCCCACCAGATTTACAAACTCGCTCTCCGTGCCACATTGACAAATACAGTACTGTGCAAAAGTCTCAGGCACCCTGGCTATATATATGTGCCTGAGATTTTTGCACAGCACTGTAATTTTACAAATTTCTATAAGCTCCCCCAGCTTTCATTATTCCAGATCATGACGGCGTAGTGGTTACTGTAACACTTCACAGCAGCAGTGATCTCCAATCGCGCTTTGATGTCCACCGATATCTGCACGGAACTTGTACGTTCTCCCCCTGACCGTGGGGGATTCCTTCAGGTGTCCTGGTTTCCTCCCACATTCCAAACACTTACGGGTTAGGGTCTGTAAGTTGTTGACATTCGATGCTGGCGTCAGAGACGTGACGATACTTACAGGCTGGCTCCAGCACATTCTCACACTGTGTTGCTCGTTAATGCAAAATGATGCATTTCACTGTGCGTTTCAATGTTTTGATGTACACGTGACAAAGCTAATATCTTTAAAGTAGAGGAAACAGATAGCTTGCTACCATTGAAGGAAAAACATAGTTTAAAAATCCCATGGTCAGGAGAGAAACAAGGACTGCTCTTCATTTTGGCCAAGTTAAGATCAATGGTCCAGCAGTTTACTTAGTGGTATCCTGGAGATTAGTGTTCTAACCCTGACAAGCAGCACATTGTTTCTCTATATCTAAGCCCCAGCTGACCTCTCTGGTGAGTAAGCTCATGCCACTCTGTGGGAATATGAAGTTGGGTTTAGAAAAGTTCACAATGAAGCTTCTGATGGGTCTGTGACGTTGGGGGTCAATGTGTCATTTTGCATTGCCAACCTTACACCTTCCCTCCCTCTTCCAGTGAACTCGAAGCACAGAGAGAGGCACCACACATCTGCACTCATTTCATTCATTACCCTGGATGAGTAGCTTTTGCTTTAACAAAAGGAACATATTAGTTTAGATAAAGCAACTTTTATTAAGATTGATATCATCAAATTTCAACAATGCACAGTGAGATGAGACAGAGAAGGTTTTTATTTTTAACAGTGATCATGATATTCATTCAGCATTAAAAATTGTCTCTTTGTTCTGATCTTATTCCCCAATATGAGTAGAACATTGGAATCAAGGCTCGAGCCCTGTCCCAAACATTGTTGAAAATATTTTATTCAAATGGGTCACAAAGGGAATGATTGAAATACAGTAAGTCTTTGATGTCAGTCACAATCTTTGTGAACTATTTGAAAAAATAATAATTAAAATAGATTGAAGAGAGGTCATCCCCTTGAAGCAATACTTGAGATCAGGGGTTCCAAACCATTTTTTATGCTGTGGACTCCTATTACTAACCAAGGGGTCCACAAGTTCCAGGTTGGGAACCCTTGCTTGAGAGGTTTCCTATATTGTGAGAGTTACATTTCATCAAGTACATAATCATGTTAAATGACAAAAGAACAATGAATGAGCATCTCCTTGCAACAATATTTCAGATGTTCCTATATTAGACCATAAGGCACAGGAGCAGAATGAGGTCATTTGGCCCATCGAGTCTGCTTCACCATTTCATCATGGCTGATTTATCATCCCACTTAACCCCATTCTCCTGCCTTCCCCCAGCAATCTTTCACACTCTTACTAATTAAGAACCTATAAACTTCTGCTGTAAATATATCCTATGACTTCTCCTCCACAGGCAACTGCGGCAATAAATTCCACAGTTTCACTACCCTCTGGCAATAAAAAAAATTTCCCTCAACTCTCTTCTAAAGGGGCATTCTTCTATTCTGAGGGTGTACCCTCTGGTCATGGACTCTCCCACTATAGGAAACATTCTCTCTACATCCACTCTATCCAGGCCTTTCAATATTTAATAAGTTTCATGAGATCATTCTCCCCCCCCCCCCACCCCATTCTTCTAAATATCAAGCAAGTACAAGCCCGGAGCTATCAAATACTCCTCGTACGTTAACCCTTTCGTTCCCTGGATCATTTTCATGAGTCTCCTCAGGACCCTCTCCAATCCCTGCATATCCTCTCATAAATGAAGGATCCTAAACTGCTCGCAATACTCCAAGTGCAGCCTGACCAACGCCTTATAAAGCCTCAGCATTACATTGTTGCTTTTAGATTCCCGTCCTCTCAAAATTATTTCAAAACATTAATAGAGTTACCACATTTCATTAACTTCTCTCTTCTATCTTTTGGGAGCAGATAGAGGAGCCTGAAAGTCTCAGATCTCCTGACTAAAGAATAGCTTCTTTCCCACTGCTTCAGCCACTCTCTTTCCAGTGGTTCAGGCATTACCTCATACTTTTAACACGACTTTTCCCAGTTATTCTATTAGTTTCAATTTACCCTTTCTTGATACACTATTTCAGAATGCACTGCAACCTATGTTTCCATTCTGCTGATATGTATTTGTCGTTGCATTTATTGTTGCATTTATTATTAGCATGCAGAATGTTTACTCTGTGAATTTCATGAGAACAAGGAACTGCTTTGCACTCTGGTGTAATGAGAATAAACTAATCTAACCGACTTTATTTCGGGTGGCGGGGTGGAGATACGGTCTCTACCAAAGGTGGTATACAGCGCTCCTTCCCTCCATTAGCCTGCAGGTCACCCTTGGGCAAGGTGTAGCACTTGTTTAGCCCCCCCCCCACCCCCACCCCGATCAAGGTCATGTGAAGCCATGGGAGCAGGTGGTGGATGGTCGTCTGAGCAGCTGGTGCAGATCACAAGTCCTGGTTATGCAACCACTGACGCCAGGCAGACAATCTCTGAAGGGTATTGATAACAGCTGGGTGTCACCAGTCTTGTAACAACACTGCCAAAAGAAGGCAATGGTAAACCACTTCTGCAGAGAAGTTTTTCAAGAACAGTCATGGTTATGGGACCATGCTCACCTCCATTATTTGACATGACACATAATGATGATGTTGAATCTACTTTATGGCTGTGAAATATTGAAAGAACGATGATAGACGTCTCCTTGAAGAAATATTTGAGACGCTCCCTATTTTACAAAAGTTACAGCTTTTCATAAATAAGAAACTTTTAGATAGGCAGATGAATGAAAGAAAAATGGAGGGCTATGTGAGTGGGAGCAGATATATTGATTTTAGAGTAGGTTAAAAGGTTGGCACAAGATCATAGAACAAAGTTCTGTAAAATGGCAATTTCAAGTTCCTGGGTGTCAGTATCTCTGACGATCGATCCTGGGCCCAAGATATAAATGCAGCTAAAAAGAAGACTCAACAGTTGCTATATTTCATTAGGAGTTTGAGGGAATTTGGTATGTCACCAAAGTCAGTCACAAATTGCAAAGATGTGCAATAAATTCTGACTGGCTGCATCATCATCTGGATGAAAGTAAGCTGTAGAAAGTTCTGAACTTAGCCAGCTCTATCATGGGCACTAGCCTCCGTAGTATCATGGACACCTTCAAGGAATGATGTCTGAAAAAGACGGCGTCCATCATTAAGGATCCCCATCACCCAGGACATGCCCTCTTCTCATTCTACCATCAGGGAGGAGGTACAGAAACTTGAAGGCACGTGCTCAATGATACAGGAACAGCTTTTTCCCCTCTACCATGAGATTTCTGAATGGACATTGAACCCATGAACACTACCTCACTAATTTTTTATTTTCATTTTTGAACTACTTATTTGATTTAACTATGTAATATACAGTATATACCTACTGAAATTCATATTTTTCTTCTCCATTATCATCTATTGCTGCTGCTACAAAGACAGCATATTTCACAACATATATCAGTGATACTAAACCTGAATTTGATTCTGATTCTGATTCTATAAGAACATAAGAAATAGGAGCAGGAGTCGGCCATCTGGTCTGCTGAGCGTACTCCGCCATTCAATGAGATCTGGCCATGGGCTCATCTCCACCTACCTGCCTTTTCTCCATAACCCTTAATTCCCCAACTATGCAAAAATCTATCCAACCTTGTCTTAAATATATTTACTGCTTTAAATATGTTAAATATTGTCTTAAATATATTAAATATGCTGTTCTGTTCTATGTTCTATAAAGCCAGAGGAGCCCAAGCACACCGGAAGGGTCACAAGGAGAACAAGCAAAACCTACACAGGTAACACCAGAGGTTTGGATCAACTTTGGTCCACTAGTTGTATCTCTGTGTTCTATCCACAGATGTAAATTCATTTTATTTGTCACTAAAACTTACAGTGAAATGGACGGCTTGCATTTTCACTTGTGATGTGCTGTGGAGAGCCCACACGCGTCCTCACGCTTCCGACGCCAACATGGCATGCCCACACAGCACTAACCCTATCCCGTAGGAAACCAGAGCACCTGGAGGAAACCCACTTGGTAATGGGGAGATCATCCAAACTCCTTACTGAAGGCAGTGGGAACCGAACCTCAATCAGTGATCACAAGCACTACAAAGTGACTGTGCTAACCATTATGCTACCGTGCTGACCTTTCTTCGACAAGAACTGCTCTCTGTCTTTAATAAGAATTAAAATTGCTTCCTGATAATGGTTTCAAATGATCTTTTGATTAATTTAAGTTCAGATTTCCTGCTTCTAGCTTCATTTGGCGTAATATTTTGGCTTGACCTTTTCCATACCATTAATATTTTGATTAACTTAAGGGATTGCCAGCTGGAGTTGTGAGGTGAGAGTTCTCCCTGCCCCAACGCTTTGATCAGATGAATAAGAAGTAACACATACAAAACGCTGGAGGAACTCAGCAGGTCAGGCATCATCTATGGAAATGAATAAACAGTCAACATTTCAGGCCAAGACCTTTCTTCAGGAGAAGAAGGTCTTGGCCTGAAACATTGACTGCTTATTCATTTCCATAGAGGCCGCCCAGCCTGTTGAGTTCCTTCAGCATTGTGTCAATGTTGCTTTGGATTTCCAGCATCTGCAGTCTTTCTCACATGGGTGAATCAGAAATGCCGAGAATGAGGAGCATTTTTATGTTGCATTTGATGTAGGTAACTGTGATCAGGCAAAAAGTGACAAAGATAAAGAAGTAGATCTCACAAGAAGTGGAATATAACTCGGGCGTAAGTTGCAGCAAGTAATGCTCATAGTGATAGGAAACTCTCAGTATCTGTTTCACCAATTGATTGTTTTGTGCCAGGATTAGAACAGCTGTCTCTTGCAGTAGAGTAGAGAAATATGCAAACAATTTAACGATGTAATAATAATTTATAGAGCAGTACAGCACAGGAACAGGCTGTCTTGCCCATGATCTTTTTCCAAACTAATTAAGATAATGACACCTAATCCCTTCTAACTGCACATGGTCCTAACTTCTCTATTCAATACATATCCATGCTCCTATCTAAGAGCTTCTTATGTGCCTCTATTGAATCTGCCTCCACCTCCACCTGAGGCAGCACATTCCAGGTACCCGTCATTCACTGTGTAAAAAAGACTTGCCCTGCACATTTCCTTTGTACTGGTTAACACAATACCTTAACACCAGTGACTCGGGCCCAATTCCTGCAGCTGTCTGTAAAGAGTTTGTACATTCTCCCCATGACCACTTGGGTTTGTTCCGGGTGCTCCAATTTCCTCACACGGTCCAAAGACGTATTAGTTGATAGGTTAATTGTCAATGGAAACTGTCCCATGATTGGGTTGAGGGTAAATCGGGTGGGGGGGGGGGGTTCTTGGCAGTGTAGCTCAAAGGGCCGGAAGGACCTTCTCTTGCACTGTATTTCAATAAATAACTTAAATGCATGCCTCCCAATGTTAGACATTTCAACTCTACTAGGAAGGAATTGGCCGCCTACTCTATCAATGTTTCTATAACTTTACGAACCTCTATCAAGTTTCCCCTTGTCCTCCCCCACTCCAGGGAAAACAGCCCAGGTTTGTCCAACCGCTGCCCTCTGATCCAGGCAACATCTTGGTAAACCTCTTCTGCACGTTTACTTTTACTCATTCAGAGATACAGTACAGTAACAAGCCCTTCAGACCTCACAAGCCCACAGTGCCCGGTTAACTAACGATGAACTAACCTGTTCAATTTTGAAATGTGGAAGAAAACCGGAGCACCAGGAGGAACCCCACATAGTCACGGGTCAAAATATAAAAACTCTTTACAGACAGCGGTGGAATTGAACCCGAATCCTTGGAGCTGTAAAGGCAATATGCTAACCATGTTGCTTCAAGAGCCTCCTCCAAAACCATCTTATGCCTTTCCTATATGGAATCACCAGCGTGTTGCAATCTTGTGCATATTTTTGCCTGAGCCTACTTGCCCATGAAGCTGATGCAAGCAAATGTTCGTTCTACCTGTACTTCACTGTACTTACTTGCACATAAGACATTACATTTAACTTGAACTCGAGCAAAGTTCAATGAAATAGTAAACCCTTCATTTCAAAGTGGCACTATTAATGCTCAAACAGCAAAGACAAGATTTTATTTTGTTTTAATATCTTTACTTCCTCCGCTCATGTTTTGTGCACAGGCCTGCCACTTGGGGTGCAAATTAACCTTTAGGGAACCCTGCACAAGGATCCAAGCCCCCTTGCACCTCAGATGACGTGCAAAGCAAAGTTTATCACCGTACTTCAGTACATGTGACAATAATAAATAATCTTTTAAAATTATGCACATTTACCATAAACGAAATGCATGAGCGTAGGCCATTTGGCCCAACTTATCCATGCCAGCATTTGGCTCACATCCTTCCAAATCAAGCGTCTACAGACCTTTCAGTAGGGGTACAGAGCATAAAAAAGATCAGGAACTCCTTCCTGCCCCCCCATTCTAAACCTCTCTATCTGTATAAATGTAATTGTAATGATAGATACTTCCTCTGGCAGCTGGTGCCAAATACTAACTGTCGTGACTGTGAACAGAGTCACCGGGAGACACTGACTCTGGTGATATAGTAGTCTTTACTCAGCACACAAGCAGGCATCATACTGGAGACACTCTCAGAAGAAGAGACCTTGTGACCCAATATTACATCACATTTGATACGTTAAAGAACAAGGTTAACAACAGGACAGTTTTACTTCGAGTTGCACATCATTTCAAACACCTCCACATCTTCACACCAGCACACTTCAAATGAGTGTTGGTTCCTCTGAGATCTGTCTCTCTAGCTGCTTTCATGCATATACAGACATCTGTTTCCTGGTTTGAGACCATCCCCAGTCTGCAGCTCTATGAAGACTACTGTTCTGAGCTGCACTTTCGATTCAATCTACAATGCACATTCAAATTTAAAGACTGGTTGGTGTTGAAATTAATATTTGCTATATATCGTTACTCCAAATACACCCTAACATCTACCACCCCTCTCTATGGAAATTCTAACCCTCCGATCTGCATTAAATCCTTCCCCTCTCACCTTCAATCTGTGCTGTCTAGTTTTAGACACCATTATCCTGGGAAAAGGACGGCGACTCTCTGTCAAAATAAAACTAAGCCAAATTTTTCATCCAACGTGAAAGGCAAAGGGGTGTAACTAATGAGAAAGAGCAAAGCGACATATTAGTTCTGACTCCAGAAACTGAACAGCGTAATTCACCAATGCCCAGGAATAGAAATGCCTACAAAAGTTGGTGGATACAGCCCAGTCCATCAGAGGAAAAGCCCTCCCTGCCATTGAGTGCATCTACAAAGAGCACCACTACAAGAAAGCAGCATCCAACATCAAGAACTCCCACCATCCAGACCAGGCTCTCATCTCACAGCTGCCATTGTGAAGGAGGTGCAGAAACCAAACATCACACGCCACCAGGTTCAGGAATGGTTATTGCTCTTCAAGCATCAGGCTCCTGAACCAGTGTGGGTAACTTCACTCACCTCGACAATGAACTGATTCCACAACCCATGGACTCACTTTCAAGGACTCTTCAACTTTTGTTCTCAATATCATTCATTCATTTATTATGTATTTGCACAATTAGTCCTTTTTTAAAATAATTTTTTATAAGTTTCTACACTACCACAGAAAAAAACCCACCAACAAAATGGAGACTTATACAGTGCAAAACAAACGTGACTAATATACAATTCATAACAATACAGAAAAAGCACCCACAATGAAATCATATAAAGTTAGTATCCTCTCCACCCTCCCACTACAAAATTCCAAGCCAACCATTACAATGTAAAGAAAAGTTAATCAAAGCTTTCATCAGCACAGAACAGTAAATATAAAAAAAGTATTATGCCTACTACCTAAACTATAATGTATTTCACATTAAAAAAACATAAAACTTAACCAGAAAAAAAAGCTGAAAGTAAGGGATTGTAATACAAAAAAAGGATAAACCTTTAATCTAAAGAGGAATTGTGAAAATACTCAAGAAAAGTTCTGTCCTTTTTTATTCCATTTCTTTGTTCTATTGTGAATGCCCGCTAGGAAATGAATCTTAGGGGTAGCACATGGTGACGCACAAGATCATGCAAAAGCTAGGGTGCCTAAGACGTTTGCACAATACAGTAGTAATTGTACGTATTGTACTGTACTGGTGCTGCTGCAAAAAACAGTTTTCATGGTATATATGAGTGATGATAAACCTGATTCTGATATGGGTCTCCATTGTGGACTGAGAGCGGGACGGGGACAGGGAAACGGGTAAAAGGGGATGGGAGAGTGGATGGAGCGGGAAGCACCGGATCATTCTGTGATGATCAATAAACCAGTTGCTTGGATCACATGATGTTGCCTGGTGTCTCAGGGGTGGGTGTGTCTGTGCCCACACCACCCCCTGCCCTGGCACTCTTTCTCTGCCACCTGTCACACATCCCTCACACAGCACTCCACCCTTGCCATTCCCAACGTCCTTTATTCCTGCCAGATTTTCAAACTTGCTCTCCACTCCACATTGAGAAGTACAGTACTGTACAAAATTCTTAGCCACCCTCACTATATACATGTGCCAAAGACTTTTGCACAGCACTGTATATGCACGTTGATAATAAATTTACTTTGAACTTTGAACTTTGAAATGGAGAGACTGAAGCTTCTGAAAATCGCAGCAGCATATTCCAGCACTGCACATTCTGGTGACTTAGAAGTGGTCTCAGGTTTCTGGTAACTGAATCCAAACAAAACCATTTCCAAGTAATGCATGATGAATGCTCCTTCAGGGAGATGGATACTCATCTGTATCCATTTGGTAAGAAGCCCAAACCAGAAAGCTGTAACAATCCACATGAAATACGAGCAATTTCAGAGTCAACACCAGCGAATGACACAACTGCCTGGGTTTCATCCAAAGATGAACATAACGTCGGATGCTAGAAAGTGCTCGGGTCTTACTGGAAGAATCAAGCTGAGAATGAACTGAGAAAGAATGTGATCTGGAGTCACTAAGTGGGCAGCTGTTGCAGGCATTATTACTGGGGAAGGCATTAAGCTCATTAGTATGAAACTCCCAGCAATGTAATGCCTCACAAATTCAAGCTTCAAGAATGCTTATTGTCATTCTTCACTGCATGAACGTAAGGAGGATGAAATGATTGTAACTGCAGATCCACTGCAGCATAAAAAAAGCACAATAAGTATAAAGAACACAATTTTAAAAAACAACAAAATAATATATATAAACAATCCTATTAAACACAAAATACAAATAACTGTTAAGTACAAGTTAGGGTGGAAGCAGGCTTTTCCACAGAGGTTGGGTGGGACAACAACCAGAGGTCATGGGTCAAAGGTGAAAGATGAAAAGTTTAAGGGGAACACAAGGGGAAACTTCTTCACTCAGAATGAGCTGCCAGCACAATTGGCACAAGCTTGACTGAATTGAATTGAATTTATTACTTATATCCTTCACATATATGAGAAGTAAAAATCTTTACATTACATCTCTGTCTAAATGTGCAATGTGCAATTTATAGTAATTTGTAATAAATAGCAGGTACAACAGGACAGTTAATATAACATCGAAATACAATTGTGTCAGCGTGAATTAATCAGTCTGATGGCCTGGTGGAAGAAGCTGTCCTGGCTTTAATGCTGTGGTACCGTTTCCCAGATGGTAGCAGCTGGAACAGTTTGTGGTTGGGGTAACTTGGGTCCCTAATAATCTTTTGGGTCCCTTTTACACACCTATCTCTGTAAATGTCCTGAATATTGGGAAGTTCGCATCTGCAGATGCACTGGGCTGTCCGCACCACTCTCTGCAGAGTCCTGTGATTGAGGGAAGATTACCGTTCCCATACCAGGCAGTGATGCAGCCAGTCAGGATGCTCTCAATTGTGTCCTTGTAGAAAATTCTTAAGATCTGGGGATGCATACCCAATTTCTTCAACCGTCTGAGGTGAAAGAGGTGCTGTTGTGCTTTTTTCATCACACAGCTGGTGTGCGCAGACCATGTGAGATCCTTGGTGATGTGTGTGCTGAGGAACTTAAATCTGTTCACCATCTCAACCCAATTGGGGCTAGCCTATCTCCACTCCTCCTGTAGTCCATAACCAGCTTCTTTGTTTTTGCAACATTGAGGGAGAGGTTGTCTTCTTGACACCACCATGTCAGGTGATGACTTTTTCTCTGTAGACGGCCTCGTTATTATTTGAGATTAGGCCAATCAATGTAGTATCATCAGCAAATTTAATCAGCATATTGGAGCTGTGGGTGGCTACACAGTCATGGGAATAGAGAGTAAAGGAGGGGGCTTAGGATACAGCCCTGAGGGGCACCTGTGTTGAGGGTCAGAGGGGCAGAGCTGAGGGAGCCCATTCTTACCACCTGCCGGCAATCTGACAGCAAGTCCAGGAACCAGCTGCAGAAGGCAGGGTGAAGGCCGAAGTCTCTGAGCTTCATGTCAAGTCTGCAGGGAATTACAGTGTTGAATGCTGAACTATAGTCCAAGAGCAGCACTCTCACATAAACATCCTTCTTCTCCAGTGTGGCTATTGCACATCTGTCAATTTGTTGTCATCATCATAGCTTGTCACACCAGACAGCCAGCCATTCTAGTGTCATTTGGTTGATGTTGAGCAGGTCAGTGTCAGCTGAATCAGGTGAAAGTGCCGCAGTTGTGCAGAATGTGTTCGATGCTCTCCACCCTTTTGCCACACTCACAGGATTTGCTGGTCTTTAAGCCCCACTTCACCATATTGTGTCCCGTCCTACAAACTCCCGCTCTCGCAGTCAAGCAGTCAAGCAGTGCCCCGTCTGGCAGCATTTCTGTGGGGTCTTGCACTGTATTGTTTGGTGGGGTTCTGGCTTCTGTTTGTTGCCAGAGTTCAATCCTGTATGTTTGGGGGTATGTTCCGTGAGGTAGTTCCTCCACTGTAACAAAGCTTTTCCTCGATTTTAGGCAGTTAGAAACTGGCACTTGATGATGTAGTGGGTGCCGTGGATCTGAGTTCCGTTTACCTTTTTCAATATTTGTTGCAGTGTGTTTTCTGTGGGGGAGCAATGCCTGCAAGTCTGTAAATGATGTTAGTGGATGTGGGGCGCAGTGTGCCCGTGATTATTTGGCAGGCAGACAGACATACTTTATTGGTCCCAAGGAAAATTTGGCAAGCTTTGTTAAGCAACAGCTCTATTTTCTTCGCATGAGCTGATCTGCACCACACAGGTGCACAGTATTCTGCAGGGGCATAGCAGAGTGCTAGGGCAGTTGATCTAAGTGTGTGAGCATTACCTCCCCATTTCGTGCCTGCTAATTTTTCATGAGAGAATTGCGAGAGCCAGCTTTCCCTCGGAGTTTTTGGATGTGGGTGGCAAATGAGAGCGTCCTATCCAGTGTCACACCAGGTAAATTGGTGTCAGATGGTGTTCGATTTGTTGTGTCAGTAGGTGAATTGTAGGGGATCCAGCATGGGTGGTAGCACGCTGCAGGTGTTGTCCTTGACCAGCCTCTCAAAGCATTTGCTTATTATTCAACACTTTGGATACGTACATGGTTGGGAAGGGTATGGAGAGCTATGGTTCTGGGCAAGTGGATAGAATAGGGCAGTTTAAATGGTTAGACATGAACTAGATGGGCCAAAAGGCCTGTTTTTGTCCTGTACTTTTCTATGACTATATGACTTTATGACATTCAATGGCCACTTCATTTGGTACCTAATACTGTGGCCACTGAGTTCATGGCCTTCTGCTGCTGTGGCCCATCTAATTCAACGTTCATTCTGTCACATGTTCAGGGATGATCTTCTTAGTTGAGCTACTGTCTCCTCTGACCCCTCTCTTTAACAAGGCATTTTTGCCCTCAGAATTGCCATTCACTAGACGCTTTTTAAAAATTTTTATCATCATTCTCTATAAACCCTAGAGATTGTTGTGCATGAAAATCCCAGGAGATCAGTAGTTTCTGAGATCCTCAAACAACCCTGTCTGGCCAACAATCACTTGATAGTCAAAGTCATTTAGAAGAAATGCTGATGACAGCAACTGAATCTTTTGACCAGGTCTACCTGCGTTAATGCATAGAGTTGCTGTGGCATGATTGACTGTTAGATATTTGTATGAACAAGCAGGTGTACAGGTGTACCTAATAAATTGGACACTGAGTGTATTTTGACATTGAATGTACATTAAGTGACGCTAGGTGATGTGTATGATGGTGGGGTGGATTAAAGGGTGGAGGTGTTGATGAGCCTGATGGCTTCGGGGAAGCAACTGTTTTTGAGTCTAGTGGTCCTGGCATAGATGCTGTGTAGCCTCTTTGAGAGTGGATAGGTCAGATCCTTCATGACATTGCTGGCCTCTCTCCAGAACCTCGCAATCATGAGTTCGAGAACTGCGGAATATATTCACTGAAATAGACTTTGGAGGTAAAAATCTGGAAAAATATAATTTCTTAAAAATAATAAAGAAAGAGCCACTAAGTGGAAAAAATTGAAATGATAAATTGTAGAGCGATAGAAATTCACAATGCACACAAAATGCTGGAGGAGTTCAGAAAGTCCAATAGCAACAGCCTTGCACTCAACAATCTTGTACGCAACACCATAAGACTGTAGACTTCAAGAAGGGGAAATCAGAAGAACACACACCGATTGTTATCGAGGGATCGGTAGGCGAGCAGCTTTAAGTTCCTGGGTGTCAACGTCTCTGAAGATCTATCTAGAGCCCAACATGTTGACGCCATTATGAAAAAGTCACACCAGCGGCTACAGTTAATTGGGAATTTGAGGAGACTTGGTATGACACAAAAAGACTCCAGCAAATTTCTACGGATTTACCATTGAGAGCATTTTGAGTGGTTGCATTACCTTCTCTGGTATGGCGGCTCCAATGCACAAGATCAGAAAGGGCTGCAGTGGGCTGTAGACTCACCCAGCTTCATCATGGACACTAACCTGCACACCATCGAGAATTCTGAAACATTGCAGTTATAAACTTTCCCAAGAGGTATGCACCTTACATTAATAGAGTAAACACAAATATATTCAGTCGCTCATAACTTTGATATAATGCTTGAGTATCACAAAATTCAACATTCAAAGGGACTTTATTATCACAGTACATATATGTCACCATATACAACCCCTAAATTAATTTTCTTGTGGGCATACTCAATAAATCAAATAACCATAATACAATCAATGAAATTCTGCACCCAATAAGGCAATCAGAGTGCAAATGACAACAAACTGTGCAAATACAAAAAGAAAAAAGAAATAATAATAATAATAATAACCATCAGATATCAAAATCAGGATAAACAAGCAGGAACAACAACCATCTGGAATAACATTACAGGATAAAGAAGCAAGTAAAATTACTGTCTGGATATAATATTAGGAGATAAACAAGCAAGTACAACTTACTTAATAGATATAGCCATTCCAAGCACACAAAACTTACAGAAATCAAAGTGTAAAAGATCATAAGTATGCCGAATTAAAAGAGGAAATTGAAAGGCCATTGAACATGAACAGAGTATATATTGTCCCAATAATTGTATCTACAACTGGCATCATCCCAAAATCACTACACATTAGCATAAAACAATTAGGCCTACACAGCAATATTTATGTAAATCTCCAGAAAGCCAAAATACTAAGCAGCACTAGAATAGTCTGGAAGCTCCGAGCAATTCTGAAATTAATGTGATTGGTTACGCTGTTACCTCCAGTTTTACCAGCTTGCCAGAGAAAAAATAAAATTACAACATTAATAATATACATTACTGTAAATCTAAGTTGGACCCAGGTATAGAGTCAGTGTCCAACAAATTATGTTATGACTGATCCATTATTACAGATAGGACAATCCATAATAACCATCCAGATATAATATTACTGGATAAACAAGCAGGAACAACTTTATTTAATAGATTTAGCCATTCCAAACACACATAACTAAACACCACAAGAAGAGTCTGAAATTTCTTAGTCAATGAGAAATGAGTCAATCCTGTACCTTGGGATTTACCAGCTTGAGCTGAGTAAAAATTTAAAAAATAATTAATAAGCAATACATATTGAGAACATGAGATGAAGAGCTCTTGAAAGTGAGTCCATAGGATATGGGAACAGCTCAGTGATGGGGCAAGTTATCCCCTCTAGATGGTTGAGTGGTAATAACTGTTCCTGAGACTGGTGGTGTGAGTCCTGAAGCTCCCGTACCAGTGAGCAGCTGGCTGGTGGTGGTCCCTGATGATGGATGCTATTTTCCTGTGACAATACTCTGTGTAAATGTGCTCAGTAGCGGGGAGGGTTTTACCTGTGATGGACTGGACCGTATCCCCTAGTTATTGTAGGATTTTCCATTCAAGGGTAATGGTGTGTCCTTACCAGGCTGTGATGCAGCAGTCAATATACTCTCCACCATACATCTATAGAAGTTTGTCGAAGTTTTAGATATTATGCCACATCTTCATGAACTTCTACGAAAGTATAGACATTGTCATGCTTCCTTTATGATTGTACCTACATGCTGGGCCCAGGACAGGTCCCCTGAAATGATAATACAGATGAATTTAAAGTCACTAACCCCTGATCCCCTAATGAGGAGTGGGTCTTGGACATCTGGTTTCCTCCTCCTGAAATCAATAATCAGCACCTTGATCTTGCTGATATTGCGTAAGAGGTTGCTGTTGTGGCATCACTCAGCCAGATTTTCAATCTTGCTTCTATTTGTTGATTTGTCAGCACCTTTGATTTGGTCTACAACAGTGGTGTTGTCAGCAACTTAAATATACATGGGAGCTGTACTTAGCCATACAATCACAAGTGTACTGTGAGTAGAACAAAGGGTTAAGCACACAGCCTTGTGGTGCACCTGAGATTGTTGAGGATTGTTGCCAATTTGAACTGACTAGGGTCTGCAGCTGAGGAAATCAAAGATCCAATTGCACAAGGAGGTATTGAAGCCAAGGTCTTTAAGCTTATTGATTAGTTTTGAGGGGATGATAGTACTGAATGCTGAGCTGTAGTCGATGCAGACAATGATCTGACAACTGAGTCTATCCTGGCTACAGATGGTATTCCCATCAACCACAGAAGCCAGTGCATTGAGAACAGGACCAAACTTGACAAAACATTAAATTGACTCTCCATAGGATCTCAAGTACATGGGTGAGCAAGGAATGATTTCTGCAAACTAATTTCTCCCATATGAATTACTTGCTGATTTAGACAACTTTGCAAATAACAACACTATTTATCCAGTTGTAAATTTCAGTCAATTTAACAAGATGGAAGCAGACAATGGGAAAGTTCTTTGCGCTCAAAGAATAAATTAAGTACTATAAACTTTATAAAGATTAACTCCAAATTAACTCCAAAATGTTTGTGTGTTTTGAGATTGTTAAACAACATTGTGGCACAGTAGTGTCGCGCAGCGGTCAGTGTAATGTTTACAATGTCAGTGACCTGAGTTCAATTCTGCCGCTCTCTGTAAAGAATTTGTATGTTCTTCCCATGACCACCTGAGGCCCTCCGTCTGGGTGTAGCAGCTATGCTATGTTGGCACTGGAAGCATAGTGTTATTTGTGGACTGCCCCCTGCACATCTTAGGCTGTGTTGGTCACTGACACAAACAATATATTTAATTGAAATTTTGAAGTTTTGATGCACACGTGACAAATAAAGCTTATCTCTATTCCCAGCTCCAAATGAAGACAGAAGCATGACTTCTGGTTTCTCACTCCACAGATGCTTCCTGGCATGTTGAGTATTTCTAGCATTCTCTGTTTTTGTTTCAGACTTTCAGCATCTGCAGGATTTTATTTTTCTCTTTGACATACTGTGTTGTATTGTTTATACATCAAGGTGAAATTAGAGCAGATAGAACAATAAATGTCAAGGCAAGACAAGACTGAGGGAAAGCACAGCACATTAGCACAAACCCACACTGCCACACACATACCCAGAGGGTGGATGCTCTATACATACCAATGGACAAGTACAATCTCCTTTCTTCATGCTTAGACCAGAACGATAAGACATAAGGGAGGAATTAAGTCATTGAGACTGCTTTGCCATTAGGATGTGGCTGATTTATTATTCCTCTCAATCCAATTCTCCCCCTTGATACCCTTCCCAATCAAGAACTTATCAACCCTCAGTTTAAATATACCCAATGCTTATGAAATGACTTGCCACTGGCCTGACTTGATATGCAGTGCCATAGCACTCTGCACTCTTGGTGAAAAGGACGGAGGGAGAGAAGGCTGTTGAAGGGGAGGAATGCCATGTTCTACAGAGTGCCTAGAGAAACCTTTGGGGATTGAATGTAAAGAGCAATTGGCAAACTGTGAACTAACACAGGCAGCTGACACAGCCACTGGCATTCACCAAGTGGGTGCAAAGAGCAGCTTGGTTTAAACAAACTTCGCAGCAACACTCGAAGGACCGAGGAGCTCTCACCAGAAGTGAAAATCTGGAGATTTGTTCACATCCTGTGATTTATTTGCTCATTTTCTCCACGGTTTGTGGATTGTCACCTTGTTGTGCTGGAGAAGTTCGTGAGTGAGGTGGAGAGGTAGCTGTGGCTGTAATAGTGTTCTGCTAACAGCAATGCTATCATGCTGCCCTGTATATTTTATTTCACTGTCCTTTTTCAAACATGATATCGTATTTACCATGAACTCTAAAGGGATGTCCAGGCTGGGTCCAAAGTTCGAAGTAAATTTTATTAACAGAGTGTATACAGTATATGCCACCATATAGAACCCCGAGATTTATTTTCTTGTGGGCATCCTCTGCAAATTTATAGAATAGTAACTATAACAGGATCAATGAAAGATCAAGCAGAGTGCAGGAGACAATAAGCTGTGCAAACTCAAATATAAGTAAATAGCAGTCAACAACATGAACATGAGAGAATGAGATAAAGAGTCCTTAAAGTGAGATCATTGGTTGTGGGAACATCTCAATGATGGAGCGAGTGAGTGTGGTTATCCCATTGAGCTCAAGAGCCTGATGGTTGAGAGGTAGTAACTGCTCTTGAAGCTGGTGGTGTGAGTCCTGAGGCTGGCACCTTGTACCTGAGGCAGCAGCGAGAAGAGAGCATGAGCTGAGGGGGGGGGGGGGGGGGGAGGTATTTTTGACGCTGCTTTTTTACAACAGTATTTCATGTAGATGTGCTCAATGGCTGGAGGAGGTGCTTATTAAATTCCCCATGTTATTTGTTTATCTGAATAGACTCAAGACTGAATTAACCCTCAGATTGAGTGATGCCACTGAAGATTTTTTTTACCGTAGACTTGGGTTTCAAGTTCAAGTCCTTTTCAGTGATTGAAGTCCTAAACTCTAGGCTGATACTCCAGTACACTGCTATGTTTTCTGAAGGTCGTCATCTTCTCATGGTGGAGAGGTTTGTGAGCTCCAGAGAATCTGAGAGTGACGTCGTCTGGAGCTTAGCTCCTGCTAGGGACACCCATGGCAGGAACGTGAAGGCAATGGTACCAGACAAAGAGTGATCCAACCAAGACCTCAATGGTGGAGCTGGTGGAAGATGATGACAGTGAAGGCAGAGGAAGGCTGCAGGTGTGAAGGGTCCCCAGATGTCTTGCACTCCATGCCCCTGGGCCCTGACCCCGACCGGTCAAGGTCTGTAAGGTGGTTTCTCCTTGCATCAGCTTCGTCAGGTCACTTTTTATTGTCATTTCGACCATAATTGCTGCTACAGTACACAGTAAAAACGAGACAATGTTTTTTCAGGACCATGGTGTTACATGACACAGTACAAAAACTAGACTGAACTACGTAAAAACCAACACAGAAAAAAAACTACACTAGACTACAGACCTACCCAGGACTGCACAAAGCGTACAAAACAGTGCAGGCATTACTATAAATAATAAGCAAGACAATAGGCTCAGTAGAGGGCAGTAAGGTGTCTGTCCAGACTCTGGGTATTGAGGAGTCTGATAGCTTGGGGGAAGAAACTGTTACATAGTCTGGTTGTGAGAGCCCGAATGCTTCGGTGTCTTTCCCAGATGGCAGGAGGGAGAAGAGTTTGTATGAGGGGTGTGTGGGGTCCTTCATAATGCTGCTTGCTTTGCAGATGCAGCGTGTAGTATAAATGTTTGTAATGGCGGGAAAAGAGACCTCGATGATCTTCTCACCTGACCTCACTATCTGCTGCAGGGTCTTGCGATCCGAGATGGTGCAATTTCCGAACCAGGCACTGATGCAGCTGCTCAAGATGCTCTCGGTACAACCCCTGTAGAATGTGATGAGGATGAGGGGGGTGGGAGATGGACTTTCCTCAGAATTTGCAGAAAGTAGAGATGCTGCTGGGCTTTCTTTGCTACGGAGCTGGTGTTGAGGGACCAGGTGAGATTCTCTGCCAGGTAAACACCAAGAAATTTGGTGCTCTTAACAATCTCTACCGAGGAGCCGTTGATGTTCAGCAGGGAGTGGTCGCTCCGTGCCCTCCTGAAGTCAACAACCATCTCTTTTGTTTTGTTCACATTCAGAGACAGCTTGTTGGCTCTGCACCAGTCCCTACATTAAACAAAGTCATGCACAGACCTTTTCCATTATGGGAATAATAGAAATCCCCTTAGGACAGGGGTTCTGAAACTGGGGTACATGGAACCCTTGACTAATGGTATTGGTCCCTGGTGTAAATAATTTTGGGAACCCTTGCCTTAGGAGAACATCGTACTCGACTCGTGATCCCGCTACTAATATGATTTATTAATGTGGAAATAACAATTTTTTGCAACAAATTTCTTAAGAATGCTCTGTAACAACTTTTGGCAACTGAGAATTCACTGTGGATATGAAGATTAAACTACTTATTTCTAATGCTTTCATTCAGATATGAAACACAGAACTGTGCAGCACAGGAACAGGCCTGTCAGCCACGACATCTGTCAAACACATTGCTGAATTACGTTAATTCTCTTCAGCTTGTACATGGGACTATAAGATCATAAGATATAGGAGTATAATTACGCCATTCAGCCCATCGAGTGACCACTGCTATTCCATCATGGCTGGTTTATCTTCCCTCTCATCCTTATAACTTTTGATGCCCTTACCAATTAAGAACCTATCAACCTCTGTTTTAAATATACCCAAAAATATGACCTCTACTGACATCTGTGGTAATGAGTTCCACAGATTCACCACCTTATGGCTAAAGAAATGCCTTCTTATTTCTATTCTAAAGGGAAGTCCTTTTCTTTCAGAAGCTGTGCCCTTTGGTCCTAAACTCCCTCACTGTAGCAAACATCCTCTCCATGATCAATTTACCCCTCATTCTTCTGAACTCTGTCGAGTACAGGCCCAGGGTCATCAGACGGTCCTCATATGTCAACCCTTTCATTCTTGGAATCATTCTCATGGACCTTCTCTATACATGATCCATATCCCTCCATTCCCTTCATATCTTAACCACCATTATCATATCTGCTTCCATCAGTCACCCTGGCAGCCCATCCCAGACATCTATCACTCTCTGTGTAAAAAATCTGCCCTGCACATCTCCCTTAAACTACCCCCCCCCCCCTTACCTCAGAAGCATGTCCTCCAGTACTTCACAGGTTTCAATGTCACGCTCAGTTACAGTCTGTGGAAGCAAAGTTCTGCAGTTACTTCCCACATCCATTTCTATGGCTAGATATCCACTTATCCACTAGAAGTTAACAAGCTTTCCTGCAGGCAGCTTGGAAACTCTAAAGAATCCTATGGTCTAGTCGACTAAGGTAGGCCTAAGGTATTGACCAGTTTGCATTCTGAGGGATAGCAAAGGGATTCCTTTGCAAAAAAACAAGCTACTGGGGGAACTCAAAAGGTGAGTTCCTATGATGGGGGAGTCCAAGATCAGAGCACATAACGTCAGAATAGAGGGGTGTGCTTTTAGAACAGAGATGACGAGGAATTTCTTTAGCCAGAAAGTGGTGAATCTGTGGAATTTGGTGCCACAGGTGGCTGTGGAGGCCAAGCAGTTGGATATATTTAAGGCAAAGATTGATAGATTCTTGATTAGTCAGGGCATGAGGGGATGCGTGGAGAAGGCAGAAGATTTGGGGCTCAGCGGAAAAATGGATCAGCCATGACAAAATGGTGGAGCAGACTTGATAGGCCAATTGGCCTAATTCTGTTCCTATACCTTATGGTCTTATGGGCATCTGTGGAGGGAAATGTACAGTCAATGTTTTGGATCGATACTACTCACCTAGAGTGAAATTTTTATCTTTCTGTTATCTTCAATGTTTAAGGGCCACCAAAGTCAAAGTTCAACTTTAAAAAGTTCGAAATAAAGCTATTACTAAAGATTGTAAATGTCACCAAATAAGACCATAAGACATAGGAGCAGAATTAATCCGTTAGTCTGCTTCGGCATTCCATCGAGGCTGACTTACTATTCCCCTCAACCCTACCTTGAGATCTATTTTTTGCAGGTATTTACAGGAAGATAAAGGAATACAATATAATTTATGGAAAACAAAGATGGACGACCAATGTGCAAAAGAGGACAAGTTGTGCAAAAGTATAAAAACAATGTAAATTAATAATAATGAGAGCATGAGTTGTAGGGTACGTGAAAGTCAGTCCGTAGGTCGTAAAGTCAGTTCAGCATTAAGGTGAGTGAAGTTGATCTGCTGCCAACATGGCAAGGATGTATTTTACACTAATTCCCTTTTATTCTTCTCATTCCCCATCAGCATCCTCTTCCCCTGGATCGTACTGCTTACCTGTACTCCCCAGGCAACTTGCAGTGGCCAGTTAAGTTGTTCCTGCAAGAGGACCACAACCTTGCTGTGGTTTGGAGGCCTGCGTGCCTCAATGACCCGGAGAGCTGCGCTAGCTGGAGTCAGGGCTTTATGTTTTGGCTCCCGTTAGGGTCACCCATGCCAAGCAGGTCAAAGGGTAGAGGCTAGACTAAGAGTGGTGGTCCACCAGTCCTCCAGGTTCGGGGGCCAGCTCATGGCTAACAACCTTGACTGGCCAGACAAAACTGTTACAGAAAAAGCAATGAAGAATCCTGTTACCACCTGGGTGTGAAGGTGTTTCTGGGTCTCCACTTGGGACTTGAATGACTGACAGCGGTGAAAACCAAGAGGAAGCCACTGACACAATGGAGGAAGCCCTGAGCACCGCCAGAGATAGAGGACCTTCATTGCTGCCCTAAACACCAGCGGTGAAATGGGCAATAAGTAATGGGCAGTTACCCTACGTACCTGGATGTGGGAGCACGAGGGAAATCCATGCGGTTACAATGAGAACGTGTAAAGTCTTTGCAATGAGCACCCAAGGTCAGGATTGCTCCTGGGTCACTGGAGGTTGAGGCACTGTGCGTCTTATGACCACAGCAATGGCATTCTCTTAATTTCTGCTTTGCCAAAGAGTATGTAGGTGAGATTTACTAAGCCCACAGCACCAACTACAGCTGTTACTGGGTATGACAGCCACATTCTGTCTCTCGCTCTCTTGCTGGCTCTCACTCCCTTTCCATATGCCCAACGTTCTTCTTTAGTCTTGGTTGTAAACAATCTTCTTATCCACCCAGAAAAGCCTTTTCAATTATCTCCATCTTAACTTGCCAAGGGACCCGATGCCAAGCTGTAGGGAGTCCACAGAATTACTGGGACTCGGCCCAGCTCCGAATGACAGCAAAGTTAGTTAAGCTGTGCCACTGAGAAGCCTTTGCTTTGTAAACAGGCCCCAGTGGAACAAAAGGCCATGCTAATGGACAGTATTTATCTTTTTCCATTAACGTGCCACAGCTGAGGAAAAAGCAAATGACAAAGTAAACCAGAGCCAGTTAACTCCTTCACCACACAATGTGCTTCCCTGGTTATGATCTTGGCTCCAGGCTTGGTAATAAGAGGGTCTGTTGCCTCTCAAAGTTGGCATCAGCCCACCACTGAGTACAGGAAGATTAAAGATCAATTTTACTTGACAAACGTACATCAACACTTACAGTGAAATGTGGAGTAAAGCGGGGGGCCTGGAGAAAACCCATGTGGCCATGGAAGAACATACCAACTCCATGCAGAGGGCAATGGGAATTGAACCCCACTCTATAACGCAGTAAAACGTTATGCTAGCCGCTATGTTACTATGCAATTTCTGCAAAACTATTATTAACAGATGTTGCAAAGCTGTTATTAATGGGAAAAGAGCAAATATTAAAATATTTATCTGACATTGCATTTGAGGCGGCGTGTGTTTAACTAAGAAATAGGAATTGCCGTTCCTTCCGTCATTTCATGAGTTTTTGACTGATCATTTCCCACAGCTCCACCCTCCTGCACCAAACCCAGGATTTATGATTCCCTTAATATCTAAATATGTACTTTTTTAATGTGCAGAGCAAAGTTTTTTGCACAGGTAGTGGTGGTGCCTGGATTGCGCTGCCTGGGATGGCGGCGTGGGGAATTCAATAGAGGTGTTTAAGAGGCTGATTGGCAGGAGGCATAGACTAGGAACAAAGAGAGCCTTTTCTGGTTGGCTGCCAGTGACTAGTGGTGTTCCACAGGGGTCCGTCTTGGGACCACTTCTTTTTACATTATATGTCAATGATTTGGATGATGGAATTAATGGCTTTGTGGATGACTGGAGGGGCATGTAGTTTTGAGGAATCAAAGAGGCTGCACAATGACTTAGACAGATTAAGAGAATGGCTAAAGAAGTGGCAGTGTTGGGAAGTGTATGGTCGTGCACTTCAGTAGGAGAAATAAAAGTGCAGACTGTTTTCTAAATGGAGAGAAAATTCAAAAATCTGACGTGCAAATGGACTTGGTCCTTGTTGTGGGCATCACTGAATCATTGGTGAAAGAGCTGGAAGCTTCGTGTCCAAGCTTACACATTGTACTCAAAGGTTCTTAAATAGATAGTAAACTGAAGAGATATGCAGGGAATGAAAGGATATGAATGGATATGAACTTGTGTAGTTCAAGTTCAAGTAAACTGTCATCTGCCTGTACATATATTCGACCAAATGAAACAACATTCCTATATCTATATACTGGATAGACATAAGGGACGAGTTTAGTAGGCTTTTAATTGCTTGTTTATTTAGTTCAGCACAACACTGAAGGGACCATTTCCTCTGCTGTACTGTTCCCGGTTCTGTTACAGTGTAGGTAAGCATAACGCTTTACTGTATCAGTGACCCAGGTTCAATTCCCGCCGCTGCTTGTAAGGAGTTTGTACGTTCTCCCTGCGATTGTGTGGGTTTCCTCTGGGTGCCCCAGTTTCCTCCCACAGTCCAAATGTGCACTGGTTGGTCAGGGTAATTGGTCATTGTAAGTTGTCCCGTGATGAGGCTAGGGCTAAATCAGGGAATTGCTGGGCAGCACAACTCCAAGGGCAGGAAGGGCCTGTTCCACGCCGTATCTCAATAAATAAATAAATTACAATGTTATATTCTTCCCCAGAAGCGATTCCCTCAGGCTAAATAAATGCCTTCTTAAATTCTGTAATGTATTTCCTGGAATTCCTGAAATCATCTCTGCCAACCAAGTTGTGCTCATTGCATTTGCTTAAATGATGGACTCATGGGGACAGCTAAACATAATGGGTGGGCCGGAGTGAGTGGGCGTATGAGACCAAGTTACTAAACTACCAGGAATACTTTCAATCTCAGATGGCAAGGGGAAGGTGCACAGGAGCAAAACAGATAGTGTGGTCAAGTGGTATCAGTAAAAACAACCTTGCAATCCAATCAACACCAACAAGACCAAAGAACTGACCATGGAAGCCAGGAGAATGTGCACCAGTCCTCACTGAGAGGTCAGTGGTGGAAAGGGTGAGCAGTTTCAAGTTCTTAGGCATCAACATCTCAGAAGATCTAACCTGGATCCACCACATTAACGTAGTCTTGACGAAGGCAAGCCAGTGGCTATACTTCATTAGGAGTTTAAGGAGATTTGGTAAGTCACCAAACACTCTAGCTGATATCTCCAGATATACATGGAATGGTAAGAGGCATGAAAGGACTCAGCCAGTTCCATCACAGGCACAAACCACCTCACCATCATGGACGCCTTCAAAAGGTGGTGTCTCAATAAGGCAACAGGACCTAAACTGGTCCTAACATATTGCTGCAGTCATAAAGAAGGCAAGACAGCGAGCATAACTCATTAGGAGTTTGAAGAGATCTGGTATGTCAACAAATACACTCAAAAACTTCTATAGATGTACTGTGGAGAACATTCTGACAGGCTGCATCACTGTCTGGTATGGAGAGGCTACTGCACAGGACTGAAAGAAGCTGCAGAGGTGTGTACATTTAGTTGGCTCCATCTTGGGTACTCGCCTACAAAGTACCCAGGATATCTTCAAGGAGCGGTGTCTCAGAAAGGCAAGGTCTATTATTAAGGACCTCCAGCACCCAGGGCATGCCCTTTTCTCACTGTTACCATCAGGTAGGAGGTACAGAAGCCTGAAGGCACACACTCAGCGATTCAGGGCCAGCTTCTTCCCCACTGCCATCCGATTCCTAAATGGACATTCAACCCTTGAACACTACCTCAGTTTTTTTAATATATATTATTTCTGGTTTTTTGCATGCTTTTTAATCAATTCAATATAGGTATACTGTAATTGATTTATTTATTTGTCTATTACTTTTTTTCTTCTATATTATGTATTGCATTGAACTGCTGCTGTTAAGTTAACAAATTTCACGACACATGCCGGTGATAATAAACCTCATTCTGATTCTGATTCCATTATTAAGGACCCTTACCATCCAGGACATGCCCTCTTCTACCATCTGGGAGGAGGTGCAGGAGCCTGAAGATACACACTTAATGCTTTAGGATCAGCTTGTACCCCTCTCTCATCAAATTTCTGAACAGTCCATGAACCCATGAACAATACCTCATCATTTTTGCACAACTTTTTATATATATACTTACTGTAATTTATAGTATATTTTATGTATTACACTGTACTGCTACTGCAGAACAACACATTTTTTGACATACGTCAGTGAAAACAAACCCGATTCTGATTCAAAACCAACATTAGCAATTCTGCTGTGGACTTGCTGGAAAACAGCACTATCTGCGCCTCAGGAGCAGAGCTTGGCTTCAGTTTGTGCTTGGTAGACAGAGATCAGAGTACAGTGCAGAGGAAACAATAAATAATCTTTTGAAAAGAGCCATTTCATTCATTTTACCTCAAATTAAATGCAGCAAATAAAGAGTCTGTGTCTGCAAGAATTTAACCTCGCAGCTCACTCTGATTTATTTGCACCAATTAAACCAATGTTGGTGCGCTGGAGCTGGACGGAGAGCCTGCTGCGTTAGCTGATTAACCGCCAGGGTAATGACTTCATGTTGTAAATCCTGCAGTGGCTGAGAAAAGCCAAATGGGGTATTCATATGTTAATTAACGGTAAAGTCAGCGCAGCCCAGTCACAACCGGAGATGCAGAAGATCCCAGTGTGTCAGAACTGGAACCAAAATACAGCGGAGGTGTCAGTACCAGACCCGAGGGTATAATCACACTGACAAGAATCTACTCTCCCATCACCACCTGCCAACCCACCCAGCTTCCCCCCCCCCATACACACATGTACACATCTACAAATAGGTGTTCACACACACACACATGGACACAGACTTACACATACGCACACACAAACACACTCACTCAAAAGCAGATATGAACACACGCTCACCCACACTCACTATCACACACAGACACAAGCAGATAGAAACACCCATTCACCTACAGATGCACAGACATGAACATACATCACAATTACACAGACACACTCAAGCAGATTTTAAAATACATTCATGTGCACACACATATAAACACACAAGTAGATATCAGCACACACACACAAAAATACACACAAGCCGATATTAACACACACTCACACATGGACACAAATAGATATGAACACACATTCACAAAAGCACACACAAGCAGATATGAAAACATACACACTTTCTTTAAGATAATGTCAGGCCTATTGCTTGCTTTCTTCTGACAGTAGATATCAGGAAGCTGTTGAATGACTGAGTGCCTGACAGAAAACTATCTGCACAACTCTAAGAATATGTCTACATTTCTAAGCAGCAAAAAAGTGAAGTCTGAGGAACATAATGCATGTAAAATGACTGACTAGTCTATATACTGAATCAAACGTTCATGTAATATTTAGAATACAATCAATCTTTGATGATGATTTCCATTCTCCTCTCCTTAACCTAACATCCCCCAACTGGAATTAGTATCCACAACACACTGTCACTTCTCGCACCCTCTTCTATCTCCTTGTGAAGTAAATTATGTTTTAAAACTTACCAGATTGAGCAAATATTTAAACTACTGTGGGGAATACTGTTATTGAAGATTATTTAAAGTATACAACAGCTGACGTTGGTGTTAAATGATCACTAATTGTTTTTTTAATGACTTTTTAAACTCTGAATGGGGATGGAATGAGGAACTTCTCCATCCCAAAACGGTTTGTGTGACTTATGGACATATTGTAAAATTCCTAGTCCGCTTGTGATGCGAGGCAATATTTGACCCGCAGCTGACATACTGAGTCCCTGTTGGTTGTGAAGTTGCAGGTTGTGGGATCCTGCTTTGTACAAGCAGGCTGTTATGTGCCCTACTTTACAGCAGTGACTGCAACTCCAAGTAAGCAAAATGTTTTATCGAAGTACATTTACTGTATACTCAGTTACCATATACTACCTTGATTCATTTGGTTGCAGGCATTTACAGGAAAATAAAGAAATGCAATGGAATTTATGAAAATATTATGCAAACACAGAGACTGACAACCACTATGCAAAAGAAGACAAATTATGCAAACAAAAAAAAACTAAATAAACAAACAAATAGATAGATGAAATGAATGCTCTGGGTAAAGAAGTTTCCCCTAATGTTGTCCTTTAACATTTCACCTTTCACCTTTAACCCATGACCTCTAGTTCCCTATAAATCAGGTCCTCAAGTCCCGACTTCAGGAGGGCACGGAGCGACCACTCCCTGCTGAACATCGACGGCTCCTCGGTAGAGATCGTTAAGAGCACCAAATTTCTTGGTGTTCACCTGACAGAGAATCTCACCTGGTCCCTCAACACCAGCTCCATAGCAAGGAAAGTCCAGCAGTGTCTCTACTTTCTGGGAAGGCTGAGGAAAGTCCATCTCCCACCCCCCATCCTCATCACATTCTACAGGGGTTGTATTGAGAGCATCCTGAGCAGCTGCATCACTGCGTGGTTCGGAAATTGCACCATCCCGGATCGCAAGACCCTGCAGCGGATAGTGAGGTCAGCTGAGAAGATCATCGGGGTCTCTCTTCCCGCCATTACGGACATTTACACTACACGCTGCATCCACAAAGCTAACAGCACTATGAAGGACCCCACACACCCCTCATACAAACTCTACTCCCTCCTGCCATCTGGGAAAAGGCACCGAAGCGTTTGGGATCTCCCAACCAGACTATGTAACAGTTTCTTCCCCCAAGCTATCAGACTCCTCAACACCCAGAGCCTGGACTGATGCCAACCTACTGCCCTATTGTCCTGTTTATTATTTACTGTAATGCCTGCACTGTTTTGTGCACTTTATGCAGTCCTGCATAGGTCTGTAGTCTAGTGTAGTTGTACTGTACCAGCAGTTATGGTCGAAATGACAATAAAAGTGAGTTGACAGCATCCTTGTAAATTTTCTTTGCACTCTTTCAACCTTATTTACATCTCTGCTGCAGGTAGGAGACCAAAACTGCACACAATACTCCAAACTGGGCATCACCAATGTCTTGTTCATCTTCAACGTAACATCCTGATCCCTGTGAGTTATGAAGGCCAATGTGCCAAAAGCTCTACTTACAACTCTTTCTCCTGTGATGTCACCTGTAAGAGATTATGGGCTGTAATTGCAGATACGTATGTTCTACCACATTCCTCAGTGCCCTACTTATCACTACGTAAGTTCTACCCTAGCTTGTCCTCCCAAAGTGCAACATCTCTTTCAGGAGAGATATAACCTGTATTTCAGCAATGGGAATCCTGGCATCATCACACCCACCGGGGCACAGTGTATGCAGAAGCTAAGTACATCCCAACGTAAAGTACACTTGCTGGGGCTCCTGCCCAGTGTATTCATATCCACTGTGGTACAATTCTGAGGTTTTTTAAGGCATTGTTCAGGCCACATTTGAAGCCCTGTCAGCAGTTTGAGGTCCTTTATCTAAGAAAATATGGGCAGGGATTGGTGACGATCCGGAGTAGGCTCACAAGAATGAAAGGGTTAATATATGGGGAGCACGATGGCTCTGAGCCTGTACTCACCGGAGCTTAGAAAAATTAGTGGGAATCTCATTGAAACCTATCAAATGTTGAAAGGCTAAGGCAGAGTAAATTTGGTGAGGGTTTTTCTAAAAGTGTGAGGATATAGGTTCAGAGGGCTCAGCCTCAGAATAAAAAGACATCCCTTCAGTGCAAAGGACAGTAATCATTTCTGTAGCCAGAGCATGTGCATCTGGGGTATCCATTGCCACAGATGGTGGTGGAGGCCAAGTCACTGGGTATACTTAAAGCGGATGGTGGTTGTTTCTTGATTACTGAGAGCGTCAACGGTTAGGGCGAAAAGGCAAGAGGATGGGGTTGAGAGGGAAAATAAAATCAGACATGATTGAATGGTGGAACAGATTTGATGGGCCAAATGGCCTAAATCTACTCTTTTATGTCTTATAGTCTTACAGCCCACAAGGTACCCCACTCCTAGTAGAGAGTCACACTCCTATGAGGCACAATATTATTTTTGTCCGAATCCAAGTCAGGTGTGTTATCACTGAGGTATGTTGTGCTATTTGTTGTTTTGCACTGGAGTGGAGATGTGTCTCTACCAGAGGAGGTGTGAGGTGCTCCTTCCCTCCGCCAGCCTGCAGGTCACCATTGGGCAAAGTTTAGCCCCCATCGCCTGCCCTTTCAGGGTCACGTGAAGCCACATGGTGGATGGCCATATGAGCAGTTGGTGCATATTACAAGTCCTGGTTATGTGACCACTGACACCAGGCACACGATCTCTGAAGAGTATTGATAATGGCTGTGGTCACCCAACTTGAAAAGGCACTGCCCAGAAGAAGCAGTGGCACACCCTTTCTGTGGAAAAATTTGTCAAGAACAATTATGGTCACGGACAGACCAGGGTCTTACGACACAGCACATAATGATCGAAGAAAAGTGGCAAAGGGATAAACAAGAGAGGTAAGAGTCCAAGAGTGTGGAACTTGGAAAAGAATGTAAAAGAGGTAACTGGTTAGAGATCTGACAGCAGTGGAGAAGAATCTGTTCTTCATTCTGCTACACAAGAGAAGGGGGGGGGGGGGAGAGAGAGAGAGAGAGAGAGAGAGAGAGAGAGAGAGAGAGAGAGAGAGAGAGAGAGAGAGAGAGAGGGATAAAAGGAGAGAAATGTGAGAAAGAAAGGTAAGAGAGAGAAAGGTAAACAACCAGGTACAAGGAGATGTACAAGATCAGAGAGAAAGCAAATGAGATAATTTGATCCACAGGACTGTGATAGAGACACGTTGATGGAGTGATACGGGGAGTTGGGGGGGGTGATGTTATAGAAAGAGCCATACATACGGGAGCCACAGCAACTGAGGGAGAACGAGGTAATGAGTGTAAGAGAAAAAGAGAGCACAGATAAGTAATGAGAGAGCAAGAAAATGCTTCAGAGGTAGAAGAAGAAAGGAGGCAGAACAGAAATAGATTAGAAGAACAAAATGGAGAGGTAGAGAGGAGACTGAAAGGAGAGACAGAGAGAGACAATAGATTGATATTAGATCAGTAGAATAAAATAACTGAGGAAAAGCAAAAGATTGCTTCCAATTTTACTCACACTCAATATGAAAAGTTCCATCTTAAGATCTTACTTCCCCTTTTTTTCCATTTAGATCTGAGTAGGACCACCTCCATCTCACCCCAGTTAAGAATCCAAATTTCTTCCCTGAGCTGATATCTTTATACTTTTTATTCCTTTCAGCTAAAGAACATTGTCCAACACAGTACAGCTGAGAGACTGGAGATGTCTCACACCCAAAATTAACTTCCAGCCTTCAGGTGGATGCTCTGAGCTTAAGGACCTATACATGTGTCCAGATCCCTTAATTTAGCCTCAGATTGCACAGTGCCTGTATGCTTCATGTGTACTGATTATCCCACTTCACATCACCCCCAATGATAAGACTATAAGACATGGAAGCAGAATTAGACTATTCAGCTCATCGAGTCTGCTCTTCCATCATGACTAATTTATTATCCCTCTCAATCCCATTCTCCTGCCTTCTCCCTGTAACTTTTGATGCCCTTACTAATCAAGAACCTCCACTTTAAATATACTCAATGACTTGGCCTCTACGATATTTGATGGCAATGAATTCACTGCGTTCTGGATAAAGAAATTCCTCCTCATCTTTGTCCTAAAAGGACGTCCTTCCATTCTGAGGCTGTGCCCTCTGGCCCAAGACTCCTCCACTATCGGACACATCCGTTCCACATCCACACTATCTATACCTTTCAATATTCGATCGCTTTCAATGAGATCCACCTTCGTTCTTTGAATTTCCAATGAGTACAGATCCAGAGTCATCAAATGCTCCTCATACATTAATTTTTCATTTCTGGTATCATTCTCATGATCCTCATCTGGACTCTGTCCATTGGCAGCACATCTTTTTTTTTAGATAAGGAACCAGAACTGCTCATTACACACCAAAAGTGTTCTGACCAATGCCTTATAAAGCCTCATCTTTGCTAATCATAGTGGTGTGGATTGTATAACTGTTCTGCTTCCTGCCTAAGAGAAAAACCATACCAAAAAGTCACACAGATAATGTAACTCACACAACAAGAGCAGGTGCGGCCAAAGGCATGAAGTTTCATAGAACACAGACTTACTGGATGCAGACAGCAGCCTCCCAGCTCCCAGTCGGTGTGTGAGACTCAACCTCCTCCGAGATTAGCTCCAAACTGCGGGAAACTGTGCAGGACTTTCAGCGATCATAGAGTGGGCAAATTCCTCAGCAGCCTACAATTGGCAGAACACAATGTAGGCCATTGTGTCTATCCTGATACTTTAAAGCATTCCTTCTAGCATTCGGGATACATCTGAAATGGAGGACCAATGCTGTGCTATGCAAATAAAACATTAGATTGAATTAAGTAACAGATTTGAGGTAGGAGAAAGAAGGTTCAGAGAAAGGTGCATCAATCAGTGGTTACAGTAAGATAATTTCTCTTATACAGGTTTGATTGCAGTCGTCCCTTTTTTAATTCAGTGGCCTTTTGTTGTTTTATTTCAGAGTTATAGCAAAGAAACGGGCCTTTCCATCCTAATGAGCCTACACTGCCCAGTTACACCTATGTGATTAATTAACCTATTCACTTGTACAGATTTGGAATCTGGAGAACTCACGGTCTCCTTACAGACTGCAATGGGAATGGGTCATCGGCACTGCCCTAACATTACCCTAACCATTACACTACTGTGCCGCCCCCAGGTTTAACCCAGTTGCGGGTGATTAGGGATTCCGCTAAGATCATTTGAAAACAACCTTGTGCCTGGCAGCGGGCCATTCAAGTTTTTAATTTATCTTGCAAGTGAGATGGACTATGCTGGCACCTGTGGCCTATCGCTAATGCTCCACCCATACTGTAGTACAGGCCTGAAGCTCCCTGTAAGCTGGAGAAAGCAAAGGCAGCACATTTCCTCCCATGGTGAGCCATTCAGGTACTTAACAACAGTATCTTGCCGTTCACCTTTCCCAAGATTCACATCCTTAAAATTTCAAATTAGTTTAGAATCAGAATCAGGTTTATTATCACTGGCCTATGCTATGAAATTTGTTGCTTTGTGGTAGCAGTACAACGTAAATCAAAAAAATTTAACTAGAAGTTACAATTAAGAATATAAGAACACACACATAAAACACTGGAGGAACTCAGCAGGTCAAGCACGATCTGTGGAAAAGAATAAACAGTTGACGTTTTGTCCTGAGACTCTTCTTCAGGGGATGGGGAAAGATGTGATAAAAAGGTGGGGGCAGGTGAAAGTGGCTTGCTGGAGGTTAAAGGTGAAGCCCGGAGGGAGGGAAAGATCTAAGGCTGGAGAAGAACGAATCTGAGAGGAGGGGAGAATAGGCAATGCCTGAAACGTCAACTGTTTATTCTTTTCCATAGATGCTGCCTGACCTGTTGAGTTCCTCCAGTGTTTTGTGTGTGTTGACCTGGATTTCCAGCATCTGCAGACTTTCCTGTCTTTATACAAAAAAAGTAGAGTAAAAAAAGAGTGAAATTGTGAGGTAATTTGCATTAGTTCATTGCCTGTTCAGAAATCTGGTGGCAGAGGGGAAGAAGTTGCTCCTAGACCATTTAGTGTGTGTCTTCAGGCTCCCGAACCTCCTCCCCGACAGAAGTGATGAGAAGCGGGAATGCTCCAGATGGTGAGGGTCCTTCATGATGGATGCCGCCTTCTTGAAGCACGTTTTGAAGATTTCCTCGATGGTGGAGAGTCTTGTGTCCATGATTGAGCTGGCTGAGTCTTATAAGTTAGCTAACTGAATTTAGGTTCACCAGCTACAGTAGCTTTGAGATCACGTCTCTGGATATGCCTCATAACTTAACCATTCAAGCCCTACTCCAGTTCAGTCCCGGAGACTGCTGAGGGAGTACTACACAGATAGCAAGTACCCTCCCTCTGATAAGGCAGTGAATCGGCCAAACATCAATTCACTATCCAATCTCTGGTCCGGGCACCGCCACATCAGTTCTGCCCAAAAACTGAGCCCGGCTCCAAGTCTGCTCCAGCAGTGGCTGCTGTGGCCGTACCTGCATCCTTGAAGACCAGTTTGCCAAGTATTTCAGGATACCACTGAAACGTAAGGTTGCACAGACAGCTCAACAGAACACCTCCCAGCATGATACTACAGGCTGCAGACAGTATGCACTGAAGAGCTTCTTAAAGATCTATGACTCAGGAAAACCAGCTGATCATATTCACATCTTATTGCTTGTGTAATTTTGCTGTGTACAAATTAGAAGGGACATTTGTTCACAATTAGATTTGTTGCCACAGCAGAAGATCCGAAACTGTCAGGCTTCTTCCTTCAGAGATACATACACCCTTCTGAGTGTACTGTCCTCTATTCCCTAACTCACAGACACATTCTCATCCTGCCCTGGTCACTTTTCATCTTTTATTGCTGCTTTTTCACGTATTTATATAACTGCTCGTTTTATTATAATAGTGTCAGTAACATTGTACTGTCTTACATTAACATGCACCTCACACTTTATATCAACCTTCAGGCCATGTCGCTCAGAGACTTGTGTCGATGTTATTTTGTGACTGTACAGTCTGTGCAAAAATCTTAGGCACATACTTATAACTAGAGCGCCTGAGACTTTTCCCCAGTACTGTAGTAATTTTATGTGTTCCTCAGTACTGCTGCCACAAAACAAAACAGATTTCATGACATATGTGAGTGCTGATAAACCTGATTCTGATATCGGTCTCTATTGTGGATTGAGAGAGGGAAGGGGAGGGGGATCATGGTTGGGAAAAGGGGAAGGAAGAGGGGGAGGGAGCAGGAAGCCTCGGAGAGACGCTCAGTAATGATCAATAAGCCAATTGTTTGGAATCGAGTTAACTTGCCTGCTGTCCCAAGGCTGGTGGTGCCTGCACCTGTTCCACACCTTGCCCCTGGCACTCCTTCTCTGCCACCTGTCCTACATGCCTCCCGCAGTGCTCCACCCTCGTCATTAACAACATCCTTTGCTCCCACCAGATTTACAAAGTCATTCTCTGCTCCACATGACAAAGTACAGTACTGTGAGAAAGTCTTAGGCAACCTAGTAATGTATATGTGTCTAAAGCTTTTGTACAGTGATGCACATGACTGTATGCATTGTGTCTTGCAGCTTGGCCCTAGAAGAATATTGCTTCGATTAGCTGTATACATGCATATGGTTGATTGACCAATAAACTTGAACTTGATAGTCGATCGGCAGCTGAGAATCATTTCCAAGATTATGAATTTAGTACTGAGTAAAGTTTTAGCTTATCACGTCAGTAAGTTCTTCAAGAGCTAATTGGAAACCAATTGTGCTGGGCCAGTCCATATATGTCTCTGCTCTCAGTTCACAGGAGATAGTGTGATTCTCTGAAGTTACCACTGAATTTCCCTTGATTCTCTTGTCCAGTCTTGCCAAATGCACTGGACTTTATATCATGTTTATCAGAGCCAACCCAATTCAGAGAGAGGTTGAGAGAGAGTGAGTGAAAGAGAACAAGAGAGAGAGAGTAACACGTTCAAAATGCTGGTGGAACGCAGCAGGCCAGGTTGTTTGTGTGTGTGTGAGAGAGAGAGAGAGCAAGAGATCCTCTCTCTTACAGCTGTGACTATCTGCAAAGGTTTATCATTTCATGTAAAGTGGTATGTGACCTGGCACATAATCACAGAGAACCTTATAAGCAATGATAGAACTTTGGTAGTGTAACCACAGCTGTAAGGGAGAGGGCATGGTGGCCAATTTGCACCCCGCAAGCTCCCAGCAGTAACAATGTGATGATGATCAGATAGTCTGTACAATTGATGGTAATTAGGGTAGAGTCATCGGTTTTAACACTGGAAGAATTCCTCTGTCTTCCTTCAAAGAGTTGTGTTACATTCACCACAGAAAGCAAAAAGTTCATCCAGAGAGCAGCACATCTGACAGAGCAGCACTCCATTGGTTCCACTCTGGAGAGACAGGCAAGAGTTTTTGTTTTGGTCACTGGTGTTGGAACTGACTTTCGGACTGAACCCTCGCCCCCTGATTCAGCAGAGCATGTGTGGCCCACAGAGCCAAGGTTTACAATGGCACGATGGAGGCGAGTACTGCCCCAGGTCATGGGGAGACTGGTTATGAGCTTTCACTTCTCTAAAACACCAAGTGAATGTGAATGAAGGAGAGCTTCTGTCCTCTTCCAGGAAGAGAAAATTTGAATCTTAATGGGTTTCAAAGCTGCATTTAATGTCAGAGAAATGTATAATATATACATCCTGAAATTCTTTTTCTTCACAAACATCCATGAAGACAGAGGAGTACCCCAAAGAGTGAATGACAGTTAAAACATTTGAATCCAAAAGGCCCCCCAACTCCACCCCCCCACACACACGGGGAGCAGCAAGGCATGACCGCCCCTCCCCCCACCAGCACCCTCCACCGAGCATCCAGGCATGCAGCAAGCATCAACAAAGATACAAATTTGCAGTACCCCAAAAGCCACTCATTCAGCCAGTCATTCGACACACTAATAAAGGAAAAAGAGATGTCGCTGTTTCACAGCGAGAGGGGAGATATAACAAACAACTCGCTGATTTACGACGTTAGAAGTCTGTTGTGTCGCTTTATCCAGGCTCTGTGGTGACGCAGATCTCCAGACACACAGCTCCTGGTAGCTAACCCGCTGCTCCCAGTGTTCTGTGTTCTCCCGCGATGCTTCAGAAAGGGGCACCGGCCTAGAATCAGCACATCCCCAGAGCCACCAAATTCCAGAACCCTGAAGGCACGCTCGTCTTCCAGGCCACATCCTTGGGATATCAAAGGGTGGCCGGTCGTGAGGCCCTGAGAGTGGGTCCCATTCCTGCAAAGAACTGAAGTGTAACTCCAGATCAGGGTCTTCAAAAGAACCTAGAAAAGGAAAAAATGATATCAAAAGTAAAAATAGAGCTGTTTCCAAAGATGCAAGCAAAGGAGTCGCTGTTTAGCACCATATTGACTTTGCTCCGCCTTCAGCAAACTAGAGGCCCTTTAGTCCACAATGTGATCAAACTAACCTACTCTAAAATCAATCTAACCCTTCCCTCCCACATAGCCCTCCATTTTCCTATCAGCTATGTCACATTCTAAGAGTTTCTTAAATGCTCCTAATGTATCTGCCCCTTTCACCACCACCAGTAGGAGATACCATGCACCCACCACTCTCTACATAAAGAAAATACTTTTGACATCCTCCTCTATACTTCCCTACAATCACCTTAAAATTATGCCTCCTGGTATTAGCCATTTCCGCTCTGGGAAAAGAAATCCCAGGCTATCCATTTGATCTATGCCTTGTACATCTTTGTCAAGTCCCTTCTCATTCCTTTTCACTCCAAGGAGAAAATCATTAGCAGTTCAAACTACCTTCATATGATATGCTGTCTAATCCAGGCAGCATGCTGGTAAACCTCCTCTGGGTCTTCTTAAAGCTTCCACATCCTTCCTATAATGAGGTGACCATCAGTGGAAATAAGAGACGAGAAGCAAGAACAGACAGCTCAAGAACTTCAGTGAAGCCAAAATCACAAATCATCAGGCCCAAGCAACCAAAGTAGTCATCTAATGTAGTAACAAGTAACTTAATTAATCACGTCATCTCGTTGTGTAATATTGTTCCTAGTCCCTGATCATTTTCAAGATTCAAGATTGTTATGTCATTTCCAGTACACAAGTGTAAAGGTGAATGAAATAATTGTTACAAAAAACACAAGATGAACAATACCATCATTCCGTATAAATGCATTTATATCTTTTGTGAAGATGGCACTGGAAAGACACGGTAATGCTTTGCACCAAAAAATGTAGCAAACAAAAACTACGAACTATTCTACAAAATATATTTTTTTCCAGGTTATGAACATTGCGATCTGCAGCCAGTAATTTCATGCTGGAAGGTGCGCTTTTGAATTGTCCGCATGACCCACTGTTTTTGTGGTATCCTGAAATATTCGACAAAATGGATTCTCAAGAATGCAGGTATGGCCACGGCAGCCATTGCAGGAGTGGACTTGGAGCTGGACTGAATTGTCTGGCTGGACTAAAGTGGCGGCTCTTGGACCCAGGAACAGGTAATGAAATGATGTTTGGCCAATTTAAGCCAGTTTGAAAGGATTAATGCATCATGGCCAAGGCTGGAGGACAAACCATTATTCAGCTCACTACTCTAGGAGGCTTTACTCGTTTCAGCACTGAAGTGAATCTGCAGCTGTGGCTTGAAGCCACTGGCTCTTGCCTCAACGTTGAACGTGGTTCCATGGTCATGGAGCTCAACTGGCCCCTTGACTGTGGAGGTACTTTCGGAGACTCTGTGATTCATGTTCTGTGAATTGTTTGTTTGCTTTTTTTTAATTGCTTCTATGATTTATTCTTTCTGCTTTGCACATTTGATGTTTGACTGTCTTAGTGGTGTGGGTTTTCTCATTAATTCTATTGATGCATACCAATCCTCGTAGAGGGATCAGAAGTCGAGAGAGTGAGCAGCTTCAGGTTCCTGGGTGTCAAGATCTCAGAGGATCTAACCTGGTTCCAATACATTGCTGTCATAAAGTCATAAAGAAGGCAAGACTGCGGCTATACTCCTAATAGAGTTTAAAGCGATTTGGCACGTCAACAAATACACTCAAAAACCTCTATAGTTGTACCGTGGAGAGCATTTTGACAGGCTGCATCACTGTCTGGTATGGAGGGGCTCCTGCACAGGACTTAAAGAAGCTGCAGAGGATTGTAAATCTAGTCAGCTCCATCTTGGACACTAGCCTACAAAGTACCCAGGACATCTTCACGGAGCTGTGTCTCAGAAAGGCAACATTCATTATTAAAGACCTCTAGCGCCTAAGGCATGCTCTTTTCTCACTGATACCATCAGGTAGGAGATACAGAAGATGCCTGAAGGCACACAGTCAGCGATTCAGGAACAGCTTCTTCCCCTCTGCCATCCGATTCCTGAATGGACTTTGAAGCTTTGGACACAACCTCACTTTTTTAAATGTACAGTATTTCTGTTTTTCTCACTTTTTAATAATCGATTCAATATACGTAATTGATTTACTTGTTTATTTATTATGTTTTATTTTATTTATTATTTCTTCTTCTTCTTCTCTCTGCTAGATTATGCATTGCATTGAACTGCTGCTGCTAAGTTAACAAGTTTCACGTCACATGCCGGTGATAATAAACCTGATTCTGCATTTTGTGGCTGCATGCAAAAAGATGAATCTCAAGGTTGCATAGTACGGTATACCTACTTTGATAATAAATATACTTCAAGCTTTGAACTACATAAGACAGCTTAAGAACATTGATTGATTGTATGTCCATTAGTGATGTTAGGTATGGGAGCGCTAAGTTACTCTGACAGGAAATGATAAAGTAAAAGTGGAGTGGTGGGTTGGTGGCTGGAGGCGTTGATCAGCCTTATTTCTTAGGGAAAGTAACTATTTGTGAGTCTGGTGGTCCTGGCATGGATGCTACAAGTTTATCTCACACCCATTAGTGGAATGGGATCCCCATCTCTTGACGGGAGTTGGGTAAATGGTCCATGAGAAGGGTGGGTCACTTGGTGAATGTGGCATTGTTTTTTTTTAATTTTCCATTTACATGATGTAGGCATTGCCAGCTAAGCCAACATTTATTGCCAGACAATATGTTGCCCTTGAGAAGGTGGTGATGAGCTACCTTCTGGAAACCCTTGCAGTCCCTAAGATGCAGGTACACCCACAGTGCTGTTAGGGAGGGAATCCCATGACGTTTACCCAGTGACAATGTAGGAACAGCGATATGCTTCCATGTCAGGATGGTGGGTGACTTGGAGGGGGATTTCTAAGTGGTGGTGTTCCCAGGTATCTGCTGTCCTCGTCCTTCTAGATAGTAGTGGACGTGGGTCTGGAAGGTGCTGCCTTAGGAACTTGGGTGTGTTGCTGCAATACATTTTGTAGATAGTACACACTGCTGCAACTTCCGTCCGTGGTGGAGGGACTGGATGCTTGTGGAAAAGGTACCAATCAAGTGGGCTGCCTTGTACTGGATGGTGTCAAGCTTCTTGGATGTTGGTGGAGCTGCACTCATCCAGGTGAGTGGTGAGTATTCCATTACACTCCTGAGCTGAGCCTTGTTGATGGTGGACAGGCTCTGGGGAGTCAAGAAGTGAGTTACATGCTGCAGGATTCCTAGCCTTTGACCTGCTTTATTCATAACAACTGTGGTCCCAATTCTTCCAGTGAAGTCAGAGAGGGGGAGAGAGAGAGGTGTTACAGCTATTTTGTGAAGGCTGAAATTCAAAACATGTTAAAAGCTGCACATGTCCTTTAGACACATTCCATTGAAGCACTTGAACCATACCGTCTAGGTCACAGTTTACAAACCGATGATCATCTCTTATGTTCTAAACAAACATACTCTTTGTGACCAACAGCTTCACTGCAGGCTTATTTAAAGTTGACTAGGAAAGACACGAGACAAGCAGAGACAAAGCTCAGAAAGAATCCCATTAACTCCAAACAGCATGATAATTATATTCCAGTTCCTTAAAACAACTTACAACCTCTTCAGTTTATAGGTCCAATGTGTTAGACTATAAGACCATACGATATAGGAGCAGAATGAGGCCATTTGGCCTGCCATTTCATCATGGCTGATCTATTTTCCCTCAGCCCCAATCTCCTGCCTTTTCCTCATATTCCGTCATGCCATGACCAATCAAGAATCTAATAACCTCTGCCTTAAATATATATATACAGACTTGGTTTCCACAGCTGCCTGTATCAATGAATTCCACATGTTCACCACTCTCTGGCTAAAGAAATTCCTCCTCATCTCTGTTCTAAAAGGACACCCCTCTATTCTAAGGCTATATCCTCTGGTCCTAGACTCTCTTTCCACAGGGAACATCCTCTCCACACCTACTCTGTCGAGGCCTCTCAACGTTCGATAGGTTTCAGTTAGGTCACCCCTCATTCTTCTGAATTCCAATGAATACATGCCCAGATAGGAAAGCATTTTTAATAGAAACATGGAAAACCTACTGCACAATACAGGTCCTTCGGCCCACAAAGCTGTGCCAAATATGTCCTTACCTAGGCTTACCCATGGCTCTCTATTTTTCTAAACTCCAAGTACCTATCCAGGAGTCTCTTAAAAGACCCTATCGTTTCCACCTCCACCACCACTGTCAGCCCATTCCACGCACTCACCACTCTCTATGTAAAAAACTTACCCCTGACATCTCCTCTGTACCTACTTCCAAGCACCTTAAAACTGTGCCCTCTCATGCTAGCCATTTCAGCCCTGGGAAATAGCCTCTGACTATCCATATGATTAATGCCTCTCATCATCCTATACACCTCTAAAAGGTCACCTTTCATCCTCCATTGCTTCAAGGAAAAAAGGCCGAGTTCACTCAACCTATTCTCATAAGGCATGCTCCCCAATCCAGGCAACATCATTGTAAATCTCCTCTGCACCCTTTCTATGCTTTCCACATCCTTCCTATAGTGGGACGACCTGAACTGAGCACAGTACTCCAAGTGGGGTCTGACCAGGGTCGTATATAGCTGCAACATTACCTCTTGACTCTTAAAATCAGTCCCACAATTGATGAAGGTCAATGCACTGTATGCTTTCTTAACCACAGAGTCAACTTGCTCAGCAGCTTTGAGTGTCCTATGGACTCGGACCTCAAGATCCCTCTGATCCTCCAATCTACCAAGAGTCTTACCATTAATGCTATATTCTGCCATCATATTTGACCTACCAAAATTAACCACCTCACACGTATCTGGGTTAAACTCCATCTGCCACTTATCAGCCCAGTTTTGCATCCTATCAATATCCCGTTGTAACCTCTGACAGCTCTCCAGACTGTCCACAACACCCCCCAACCTTTGTGACATCAGCAAATTTACTAACACATCCTTCCATTTCCTCATTCAGGTCATTTATAAAAATCACAAAGAGTAGGAGTCCCAGAACAGATCCCTGAGTCACACCACTGGTCACTGACTTCCATACAGAATATGACCCATCTACAACCACCCTTTGCCTTCTGTGGGCAAGCCAGTTCTGGATCCAAAAAGCAATGACCCCTTGGATCCCATGCCTCCTTAATTTCTCAATAAGCCTTGCATGGGGTACCTTATCAAATGCCTTGCTGAAATCGATATACACAACATCTACTGCTCTACCTTCATCATTTTTAAACACATGAAGTTCTGTAGATGCTGAAAGTTCAGAGTAACACACACAAAATGCTGGAGGAACTTAGCAGGCCAGGCAGCATCTACAGAGAGAAGTAACCAAACAAAGTTTCAAGGCAGGACATTTCATGTCCATTAACTACCCATTTGAACATAGAACTAGAACATACAGGCCCTTTCAGGCCCTTTGGCCCATAATGTTGTACCAACCATGTATCATACTCTAGAAACTGTCTGGAATTACCCTACCACGTGGCCCTCTATTTTTCTAAGTTCCATGTACCTGTCTAGGAGGCTCTTAAAAGACCCTATTGTATCCATCTCCACCACTGTCGCTGACAGTGCATTCCACGCACCCACCATTCTCTGTGAAAAACTTACCCTTGACATCGCCTTGGTACCTATTTCCAAGCACGTTAAATCTATGCCCCATTGTGTCAGCCATTTCAGCCCTGGGAAAAAAAAAACCTCTGGCTATCTGTAGGATCAACGCCCCTTGTTATCTTATATACCTCTACCAGGTCACCTCTCATCCTCCGTCGCTCCAAGGAGAAAAGGCCAAGTTCACTCAACCTATTCTCATAAGGCACACTCTCCAATCCAGATTTGCCCTATTCTTACCTGAAGACATTGTTTTGATTCCCACATTCTCAACAATTCATCAGGGGTCTTGATGAAGGTTCTGGGCATGAAAAGTCTACTATTTATTCCTCTCCATAGATGCTGCCTGACCTGCTAAGTTCCTCCACTGTTTTGAATGTATTTCAAAGCATCTTGAAAGTAGAGACTGATAAGGAGCAGGAATTCATTTTTGGTAGGGGTGTGAAATGCGATCGTGGCCTTCAAAATTAAATTAGATATCCACCCATGGGAAATTAATTTACAAGACTACAGGGACAATGTGGGAAGGGGTGGGAATGCAATTAAATAGATTACTCTAACATGAAACTGGCCTAAACTTGAAAGGCTGAATAATCTCTTTGGTTACAAAAGTTCTATCCAATGCTGAGGTTTTTTAAAAAGGTATTGCTTAGACCACATCTGGAGTATTGTGAGCATTGGACTCCCTATCTAAGAAAGAGTTGTGCTGGCATTAGGGAGAGTCCAGAAGCGTTTCACAAGAATTATCTCAGAAATGAATGGGTTAATGAAGAGCATTTGACGGCTCTAGGTCTGTACTCACAGGAGTGTAGGAGAACGAGGGGGGATTTCATTGAAACCCATTAAATATTGAAAGGCCTAGATAGCGTGGACATAAAGATGATGTTTCCTATAGTGGGGGAGTCTGGAACCAGAGGACACAGCCTCAGAATAGAAGGATGCTGCTTTAGAACAGAGATGAGAGGGATTCTTTAGCCAGACGATGTATCTATGGAATTCATTGCTACAGATATCTGTGAAGGCCAAGTCATTAGGCACATTTTAAAGGAGAGGTTGATAACTTCTTGATTAGTAAGGGAGTTAAGAATTACAAAGCGAATTCAAGAGAATAGGGTTGGGTGGGTTAATAAATCAGGCATGATGGAATGGCAGAGCAGCTTCAATGGACCGAGTGGCCTCATTCTGCAACACCTAATTTTTCTATGACTGAAAATCTCTTAGTAGTTACGTGAAGATATCAGTGAATTGATGAGAGTCAGTTTTGATTGGTTAATAATTACTCCATCTGGGATAATGACTAACATATCTGCTTCCTGGCTCATGTTACCATAAATAATAAAACATTGTGGAACCACGCCGTGTTTGTCATTCAAGTACAATCACTCCATTGCTTTTACAGAGCACTGACAAATCAGGATAACATCATAGAAAGGGAATTGCATTGAGGGTCTATTAAAAGATCATATTACTTCACATTAATAAAGAGATTTCAGTATCTGTATTTGTAAATGCTTCAAGTTTTACATCTCCAGCACAAAGAACAAACCATCTGTAGAAGCACTGTTTCTGTGCTTGAGTCGACTGTGAAAGAAGCTTTTAGCCTTTGTCCAATTTGTCGCTTGAACGAATGCCATGTTGGCCGAAGAAAGAGTGGGTAATTCTGACGAACTGAGGAGAATAATTTCATCACTCAGGTTAGTAATTCATTAAAATAAATTGCAGAGGATCATCATAATTGAGTGTAGTCAGAATAATAATACCAAGGAGTCTGTGCAGAGTAAAGCCTGTCCATCCCGTTTTCCCTTATAAAGAGTCATAGTGAATTCAGCACATCTAGTCCGTTCCAAAAATATATTGCAGGTATTTATAGGAAAATAAAGAAATAGAGTCATATAAAAAAATTAGAGGAGAATTATTCAATTATGTTGTCAGTGACTTTCATTACACTCACCATTGCTTCACATCAGCAAAAATTTACGATGTGGCAAATTAGTAAATTGGTTAATTATTTTCAAATGTTCCAAGGTACAGTGAAAAACTTTGTGTTGTGTGTCATCCTTAAATACCATTTCATTACATTACTACATTAGAATGGGAGTAGGCAGTTTAAATGGTTCAGCATTGACTAAGTGGGCTGAAGGGCCTGTTTCTGTGCTGTACTGTTCTATGACTCCATTGGGGTAGTACAAGGGAAATCAATGACAGAGTGCAGCACAAAGTGTAGCAGTTACAGAGAAAATGCAGTGCAGGCAGATAATAATGTGCAAGGTCATAACAAGGTAGATTCTAGGGTTAAGAGTCCATCTTATTGTGTAAAATGTCCATTCTATAGTACTATAACAGTGTGGCAGAAATGGTCCTCGAGCTGAGTGGTATGTGCTTTCAGGGTTTTGTATCTACTGCCCCAATAGTGGGAGGGGGAAGAGAAGAGGGGATGATGGGGTGGGTGGGGTCTTTATTTTAGTATAGACAGAGTCCATGGAGGGCAGACTGGTTTCCGTGATGTGCTGAGCTGTGTCGACGGCTCTCTGTAGTTTCTTGTAGTCTTGGGTGGAGCAGTTGCCATATCATACTGAGGTTTACTCATCTCTGCGCTGACCTGAGGCTGTGGCCTGCAACTAATGGGCTCCTGAGTCGGCTGCAGCGATGCCTGGCTTCACGTCTGTGGACCTACTTTGACGAACTTCAGTTCTGAATGCTATTTACTCACCTTCATTGTTTGCATGACTTGCTTTTGTTTTCCAGGCACACTGGGTGCTTGATGATCCTTTTTTTAAATGGATTCTTTTGGGTTTCTTTGTTTCATGGCTGCCTGTAAGGAGACGAATCTCAAGGTTGTATGAAGTATTTGATAATAAATGTACTTTGAACTTTTTGGACTTTGATGCCTCCAGGTACAAGGCTCTCTAAGAAATAAGGAAATAGAAGAGAGGGGATAAAGGGAACTAGAAAGTGAAAGATTCCAAAAACACAAAAGTGGAGCAATCAGGGTCAATGAGGGCAGTGCGTTCAAAACAGATATCATAGACGTCATGTCCCACATAACAGGTGCATCAAAAATATAAAAGCCCAAGGCATCCAAGAGAGAATGGCAAATTCAACTTAAAACTGGATCAGCAGCAAGAAATAAGATGGAATAGGTGTCTCAGTAGCTAGGTGACTATTATATATGGGATTGCAAAGGGTTCAGTACATGGTGCATTGCTTTTCGCCATTTATTAATGATTTAGATTTAAATATACAGACACAATAAAGGAGTTTGTTAATGATTAACCTGAGGAGGAAAACTTCAGATTGCAGGAAGGCTTTCAATGGTCACTTGAGCAGAAAAGTATCAGATGGAATTTAATCCAGAGATGTGTGAAGTGATGAACACCAAATGGCCACTTTATTAGGTACATTTGAGCACCTGCTCGTTAATGCATACAGCTAATCACAAAAGCAGGCAGAGATAGTTACGAGGTTCAGTTTTTATTCAGAGCAAACCGGGTGGTTTGAGTATCTCTGAAACTGCTGACTTCCTATTTTCACACACAACAGTCTCTAGTGTTGACAGAGAATTGGTGCGAGAAACAACAAAAAAAAAGCATCCAGTGAGCAGCAGATCTCTGGTCGAAAATGCTTTGTCAGTGAGAGAGGTCCGAGGAGAATGAGCAGACTAGTTCAAGCTGACAGGAAGGCAACAGTAACTCAGATAACCAAGTGTTACAACAGTGATGAACGTCGTTGAACATGCAATACATCAAACATTGAAGTGCATGGGCTACATTAGGAGAACAGCACAAAATCCATACAGTGGATACTTTATTAGGTACAGGAGATACAGGAGGTACCTCATAAAGTGGATCCTGTGTATAGTAGGATTGGTTGCGTCACTATCTGGTATGTGGGGGGGTGAGGGACTACTGCATGGGCTTGAAAGAGGCTGCAGACAGTTGCGAACTCTTCAGTTCCATCATGGGCAGTAACCTTCAGGACTCTTTAAAGGAGCAATGCCTCAAAAAGGGGGCGTCCATCAATCAGGACCCCAATTACCCAGAACAAGCCCTCTTCTCACTGTTACCATCAGGGAGAAGGTACAAGAACCCGGCTCAGCGATTCAGAAACAACTTCTTCCCACCTGCCATTTGATTTCTGAATGGACATTGAATCCATGAACACAACCTCACTCTTTTTCTTGCACTTGCTTATAGTAATTCACAGTTTGTATGATAATATATTGCATTGTACTGCTGCAACAACATATGCTGGTGAAATTAAACTTGATTCGGATTCTGATTCCATTTAGGGAGGTGAAACAAGATAAGGGGATGTACACTAAATAAGAGGATAATTAAGAGTGAAATAGATAAATGGAAAGATTTTGGAATCTACGTTCGAAGACTCTTAAAGATAGCAGCAAACAAGAAGATGGAGGAACTTTAAAGGTCAGGCAGCATCTGTGAGGGAAATGGACGGTCAATGTTTCAGGTCAATCCTCTCCCTCTGAAAGATAGAGGGGTGAGGGAGAAGGGATGGCGCAAGAGCTGGCAAGTGATAGGTGGATCCAAGTGAGGAAGAGTGATAAGCAGAAGGAGGAGGAAGAGTGGAAATGGTGACAGGGGCTGGGTGATAGGTGGAGGTGACAAAGGGCTGGAGAAAGACCCAAAACTGAGGATGGCATCAGCGAATAATGATAAAAAAAAGGCTATAACTACTTCCACTCCCCCAAAGGCTACAACACTCTATGAAGCCCAGGAAGATTGAAGTCAACAAGACAGGTGTGGAGGGTAAGGGGGTGTTCAGCCCCACCTACCAGCCTCTCGCTATCTGCTGCTGGAGAAGGTGACAGTGTGTGGTGGTCACTTGCTTTCAAGTGATCTCTCTCTCCCATGATGCCTTCGGCAGATGGTGCTGCAGAAAGGTTTAATTGACGTGGATTGTAGATTTCGACTCTACTTCAGTTTTTATGATATTCTCTAGTTTCTCGTTCTAGTCTGGTGGCTCTTTTTGTTACTACTTTTAGGCGATAGAAAATAGAAAATAAGCACAAAGGAAATGAACGAACTCGCACCTATGTAGCGCCTTTCACAAATCAGAGGCTTAAAGCAATGAAAGGCTTAATATTTTCATCATTATTGCAAACAGTATGCACCCTTAATAGCAATGAAATAATGGCCGAGTTATTTGATGAAGGGTCTCGACCCAAAGGTTGACTGTTCATTTTCTTCCACCAGTGCTGCAGCCCCTCAAACATTTTGTGTGTTGCTCCAGATTTCCAAAGTTCAAAGTAAATTTATTATCAAAGTACATGTATGCCACCGTTAACTACCCTGAGATTCATTTTCCTGAAGGTATTCACAACAGAACCAAGAAATACAATAGAACCAATGAAAAACAACACACAAAGAGTGATAAACAATCAATATGAAAAAGACAGTAAATTGTGTAAGTAGAAAAGCATAAGTATATAAACAATACTGAGAACAAGAGTTGTAGAGTCCTTGAAAATGATAGGTTGTGTAATCAGTTCAGTTTTGGGGTGAGTGAATTTATCTTCTCTGGTTCAGGAGCAGGGTAATAACTGTTCCTGAACTTGGTGGTGTGGGACCAAAGTTCCTCTACCTTGTTCCTGATTGCAGCAGTGAGAAGAGAGCATGGCCTGGATGGTCAGAGTCCTTGATGATGGACACTGCCTTCTTGTGACAGAGCTACGTGTAGATATGCTCAGTGGAGGGGAGATTCCAGCATCTGTAGATTCTCTTATGTCTCTAATTTATTCCTGTGACATTTGGCCAAAGTTTGCTTCTTCCAAAAAGAAATGTCCTCCATATTACTTTCCAGAAGGTTTTATTCCATTGCTCATTAATCTCCAGGGCAGTCTCCTGAGCACCACATTAACTCACTTTGGGGTGATCTATACAAACCATGGCCCTGTACTGACACCAGAATATGTGTTTGGCACTGGAATGTGTGGCGACACTTGCAGGCTGCCCCCAGTACACCCTTAGGTGAGTTGCTTGTTACAGGTGGAATCCCCTTTACCTGAAATGCTTTGGGCCAGAAGCATTGTGGACTTTGGATTTTTTTTGGATTTGGGAGTATAAAATGAGGTGCCATCATTTCCGATTCTGAATTGAACTCTACAGTAAGCAGTCTTCATCTTACACTTGTCCATCGTACCAGTGTACTTATCAGTGAACATTAATACATACCATTAATATGAAAATATAATGTGCACAGGGTAAAAAAGGCAGCATGGCAGCATCGGGAAAATACCTGAATTAGCAGTTGAACAACAACAGGCTTTCAGTCTCCATCTATGATGCTGTGTTTCAACTAAAAGTTTACGGTACACTGTATTTGTATTTTGCTTTTTTTAAGGGTTTATGTAAGGTATGAAAACAATCAGCATCGTAGACCTATTCTGGTGTTAGATTTTTGTAATCAGAAGACACTTAAAAAATTTAATGTTGTCCTTTTTCTTAAAGTTCTGCAAAGAACCTGCTCATTATTCACAATTATCGTCAACTTTCAGTTTATTGAGTTAGATCTTTGCTTGTTTCCTGGTCAGCATACCATTGAGCGGCATCTGTTCAGCCTGATGCTGACGATACACAATTGAGATCTTCATGTTTTGCTTGATGCAGTATTTTTTAGAGTCAAAGAGTCATAGAAAACTACAGCTTAGAAACAGGCCCTTCAGTCCATCAAGTATGTGTTGAACCATTTAAGCTGCCAATTCCCATCAATCTGCACCCAGACCACAAACCTCCATACCTCTCCCTTCCATGTACCTATCCAAGTCCCTCTTAAATGTTGAAATTAAAATTGTTATCCACCACTTGTGCTGGCATCTCATTCCACACTCTCACCACCCACAGAGTGAAGAAGTTTCTCCTCATGTTCCCCTTAAACATTTCACCTTTCACCCTTAACCCATGACCTCTAGTTGTAGTCTCACCCAGCCTCAGTGGAAAAAGCCTGCTAGCATTTACCCTGTCCGTACCCCCCATAATTTTATATACCTCTATCAAATCTACAATAAATCTTCTACATTCCAGGGAATAAAGTTCTAACCTATTCATTCTTTCCTTATAACTCTGGTCCTGCAGTTCCATTCACTACATATGTGAGGTCACTTCTCAGAACTGACTGTCTGTGTTGCACAGAGACCTGCCCATTGCCTGGGAACCCTCCTGGTGCCTTGTGGAATTTTCCATTTGCAACATCATCTCAGCACTCAAAGGAAGTTTGGATTTCGGAGCTTTTCAGATTTTGGAACTTCTGGTAAATGGTACTCAACCTGTAATGCAAATAACATGTTGCTTTGGTGCTACTTCAACTTGTGTCTAAATCTATGGCAAACTTGGCAGCTCTGCAGTGGAAGCAGGTCATTCGCAACCACAAGGGACTGCTCAGGAAGAAGGAATTAAAGTCACACTATCAGGAAGAGTGTCAAGGGTCAACTAGGCGAAAATCAGGTCACAGAGCAAGACTATAACACCAAAAGACATAGGAGCAGAATTAGGCCATTCACCCCACTGAGTCTCCTCTGCCATTTAATTATGGCTGATTTATTTTCTATCTCAACCCCATTCTCCTACCTTCTCCATCTATTCCCTGATGCCCTTTTTAGTCAAGAATCTATCAAACTCTGTTTAAATATACCCAATGACAAGGCCTGCACAGCAGCATCGATGGAGAGAAGTAAGCAGTCATCTTTTCTGGATAAATCCCTTCATTAGGATTCAAATGAAGATGGGCTCAGAAGGGTCTTGACTCAAAATACCAACTGTCCATTTCCCTCTGTAGATACTGACTGACCGGCTGAGTTCCTCCAACACATTTCCTTCATTACACGTGACTGTTGGTGCCAATGATTAAGCTGAGTTATTTTTACAGGCTGATGCCTGATCTCTTAAGAGTGCTTCATGTGACTGCAAATAATAACCACAGAGAGAAAAAGGGTCATTATACCAGCATAGCTGACTCTAAGATAGCAACAATGAAAGCAGGTGACATGCTTAGCATTACAGTTAAACACTGAAAAAATATTGCCTGGCAAAGAGCTTTTGTTATTAAAAGTAATTTGTAGTTGGTGGAAAATATAGCTTTATATTTCTGCGTTTTTCAAGCAATAAGGAAAACTCTGATTTTAAACCTCCGCTGCCTTCTGGCCATACCCACCCATGGGAAAGGCTTTGTGAGTAAACCCTGAGGAAGAAATCTGGAGCCTGGCTCCCTAAGGCAGTTTGATGATGTTTACAGCTTCACTCTGGCAACCTCTGTGATGACGCTGGAGTCAAGCTGTATCGGCGCTTGCCCTTCCCTTGGACTACATCAGTGATATGGAGAGGGGGGACCTGCTGCATGGGCAACAGCTGGTTCTTCAAAGCTTCATGCCCAGGCTTGCACCCTGGAGAGGACACAGTCCACCAGAGGTGCACACCCACAATCCCCTGGGATCGACGGCTGCCTACTATTTTTCAATCAGTCTTGGTGATCTTGTAAAATCTGGCTTCTGTACTGGCCCAACCAAAGAGCATTAAATTATCCTCCTTGTTTTTTTTTAATATTTATTTATTGAATTTTCAAAATTACAAAGAATAAATGTAAAAATAAAACAGTAAGAAAGATAATATTGTAGCGGTGTGCTACACGCAGCGCTAAAATTACGACACGGAGTCGGTAACTGCAGTCGAAGGAAAAACTTTATTCGAAAACTTCAGCCTCACTTTTAAGCCTCCCTCAACCGGCCCCCCATGGCGCAGAGGCTCCAAAGCTCTGTGCTCGCAAACCCCCATAGGCTATCTAATTGTGAGTCGGTTCGGATCTGCCAGGAAATGGGTTGCCACATAACCCCCCCCCCCCCAGAACCGGCGATACACCCCCCAATGTCCACAGTCTGGGCCAGAACCTGCTTGGGAGGTCGGCCTCTGCGCCGAGGCGCCGGAAACTCGGCCGGTTGCGCCAGGTCCACATGGGCCGGTTTGAGGCGGTCCACCGTGAAAACCTCCTCTTTCCTCCCAACGTCCAGCACGAACATGGACCCGTTGTTCCAGAGCACCATAAACGGCCCCTCGTATGGCCGCTGCAGCGACGGCCGATGCCCGCCCCTTCGTACAAACACAAACTTACAGTTCTGTAGGTCTTTGGGTACGCAGGTCGGGTGCCGCCCGTGCTGTGAAGTGGGTATGGGGGCCAGGTTACCGAGCTTCTCGCGTAGTCTGCCCAGGACTGCTGCGGGTTCTTCCTCTTGCCCCCTTGGGGCTGGTAGGAATTCCCCGGGGACGACCAGGGGCGCGCCGTATACCAACTCGGCCGACGAGGCGTGCAGGTCGTCCTTGGGCGCTGTGCGGATGCCGAGTAGGACCCAGGGAAGCTCGTCCGCCCAGCTGGCTCCTTGCAGGCGGGCCATGAGGGCCGACTTCAGGTGACGGTGGAAACGCTCCACTAGCCCGTTCGACTGTGGGTGGTAGGCAGTGGTGTGGTGCAGCTGAGTCCCCAAAAGGCTGGCCATAGCTGACCACAGGCTGGAGGTGAACTGGGCGCCTCTGTCGGAGGTAATGTGGGCTGGTACGCCAAAGCGAGATATCCAGGTGGCGATCAGGGCTCGGGCGCAAGATTCGGAGGTGGTGTTGGTGAGCGGGACCGCCTCTGGCCATCTTGTGAACCGGTCCACGATAGTCAGGAGGTGCCGCGCTCCTCACGACACTGGCAGGGGGCCCACAATATCCACATGAATGTGGTCGAAACGCCGGTGGACGGGATGGAACTGCTGCGGTGGGGCTTTGGTGTGCCGCTGCACCTTGGCTGTCTGGCAGTGCATGCACGTTTTGGCCCATTCACTGACCTGTTTGCGGAGTCCGTGCCAAACAAACCTGCTGGAAACCATCCGGACAGTTGTCCGGATGGAGGGATGCGCCAAGTTATGAATGGAGTCGAAAACGCGGCGCCGCCATGCTGTCGGGACGACTGGACAGGGCTGGCCGGTGGCGACGTCACAGAGTAGGGTCCTCTCACCTGGGCCTACGGGGAGGTCCTGGAGCTGCAAACCGGAGACTGCGGTTCTGTAACTCGGAATCTCCTCATCCGCTTGCTGCGCCTCTGCCAGTGCCTCAAAGTCTACCCCTTGGGAAAGGGCATGAACGGTAGGGCGAGAGAGCGCATTCGCCACGACATTGTGCTTACCTGAGACGTGCCGGACATCCGTCGTGTATTCAGAGATGTAGGACAGGTGGCGTTGCTGGCGGGACGACCAGGGGTCGGACGCTTTCGTAAACGCAAAGGTAAGCGGCTTGTGATCCGTGAACGCGGTGAAGGGCCGACCTTCTAGGAAGTACCTGAAATGCCGGATTGCCAGGTAGAGCGCCAACAGTTCCCGGTCGAAAGCACTGTACTTAAGCTCAGGTGGTCGCAGGTGTTTGCTGAAAAACGCCAGGGGTTGCCAGCGACCTGCGATGAGTTGCTCCAGCACCCCACCGATTGCCGTGTTTGATGCGTCCACTGTGAGGGCGGTAGGGGCGTCCATTCAGGGATGTACTAGCATTGCGGCGTCCGCCAAAGCTTCCTTCGTTTGAACGAAAGCGGCGGCGGACTCCTCGTCCCAGGTAATGTCCTTGCTCGGACTCGACATCAGGGCGAACAGGGGGCGCATGATCCGGGCAGCTGAAGGGAGGAAGCGGCGGTAGAAATTGACCATACCTACGAATTCCTGAAGGCGTTTGATCGTGGTGGGTCGGGGAAAGAGGCGGACCGCATCTACCTTAGCGGGCAGAGGGGTTGCCCCGTCTTTAGTAATCCTGTGGCCCAGGAAGTCAATGCTATCGAGTCCGAACTGGCATTTGGCAGGGTTGATTGTAAGACCGTACTCACTCAGTCGGGCGCAGAGTTGACGGAGGTGGGACAGATGCTCCTGACGACTGCCGCTGGCTATGAGGATGTCATCCAAATAGATGAACGCGAAGTCCAGGTCCCGTCCCACCGCGTCCATTAACCGCTGGAACGTCTGTGCGGCATTCCTCAGGCCGAACGGCATGCGGAGGAACTCGAAAAGGCCGAAAGGGGTGATGAGAGCCGTTTTGGGGACGTCGTCAGGATGCATCGGGATTTGATGGTACCCTCGGATGAGGTCTACCTTGGAGAAGATCCGTGCGCCGTGCAGGTTTGCTGCAAAGTCCTGAATGTGCGGCACAGGGTAGCGGTCCGGTGTGGTAGCCTCGTTCAGCCTGCGGTAGTTGCCGCATGGTCTCCAGCCCCCCGTCGCTTTGGGCACCATGTGCAGGGGGGAGGCCCATGGGCTGTCGGACCGCCGGATGATCCCCAATTCCTCCATCCTCTGGAACTCCTCCTTCGCTTGTCCGGGGGAAGCCGCCGAGCGCGGGCGTGGGTCGGGATGTGGTGCTGTACGCCGTGCCTGGGCATGGCCGCTGTGAACTGCGGTGCCAGAACCGATGGGAACTCCGCCAGGACCCTGGTGAAGTCGTTGTCGGACAGCGTGATGGAGCCGAGGTGAGGGGCTGGCAACTGGGCTGCACCCAGGGAGAACGTCTGAAAGGTCTCGGCGTGTACCAGTCTCTTCCTGGGCAGGTCGACCAGTAGGCTGTGAGCCCGCAAAAAATCCGCACCCAGAAGCGGTTGGGCTACGGCGGCCAGAGTGAAGTCCCACGTGAACTGGCTGGAGCCGAACTGTAGCTGCACCTGACGGGTGGCCCTGGCATTTCCCGGGAACTTGCAGGGCGGGCGACAACGGCGGGCTTCTGCGCCCCACCGCTGGTGGTAGAAGCACCAGTGTTCATTGGGCCGGGGGTTGGCGGGCTCTGCGGCCGGGCCTGGACTGGTTTGCTGCCGGGAGCGTGGCTGGGAGATCTGTGCGATGGACGCCCCGCTCACCTTTTTGGCGTTCCACAGCAAGTCCGCCCGGGCTGCCACCTTCCGGGGGTCACTGAAATCTGCGTCGGACAGCAGCAGGTGTATGTCCTCGGGCAGCTGCTCCAGGAATGCCTGCTCAAACATGAGGCAGGGTGTGTGTCCGTCGGCCAGAGACAACATCTCATTCATTAAAGCTGAAGGAGGTCTGTCACCCAAGCCATCCAGGTGCAGTAAACGGGCAGCCCGCTCGCGCCGTGGGAGTCTGAAAGTCCTGAGGAGCAGGGCTTTGAATTCCGTGTACTTGCCGTCTGCCGGGGGCGACTGTACGAACTCCGCGACCTGGGCCGCTGTGTCCTGGTCGAGGGAGCTCACCACGTAGTGGTAGCGGGTGTCTTCTGAGGTGATCTGGCGAACGTGGAATTGGGCTTCGGCTTGCTGGAACCATAGGTCCGGGCGCTGTGTCCAGAAACCCGGCAGTTTCAACGAAACCGCATGAACAGAGGCGGCGTCGGTCATTTCTGGTCCAAAAATCGTTTGGACCGTCGGGGTCACCAATTGTAGCGGTGTGCTACACGCAGCGCTAAAATTACGACACGGAGTCGGTAACTGCAGTCGAAGGAAAAACTTTATTCGAAAACTTCAGCTTCACTTTTAAGCCTCCCTCAACCGGCCTCCCATGGCGCAGAGGCTCCAAAGCTCTGTGCTCGCAAACCCCCGTAGGCTATCTAATTGTGAGTCAGTTCGGATGCGCCAGGAAATGGGCCGCCACAATATTAACCCTCCCCCCTCCCCTTAACCCTCCCCCCCTTAACCCTTATCTAAAGAAAGAAAAAAGAAAGAAGAGAAAGAATGCCTGGATATCGGAGGATCCCCACATGCTTCATGGAGTTCAAAATAATTTTGATAGTTATTTTTTACTTTCCCCAATTATTATAATTTTATCTTCAAAGGACCTATGTATTTAATCCTATCTTTTGTAAGTATGGGAGCCAAATTTTCAAAAATATATCATATTCATTTCTTAAATTATATGTAATTTTTTCAAATGGAATACAACTATGTATTTCATTATTCCAACGATCCATAGTTAAATATAAATCAGATTTCCAACTAACTGCGATAACTTTTTTGGCTACTGCCAATGCAAAACCTAGTGAAATAGAAATATTGATTCAGAAAGAAAGAATTAAAAAATTTACATCTTGTATGTGTAATTTGATTCAAAAGCAAATAATTAAATTAGGAATTCATAAATCAAGACAAAAATGGGAATCTGATTTGAATGTTAAAATTGATGGGAAAAACTGGTCAAGATTATGTTTTGATAGTATGAGAAATACAATAAATATTTGACTTAGATTAATACAAAATAATTTTTTACATCAATTATATATAACACCACAGAAAATAAATAGATTAAATTCAAATATGTCTGACCAATGTTTTTGATGTAATCAAGAAATTGGTACCTTTTTACATTCTACTTGGTCTTGTTTTAAAATTCAACCATTTTGGATAAATTTAAGACTTTTATTGGAACAAATTACTGGAGTACACCCCCCCCCCCCCACATAGTCCACTATTATTTTTATTAGGAGACATTGAAGGGACAATACCGAAACTTAAATTGAACAAGCATCAGAAAAAATTTATAAAAAGTGCATTGGCAGTAGCCTCCTTGTTGAAGGTTGGAGATAGAGTGGACATGGAGAAAATATTTCCAAAGCTGGGAGAGTCTAGGTCTAGAGAGCACAGCCTCAGAATACAGGAACTTCCATTTAGAACAGATATGGGGAGGAATTTCTTTAGCCAGAGAGTAATGAATCTGTGGAATTCATTGCCACATACAGTTGTGCAGGCCAAGTCATTGGGCATATTTAAACTGGAGATTGATAGGTTCTCGATTAATAAGGGCATTAAAGATTACGGAGAGAAGATAGGAGATTAGGGTTGAGAGGGAAAATAAATCAGCCATGAATGATTGGCGGGGCAAACTCACTGCTCTGAATGGCCTAACTCTATCCCGAGGTCTTGGGGTTGAGGATGACCTCTTTTCACCCCAGAGTTTCCAAATCAGCTGGAGAATTAGATGTAAGATTAAGTATCACAGTAGGTTCAAACCAATCAAAGCATTGGTCCACACTGTTGCAGGGGTTTTTAATGGACTCATTGCTGAGAAACATAGTTTGCTTGTCATTATGGAGGAGAGTGTAAAAATTTCTGAAGCTATCCAAATTTCAATGATTCAAGTATTCAAGAATTCATGGATCAACTTTTCTCAGCATGTGCTGTACAATTGCAGGTGGCAGGATGGAGATACGTCTCTACCAAAGAAGGTGTAAGGTTCTTCTTCCCTCTGCTAGCCTGAAGATCACCCTTGGGCAGGGTGTAGCACCTGCTTAGCTTCCCTCCCTCCCTGCCCCCAATCAGGGTCATGTGAAGCCATGGGAGCAGGTGGTGGATGGTCATACAAGCAGCTGGTGCATATCACAAGTCCTGGTTATGTGACCACTGATGCCAGGCAGACCAACTCTAAAGAGTATTGATAATGGCTGGGGTCAGCTTTCTTTTAAAGGCACTGCCCAGAAGAAAGCAATGGCAAACTACTTCTGTCAAAAAAGTTGCCAACAATAATCATGGTCATGGGACCATGATCACACACATCACACAAAATGGCACATACTGATGGTGATAATAATAATGATGACTGCATATCTGCATATATATGGAATTTGCTGTGGTGTGCTGGTCAGTGTGTGAATGCAACAAAAAAAGTTCAACAATTATTTATATTTTAAAAAAACTATATATACACTGCAAATAAAAAACTAATAAAGTTAGAAGTTAATGATCGATATAGAATAAAATTTGCATAAATATATAAATACCAGCTTGTATTTACAATGTAAACAGCTTTTTTAGAAAGTGGAGTTAAGTGACTACAATGCAGTGCAGTGGCAGGGTAATCTCTCTTTAATCTTTAATGTAATGTGGACGAGCTCACATTTCCCTACATCATAATCCACTTAACAGATGTTTTCTCACACATTTAGCCTTTCAGCATCCCTCTGCAAACTATTTATGTTCCTTTCACAACCTTCCAATCCATCCATATATCATCCACAAATTTGGATATTCCGCACATGTTCACTTCATCCAAGTCATGAATGCACATATATTGCAAATAAGGGGCATGAGGGCTGGTGACCCTCTAGGTCAGCAAATCAGATTTTGAAGTCTAGAGTTCAGGGTCGAGTCACTGGTGATTCCTGGGGTCAACAACAAAGTTCAAATCCCAAGGGTCAAAGACAGAAGTTGTCGAGTCTTGAAGTCAAGGCATGATGGCCAAAATCCTGGGTCTGCAAGTCTACCGGGAAAGTCAGAGGGCTGACGTTCAAAGTTCAAAGTAAATTCATTATCAAAATACATATGTGTCACAATATACACCTTAACCATAATAGAATCGGTGAAAGGCTGCACCAACTTAGGAGTTCAACCAGTGTGCAAAAGACAACAAACTGCAAATACAAAAAAAAGTAATAATAATAAATAAATAGGCAAAAAATATCGAGTACATGAGATGAAAAGTTCTTGAATGTGAGTCCATAGCTTGTGTGAACATTTCAATGACGGGAGAAGTGAAGTTGAGTTAAGTTACCCCCTTTGGTTCAAGAGACTGATGGTTAAGGGCTAATAACTGTTCCTGTACCTACTGATGGGAGTCCAGTGGCTCCTGTATCTTCTTCCTGATGCCAGCAGTGACAAGAGAGCACAGCGTGGATTGCGGGTGTCGCCGATGTTGGATGCTGCTGCAAATCGGTGGGTTCACTGGAGGATCAGAGGCAGGCTGCCCTGGGGTTGGAAGCCTGTCTGTTTCTGTGAGTGGGTGGGTGGTTGTGTGGGAGGCAGGAAAGGGGCCTGATTTGCTGTTGTTCTTTTGTTTCAGTTGTTCTTGCTTGCGCTGTTCTGCTGGACACTGTGTGCATGCCATATTGGTGCTGGAATGCTGCCCCCCAACATATCCTTAGGTTGTGTTGGTTTTTAACACAAGCAACACATTTCACTGTATATTTCAACGTATAGTACATGTGATAAATTAATGAATTTGAATCTGCAGTGAAGTCCCAGCACTGATGCCTATGTATTCAAAATAGTTGCAATGTGCTAACCTAAAAATCATTCAGTTATCAAAACAAATCAAACCAAGTTTAATTCTCCCTCGCTGATACATGGATACAGCTGAATGAGACAGTGGTTCTCTGGGGCCGAAGTGTGAAATGTACACAGCACATTGAAAATAGCAAGAAAATCATCGTCGCACAAGAAAGCACAAATATAGTCCAAGAGCCTGAGCGACATGACCCACAAATTGATGTTTTAGTTCCCTGCAATTGAGCCTGTCATTCCACCCATTGAACATTGGAGGGCAGCTCCGACAGGAGAGGCCAGCCCCTAAGCAAGAACAGACACCATGCTACACCACCTCCGGTGTCTCCTCACCTGGACTGGAGCAGCAGGCAAGCCCGCAGCTTGCGGGCCTAGTCCTCGCTACAACTGAGGCCAAGCTGCTGCCTCGCCGTCTGTCATACCACCAAACAAGGAAATAGGCCTACAGCATCTTACATTATCAATGTCCAACAGGGTCTTACGATCACAAGAGAAATCAAAGAAAATCCTGATTCTGAGTTTTGTCATTTAGCCCTCTTGCCATGTGAGTATAGCACCCACACGTTAAGGGGTATTTGTATTTTAAGTGGACTTTATCAAATGCCTTTTGATAATAACACAAATGCATTAAATCTTTATCCAGCTAGTCAGTCAAAATATAAAAATAGCTACAGACTTTGGAAAACTAAAACAAAAAGCAAAACTTGCTGAAAATACTCAGCAGGTCAGGCAGCATCTACGGGAGGAGAACCTGAGACAACATTTCAGGTCATAGAACCTTCATCAGCTTGCTGGACAGATCCTCAAAGACCTAAATGCTTCAGGCACAGTCTATATTTTATAGAATCATGTTTATTTTCAGCTTCAATCTGCTTCATAATATATCTCGGCAATTTCCCAGTGGCAGAAATCGGGCTAACAGCTGTGGTATTTTTTCTTTGCCGTCTCCTTCCTTTTTACTAAAAGGGACATTATTCATTTTGTGGGTTTCTAGTCTGCTGGAATATTTCATAAACAGGGGATTTTTGGAAGATCGCAACCTCCGCATCCATTCCTATCAAGACACATGGATCCAAGGATGTATCAGCTTTAAATTACATTAGTTCTGATGAAGGGTCTCAGTCAGAAATATTGGTTCTTTGTACTTCTCCATAGATGCAAGCTGACCTGCTGAGTTCCTTCAGCATTTTTGTGTGTGTTAATCACATTAGTTTACCTACACTGTGCTTTTTGGTTGTCTTTGGTTAAGGGATAAACTCTGCTACCCTTCTCCAGTTTGGTACCATTGGACTGGACCTTCACCCGTTCTACTATGGACTTGTTTCTAATTGTGTTTTTGTAGTAAGCTCTTATATCTTATCAATGGCTTGTATAATTTATGCACAATTAATAAATAATCTCTGATCTCTGTGTTGTCTGAACCTACATCCCTATATGCTGCAAGCAAATTTCTCATCATACCTGTATCTATAAATCTACAAATTTGCTGACAATACAACCAGTGTTGGCAGAATCTCAAATGGTGATGAGAGGGTGCACAAGATGGAGGTATATCAGCTAGTTGAGTGGTGTCACAGCAACAACCTTGCACTCAACATTAGTAAGATTGAAGGACTGATTGTGGATTTCAGAAGGAGTAAGACAAGAGAATACACACCAATCCCCATAGAGGGATCAGAAGTGGAGAGAGTGAGCAATTTCACCTTCCTGGGTATCAATATCTCTGAGGAGCTAACCTGATCCCAAGATATTGATGCAGCTATTAAGAAGGCAAAACAATGGCTGTATTTCATTAGGAGTTTGAGGACATTTGGCTTGTCACCAAAAACACTCTCAAACTTCGACAGATGTACAAACCCCATTTCCAGAAATGTTGCGATATTTTCCAAAATGCAATAAAAACAAAAATCTGTGATATTGTAGCGGTGTGCTACACGCAGCGCTAAAATTACGACACGGAGTCGGTAACTGCAGTCGAAGGAAAAAACTTTATTCGAAATCTTCAGCCTCACTTTTAAGCCTCCCTCAACCTGTCCCCCATGGGGCAGAGGCTCCAAAGCTCTGTGTTCGCAAACCCCCGTAGGCTATCTAATTGTGAGTCGGTTCGGATGTGCCAGGAAATGGGTCGCCACAATATGTTAATTCATGTGAACCTTTATTTAACTGACAAAGGTACAAAGAAAAGATTTTCAATAGTTTTACTGAACAACTTAATTGTATTTTGTAAATATACACAAATTTAGAATTTGATGGCTGCAACATACTCAACAAAAGTTGGGACAGAGTTAAAATAAGATTGAAAAGTGCACAGAATATTCAAGTAACACTGGTTTGGAAGACTCCACATTAAGCAGGCTAATTGGTGAGGTATCATAACTTGGTATAAAAGTAGCGTCCATCAAAGGCTTAGTCTTTGCCAGCAAGGATGGGTCGTGTCTCACCCCTTTGTGCCAAAATTCGTGAGAGAATTGTTAGTCAGTTCAAAAGGAACATTTCCCAATGCAAGATTGCAGAGAATTTAGGTCTTTCAACATCTACAGTACTGTGAAAAGAATTTAGGTCTTTCAACATCTACAGTATTGTGAAAAGATTCAGAGAATTCAGAGACATCTCAGTGCGTAAAGGGCAAGTTCAGAAACCTCTGTTGAATGCGCGTGATCTTCAAGCCCTCAGGCGGCACTGCCTAAGAAACCGTCATGCTACTGTGACAATTATAGCCACCTGGGCTCGGGAGTACTTCAGAAAACTATTGTCACTTAACAGTCCGTCGTTGCATCCAGAAATGCAACTTGAAACTGTATTACGCAAGGAGGAAGCCATACATCAACTCTATGCAGAAATGCCGGCGAGTTCTCTGGGCCCGAGCTCATCTCAGATGGACCGAAAGACTGGAACCGTGTGCTATGGTCAGATGAGTCCACATTTCAGCTAGTTTTCGGAAAAAACGGGCGTCGAGTTCTCCGTGCCAAAGATGAAAACGACCATCCTGATTGTTATCAACGAAAGGTGCAAAAGACAGCATCTGTGATGGTATGGGGGTACATCAGTGCCCATGGCATGGGTGAGTTCCATGTATATTGAGGTACCATTGACTCTGAGGTGTATATTAGGATCTTGGAGAGACATATGTTGCCATCAAGGCGACGTCTCTTCCCGGGGCATCCATGCTTATTTCAGCAGGACAATGCCAGACCACATTCTGCACGGGCTACAACAGTGTGGCTTTGTAGACACAGAGTGCGTGTGCTTGACTGGCCTGCTGCCAGTCCAGATCTATCTCCTATTGAAAATGTATGGCGCATCATGAAGAAGAGAATCAGACAATGGAGACCACGGACTGTTGAGCAGCTGAAGTCTTATATCAAGCAGGAATGGACAAAATTTCCAATTGCAAATCTACTACAATTAGCATCCTCAGTTCCAAAACAATTAAAAAGTGTTATTAAAAGGAAAAGTGATGTAACACAATGGTAAACATGCCTCTGTCCCAACTTTTGTTGAGTGTGTTGCAGCCATCAAATTCTAAATTTGTGTATATTTACAAAATACAATTAAGTTGGTCAGTAAAACTATTGAAAATCTTTTCTTTGTACTTTTGTCAGTTAAATAAAGGTTCACGTGAATTAACATATCACAGATTTTTGTTTTTATTGCATTTTGGAAAATATCCCAACTTTTCTGGAAACGGGGTTTGTACTATGGAGAGCATTCTAACTGGCTGCATCACTGTATGGTATAAAGGTGGGGTGGGGAGGGGGGCTACTGTACAGGTTTGAAGTAAGCAGCAGAGAGTTGTAAAATTAGTAGCTCCATCATGAGCATTAGCCTCCACAGTATCTAGGTCATTATCAAGGAGCAGTGCCTTGGAAGGCGAAGTCCTTCATTAAGGACCCCCACTACCCAGATCATGCTCCGATCCCATTGCTACCATCAGGAAGTACAGAAGCCTGAAGACAAACACTCAATGATTCAGGAATAGCTTCCTCCCCTCTTGCCATCTGATTTCAGAATGGACATTGAACACATGAACAGGACTTCACGACCTTTTTATTTCTATTTTTGCACTACTTATTTAATTTAACTGTTTTATATATATATATTTACTTACTATAATTCACAGATTTCTTTTTCTCTATTATCATGTATTGATTTGTACCACTGCCACAAAGTTAACAAATTTCATAACACAAGTCGGTGATATTAAACCTGATTCTGATTCTGATTCTGACCTCATCCCAATTTTCACACGACAATAAAATTAACTTTAATCTGACATTGGACCCATTACATCATCTGAAACGGAAGGCTGAGATTACTGATCCAACCAAAAATTTGGCACCTCCATCAGCATAGAATGTCCTCTCAAGCCTCTGTATTGGAGCTTGAAACTTTTGACTTCAGAGGAGAAAGAGCTGCAGCTCTCGGAAAGCCGACTTTAAGAGTTTAAAGCAGTATATGTTTTTCTCTAACCAGTGCCGGTGAGATTCCTCCAGGTTGTTCAAGGCTGCCTTCAAACCTTCAATTGCATGCCTGACGCAGGTTAATGAATTGTTTGCTGCAACCGTGGGTTATTGTTGGAAACTAAGCTGGATCCCCTTCTTCAGAAGCTGTTGCCAAGAGCTATCTATTAATCTAAATTATATCTCAGAAATATTTACAAGAAACCGCAAAGAATAACATGCCAGAATGAATTCTGGCAAGGCATGACAACACAAAGATGATATCCCTGTGCTTAATTCCCTTTCTCTCCCAGTCTTCTTTTCATGGCTTCATCCTCTTTATTATCCCGGCTCTACTTGGGAGGGCTACAGATTCTTCGATTCTAGTGTTATTATACAGGACATCTTAATCCTTAATATTGCAGACCACTGATTCCACTTTAATTCCAGTGAGGAATAGTCTGTACTCCATGATAAATAAGAATTAATTTAAAAATTACCTTAATTTATGTTATACGCTTATTTAAGTATAGGGGTTGAAATTCAGTGTGGTCTTTTATAACCCATCCACTCCAAAGGTCAAGGTGCTGTGTGCTCAGGGATGCTCCTCTGCGCATCGCTGTCGTCGTGCATGGTTATTTGAGTTACTGTCGCCTTCCTGTCAGCTTGAACCAATCGGACCTCCCTCATTATCAAAGGCGTTTTCGCCCACTGCGGCTCGCTGGGTGTTTTTTGTTGTTTATCACACCATTCTCTATTATCTCTCGAGACTGCTGTGCGTGAAGATCCCAGAAGGTCAGCAGTTTCTGAGACACTGAACCCACCCAGTCTGGTGTGAAGTTCTCGAAGTGACCCAGCCAACCCTATTTCTGCCTCAGCAATGGACATACAGACCACCTATTGTGCCACCATGGACCTATTTCAAATTGCTTTTGCATTATTGGAATTAAAATTGTTTTATTATTGTCAAATATACTGAGAAACCGTGAAAAACCTACCTTGAATATTGTTCATAAAGATCAGATCATGACACAGTGAATTCAGATAGAACAATGTAAAACAGTAGTAATGCAGAATAAAGTGCAGCAGCTACAGAGAGAGTGCGGAGCAGGTAAAAATCACAATGAGGTAGGCTGTGAGGTCAAGAGTCCACAGGGACCCATTCAATAGTCTTACAACAGCGGGGTAGAAGTTGTCCCTGCACCTGGTGATTAGTGCTTTCAAGCCTCTGTATCTTCTGCCCAAAGGGAGAGGGGAGAAGACAGAATGACTGGGCTGGGTAGTGTTTTGATTAAGCTGACTGCTTTCCTTAAGGAGAGAGAAGACTAGAGAAAGCTTTTGCACGTTCCTTCACTGACTTGTTTATGTATAACCTATATTCTGTGTTTTCTGTGCCTATGTGCCTGTAACATTACTGCAAGGAAGTTTTTTATTGCACCTGTACCTCAATGAATTTGTACATATGTCAATCAACACAACTTGAATTAACTTGCTGACATGGACTACAAATCTTCGATCCCTTGCTTAAATTCAAGGTGACAGCACCTTCTCCACACTGACAACACCAGATCCATGGGAGGACTCGCCCTCCCCTGCTCATGAGGTGTTAGAATGCAGACATTCACAGAGCTGTGTAATCGATGCCCACTTCCACCTGTAAGGAGTCTGTATGTTTTCCCCATGACCGTGTGTGTTTCCTCTGGGTGCTCCAGTCTTCTCCCACATTCCAAAAATGTACTGATTGGTAGGTTAATTGGCCATTGTAAGTTGTTCCATGATTGGCGGTAGGATTAAATCGGGGGATTGCTGGGTGACATGGCTTAAAGGGTTGGAAGGGCTTATTTTGCATTGAACCTCAATCAATAAATAAATAAATAGAATGTCCCTCTACTCCAGTTAGACAAACATTGACAGTTGCTAGATCAGGAATGCTGCGTAAAACACATTTTGGTCTGTTGTAAACAGGCTGGTCTTCAACTTTAATAAAGAGTCCACACTTGATCAATGTTGCCAACCCTCCAGAGTTTCCAGGAACCTAGGACTGAACTCCTGAACAATTTGCAGACAAACACAGGACATAAATCACAAAGGCTATGAGCATTCGTTCTAATTCCCTTAAGTTATTTGTCTCTGAGCTTCAAAAATATTGGAGAGGGAGAAGAAAGTCAGGGTCGATCTGTTAGGGGTTGCCAACCTTCTTCATGCCATGGACCCCTACCATTAACTGAGGGGTCCATAGATCCCAGTTTGGAACCCCTGTATGTGGTTAGCACAACGCATTACAGGGCCAGCTGTAAGATCCAGGTTGAAGTCCTGCTGCTATCTGTAAAGAGTTTACACTCTCTCTCTGCTTTCTCTTGTTCCTCTCAACTCCTAAAAGAAGAACTTTTTCTTTCAAAGTCCTTTTGGTATCCCTTTCAAGTTTAGGGTTAGTAAGTTATGCACATGCCATGTTGGTGCCAAAAGCGTGCTGACACCTGTGCAATCCTGGCTGATTTGATTTGACACAGACAACACTGGATTCTCTGTACATTTCAAAGTATATATGACCAGTAAAGCTAAGCTTTAATCAGAAAGATGGAAAAGCAGAAACGCAACTCCGTTCCCTTTAGAAATGTTAACCTGTAACTTCTACTTAGAGTTCTACTTTCTTTCAGTTCTTTTTCATCCCATGTCCAAGTACATTCTTTGATCTCAATAAATTAAACTTTATGACACTATGTATTTCCAACAAAATCACTTTTATTTTAGAAGAAAAGACAAGAGCCCAATGAGATTCTTTCATGAACAGCAGGTTGAGGAATGCTGGAAACTTCACCTGGCAATGCAAGAAAGGAGTTTTACAAACGTGGAGGTGGTGGGGAAGGCTGGGCGGGGGGTGATTTACAGGAGTCAGGCTCCTATAAACTGGCTTTAATTTCACTTCCTTCACTCTCTCCGCCACCTCCCACACTTACAACATAAAACTTATGTTATATGTCTTTTGTAAGACACTGGCTAACACAACAATGGGGCCTTCGACAAAGCTTGCCAATGTATCTTGGACACCTCACACCAAGATTATCAAATGACATGTATGTATGTGGCTCTCTTTTAAGGAAAAAGATAGATTGCTTTTGACATTTCATAACTTGGTTCCTCAGTTCCATAACAAGCATTCACACTTCATTCTTAGATCTTTCCATCAAGTCAGTGACATTGCCAAAAGGCACATTCATTCTCTCCCCAGTACAAAACTGTGTCAGAAGGTCTCGAGCTTGGTCTTTGCTTTGTGTTAATTTACCTCACCCTCTGGGCTAGAAGGAAAAGAAAAAAATTGAATTTAGCTGAACATTGGAGGAGTGGGGAGAGGGCACCTTCTCTGTTACTGGTCAGTTAATCCCTTGTGTTGGTCCTTATGGACTTTAGATCAAGCTCAAAGCAGCAATACTTCCTGTACTCAAAGTTCAAAGTCGAAGTAAATTTATTATCAAATATATGAAATAAATGTAACTACATACCACCTTGAGATTAATTTTCTTGCAGGCATTTTCAGGAACATAAAGAAATACGATAGAAATGATGAAAAACTGAATGTAACCAAGACTGCAAACAATCAATGTGCAAACGAAGACAATTTCTGCATAAGAAACTAATATTGAGAGCATAATTTGAAGAGTCATTGAAAGTGAGTCAGAAGGTTGTGGAATCAGTTCAGAGTAGTGATGAGTTAAGTTATCCACTCTGGTTCAGGGCCTGACAGTTGAAGGGTAATACTGTTCCTGAAGTCAAGTCAAGTCAAGTCAAATCACTTTTATTGTCATTTCAACCATAACTGCTGGTACAGTACATCATAAAAATGAGACAACGTTTTTCAGGACCATGGTGTTACATGACACAGTACAAAAACTAGACTGAACTACGTAAAAAATAACACAGAAAAAAACTACACTAGACTACAGACCTACCCAGGACTTCATAAAGTGCACAAAAACAGTGCAGGCATTACAATAAATAATAAACAAGACAATAGGGCAGTAAGGTGTCAGTCCAGGCTCTTTAAAGCGGATGCTGATATGTTCTTGATTATTAAGGCAGTCAAAGGTTACTAGGAGTAGGTAGGAGAATGGGGTTGAGAGGGTTAATAAACTGTCCATGATCAAATTGTGGAGCAGACTCAATGGGCCAAGTGGCCTAACTCTGCTTCAATGTCTACTGGTTTAATGGTCAGTTCATGGTCAATATAATGTAGGGAATATGGCAGCCCGTTCACACACAGCAAGCTCCAGCAAACAACAAGGTAACCACAACCATAACTAGCTTTAGTGATGATGATCGAGGAATAAATTTAGGCCATAGATCAGCAGAGAACACCCCCACTACTGTGGAACATTATTTTGTCCACAAGTTCTGGATTACTGCAGCCGGCCTAGATTTATGTGTTCAAACACCGCATCTGGTGAAAGAGTTAGAACGAAGAACATATAATGTGGAACAGTACAGCACAGTATGTGCTGTTGGCCCACAATAATATACTGATCTATACAAATCTACTCCACACTCGATCTAATCCTTCCCTCCCACACAGCAATTAACCCTCCATTTTTCTTACATCCAATTGTGATTTGAAGCCACAACTTTCTGGTTTAGGGACGACACAGCAAATTCACAAATACATCCACTGACTCTTAATGGGGCTTTGGCGTGTTCAAGTTTAATTGTCATTCAACCATACATGAATGCCGCTGAACACAACCAAACAAAACAGCCTTCCTCCAGGGCCAAGGTGTAAAACACAGTATGAACTGTCATACACAGCGCAAGGCAGATATAGCACATATAAGATAGTATTAAACATTAAATTAGACACAAAAAATATAGTGTAGCCCAAGTCCCTGAATATCATGTCCCCTAGATTGAAGATGCTTGGGTGTTGCCAGCTAGAACAAGCCCACAGCAATCTGCAGATGAAGACAGTCCAGCTTGTCTTCCACCGAGCACCCAATGGAGAGCAGCACCAGCTGGATCATGTTTGAATTTCCCCCCTCTCACCTTATATGCCTGTCCCCTAGTACATGACATTTCTACCCTCTGATACGGGTTCTGACTCTCAACATTCCCTGCAATTTTTCTTTTTACAGCTGCGGGGGCCAACCATTGCTCTGAGCAGGAAATTTTTACGTGGCCTGAAAACTGCGCGGCACTTTAATAGAAAATTGTATACATAAAAGAAGGTTCCAACTGTGCGGCATCAAGGTCTACGTGCGCAGGAGCATTTCAATTACTGTGCGGCCCTGCACCTTCGAGAAAACAGTGCTAACAATCTATGCCTCTCAGAATGTTTTACCCTTCAATCAGGTCTCAGATTCTAAGACTTCAGAGAAAACAAATCCAGTTTGCCCAACCTTTCCTCATTACTCATTGCCCCTAATCTGCACAACATCCAGGTGAACCTCTTCAGTACACTTCCCAAAGTCTCCATGTATTTCTGGTAATGGGGTGACTGGAGTTGTAAATATATTCAGAATGGGCCATAATATCTGAGAGGTAGCAATCTAGGAAAGGCCCCAAAACGGCAAACCTTTCTGAGAGGACTGTGAATCAGTAAAACGTACATGCTCAACAACCTAAACTCCCAAAAGGGATTTTGCTAAGAACCAAGGTAATATCTGTAATCTGTGATTAGCTAAAAGAAAAGATTACCCTATCTAAACCAGTTATGATCTTTTAACTCTCAAACTTCTTTCATTGTGGGGTGAATGAGAGAATACATATTTGCAAAAGATTCTGCAGATCTGAAAATCTTGAACAACACACACACACAAACTCAGGGGAATAAACAGTTGACATTTCAGGCTGAAGACCACAAGCAACACAGTAGCATAGTGGTTAGCACAATGCCTTACAGCACAGGCAACTGCGGTTCAATTCCCGGTGTATGATCTCCCCGTGACTGTGTGCATTTCCTCTGTGTGCTTGTTGTCTCCCCACAGTCCAAAGGCATATCAGTTGCAGGTTAATTGGTCATTGTAAATTGCCCCTTGACTGGGTTAGGATTGAATTGGGGATTTGCTGGGCAGCACAGCTTGAACGGCCGGAAAAGTCTAATCCGTGCTGTATCATTCAGCCCATTGTCTGTTACACCTTCAAATATGGCTGACTTATTATCCCTCTCAACCCCTTGACACCCTGACTAATCAAGAATCCATCAACCTCCCCTTTAAATATACCAAATGACTTGACTGCTACAGCTGTTTGTGGCAATGAATTCCACAGATTTACCATCCTCTGGCGAAAGAAATTCCTCATCTGTGCTGGACCCTTCATCAGTATTGGATGTTTGCCTATTTCCTAGTTATCACTGAAACATTGATGCATTTTCTCTTAATTTTCTTGAATTTTAAAATTAATCAGAAAATGCCAAAGATCCTCATGAGCTGCTCTGACTTACCTCATGCAAGAAGATACAGAATTAATGTTCCAGGTCAACGACTTGGAATCTGATGATCAAGCATTTTGCTTGCTGTTTTTTGAATGCCAATAGCTTTTTAAATGCAAAGTAAACCTGCCTAAACATGAGTCAAGCAAATGTGAATGAACTCAGAGGTTTACTTCAATTATCTTTCAATTTAATTTGACCGATTGTGGCCAAGAAATACAATGACTTGTGTTTATCAGCACAAGAGGTGCTTAAAGTTGAGCATCAGCCCCATTTAAGCTCCACGTGCGTCTCAACCAGGCTGCACTATGCGAGAGAAAAGAGTGCTGCCTGAGGCTTTTACCAACTAAACATCTACTCGAATTAGCACAGAGGAACAAGCAATGAGGTCTGGCTTGTGCAATCGCATGATTAGCAAAACAATTGTCAGCTCCAATCATGCAATAAGTAAACAGTATTTGCAAGCGCATGATTACCCTGCCATACTGCTTCACAGAGTACATCACAGGCCTTGTCAATTACTGACACCTGTATAACAAGACAAGTTATGTTTAATTGACGCCTAAGGCATACAAGTAACAAAACGATATGTGGCTCATTGATGTCAGGTAACTGAAATAGTTTATTTGCAATAATGGCTCATGATAGATCTGCCAAGATTGTAGTAAATGTATGGGGGCGATTAACAATGTATATATCCATGCAAGTACTTGAAAGTTGACAGATAATCTTGTCGTAATTTCAACATGTAATCATGGAGGGTACAACACCAGAGAATGCGTGGTCTGTTTTTATGTAAAGATCTATTCCATTAGCCTCCCTCTTGTTCCTTCCTCACCAGTCCAATATTTCCATTCAAATTTACATCCAAAGCCACATTGCTATTGAAATCCTCAGCTGTGCATTGAGCAAGTTGATCAGAATCAGGTTTAACATCAGTGGTTTATGATGAATATAGAAAAAAAAACTGATTTACAGTACTTAGATGTGTGTGTGTATTAAAGTTAATTTAAAATAAATAATGCAAAAAACAGAAATTTTAACCCTTGCATACTGTTTGGGTGAAATCTGACCCGTTTTGACATTTGACGGCAGTAAAAACACCCTAAATGCCAATTTTTTAGCCGAAATTTGATGACTTTTCTTAAAGTGGCCCACAATGCGCAAAAATGAAAACATTTAAAAATGTTATACTTTTGTACAGGTGCTATAAATTTTTGTACATTGAGACTGTTCCAGGTCAAATTTGACCCATATCTGTTGAAATGGATTTTAGATCTCTGAAATATTAATTAAGGATTAATCACCCATTTCTTAATGTCAGATAGGGTATTTATACATTCTAAGTAAATCTGTGGTTCAAAATTTGGTATAGACACTTGTTATGAAGGGATTCTTGGGCTGGGTCAAAATTGACCTGGACCATACCATGAAGGTATAGAATATGAACAGGTTGCCTGGGTTAAAGAAGAGAGGTAGTGTTCATGGGTTCAATGTCCATTCAGAAATCAGATGGCAGAGGGGAAGAAGCTGTTCCTGAATGGCTGAGTATGTGCCTTTAGGCTTCTGTACCTCCTCCCTGATGGTAACAATGAGAACAATGAGAAGAGGGCATGGCCTGGATGATGGTGGTCCTTGATGATGGACACCACCTTCCTGAGGCATCGCTCCTTGGAGATGTCCTGTATAAATATTTTCACATTTTCATAAAGATCGAAATATTTTCAAGACAGAAAGTCACAGGATTGTTGTAGCTGTTCAGAGAATTGATATGGGATTGGTGCAAAAAAAATAGGCTGTGATGAAGTTTCAGCAAAGATCTTAATGAATGATGAAACAGGGACAAGGGGCTTCATGCTGCTTTTTATGTTCTTATTATGAGAGTTCAATTTATTTCATAATTATCATTCTCTAACTACTAACTTCTTCTGCCTTTGGAAGCAAATTCATCTTCAAGCCGGTTTTCCATGACCGTGATAGACTGGACAAATTTTTCTACAGAAGTGGTTTGCCGTTACCTTCTCCTGGGCAGTGTCTGTACAAGATGAGTGATCCCAGCCATTATCAATATTCTTCAGAGATTGTCTACCTGGCAGCAGTGGTCACATCACCAGAAATTGTGATGTACACCAGCTGCTCGTACGACCATCCACCACCTGCTCCCAGGTGACACTGATCCAGGAGGGAGTGAGGGGCTAAGCAGATGCTACACCTTGCCCAAGGGAGACCTGCAGGCTAGCAGTATGAAGGAGTGCTTTACACCTCCTTTGGTATAGGCATACCACTTGCCTGCCACCCATAAAGTGGAAAAACAATGAGGTAACACCTCCATTAAATTTTCTCCATTTCTCTGCACCAAAGACCTTCTCCTTCTGCCTCCTTCTAGTGCACATTCTTCCATTCTCTGCATATATATCTGTCTTTTCAAGAGACCAAATACCTTTAAATGCCTTGATACATCTGCCACCAACACCAACCCCAACCATATGTTCTAGGCACTCATCACACCCTGTGTAAAAAAAATGTTATGCCAATTAAATTCGTAATCAAATGGTCAACTATCTCCTCTGCCCTCACAATGTCCATATACTTCCATTTTCCTCACATCCATGTGCCTATCTAAATGACTCTTAAAAGTTCTTGATGTAGCTGCCTCTACCATTACCCCAGGCAGTGCATTCCACACACATACCACTATCTGTGTAAAAGAAACCTTTTATTTCACATCTCCTTTGGAATTGCCCACTCTGACAAATAGATGACCTCTACTTTCAATCCTGAGGAAAAGATACCGACTGTCTACTCTGAAAGTGATGGAAATGTTAGAAACACCCATTAGGCTGTGCAGCCCCTGTGGAAAGAGAAACAGTTAATCTTGCACACCTGGGGTTCTTTACCAGAACTAAGAGAGAGTGGAAATGCATCAATGTTCCAGTGGTAGAGAAACTGAAGGAGAAAATGTCAGTAGAACAAAGGGATTACCTCTGATAGGGTGAGACCAAATGACTTACAAACTTTTATCTGTGTTATCTGTTGCTAATAGCAATGCTGCCAGACTGAACTAATAACAAAATTCTGAGCCAGAAAGGGCCAGTTCAGAATCAGAATCAGGTTTATTATCATTGGCATGTGTCGTGAAATTTGTTAACTTAGCAGCAGCAGTTCAATGCAATACATGATCTAGCAGTGAGAGAGAAGAAAAGTAATTCAAGATTGTTTGATGTTATTTCTGGTACACAAGTATAAAGGAGAACAAAATAATTGTTACCCCAACTCTGATGCAGCACAAAAAAAACACAATATTAATAAACAACATAATAAATATATAAAAACACAAGATAGCCTACATACGTAGATTGATTGTATATCTATGAAGTGACACTTGCCCCAAGAGTGTCTGTACATAAGGTGACTACAAGACATGTTGGTGGGTTAGTGGGTGGAACTAACCCCTTTTTTTTGGAGAAAGTAATTACCTTTCAGTCTGCTGTTCCTGGCATGGATACTACAGCATGTGTCCCAATTTTGAAATGTTCCAACAACGAATAGACTCACTTTTGAGGACTCTTCATCTTATGTTCTTATTACTTATTAGCTATTTATTTATCTTATTGTTTCTTCTTTTGTCTTTTACAGTTTGTGTCTTCTGCACCCTGATTGAAAGCCCTAGTTTGACAGTTGTCCATAGATTATGTTATAGCTACTATTCTATAGTTTTATTAAGTATGCCCACAAGAAAATGAATTTTTGGGTTGTATGTTGTTGCTAAGTGTCATCGAGTTGTCTTCAACTTATGTTGATCCTATAGATAATTCCCTTAAATAATTTCATTCCTTGCAGAGATGGCTCATTGTCGATGACACTACATTCATAGCTGCCCTTATTGTGTCCATCCATCTGATTGTCAAACCTCCTCTCTTCGGTTGTCCCTCCACCTTCCCAAGCATGATATCCTTATCCAGGGAACTGTTTCTTCGTGTGGTGTGCCCAAAGTAGGATAGACACAGTCCTGTCATTTGAAGCTCCAGAGAGAGACTTGGTTTGATCTCATTGAGGACCAATTCATTTGTTCTGTGAGAGGTCCACAAGACGCGAAGTACTTTTCTCCAGCACCACAGTTCAAAAATGTTGATATGCTTCCTATCCTTCTTCTTTATTCCATCTTACTTTCACATCCATACAATGTCGTTGAGAGCACCATCACCTGCACAGGTTGAATCTTTGGATGTAGAGATAGATTTCTGTTCTCAAGGATCTTCTTTAAATCCTTCATGGCTGCTCTGCTAAGGGTGACTCTTTGTTGGATTTCTTGACTGCTTACTGCTTCGGTGTTAATCATTGAACCAAGTAAGTTGAAACAGACAACCACTTCAATTTCCTCTCCATCGAGATTAAAGTTGGCTGTGCTACCAGTAGTCATAACCTTAGCTTTCTTCAGGTTAAGATGCAGGCACATCTTGAGGCTTTGTTCCTTGTTAGTTGGCAGTTTCTTCAGGTCTCCTTTGTTTTCAGCCAGCATTATCATGTCTTCAGCATGACGAAGATTACTAATGAATCTGCTATCAATGCTCGCCTCTTCATTCTCCTCCTATGCTTCTGCTTCTCTGAAGATCTGTTTGGCGTACAAGTTGGCGGAGAGGATACAGCCTTGTCGTACCCCTTCAAGGATGCTGAACCATTCTGTTTCTCCTTGTTCTGTTCAAACTGCTGCTTCTTGATTGATGTAAAGATTGTGCACAACGACGATCAAATGTTCCGGTACAGCCATGTATCTTAATGTGATCTATAGTTTGTCATAATTGATACAGTCAAAGGCCTTACTGTAGTCAATAAAGCACATATTCTTTTCTCTTCTCAAGAATCCATCTCACATCTGCAGCAATGTTGCTCTTCCTTTCCTGAAACCAGCTTTGCTTCAGGAAGCTCCTGCTCTAAATAAGATTGAAGTAACTTCTGAATACTCATTAATAAAATCTTGCTGGCCTGAGGAATGAGAGCAAATGTACAATAATTTTCACACTCCATTGGATCATCTTTCCTCAATATTGGTAAAAACACTGATTTTCTCCATACACTTGGCCATGACATTGTCTCCTAGATCAGTATTGCAACAGCTGTGTCTGATTGTTGTGGTATTCCCGTTGGAATTCCATCACCACCAGGTGCTTTGTTCATTGGTTGGGCTTTTAAAGCTGCTTTAACTTCTTCCTTCATCATCATTGGCTCTTGATTTTAAGAAATAGGATGATATTCCTGATCCAGTTGATCTTTCTGGTATAATGACTCTCAGTATTCCTTCCATTGTTGTTTGATCTTCACAGATTCGTTGAGCATGGCGCTTTGCGCATCTTTCAGCATTCCCATGCGAGACTGGAATTTTCTCTTCAATTCTTATAGCTTTAAGAGGACTGCTCTTGTCTATCCTTCCCTATTTTCTGTTTTTACTTCTTCACACATATTATTGTAGTAGTTTTCTTTGTCTCACCGAGTGGAACATCGGAAAGCTTGACTGAGAATTGCGACTGTTACTCTTAGCTTTGGCTTCTGTTCTTTCCTGTGTGATTATCAGAGTTTCTTCACTCATCCATTTCAACCTCCTATATGTTTTCAACCTATGCAAAGTCTTCTTTTCACATTCTTCACGTACAACATTCTTGCTACTTTCCCACAATCCCTCCGGTATCCTATCAGTTGTGTTTCGAGCAGCAAAATGTTTGTTCAGACCATCTCTGATCTCTGGTGGAATATTTTGAAGATCATATTTTGGTCCTCTGGTGAAGGCTTGTGCTTCCTCAACTTTACTTTGAGTTTGCATATTAGTAGTTGGTGGTCTGAGCCACAGTCAGCTCCAGGTTTTGTTTTAGTTGACGTCATAGAACTTTTCCATTGCTGACATCCGCAGATATAATCTATTTGGTTTCTGTGTAATCAGTTGGGAGAGATCCAAGTGTACAGTCTGTGCTCGTGTCAATGGAAAAACGTGTTTGAGATGAACCAGTTGTTGGTTTTGCAGAAGTCCACTAAACATTGTCCAGCATAATTTCTGGTATCCAGTCCATATTTTCTGACTCCTTGACCATCCTTTCTATTTCCAACTCTTGCGTTCCGATCTCCCATAACTATCCTGTTTGCATGTTCCATCAAGTTCAGCCTGTTCAGCCTGTTCAGCAAGTTCAGCCCATAGAACTGATTTACTTCATCTTCCTCTGCATCTGTTGTTGGTGCATATATTTGTACGATGGTAATGTTGATAGGCCTTTCTCGTAGACAAATTGAGATTAGGCGATCTCAAACTGTATTGTATTTCCATACTGCTCCAGCCAATTTCTTCTTGACTATGAATTCCGACACCGCTCCCCCCGTAGTGGGTTGTGGTTGGTGACATATATATACTTTGTATTAAAGTTTATTTTGAAATTTGAACTTATTCCTGTCCACCTTAATTTTGAATATCTAGATCAGCTGAAAGTAATTTTCTTTGGAGCATTGATTTCACTCAGCATTAATTTGTTATTTTCTTTCTGTTTTTTGCTGTTGTAGTGATGTGCTACACACAGAACTAGAAATAAAGACACGCATTCTGAAAGTTGCACTCGAGACTAGTTTATTCAAACTTTGTGGCACTGGCTTTTACACAGTTCCGTTCCCGCCATCTCTGGGCGGAAATGACGTCAGAGGTGCATTACAGGAGTCTCTTCCTGCGCGCGGGCTTTCTCCCCTTGCTGTTGAAGAAGAAAGCCCAGTGCCATTTTGGGTCTGGCCTCTCTGCCAACGAGCGCACAATTTTGTGAGCCAGTTCGCCTGCGTAGAAAGTGGGTCGCCACACTGTCCTATCTTTATGACTTTCCCATACCCCGTATTCCTCAACTGCTCCATATTCACCCATGTGACCAATTAACCAACAAGCCCGTATTCCAGAATTCCCATCCTACCTCTTAGTTAGATCTTTAGTTCACTTCCTGAAACTTCTGCTCATTGTCTGCTTGCTATTTATAAAGACTATTAGGATGTTTCACTATGCTAAAAGCAGCCTGTAAATGGCCTTTGTGATGGTAATGATGATTCAGTGTCATAAATTAGTCCAATTTTCTAGCAGAAGACATGACTGGTCCATTATCAACAACTCTACACCCTCTTCAGAGTGAAGACTGAAATCTAGAGTTGTTCTTTGGTCACTAATTCACAGGTTAAGTGGAGTTTACAGAGAAAAATGTTAATTGCTTTACTGAAATCCTAGTGAGACCGCTTGACCTGGCAAATTTATCAGGCAGATTATGTACTCGAGCTACTTAGTGGAGCAGGCATTGTGGGCTAGGTGGAAAGCTCAGGGAACTTATCTATGATTTGGGGGAAAAAATCTTGTATCTATATAATAGATTTAATAGTCTCAGGACAACACTAAGCTCTGCTTACTTACTTACTTAAGTCCATTACTGGGGCATAGGCTGCCGACAGAAGACCACTAGAGTCCTTAATCTTGGGCCAGTCTTTCAAGTTGTCCCCAGCTGCAGTCCATCTTCAAGATCTTTCCTCTCCCAGAGATGAGGTCTTTGGAGCTTCTGTTCTACTTTGGGTTTTTATGGGATGGGATTGCTAGCCCCATGCCCAACACTCCTCCTTGGCATTCATCTAGTGAAGGTGAAGGTCGCTAGTTCGAGCCTTGGCTGAGGCTGTGTGTGTGTGTCCCGCCGTCCTTGAGCAAGGCACTTAACCACACATTGCTCTGTGACGACACTGGTGCCGAGCTGTATGGGTCCTAATGCCCTTCCCTTGGACGATATTGGTGGCGTGGAGAGGGGAGACTTGCAGCTTGGGCAAAAAAATCCTTGCCCAGGCTTGCGCCCTGGATACTTTCTAATGTGCAAATCCATGGTCTGTCGAGACTAAGGGAGGCCTAACTACTCCTCCTTTCACAGTCAGGTTTAGGACAATCCATGACTTGATGGATTGATGAAAATCTACAGACTTGATGAAAATCTCTTGAAATTGAAGGAATAGAGTTGAAGTAAAACTTACTAAACAACTGTATAATAGTAATTGAGTTTTCAGAATCAGAATCAGGTTTAATATCACCTGCATATGTTGTGAAATTTATTGTGTGTGATATTGGGATAAATGCTGGCCAGAGCAGTTGAGGCAATCCATTTGCTCTTATTCACAGTAATTCCCTTAGCCCGAGAGTAGTGAATTTGTAGAATTCTTAGCCTGTATGTATATTTAAGACAGAGGCTGATAGATTCTTGATTGCTCAGGGCATGAAGGGATATGGGGAGAAGGCAGGAGATTGGGGCTGAGAGGGTAGTTGGATCAGCCATGATGAAATGGCAGCACTGACTCGATGGGCCAAATGGCCTAATTCTGCTCCTGTATCTTATGGTCATGTGGTAATTACTATGGGTTCGTTCCCACTTCTTCCAAAACTGCAGACCAGGCATCTGCTCAGTGTGCCATCTGATGGAAAGCTCCTTCACCAGCTGCACTCACCTGACATGCCACAAGGAGTGCTGAAATGGAGGCCCACCCTGTCCCAGGGTTGGAAATCTGTCAGCGCATGTAGATTGGTGAGAGGGAGGAAAGGGGCTTGTTTAGCTGTTGTTCTTTAGTTGCTTGTTGTATTCTGTTTTGTCCTGCTGAGCATTGTGGGCACGCCACTCTGGCACAGGAATATGTGCCAACACTTGTAGGCTGCCCCTGGCACATCTTTAGATTACGTTGGTTGTTAATGCAAACAACACATTTCTCTATGTGTTTCGATATACATATGATAAATAAATGAATATGAACCCACAACTTGGTGCCAGAAGATGACAATATACTGTGCAGATATCCTGGTACAGAGGCTGGGTGGCTATATTTCTCAACAGCATTTAACATTGGGCCTCTAACCTCCAGTCACAAACCTGGACTCACAGACATCAGGCTTCCAACTTCCAATCAGAGACCTGGACTCACAGACATCAGGCGTCCAACTTCCAATCAGAGACCTAGACTCACAGACATCAGGCTTCCAACTTCCAATCAGAGGCCTGGACTCACAGACATCCAACCTCCAGTCAGAGGCCTGGACTCACAGACATGGGTCTCCAACCTCCAGTTGCAGAGTTTGACTCATAAACATCAGGCGTCCAACTTCCAAACACGGGTCTTGATTCTGAGACACTGGGCTTCTGGCCTCCATAGAAGCCTACCCAAGGTCTTCAACATTCAAACCTGAACTTCAGCCTTCATTCATTTTCTATCAAATCCCCCCCTAGATTCTGTCACTCATCTACACACTAACAGCATCGACCTATTGATCCTCACGTATTTGAGATGTGTGGAGACATTGGAGACCCCTGAAGTAAACCAATATAGTCAAAGGAAGAACATGGAAGTTTCATGCAGATAGAACACATGTTCAGGACTGACCGTGGTCTCGAGTCTGTGAGGCAGTAGTTCTACTAGCTGCGCCACTGTGTTACAAGTTTAGTATCGCAGTGTGATCTCTCAAGGCAAGTATAATATTCTCTAAAGGGGCTATACTGTCTTTCAAAGTTCAAAGTAAATTTATTATCAAAGTACATATATGTCACCATATACAACCCTGAGATCAATTTTCTTGTAGGCATTTGCAGGAAATAGAAGAAACACAACAGGTTCGATGAAAGACTGCATCCGACAATACTGACAACCATTAATATGCAAAAAAAAAAGACCTGTTGTAGCGTTCTCGCTCGGGTGTAATGAAATGCCAAATTAAACGCCAAGATAAACCGCAGTCAATGAAACAAGGTCGCAGTAAGACTGTTCACTCTTCTCATTAACATATGGTGAAAACTGTTGATAAAACAATACAAGATTGATACAGTATTTGTTCCCTTCTTGATATCACATTTACATTGTAAATACTTGTAAAAGTAACTATAACTACATTACATTAAAGTGCAGCATACAGGCAGAATTTACCTACGCCATTGACTGCTTTAAATACACTTCAATGCAAACTATCCGCAACTCTTTAACTAACGAAAACATAAACATTATCAACCGTCATTACTTTTAACAGGATTGGCGTTGACATTTTAATTCAACATATCGATTATCTATTAACTTACAGCGTTGCTCTCACTGTGATTTCTAATGCTTGCAAACAACTTCTTGCTCGGGTCTGCCTCATGCGAGCCCCCGCCCTCGCATCGATCCCAAACCGGTATTTTCCCACAAGACGCGGCGAAACCGGATGTGACGTCATCACATGCCGATATATTTTACAGGCAATGAATATACTTTAAACAATTCTAATTCTAACTAGAAAATACTAACAAATGAATTACTAAGTGAAAATATTATAAACTAAATAACTGCCATAAAGGCAACACACCTGTGCAAATACAAAAAGAAAGAGAAAAAGAAGAGATAATGAGAATAGTAATAAATAAATAACCACAAGAATGTGAGATGAAGAGTCCATAGGTTATAGGAACAGTTCGGTAATAGGATGAGTGAAGTTAGCCCCTCTGGTTCACAGGCCTGATAGTTGAGGGGTAATAACGGTTCCTGAGTCTGCCGGTGTGGGTTCTGATGCTCCTGTACCTTCTTCCCGATGGCAGCAATGTGACGAGAGCAAGGCCTGGATGATGGAGGTCCTCGATGATGGATACTGCACTATGTAGATGTGCTCAATGCTAGGAGAGCTTTACCCATGATGGACTGGGCCGTATCCATTAATTTTTGTAGGCCTTTCCATATAAGAGCTTCGGTGTTTCCATACCAGGGTGTGATGCAACCAGTCAATATATTCTCCAGCACTTATCTATGGAAGCTTGCTAAAGTTTTAGGTGTCATGTCGAACTCATAAGGAAGTAGAGGGGCTGCTGTCCTTTCTTGGTAATGGTACTTATGTGCTGGACCCAGGACATGTCCTCTGAAATGATAACACTGAGGAATTTAAAGTTGCTGACCCCCTCCACTGATTTCACCCCATGAGGAGTCGGTCATGGACCTCTGGTTTCCTCCTCCTGAGGTCAATAATCAGCTCCTTGGTCTTGCTGACGTTGAACGAGAGG